>NW_027480426.1:9375000-10000000 GCF_051401765.1 Calliopsis andreniformis | reverse complement strand
CATTACTTTCACACTGGTTGCAATTATACGTTCTTTACGATGGAAAAGCTGTTGTATTTATATTCTATTTTATGACTCTGGCGTTGACTTCTAAGGCCCTAACTGTTTGATCTGGTGGAGCAACGCCCTAGAGTGAAGCCTAGGTTGCCCGGAACGTAGAAATGACCATAACTTTCACACTGGTTGCAATTATTCGTTTTATACGATGGAAAAACTGTTATATTTATATTGTATTTTATGCTTCTGGCGTTGACTTCTGAGGCCCTAACTATTCGATCTGGTGGAACAACGCCCTAGAGAGAAGCCTAGGTTGCCTGGAACGTAGAAATGACCATCACTTTCACACGGGTTGCAATTATTCCTGTTATAGGATGGAAGGACTGTTGCATTTTTATTGTATTTTATGCTTCAGGCGTTGACTTCTGAGGCCATAGCTATTCGATGTGGTGGAAGAACGCCATAGAGTGAAGCCTAGGTTGCCCGGAACGTAGAAATGACCATAGGTTTCATAATGGTTGCAATTATTCGTTTTATACGATGGAAAAACTGTTGTATTTCTATTGTATTTTATGCTTCGAGCGTTGACTTCTAAGGCCCTAACTATTCAATCTGTTGGAGCAACACCCTAGAGTGAAGCCTAGGTTGCTCGGAATGTAGAAATGACCAGAACTTTCACACTGGTTGCAACTATTCCTTTTATACGATGCAAAAGCTGCTGTATTTATATCGTATTTTATGCTTCTGTCGTTGACTTCTAAGGACCTAACTATTCGATCTGGTGGAACAACACCCTAGCGTGAAGCCTAGGTTGCCCGGAACGTAGAAATGACAATTACTTTCACACTGTTTGCAATTATTCCTTTTATACGATGCAAAAGCTGTTGTATTTATATCGTATTTTATGCTTCTGACGTTGACTTCTAAGGACCTAACTATTCGATCTGGTGGAGCAACGCCCTAGAGTGAAGCCTAGGTTGCTCGGAATGTAGAAATAACCATAGCTTTCACACTGGTTGCAATTATACGTTCTTTACGATGGAAAAGCTGTTGTATTTATATTGTATTTTATGACTCTGGCGTTGACTTCTAAGGCCCTAGCTATTCGATCTAGTGTAGCAACGCCCTAGAGTGAAGCCTAGGTTGCCCGGAACGTAGAAGTGACCATCACTTTCAAACTGGTTGCAATTAATCCTGTTATACGATGGAAAAACTGTTGTATTTATATTGTATTTTATGCTTCTGGCGTTCACTTCTTAGGCCCTAACTATTCGATCTGGTGGAACAACGCCCAAGGGTGAAGCCTAGATTGCCCGGAACGTAGCAATGACCATAACTTTTACACTGGTAGCAATTATTCGTTTTATACAATGGAAAAACTGTTCTATTTATTTTGCATTTTATGCTTCGGGCGTTGACTTCTAAGGCCCTAACTATTCCATCTGGTGGAACAACGCCCTAGGGTGAAGCCTAGGTTGCCCGGAAAGCAGAAATGACCATAACTTTCATACTGGTTGCAGTTATTCGATTTATACGATGGAAAAACTGTTGTATTTATATTGTATTTTATGCTTCTGGCGTTCACTTGTTATTCCCTAACTATTCGATCTGGTGGAACAACGCCCTAGGGTGAAGCCTAGGTTGCCCGGAACGTAGAAATGACCATCACTCTCACACTGTTTGCAATTATTCCTTTTATACGATGGAAAAGCTGCTGTATTTATATCGTATTTTATGCTTCTGGCGTTGACTTCTAAGGACCTAACTATTCGATCTGGTGGAACAACGCTCTAGGGTGAAGCCTAGGTTGCCCGGAACGTAGAAATGACCATAACATTTACACTGGTAGCAATTATTCGTTTTATACAATGGAAAAACTGTTCTTTTTATTTTGTATTTTATGCTTCGGGCGTTGACTTCTAAGGCCCTAACTGTTTGATCTGGTGGAGCAACGCCCTAGAGTGAAGCCTGGGTTGCCCGGAACGAAGAAATGACAATTACTTTCACACTGTTTGCAATTATTCGTTTTTTACGATGGAAAAGCTGAAGTATTTATATTGTATTCTATGCCTCTGGCGTTGACTTCTAAGGCCCTAGCTATTCGGTCTAGTGGAGCAACGCCCCAGAGTGAAGCCTAGGTTGCCCGGAACGTAGAAATGACCATAACTTTTACACTGGTAGCAATTATTCCTTTTATACGATGGAAAAGCTGTTGTATTTATATCGTATTTTATGCTTCTGGCGTTGACTTCTAAGGCCCTAGCTATTCGATCTAGTGGAGCAACGCCCTAGAGTGAAGCCTAGTTTGCCCGGACCGTAGAAATGACCTTCACTATCAAACTGGTTGCAATTAATCCTGTTATACGATGGAAAAACTGTTGTAGTTTTATTGCATTTTATGCTTCTGGCGTTCACTTCTTAGGCCCTAACTATTCGATCTGGTGGAACAACGCCCTAGGGTGAAGCCTAGGTTGCCCGGAACGTAGGAATGACCATAAGTTTCATAATGGTTGCAATTATTCGTTTTATACGATGGAAAAACTGTTGTATTTCTATTGTATTTTATGCTTCGGGCGTTGACTTCTTAGGCCCTAACACTTCGATCTGGTGGAGCAACGCTCTGCAGTGAAGCCTAGGTTGCCCGGAACGTAGATATGACCATAACCTTCACACAGGTTGCAATTATTCGTTTTATACGGTGTAAAGGCTGTTGTATTTATTTTGTATTTTATTCTTCTGCTGTTGACTTCTTAGGCCCTAACTATTCGATCTGGTGGAACAACGCCGTAGAGTGAAGCCTAGGTTGCCAGGAACGTATAAATGACCATTACTTTCACACTGTTTGCAATTATTCCTTTTATACGATGGAAAAGCTGCTGTATTTATATCGTATTTTATGCTTCTGGCGTTGACTTCTAAGGACCTAACTATTCGATCTGATGGAGCAACGCCCTAGGGTGAAGCCTAGGTTGCCCGGAACGTAGAAATGACCATAACATTTACACTGGTAGCAATTATTCGTTTTATATAATGGAAAAACTGTTCTTTTCATTTTGTATTTTATGCTTCGGGCGTTGACTTCTAAGGCCCTAACTGTTTGATCTGGTGGAGCAACGCCCTAGAGTGAAGCCTGGGTTGCCCGGAACGAAGAAATGGCAATTACTTTCACACTGTTTGCAATTAATCGTTTTTTACGATGGAAAAGCTGAAGTATTTATATTGTATTATATGCCTCTGGCGTTGACTTCTAAGGCCCTAGCTATTCGGTCTAGTGGAGCAACGCCCTAGAGTGAAGCCTAGGTTGCCCGGAATGTAGACATGACCATAACTTTCACACTGGTTGCAATTATTCGTTTTATACGATGGAAAAGCTGTTGTATTTATATTGTATTTTATGCTTCTGCCGTTCACTTCTTAGGCCCTAACTATTCGACCTGGTGGAACAACGCCCTAGGCTGAAGCCTAGGTTGCCCGGAACGTAGAAATGACCATAACCTTCACACAGGTTGCAATTATTCGTTTTATACGGTGTAAAGGCTGTTGTATTTATTTTGTATTTTATTCTTCTGGTGTTGACTTCTTAGGCCCTAACTATTCGATCTGTTGGAACAACGCCGTAGAGTGAAGCCTAGGTTGCCCGGAACGTAGAAATGACCATAACTTTTACACTGGTAGCAATTATTCGTTTTATACAATGGAAAAACTGTTGTATTTTTATTGCATTTTATGCTTCGGGCGTTGACTTCTAAGGCCCTAACTATTCAATCTGTTGGAGCAACACCCTAGAGTGAAGCCTAGGTTGCTCGGAATGTAGAAATGACCATAACTTTCACACTGTTTGCAATTATTCGTTTTATACGATGGAAAAACTGTTGTATTTATATTGCATTTTATGCTTCGGGCGTTGACTTCTAAGGACCTAACTGTTTGATCTGGTGGACCAACGCCCTAGAGTGAAGCCTAGGTTGCCCGGAACGTAGAAATGACCATAACTTTTACACTGGTAGCAATTATTCCTTTTATACGATGGAAAAGCTGTTGTATTTATATCGTATTTTATGCTTCTGGCGTTGACTTCTAAGGCCCTAGCTATTCGATCTAGTGGAGCAACGCCCTAGAGTGAAGCCTAGTTTGCCCGGACCGTAGAAATGACCTTCACTATCAAACTGGTTGCAATTAATCCTGTTATACGATGGAAAAACTGTTGTAGTTTTATTGCATTTTATGCTTCTGGCGTTCACTTCTTAGGCCCTAACTATTCGATCTGGTGGAACAACGCCCTAGGGTGAAGCCTAGGTTGCCCGGAACGTAGAAATGACCATAACTTTCACACTGGTTGCTATTATTCGTTTTATACGATGGAAAAACTGTTATATTTATATTGTATTTTATGCTTCTGGCGTTGACTTCTGAGGCCCTAACTATTCGATCTGGTGGAACAACGCCGTAGAGTGAAGCCTAGGTTGCCCGGAACGTATAAATGACCATTACTTTCACACTGTTTGCAATTATTCCTTTTATACGATGGAAAAGCTGCTGTATTTATATCGTATTTTACGCTTCTGGCGTTGACTTCTAAGGACCTAACTATTCGATCTGGTGGAACAACGCTCTAGGGTGAAGCCTAGGTTGCCCGGAACGTAGAAATGACCATAACATTTACACTGGTAGCAATTATTCGTTTTATACAATGGAAAAACTGTTCTTTTTATTTTGTATTTTATGCTTCGGGCGTTGACTTCTAACGCCCTAACTGTTTGATCTGGTGGAGCAACGCCCTTGAGTGAAGCCTGGGTTGCCCGGAACGAAGAAATGACAATTACTTTCACACTGTTTGCAATTATTCGTTTTTTACGATGGAAAAGCTGAAGTATTTATATTGTATTATATGCCTCTGGCGTTGACTTCTAAGGCCCTAGCTATTCGGTCTAGTGGAGCAACGCCCCAGAGTGAAGCCTAGGTTGCCCGGAACGTAGAAATGACCATCACTTTCAAACTGGTTGCAATTAATCCTGTTATACGATGGAAAAACTGTTGTATTTTTATTGCATTTTATGCTTCGGGCGTTGACTTCTAAGGCCCTAACTATTCAATCTGTTGGAGCAACGCCCTAGAGTGAAGCCTAGGTTGCTCGGAATGTAGAAATGATCATTACTTTCACACTGGTTGCAATTATACGTTCTTTACGATGGAAAAGCTGTTGTATTTATATTCTATTTTATGACTCTGGCGTTGACTTCTAAGGCCCTAACTGTTTGATCTGGTGGAGCAACGCCCTAGAGTGAAGCCTAGGTTGCCCGGAACGTAGAAATGACCATAACTTTCACACTGGTTGCAATTATTCGTTTTATACGATGGAAAAACTGTTATATTTATATTGTATTTTATGCTTCTGGCGTTGACTTCTGAGGCCCTAACTATTCGATCTGGTGGAACAACGCCCTAGAGAGAAGCCTAGGTTGCCTGGAACGTAGAAATGACCATCACTTTCACACGGGTTGCAATTATTCCTGTTATAGGATGGAAGGACTGTTGCATTTTTATTGTATTTTATGCTTCAGGCGTTGACTTCTGAGGCCATAGCTATTCGATGTGGTGGAAGAACGCCATAGAGTGAAGCCTAGGTTGCCCGGAACGTAGAAATGACCATAGGTTTCATAATGGTTGCAATTATTCGTTTTATACGATGGAAAAACTGTTGTATTTCTATTGTATTTTATGCTTCGAGCGTTGACTTCTAAGGCCCTAACTATTCAATCTGTTGGAGCAACACCCTAGAGTGAAGCCTAGGTTGCTCGGAATGTAGAAATGACCAGAACTTTCACACTGGTTGCAACTATTCCTTTTATACGATGCAAAAGCTGCTGTATTTATATCGTATTTTATGCTTCTGTCGTTGACTTCTAAGGACCTAACTATTCGATCTGGTGGAACAACACCCTAGCGTGAAGCCTAGGTTGCCCGGAACGTAGAAATGACAATTACTTTCACACTGTTTGCAATTATTCCTTTTATACGATGCAAAAGCTGTTGTATTTATATCGTATTTTATGCTTCTGACGTTGACTTCTAAGGACCTAACTATTCGATCTGGTGGAGCAACGCCCTAGAGTGAAGCCTAGGTTGCTCGGAATGTAGAAATAACCATAGCTTTCACACTGGTTGCAATTATACGTTCTTTACGATGGAAAAGCTGTTGTATTTATATTGTATTTTATGACTCTGGCGTTGACTTCTAAGGCCCTAGCTATTCGATCTAGTGTAGCAACGCCCTAGAGTGAAGCCTAGGTTGCCCGGAACGTAGAAGTGACCATCACTTTCAAACTGGTTGCAATTAATCCTGTTATACGATGGAAAAACTGTTGTATTTATATTGTATTTTATGCTTCTGGCGTTCACTTCTTAGGCCCTAACTATTCGATCTGGTGGAACAACGCCCAAGGGTGAAGCCTAGATTGCCCGGAACGTAGCAATGACCATAACTTTTACACTGGTAGCAATTATTCGTTTTATACAATGGAAAAACTGTTCTATTTATTTTGCATTTTATGCTTCGGGCGTTGACTTCTAAGGCCCTAACTATTCCATCTGGTGGAACAACGCCCTAGGGTGAAGCCTAGGTTGCCCGGAAAGCAGAAATGACCATAACTTTCATACTGGTTGCAGTTATTCGATTTATACGATGGAAAAACTGTTGTATTTATATTGTATTTTATGCTTCTGGCGTTCACTTGTTATTCCCTAACTATTCGATCTGGTGGAACAACGCCCTAGGGTGAAGCCTAGGTTGCCCGGAACGTAGAAATGACCATCACTCTCACACTGTTTGCAATTATTCCTTTTATACGATGGAAAAGCTGCTGTATTTATATCGTATTTTATGCTTCTGGCGTTGACTTCTAAGGACCTAACTATTCGATCTGGTGGAACAACGCTCTAGGGTGAAGCCTAGGTTGCCCGGAACGTAGAAATGACCATAACATTTACACTGGTAGCAATTATTCGTTTTATACAATGGAAAAACTGTTCTTTTTATTTTGTATTTTATGCTTCGGGCGTTGACTTCTAAGGCCCTAACTGTTTGATCTGGTGGAGCAACGCCCTAGAGTGAAGCCTGGGTTGCCCGGAACGAAGAAATGACAATTACTTTCACACTGTTTGCAATTATTCGTTTTTTACGATGGAAAAGCTGAAGTATTTATATTGTATTATATGCCTCTGGCGTTGACTTCTAAGGCCCTAGCTATTCGGTCTAGTGGAGCAACGCCCCAGAGTGAAGCCTAGGTTGCCCGGAACGTAGAAATGACCATAACTTTTACACTGGTAGCAATTATTCCTTTTATACGATGGAAAAGCTGTTGTATTTATATCGTATTTTATGCTTCTGGCGTTGACTTCTAAGGCCCTAGCTATTCGATCTAGTGGAGCAACGCCCTAGAGTGAAGCCTAGTTTGCCCGGACCGTAGAAATGGCCTTCACTATCAAACTGGTTGCAATTAATCCTGTTATACGATGGAAAAACTGTTGTAGTTTTATTGCATTTTATGCTTCTGGCGTTCACTTCTTAGGCCCTAACTATTCGATCTGGTGGAACAACGCCCTAGGGTGAAGCCTAGGTTGCCCGGAACGTAGGAATGACCATAAGTTTCATAATGGTTGCAATTATTCGTTTTATACGATGGAAAAACTGTTGTATTTCTATTGTATTTTATGCTTCGGGCGTTGACTTCTTAGGCCCTAACACTTCGATCTGGTGGAGCAACGCCCTGCAGTGAAGCCTAGGTTGCCCGGAACGTAGATATGACCATAACCTTCACACAGGTTGCAATTATTCGTTTTATACGGTGTAAAGGCTGTTGTATTTATTTTGTATTTTATTCTTCTGCTGTTGACTTCTAAGGCCCTAGCTATTCGATCTAGTGTAGCAACGCCCTAGAGTGAAGCCTAGGTTGCCCGGAACGTAGAAGTGACCATCACTTTCAAACTGGTTGCAATTAATCCTGTTATACGATGGAAAAACTGTTGTATTTATATTGTATTTTATGCTTCTGGCGTTCACTTCTTAGGCCCTAACTATTCGATCTGGTGGAACAACGCCCAAGGGTGAAGCCTAGATTGCCCGGAACGTAGAAATGACCATAACTTTTACACTGGTAGCAATTATTCGTTTTATACAATGGAAAAACTGTTCTATTTATTTTGCATTTTATGCTTCGGGCGTTGACTTCTAAGGCCCTAACTATTCCATCTGGTGGAACAACGCCCTAGGGTGAAGCCTAGGTTGCCCGGAAAGCAGAAATGACCATAACTTTCATACTGGTTGCAGTTATTCGATTTATACGATGGAAAAACTGTTGTATTTATATTGTATTTTATGCTTCTGGCGTTCACTTGTTATTCCCTAACTATTCGATCTGGTGGAACAACGCCCTAGGGTGAAGCCTAGGTTGCCCGGAACGTAGAAATGACCATCACTCTCACACTGTTTGCAATTATTCCTTTTATACGATGGAAAAGCTGCTGTATTTATATCGTATTTTATGCTTCTGGCGTTGACTTCTAAGGACCTAACTATTCGATCTGGTGGAACAACGCTCTAGGGTGAAGCCTAGGTTGCCCGGAACGTAGAAATGACCATAACATTTACACTGGTAGCAATTATTCGTTTTATACAATGGAAAAACTGTTCTTTTTATTTTGTATTTTATGCTTCGGGCGTTGACTTCTAAGGCCCTAACTGTTTGATCTGGTGGAGCAACGCCCTAGAGTGAAGCCTGGGTTGCCCGGAACGAAGAAATGACAATTACTTTCACACTGTTTGCAATTATTCGTTTTTTACGATGGAAAAGCTGAAGTATTTATATTGTATTATATGCCTCTGGCGTTGACTTCTAAGGCCCTAGCTATTCGGTCTAGTGGAGCAACGCCCCAGAGTGAAGCCTAGGTTGCCCGGAACGTAGAAATGACCATAACTTTTACACTGGTAGCAATTATTCCTTTTATACGATGGAAAAGCTGTTGTATTTATATCGTATTTTATGCTTCTGGCGTTGACTTCTAAGGCCCTAGCTATTCGATCTAGTGGAGCAACGCCCTAGAGTGAAGCCTAGTTTGCCCGGACCGTAGAAATGGCCTTCACTATCAAACTGGTTGCAATTAATCCTGTTATACGATGGAAAAACTGTTGTAGTTTTATTGCATTTTATGCTTCTGGCGTTCACTTCTTAGGCCCTAACTATTCGATCTGGTGGAACAACGCCCTAGGGTGAAGCCTAGGTTGCCCGGAACGTAGGAATGACCATAAGTTTCATAATGGTTGCAATTATTCGTTTTATACGATGGAAAAACTGTTGTATTTCTATTGTATTTTATGCTTCGGGCGTTGACTTCTTAGGCCCTAACACTTCGATCTGGTGGAGCAACGCCCTGCAGTGAAGCCTAGGTTGCCCGGAACGTAGATATGACCATAACCTTCACACAGGTTGCAATTATTCGTTTTATACGGTGTAAAGGCTGTTGTATTTATTTTGTATTTTATTCTTCTGCTGTTGACTTCTTAGGCCCTAACTATTCGATCTGGTGGAACAACGCCGTAGAGTGAAGCCTCGGTTGCCAGGAACGTATAAATGACCATTACTTTCACACTGTTTGCAATTATTCCTTTTATACGATGGAAAAGCTGCTGTATTTATATCGTATTTTATGCTTCTGGCGTTGACTTCTAAGGACCTAACTATTCGATCTGGTGGAGCAACGCCCTAGGGTGAAGCCTAGGTTGCCCGGAACGTAGAAATGACCATAACATTTACACTGGTAGCAATTATTCGTTTTATATAATGGAAAAACTGTTCTTTTTATTTTGTATTTTATGCTTCGGGCGTTGACTTCTAAGGCCCTAACTGTTTGATCTGGTGGAGCAACGCCCTAGAGTGAAGCCTGGGTTGCCCGGAACGAAGAAATGGCAATTACTTTCACACTGTTTGCAATTAATCGTTTTTTACGATGGAAAAGCTGAAGTATTTATATTGTATTATATGCCTCTGGCGTTGACTTCTAAGGCCCTAGCTATTCGGTCTAGTGGAGCAACGCCCTAGAGTGAAGCCTAGGTTGCCCGGAATGTAGACATGACCATAACTTTCACACTGGTTGCAATTATTCGTTTTATACGATGGAAAAGCTGTTGTATTTATATTGTATTTTATGCTTCTGCCGTTCACTTCTTAGGCCCTAACTATTCGACCTGGTGGAACAACGCCCTAGGCTGAAGCCTAGGTTGCCCGGAACGTAGAAATGACCATAACCTTCACACAGGTTGCAATTATTCGTTTTATACGGTGTAAAGGCTGTTGTATTTATTTTGTATTTTATTCTTCTGGTGTTGACTTCTTAGGCCCTAACTATTCGATCTGTTGGAACAACGCCGTAGGGTGAAGCCTAGGTTGCCCGGAACGTAGAAATGACCATAACATTTACACTTGTAGCAATTATTCGTTTTATACAATGGAAAAACTGTTGTATTTTTATTGTATTTTATGCTTCAGGCGTAGACTTCTAAGGCCGTAGCTATTCGATATGGTGCAGCACCGCCCTAGAGTGAAGCCTAGGTTGCCCGGAACGTAGAAATGACCATAACTTTTACACTGGTAGCAATTATTCGTTTTAAAGAATGGAAAAACTGTTCTATTTATTTTGTATTTTATGCTTCGGTCGTTGACTTCTAAGGCCCTAACTGTTTGATCTGGTGGAGCAACGCCCTAGAGTGAAGCCTAGGTTGCCCGGTACGTAGAAATGACCATAACTTTCACACTGGCTGCTATTATTCGTTTTATACGATGGAAAAACTGTCATATTTATGTTGTATTTTATGCTTCTGGCGTTGACTTCTTAGGCCCTAACTATTCGACCTGGTGGAACAACGCCCTAGGCTGAAGCCTAGGTTGCCCGGAACGTAGAAATGACCATAACTTTTACACTGGTAGCAATTATTCGTTTTATACAATGGAAAAACTGTTGTATTTTTATTGCATTTTATGCTTCGGGCGTTGACTTCTAAGGCCCTAACTATTCAATCTGTTGGAGCAACACCCTAGAGTGAAGCCTAGGTTGCTCGGAATGTAGAAATGACCATAACTTTCACACTGTTTGCAATTATTCGTTTTATACGATGGAAAAACTGTTGTATTTATATTGCATTTTATGCTTCGGGCGTTGACTTCTAAGGACCTAACTGTTTGATCTGGTGGACCAACGCCCTAGAGTGAAGCCTAGGTTGCCCGGAACGTAGAAATGACCATAACTTTTACACTGGTAGCAATTATTCCTTTTATACGATGGAAAAGCTGTTGTATTTATATCGTATTTTATGCTTCTGGCGTTGACTTCTAAGGCCCTAGCTATTCGATCTAGTGGAGCAACGCCCTAGAGTGAAGCCTAGTTTGCCCGGACCGTAGAAATGACCTTCACTATCAAACTGGTTGCAATTAATCCTGTTACACGATGGAAAAACTGTTGTAGTTTTATTGCATTTTATGCTTCTGGCGTTCACTTCTTAGGCCCTAACTATTCGATCTGGTGGAACAACGCCCTAGGGTGAAGCCTAGGTTGCCCGGAACGTAGAAATGACCATAAGTTTCATAATGGTTGCAATTATTCGTTTTATACGATGGAAAAACTGTTGTATTTCTATTGTATTTTATGCTTCGGGCGTTGACTTCTTAGGCCCTAACACTTCGATCTGGTGGAGCAACGCCCTGCAGTGAAGCCTAGGTTGCCTGGAACGTAGAAATGACCATCACTTTCAAACTGGTTGGAATTAATCCTGTTATACGATGGAAAAACTGTTGTATTTTTATTGCATTTTATGCTTCGGGCGTTGACTTCTAAGGCCCTAACTATTCAATCCGTTGGAGCAACGCCCTAGAGTGAAGCCTAGGTTGCTCGGAATGTAGAAATGATCATTACTTTCACACTGGTTGCAATTATTCGTTTTATACGATGGAAAAACTGTTGTATTTATATTGTATTTTATGCTTCTGGCGTTCACTTCTTAGGCCCTAACTATTCGATCTGGTGGAACAACGCCCAAGGGTGAAGCCTAGGTTGCCCGGAACGTAGAAATGACCACAACTTTTACACTGGTAGCAATTATTCGTTTTATACACTGGAAAAACTGTTCTATTTATTTTGTATTTTATGCTTCGGGCGTTGACTTCTAAGGCCCTAACTGTTTAATCTGGTGGAGCAACGCCCTAGAGTGAAGCCTAGGTTGCCAGGAACGTAGAAATGACCATAACTTTCACACTGGTTGCAATTATTCGTTTTATACGATGGAAAAACTGTTATATTTATATTGTATTTTATGCTTCTGGCGTTGACTTCTGAGGCCCTAACTATTCGATCTGGTGGAACAACGCCCTAGAGAGAAGCCTAGGTTGCCTGGAACGTAGAAATGACCATCACTTTCACACGGGTTGCAATTATTCCTGTTATAGGATGGAAGGACTGTTGCATTTTTATTGTATTTTATGCTTCAGGCGTTGACTTCTGAGGCCATAGCTATTCGATGTGGTGGAAGAACGCCATAGAGTGAAGCCTAGGTTGCCCGGAACGTAGAAATGACCATAGGTTTCATAATGGTTGCAATTATTCGTTTTATACGATGGAAAAACTGTTGTATTTCTATTGTATTTTATGCTTCGAGCGTTGACTTCTAAGGCCCTAACTATTCAATCTGTTGGAGCAACACCCTAGAGTGAAGCCTAGGTTGCTCGGAATGTAGAAATGACCAGAACTTTCACACTGGTTGCAACTATTCGTTTTATACGATGGAAAAACTGTTGTATTTATATTGTATTTTATGCTTCGGGCGTTGACTTCTAAGGACCTAACTGTTTGATCTGGTGGACCAACGCCCTAGAGTGAAGCCTAGGTTGCCCGGAACGTAGAAATGACCATAACTTTTACACTGGTAGCAATTATTCCTTTTATACGATGGAAAAGCTGTTGTATTTATATCGTATTTTATGCTTCTGGCGTTGACTTCTAAGGCCCTAGCTATTCGATCTAGTGGAGCAACGCCCTAGAGTGAAGCCTAGTTTGCCCGGACCGTAGAAATGACCTTCACTATCAAACTGGTTGCAATTAATCCTGTTATACGATGGAAAAACTGTTGCAGTTTTATTGCATTTTATGCTTCTGGCGTTCACTTCATAGGCCCTAACTATTCGATCTGGTGGAACAACGCCCTAGGGTGAAGCCTAGGTTGCCCGGAACGTAGGAATGACCATAAGTTTCATAATGGTTGCAATTATTCGTTTTATACGATGGAAAAACTGTTGTATTTCTATTGTATTTTATGCTTCGGGCGTTGACTTCTTAGGCCCTAACACTTCGATCTGGTGGAGCAACGCCCTGCAGTGAAGCCTAGGTTGCCCGGAACGTAGATATGACCATAACCTTCACACAGGTTGCAATTATTCGTTTTATACGGTGTAAAGGCTGTTGTATTTATTTTGTATTTTATTCTTCTGGTGTTGAGTTCTTAGGCCCTAACTATTCGATCTGGTGGAACAACGCCGTAGAGTGAAGCCTAGGTTGCCAGGAACGTATAAATGACCATTACTTTCACACTGTTTGCAATTATTCCTTTTATACGATGGAAAAGCTGCTGTATTTATATCGTATTTTAAGCTTCTGGCGTTGACTTCTAAGGACCTAACTATTCGATCTGGTGGAACAACGCCCTAGGGTGAAGCCTAGGTTGCCCGGAACGTAGGAATGACCATAAGTTTCATAATGGTTGCAATTATTCGTTTTATACGATGGAAAAACTGTTGTATTTCTATTGTATTTTATGCTTCGGGCGTTGACTTCTTAGGCCCTAACACTTCGATCTGGTGGAGCAACGCCCTGCAGTGAAGCCTAGGTTGCCCGGAACGTAGATATGACCATAACCTTCACACAGGTTGCAATTATTCGTTTTATACGGTGTAAAGGCTGTTGTATTTATTTTGTATTTTATTCTTCTGGTGTTGACTTCTTAGGCCCTAACTATTCGATCTGGTGGAACAACGCCGTAGAGTGAAGCCTAGGTTGCCAGGAACGTATAAATGACCACTACTTTCACACTGTTTGCAATTATTCCTTTTATACGATGGAAAAGCTGGTGTATTTATATCGTATTTTATGCTTCTGGCGATGACTTCTAAGGACCTAACTATTCGATCTGGTGGAACAACGCCCTAGGGTGAAGCCTAGGTTGCCCGGAACGTAGAAATGACCATAACATTTACACTGGTAGCAATTATTCGTTTTATACAATGGAAAAACTGTTCTTTTTATTTTGTATTTTATGCTTCGGGCGTTGACTTCTAAGGCCCTAACTGTTTGATCTGGTGGAGCAACGCCCTAGAGTGAAGCCTGGGTTGCCCGGAACGAAGAAATGGCAATTACTTTCACACTGTTTGCAATTAATCGTTTTTTACGATGGAAAAGCTGAAGTATTTATATTGTATTATATGCCTCTGGCGTTGACTTCTAAGGCCCTAGCTATTCGGTCTAGTGGAGCAACGCCCTAGAGTGAAGCCTAGGTTGCCCGGAACGTAGAAATGACCATCACTTTCAAACTGGTTGCAATTAATCCTGTTATACGATGGAAAAACTGTTGTATTTTTATTGCATTTTATGCTTCGGGCGTTGACTTCTAAGGCCCTAACTATTCAATATGTTGGAGCAACGCCCTAGAGTGAAGCCTAGGTTGCTCGGAATGTAGAAATGATCATTACTTTCACACTGGTTGCAATTATGCGTTCTTTACGATGGAAAAGCTGTTGTATTTATATTGTATTTTATGACTCTGGCGTTGACTTCTAAGGCCCTAGCTATTCGATCTAGTGTAGCAACGCCCTAGAGTGAAGCCTAGGTTGCCCGGAACGTAGAAGTGACCATCACTTTCAAACTGGTTGCAACTAATCCTGTTATAGGATGGAAAAACTGTTGTATTTTTATTGTATTTAATGCTTCTGGCGTTCACTTCTTAGGCCCTAACTATTCGAGCTGGTGGAACAACGCCCTAGAGTGAAGCCTAGGTTGCTCGGAATGTAGAAATAACCATAACTTTCACACTGGTTGCAATTATTCGTTTTATACGATGGAAAAACTGTTGTATTTATATTGTATTTTATGCTTCTGGCGTTCACTTCTTAGGCCCTAACCGTTCGATCTGGTGGAACAACGCCCAAGGGTGAAGCCTAGGTTGCCCGGAACGTAGAAATGACCATAACTTTTACACTGGTAGCAATTATTCGTTTTATACAATGGAAAAACTGTTCTATTTATTTTGTATTTTATGCTTCGGGCGTTGACTTCTAAGGCCCTACCTGTTTAATCTGGTGGAACAACGCCCTAGGGTGAAGCCTAGGTTGCCCGGAACGTAGACATGACCATAACTTTCACACTGGTTGCAATTATTCGTTTTATACGATGGAAAAGCTGTTGTATTTATATTGTATTTTATGCTTCTGGCGTTCACTTCTTAGGCCCTAACTATTCGACCTGGTGGAACAACGCCCTAGGCTGAAGCCTAGGTTGCCCGGAACGTAGAAATGACCATAACCTTCACACAGGTTGCAATTATTCGTTTTATACGGTGTAAAGGCTGTTGTATTTATTTTGTATTTTATTCTTCTGGTGTTGACTTCTTAGGCCCTAACTATTCGATCTGGTGGAACAACGCCGTAGAGTGAAGCCTAGGTTGCCCGGAACGTATAAATGACCATTACTTTCACACTGTTTGCAATTATTGCTTTTATACGATGGAAAAGCTGCTGTATTTATATCGTATTTTATGCGTCTGGCGTTGACTTCTAAGGACCTAACTATTCGATCTGGTGGAACAACGCCCTAGGGTGAAGCCTAGGTTGCCCGGAACGTAGAAATGACCATAACATTTACACTGGTAGCAATTATTCGTTTTATACAATGGAAAAACTGTTGTATTTTTATTGTATTTTCTGCTTCAGGCGTAGGCTTCTAAGGCCGTAGCTATTCGATATGGTGCAGCACCGCCCTAGAGTGAAGCCTAGGTTGCCCGGAACGTAGAAATGACCATAACTTTTACACTGGTAGCAATTATTCGTTTTAAAGAATGGAAAAACTGTTCTATTTATTTTGTATTTTATGCTTCTGGCGTTGACTTCTAAGGACCTAACTATTCGATCTGGTGGAACAACGCCCTAGGGTGAAGCCTAGGTTGCCCGGAACGTAGAAATGACCATAACATTTACACTGGTAGCAATTATTCGTTTTATACAATGGAAAAACTGTTCTTTTTATTTTGTATTTTATGCTTCGGGCGTTGACTTCTAAGGCCCTAACTGTTTGATCTGGTGGAGCAACGGCCTAGAGTGAAGCCTGGGTTGCCCGGAACGAAGAAATGACAATTACTTTCACACTGTTTGCAATTATTCGTTTTTTACGATGGAAAAGCTGAAGTATTTATATTGTATTATATGCCTCAGGCGTTGACTTCTAAGGCCCTAGCTATTCGGTCTAGTGGAGCAACGCCCTAGAGTGAAGCCTAGGTTGCCCGGAACGTAGAAATGACCATCACTTTCAAACTGGATGCAATTAATCCTGTTATACGATGGAAAAACTGTTGTATTTTTATTGTATTTAATGCTTCTCGCGTTCACTTCTTAGGCCCTAACTATTCGATATGGTGGAGCACCGCCCTAGAGTGAAGCCTAGGTTGCCCGGAACGTAGAAATGACCATAACTTTTACACTGGTAGCAATTATTCGTTTTGTACGATGGAAAAGCTGTTGTATTTATATTGTATTTTATGCTTCTGGCGTTCACTTCTTAGGCCCTAACTGTTTGATCTGGTGGAGCAACGCCCTAGAGTGAAGCCTAGGTTGCCCGGAACGTAGAAATGACCATAACTTTCACACTGGTTGCTATTATTCGTTTTATACGATGGAAAAACTGTTATATTTATATTGTATTTTATGCTTCTGGCGTTGACTTCTGAGGCCATAACTATTCGATCTGGTGGAACAACGCCCTAGAGTGTAGCCTAGGTTGCCTGGAACGTAGAAATGACCATCACTTTCACACGGGTTGCAATTATTCCTGTTATAGGATGGAAGGACTGTTGCATTTTTATTGTATTTTATGCTTCAGGCGTTGACTTCTGAGGCCATAGCTATTCGATGTGGTGGAAGAACGCCATAGAGTGAAGCCTAGGTTGCCCGGAACGTAGAAATGACCATAGGTTTCATAATGGTTGCAATTATTCGTTTTATACGATGGAAAAACTGTTGTATTTCTATTGTATTTTATGCTTCGAGCGTTGACTTCTAAGGCCCTAACTATTCAATCTGTTGGAGCAACACCCTAGAGTGAAGACTAGGTTGCTCGGAATGTAGAAATGACCAGAACTTTCACACTGGTTGCAATTATTCGTTTTATACGATGGAAAAACTGTTGTATTTATATTGTATTTTATGCTTCGGGCGTTGACTTCTAAGGACCTAACTGTTTGATCTGGTGGACCAACGCCCTAGAGTGAAGCCTAGGTTGCCCGGAACGTAGAAATGACCATCACTTTCAAACTGGATGCAATTAATCCTGTTATACGATGGAAAAACTGTTGTATTTTTATTGCATTTTATGCTTCGGGCGTTGACTTTTAAGGCCCTAACTATTCAATCTGTTGGAGCAACGCCCTAGAGTGAAGCCTAGGTTGCTCGGAATGTAGAAATGATCATTACTTTCACACTGGTTGCAATTATACGTTCTTTACGATGGAAAAGCTGTTGTATTTATATTGTATTTTATGACTCTGGCGTTGACTTCTAAGGCCCTAGCTATTCGATCTAGTGCAGCAACGCCCTATAGTGAAGCCTAGGTTGCCCGGAACGTAGGAGTGACCATCACTTTCAAACTGGTTGCAACTAATCCTGTTATAGGATGGAAAAACTGTTGTATTTTTATTGTATTTAATGCTTCTCGCGTTCACTTCTTAGGCCCTAACTATTCGAGCTGGTGGAACAACGCCCTAGAGTGAAGCCTAGGTTGCTCGGAATGTAGAAATAACCATAACTTTCACACTGGTTGCAATTATTCGTTTTATACGATGGAAAAACTGTTGTATTTATATTGTATTTTATGCTTCTGGCGTTCACTTCTTAGGCCCTAACCATTCGATCTGGTGGAACAACGCCCAAGGGTGAAGCCTAGGTTGCCCGGAACGTAGAAATGACCATAACTTTTACACTGGTAGCAATTATTCGTTTTATACAATGGAAAAACTGTTCTATTTATTTTGTATTTTATGCTTCGGGCGTTGACTTCTAAGGCCCTAACTGTTTAATCTGGTGGAACAACGCCCTAGGGTGAAGCCTAGGTTGCCCGGAACGTAGAAATGACCATTACTTTCACACTGTTTGCAATTATTCCTTTTATACGATTGAAAAGCTGTTGTATTTATATCGTATTTTATGCTTCTGGCGTTGACTTCTATGGCCCTAACTATTCGATCTAGTGTAGCAACGCCCTAGAGTGAAGCCTAGGTTGCCGGGAACGTAGAAATGACCATCGCTTTCAAACTGGTTGCAATTAATCCTGTTATACGATGGAAAAACTGTTGGATTTTTATTGCATTTTATGTTTCGGGCGTTGACTTCTAAGGCCCTAACTATTCAATCTGTTGGAGCAACACCCTAGAGTGAAGCCTAGGTTGCTCGGAATGTAGAAATGACCATTACTTTCACACTGGTTGCAATTAATAGTTTTATACGATGGAAAAACTGTTGTATTTATATTGTATTTAATGCTTCTGGCGTTGACTTCTTAGGCCCTAACAATTCGATCTGGTGGAGCAACGCCCTACAGTGAAGCCTAGGTTGCCCGGAACGTAGGTATGAACATAACCTTCACACAGGTTGCAATTATTCGTTTTATACGGTGTAAAGGCTGTTGTATTTATTTTGTATTTTATGCTTCTGGCGTTGACTTCTAAGGACCTAACTATTCGATCTGGTGGAACAACGCCGTAGAGTGAAGCCTAGGTTGCCCGGAACGTATAAATGACCATTACTTTCACACTGTTTGCAATTATTCCTTTTATACGATGGAAAAGCTGCTGTATTTATATCGTATTTTATGCGTCTGGCGTTGACTTCTAAGGACCTAACTATTCGATCTGGTGGAACAACGCCCTAGGGTGAAGCCTAGGTTGCCCGGAACGTAGAAATGACCATTACATTTACACTGGTAGCAATTATTCGTTTTATACAATGGAAAAACTGTTGTATTTTTATTGTATTTTATGCTTCAGGCGTAGGCTTCTAAGGCCGTAGCTATTCGATATGGTGCAGCACCGCCCTAGAGTGAAGCCTAGGTTGCCCGGAACGTAGAAATGACCATAACTTTTACACTGGTAGCAATTATTCGTTTTATACAATGGAAAAACTGTTCTATTTATTTTGTATTTTATGCTTCGGGCGTTGACTTCTAAGGCCCTAACTGTTTGATCTGGTGGAGCAACGCCGTAGAGTGAAGCCTAGGTTGCCAGGAACGTAGAAATGACCATAACTTTTACACTGGTAGCAATTATTCCTTTTATACGATGGAAAAGCTGTTGTATTTATATCGTATTTTATGCTTCTGGCGTTGACTTCTAAGGCCCTAGCTATTCGATCTAGTGGAGCAACGCCCTAGAGTGAAGCCTAGTTTGCCCGGACCGTAGAAATGACCTTCACTATCAAACTGGTTGCAATTAATCCTGTTATACGATGGAAAAACTGTTGCAGTTTTATTGCATTTTATGCTTCTGGCGTTCACTTCATAGGCCCTAACTATTCGATCTGGTGGAACAACGCCCTAGGGTGAAGCCTAGGTTGCCCGGAACGTAGGAATGACCATAAGTTTCATAATGGTTGCAATTATTCGTTTTATACGATGGAAAAACTGTTGTATTTCTATTGTATTTTATGCTTCGGGCGTTGACTTCTTAGGCCCTAACACTTCGATCTGGTGGAGCAACGCCCTGCAGTGAAGCCTAGGTTGCCCGGAACGTAGATATGACCATAACCTTCACACAGGTTGCAATTATTCGTTTTATACGGTGTAAAGGCTGTTGTATTTATTTTGTATTTTATTCTTCTGGTGTTGACTTCTTAGGCCCTAACTATTCGATCTGGTGGAACAACGCCGTAGAGTGAAGCCTAGGTTGCCAGGAACGTATAAATGACCATTACTTTCACACTGTTTGCAATTATTCCTTTTATACGATGGAAAAGCTGCTGTATTTATATCGTATTTTATGCTTCTGGCGTTGACTTCTAAGGACCTAACTATTCGATCTGGTGGAACAACGCCCTAGGGTGAAGCCTAGGTTGCCCGGAACGTAGGAATGACCATAAGTTTCATAATGGTTGCAATTATTCGTTTTATACGATGGAAAAACTGTTGTATTTCTATTGTATTTTATGCTTCGGGCGTTGACTTCTTAGGCCCTAACACTTCGATCTGGTGGAGCAACGCCCTGCAGTGAAGCCTAGGTTGCCCGGAACGTAGATATGACCATAACCTTCACACAGGTTGCAATTATTCGTTTTATACGGTGTAAAGGCTGTTGTATTTATTTTGTATTTTATTCTTCTGGTGTTGACTTCTTAGGCCCTAACTATTCGATCTGGTGGAACAACGCCGTAGAGTGAAGCCTAGGTTGCCAGGAACGTATAAATGACCACTACTTTCACACTGTTTGCAATTATTCCTTTTATACGATGGAAAAGCTGCTGTATTTATATCGTATTTTATGCTTCTGGCGATGACTTCTAAGGACCTAACTATTCGATCTGGTGGAACAACGCCCTAGGGTGAAGCCTAGGTTGCCCGGAACGTAGAAATGACCATAACATTTACACTGGTAGCAATTATTCGTTTTATACAATGGAAAAACTGTTCTTTTTATTTTGTATTTTATGCTTCGGGCGTTGACTTCTAAGGCCCTAACTGTTTGATCTGGTGGAGCAACGCCCTAGAGTGAAGCCTGGGTTGCCCGGAACGAAGAAATGGCAATTACTTTCACACTGTTTGCAATTAATCGTTTTTTACGATGGAAAAGCTGAAGTATTTATATTGTATTATATGCCTCTGGCGTTGACTTCTAAGGCCCTAGCTATTCGGTCTAGTGGAGCAACGCCCTAGAGTGAAGCCTAGGTTGCCCGGAACGTAGAAATGACCATCACTTTCAAACTGGTTGCAATTAATCCTGTTATACGATGGAAAAACTGTTGTATTTTTATTGCATTTTATGCTTCGGGCGTTGACTTCTAAGGCCCTAACTATTCAATATGTTGGAGCAACGCCCTAGAGTGAAGCCTAGGTTGCTCGGAATGTAGAAATGATCATTACTTTCACACTGGTTGCAATTATGCGTTCTTTACGATGGAAAAGCTGTTGTATTTATATTGTATTTTATGACTCTGGCGTTGACTTCTAAGGCCCTAGCTATTCGATCTAGTGTAGCAACGCCCTAGAGTGAAGCCTAGGTTGCCCGGAACGTAGAAGTGACCATCACTTTCAAACTGGTTGCAACTAATCCTGTTATAGGATGGAAAAACTGTTGTATTTTTATTGTATTTAATGCTTCTGGCGTTCACTTCTTAGGCCCTAACTATTCGAGCTGGTGGAACAACGCCCTAGAGTGAAGCCTAGGTTGCTCGGAATGTAGAAATAACCATAACTTTCACACTGGTTGCAATTATTCGTTTTATACGATGGAAAAACTGTTGTATTTATATTGTATTTTATGCTTCTGGCGTTCACTTCTTAGGCCCTAACCGTTCGATCTGGTGGAACAACGCCCAAGGGTGAAGCCTAGGTTGCCCGGAACGTAGAAATGACCATAACTTTTACACTGGTAGCAATTATTCGTTTTATACAATGGAAAAACTGTTCTATTTATTTTGTATTTTATGCTTCGGGCGTTGACTTCTAAGGCCCTACCTGTTTAATCTGGTGGAACAACGCCCTAGGGTGAAGCCTAGGTTGCCCGGAACGTAGAAATGACCATTACTTTCACACTGTTTGCAATTATTCCTTTTATACGATTGAAAAGCTGTTGTATTTATATCGTATTGTATGCTTCTGGCGTTGACTTCTATGGCCCTAACTATTCGATCTAGTGTAGCAACGCCCTAGAGTGAAGCCTAGGTTGCCGGGAACGTAGAAATGACCATCGCTTTCAAACTGGTTGCAATTAATCCTGTTATACGATGGAAAAACTGTTGGATTTTTATTGCATTTTATGCTTCGGGCGTTGACTTCTAAGGCCCTAACTATTGAACCTGTTGGAGCAACGCCCTAGAGTGAAGCCTAGGTTGCTCGGAATGTAGAAATGACCATAACTTTCACACTGGTTGCAATTAATAGTTTTATACGATGGAAAAACTGTTGTATTTATATTGTATTTAATGCTTCTGGCGTTGACTTCTTAGGCCCTAACAATTCGATCTGGTGGAGCAACGCCCTACAGTGAAGCCTAGGTTGCCCGGAACGTAGGTATGAACATAACCTTCACACAGGTTGCAATTATCCCTTTTATACGATGGAAATGCTGCTGTATTTATATCGTATTTTATGCTTCTGGCGTTGACTTCTAAGGACCTAACTATTCGATCTGGTGGAGCAACGCCCTAGAGTCAAGCCTAGGTTGCTCGGAATGTAGACATGACCATAACTTTCACACTGGTTGCAATTATTCGTTTTATACGATGGAAAAGCTGTTGTATTTATATTGTATTTTATGCTTCTGGCGTTCACTTCTTAGGCCCTAACTATTCGACCTGGTGGAACAACGCCCTAGGCTGAAGCCTAGGTTGCCCGGAACGTAGAAATGACCATAACCTTCACACAGGTTGCAATTATTCGTTTTATACGGTGTAAAGGCTGTTGTATTTATTTTGTATTTTATTCTTCTGGTGTTGACTTCTTAGGCCCTAACTATTCGATCTGGTGGAACAACGCCGTAGAGTGAAGCCTAGGTTGCCCGGAACGTATAAATGACCATTACTTTCACACTGTTTGCAATTATTGCTTTTATACGATGGAAAAGCTGCTGTATTTATATCGTATTTTATGCGTCTGGCGTTGACTTCTAAGGACCTAACTATTCGATCTGGTGGAACAACGCCCTAGGGTGAAGCCTAGGTTGCCCGGAACGTAGAAATGACCATAACATTTACACTGGTAGCAATTATTCGTTTTATACAATGGAAAAACTGTTGTATTTTTATTGTATTTTCTGCTTCAGGCGTAGGCTTCTAAGGCCGTAGCTATTCGATATGGTGCAGCACCGCCCTAGAGTGAAGCCTAGGTTGCCCGGAACGTAGAAATGACCATAACTTTTACACTGGTAGCAATTATTCGTTTTAAAGAATGGAAAAACTGTTCTATTTATTTTGTATTTTATGCTTCTGGCGTTGACTTCTAAGGACCTAACTATTCGATCTGGTGGAACAACGCCCTAGGGTGAAGCCTAGGTTGCCCGGAACGTAGAAATGACCATAACATTTACACTGGTAGCAATTATTCGTTTTATACAATGGAAAAACTGTTCTTTTTATTTTGTATTTTATGCTTCGGGCGTTGACTTCTAAGGCCCTAACTGTTTGATCTGGTGGAGCAACGGCCTAGAGTGAAGCCTGGGTTGCCCGGAACGAAGAAATGACAATTACTTTCACACTGTTTGCAATTATTCGTTTTTTACGATGGAAAAGCTGAAGTATTTATATTGTATTATATGCCTCAGGCGTTGACTTCTAAGGCCCTAGCTATTCGGTCTAGTGGAGCAACGCCCTAGAGTGAAGCCTAGGTTGCCCGGAACGTAGAAATGACCATCACTTTCAAACTGGATGCAATTAATCCTGTTATACGATGGAAAAACTGTTGTATTTTTATTGTATTTAATGCTTCTCGCGTTCACTTCTTAGGCCCTAACTATTCGATATGGTGGAGCACCGCCCTAGAGTGAAGCCTAGGTTGCCCGGAACGTAGAAATGACCATAACTTTTACACTGGTAGCAATTATTCGTTTTGTACGATGGAAAAGCTGTTGTATTTATATTGTATTTTATGCTTCTGGCGTTCACTTCTTAGGCCCTAACTGTTTGATCTGGTGGAGCAACGCCCTAGAGTGAAGCCTAGGTTGCCCGGAACGTAGAAATGACCATAACTTTCACACTGGTTGCTATTATTCGTTTTATACGATGGAAAAACTGTTATATTTATATTGTATTTTATGCTTCTGGCGTTGACTTCTGAGGCCATAACTATTCGATCTGGTGGAACAACGCCCTAGAGTGTAGCCTAGGTTGCCTGGAACGTAGAAATGACCATCACTTTCACACGGGTTGCAATTATTCCTGTTATAGGATGGAAGGACTGTTGCATTTTTATTGTATTTTATGCTTCAGGCGTTGACTTCTGAGGCCATAGCTATTCGATGTGGTGGAAGAACGCCATAGAGTGAAGCCTAGGTTACCCGGAACGTAGAAATGACCATAGGTTTCATAATGGTTGCAATTATTCGTTTTATACGATGGAAAAACTGTTGTATTTCTATTGTATTTTATGCTTCGAGCGTTGACTTCTAAGGCCCTAACTATTCAATCTGTTGGAGCAACACCCTAGAGTGAAGACTAGGTTGCTCGGAATGTAGAAATGACCAGAACTTTCACACTGGTTGCAATTATTCGTTTTATACGATGGAAAAACTGTTGTATTTATATTGTATTTTATGCTTCGGGCGTTGACTTCTAAGGACCTAACTGTTTGATCTGGTGGACCAACGCCCTAGAGTGAAGCCTAGGTTGCCCGGAACGTAGAAATGACCATCACTTTCAAACTGGATGCAATTAATCCTGTTATACGATGGAAAAACTGTTGTATTTTTATTGCATTTTATGCTTCGGGCGTTGACTTTTAAGGCCCTAACTATTCAATCTGTTGGAGCAACGCCCTAGAGTGAAGCCTAGGTTGCTCGGAATGTAGAAATGATCATTACTTTCACACTGGTTGCAATTATACGTTCTTTACGATGGAAAAGCTGTTGTATTTATATTGTATTTTATGACTCTGGCGTTGACTTCTAAGGCCCTAGCTATTCGATCTAGTGCAGCAACGCCCTATAGTGAAGCCTAGGTTGCCCGGAACGTAGGAGTGACCATCACTTTCAAACTGGTTGCAACTAATCCTGTTATAGGATGGAAAAACTGTTGTATTTTTATTGTATTTAATGCTTCTCGCGTTCACTTCTTAGGCCCTAACTATTCGAGCTGGTGGAACAACGCCCTAGAGTGAAGCCTAGGTTGCTCGGAATGTAGAAATAACCATAACTTTCACACTGGTTGCAATTATTCGTTTTATACGATGGAAAAACTGTTGTATTTATATTGTATTTTATGCTTCTGGCGTTCACTTCTTAGGCCCTAACCATTCGATCTGGTGGAACAACGCCCAAGGGTGAAGCCTAGGTTGCCCGGAACGTAGAAATGACCATAACTTTTACACTGGTAGCAATTATTCGTTTTATACAATGGAAAAACTGTTCTATTTATTTTGTATTTTATGCTTCGGGCGTTGACTTCTAAGGCCCTAACTGTTTAATCTGGTGGAACAACGCCCTAGGGTGAAGCCTAGGTTGCCCGGAACGTAGAAATGACCATTACTTTCACACTGTTTGCAATTATTCCTTTTATACGATTGAAAAGCTGTTGTATTTATATCGTATTTTATGCTTCTGGCGTTGACTTCTATGGCCCTAACTATTCGATCTAGTGTAGCAACGCCCTAGAGTGAAGCCTAGGTTGCCGGGAACGTAGAAATGACCATCGCTTTCAAACTGGTTGCAATTAATCCTGTTATACGATGGAAAAACTGTTGGATTTTTATTGCATTTTATGTTTCGGGCGTTGACTTCTAAGGCCCTAACTATTCAATCTGTTGGAGCAACACCCTAGAGTGAAGCCTAGGTTGCTCGGAATGTAGAAATGACCATTACTTTCACACTGGTTGCAATTAATAGTTTTATACGATGGAAAAACTGTTGTATTTATATTGTATTTAATGCTTCTGGCGTTGACTTCTTAGGCCCTAACAATTCGATCTGGTGGAGCAACGCCCTACAGTGAAGCCTAGGTTGCCCGGAACGTAGGTATGAACATAACCTTCACACAGGTTGCAATTATTCGTTTTATACGGTGTAAAGGCTGTTGTATTTATTTTGTATTTTATGCTTCTGGCGTTGACTTCTAAGGACCTAACTATTCCATCTGGTGGAACAACGCCGTAGAGTGAAGCCTAGGTTGCCCGGAACGTATAAATGACCATTACTTTCACACTGTTTGCAATTATTCCTTTTATACGATGGAAAAGCTGCTGTATTTATATCGTATTTTATGCGTCTGGCGTTGACTTCTAAGGACCTAACTATTCGATCTGGTGGAACAACGCCCTAGGGTGAAGCCTAGGTTGCCCGGAACGTAGAAATGACCATTACATTTACACTGGTAGCAATTATTCGTTTTATACAATGGAAAAACTGTTGTATTTTTATTGTATTTTATGCTTCAGGCGTAGGCTTCTAAGGCCGTAGCTATTCGATATGGTGCAGCACCGCCCTAGAGTGAAGCCTAGGTTGCCCGGAACGTAGAAATGACCATAACTTTTACACTGGTAGCAATTATTCGTTTTATACAATGGAAAAACTGTTCTATTTATTTTGTATTTTATGCTTCGGGCGTTGACTTCTAAGGCCCTAACTGTTTGATCTGGTGGAGCAACGCCCTAGAGTGAAGCCTACGTTGCTCGGTACGTAGAAATGACCATAACTTTCACACTGGCTGCTATTATTCGTTTTATACGATGGAAAAACTGTCATATTTATATTGTATTTTATGCTTCTGGCGTTGACTTCTTAGGCCCTAACTATTCGACCTGGTGGAACAACGCCCTAGGCTGAAGCCTAGGTTGCCCGGTACGTAGAAATGACCATAACTTTTACACTGGTAGCAATTATTCGTTTTATACAATGGAAAAACTGTTGTATTTTTATTGCATTTTATGCTTCCGGCGTTGACTTCTAAGGCCCTAACAATTCAATCTGTTGGAGCAACACCCTAGAGTGAAGCCTAGGTTGCTCGGAATGTAGAAATGACCATAACTTTCACACTGGTTGCAATTATTCGTTTTATACGATGGAAAAACTGTTGTATTTATATTGTATTTTATGCTTCGGGCGTTGACTTCTAAGGACCTAACTGTTTGATCTGGTGGACCAACGCCCTAGAGTGAAGCCTAGGTTGCCCGGAACGTAGAAATGACCATAACTTTTACACTGGTAGCAATTATTCCTTTTATACGATGGAAAAGCTGTTGTATTTATATCGTATTTTATGCTTCTGGCGTTGACTTCTAAGACCCTAGCTATTCGATCTAGTGGAGCAACGCCCTAGAGTGAAGCCTAGTTTGCCCGGACCGTAGAAATGACCTTCACTATCAAACTGGTTGCAATTAATCCTGTTATACGATGGAAAAACTGTTGTATTTCTATTGTATTTTATGCTTCGGGCGTTGACTTCTTAGGCCCTAACACTTCGATCTGGTGGAGCAACGCCCTGCAGTGAAGCCTAGGTTGCCCGGAACGTAGATATGACCATAACCTTCACACAGGTCGCAATTATTCGTTTTATACGGTGTAAAGGCTGTTGTATTTATTTTGTATTTTATTCTTCTGGTGTTGACTTCTTAGGCCCTAACTATTCGATCTGGTGGAACAACGCCGTAGAGTGAAGCCTAGGTTGCCCGGAACGTATAAATGACCATTACTTTCACACTGTTTGCAATTATTCCTTTTATACGATGGAAAAGCTGCTGTATTTATATCGTATTTTATGCTTCTGGCGTTGACTTCTAAGGACCTAACTTTTCGATCTGGTGGAACAACGCCCTAGGGTGAAGCCTAGGTTGCCCGGAACGTAGAAATGACCATAACATTTACACTGGGAGCAATTATTCGTTTTATACAATGGAAAAACTGTTCTTTTTATTTTGTATTTTATGCTTCGGGCGTTGACTTCTAAGGCCCTAACTGTTTAACCTGGTGGAGCAACGCCCTAGGGTGAAGCCTAGGTTGCCCGGAACGTAGAAATGACCATTACTTTCACACTGTTTGCAATTATTCCTTTTATACGATTGAAAAGCTGTTGTATTTATATCGTATTTTAAGCTTCTGGCGTTGACTTCTTAGGCCCTAACTATTCGATCTGGTGGAGCAATGACTCAGAGTTAAGTCTAGGATGCCCGAAACGCCCAAATGATCATTACTTTCACGCTTCCTGCAATTATTCCTGTTATACGATGAAAAGACCGTTGTATTTTTATTGTATTTTATGCTTCAGGCGTAGGCTTCTAAGGCCGTAGCTATTCGATATGGTGCAGCACCGCCCTAGAGTGAAGCCCAGGTTGCCCGGAACGTAGAAATGACCATAACTTTTACACTGGTAGCAATTATTCGTTTTATACAATGGAAAAAATGTTCTATTTATTTTGTATTTTATGCTTCGGGCGTTGACTTCATTGGCCCTAACAATTCGATCTCGTGGAGCAACGCCCTAGAGTGAAGCCTAGGTTGCCTGGAACGTACAAATGACCATCACCTTCACACGGATTGCAATTATTCCTGTTATAGGATGGAAAGACTGTTGTATTTTTATTGCATTTTATGCTTCTGGCGTTCACTTCTTAGGCCCTAACTATTCGATCTTGTGGAATAACGCCCTAGGGTGAAGCCTAGGTTGCCCGGAACGTAGAAATGACCATAACTTTTACACTTGTAGCAATTATTCGTTTTATACAATGGAAAAACTGTTCTATTTATTTTGTATTTTATGCTTCGGGCGTTGACTACTAAGGCCCTAGCTGTTTGATCTGGTGGAGCAACGCCCTAGAGTGAAGCCTAGGTTGCCCGGAACGTAGAAATGACCATAACTTTCACACTGGCTGCTATTATTCGTTTTATACGATGGAAAAATTGTCATACTTATATTGTACTTTATGCTTCTGGCGTTGACTTCTTAGGCCCTAACTATTCGATCTGGTGGAACAACGCCCTTGAGTGAAGCCTAGGTTGCCTGGAACGTAGAAATGACCATCACTTTCACACGGGTTGCAATTATTCCTGTTATAGGATGGAAAGACTGTTGCATTTTTATTGTATTTTATGCTTCAGGCGTTGACTTCTGAGGCCGTAGCTATTCGATGTCGTGGAAGAACGCCACAGAGTGAAGCCTTGGTTGCCCGGAACGTAGAAATGACCATAAGTTTCAGAATGGTTGCAATTATTCGTTTTATACGATGGAAAAACTGTTGTATTTCCATTGTATTTTATGCTTCGGGCGTTGACTTCTTAGGCCCTAACACTTCGATCTGGTGGAGCAACGCCCTACAGTGAAGCCTAGGTTGCCCGGAACGTAGAAATGACCATCACTTTCAAACTGGTTGCAATTAATCCTGTTATACGATGGAAAAACTGTTGGATTTTTATTGCATTTTATGCTTCGGGCGTTGACTTCTAAGGCCCTAACTGTTTAATCTGGTGGAGCAACGCCCTAGGGTGAAGCCTAGGTTGCCCGGAACGTAGAAATGACCATTACTTTCACACTGTTTGCAATTATTCCTTTTATACGATTGAAAAGCTGTTGTATTTATATCGTATTTTAAGCTTCTGGCGTTGACTTCTTAGGCCCTAACTATTCGATCTGGTGGAGCAATGCCTCAAAGTTAAGTCTAGGATGCCCGAAACGCCCAAATGATCATTACTTTCACGCTTCCTGCAATTATTCCTGTTATACGATGAAAAGACCTTTGTATTTTTATTGTATTTTATGCTTCAGGCGTAGGCTTCTAAGGCCGTAGCTATTCGATATGGTGCAGCACCGCCCTAGAGTGAAGCCTAGGTTGCCCGGAACGTAGAAATGACCATAACTTTTACACTGGTAGCAATTATTCGTTTTATACAATGGAAAAAATGTTCTATTTATTTTGTATTTTATGCTTCGGGCGTTGACTTCTTTGGCCCTAACAATTCGATCTCGTGGAGCAACGCCCTAGAGTGAAGCCTAGGTTGCCTGGAACGTACAAATGACCATCACCTTCACACGGATTGCAATTATTCCTGTTATAGGATGGAAAGACTGTTGTATTTTTATTGCATTTTATGCTTCTGGCGTTCACTTCTTAGGCCCTAACTATTCGATCTTGTGGAATAACGCCCTAGGGTGAAGCCTAGGTTGCCCGGAACGTAGAAATGACCATAACTTTTACACTTGTAGCAATTATTCGTTTTATACAATGGAAAAACTGTTGTATTTCTATTGTATTTTATGCTTCGGGCGTTGACTTCTTAGGCCCTAACACTTCGATCTGGTGGAGCAACGCCCTGCAGTGAAGCCTAGGTTGCCCGGAACGTAGATATGACCATAACCTTCACACAGGTTGCAATTATTCGTTTTATACGGTGTAAAGTCTGTTGTATTTATTTTGTATTTTATTCTTCTGGTGTTGACTTCTAAGGACCTAACTATTCGATCTTGTGGGACAACACCCTAGGGTGAAGCCTAGGTTGCCCGGAACGTATAAATGACCATAACATTTACACTGGTAGCAATTATTCGTTTTATACAATGGAAAAACTGTTCTTTTTATTTTGTATTTTATGCTTCGGGCGTTGACTTCTAAGGCCCTAACTGTTTGATCTGGTGGAGCAACGCCCTAGAGTGAAGCCTAGGTTGCCCGGAACGAAGAAATGACAATTACTTTCACACTGTTTGCAATTATTCGTTTTTTACGATGGAAAAGCTGTTGTATTTATATTGTATTATATGCCTCTGGCGTTGACTTCTAAGGCCCTAACTATTCGACCTGGTAGAGCAACGCCCTAGAGTGAAGCCTAGGTTGCTCGGAATATAGAAATGACCATAACTTTCACACTGGTTGCAATTATTCGTTTTCTGCGACGGAAAAACTGTTCTATTTATTTTGTATTTTATGCTTCGGGCGTTGACTTCTAAGGCCCTAACTGTTTGATCTGGTGGGGCAACGCCCTAGAGTGTAGCCTAGGTTGCCCGGAACGTAGAAATGACAATTACTTTCACACTGTTTGCAATTATTCCTTTTATACGATGCAAAAGCTGTTGTATTTATATCGTATTTTATGCTTCTGACGTTGACTTCTAAGGACCTAACTATTCGATCTGGTGGAGCAACGCCCTAGAGTGAAGCCTAGGTTGCTCGGAATGTAGAAATAACCATAGCTTGCACACTGGTTGCAATTATACGTTCTTTACGATGGAAAAGCTGTTGTATTTATATTGTATTTTATGACTCTGGCGTTGACTTCTAAGGCCCTAGCTATTCGATCTAGTGTAGCAACGCCCTAGAGGGAAGCCTAGGTTTCCCGGAACGTAGAAGTGACCATCACTTTCAAACTGGTTGCAATTAATCCTGTTATACGATGGAAAAACTGTTGTATTTATATTGTATTTTATGCTTCTGGCGTTCACTTCTTAGGCCCTAACTATTCGATCTGATGGAACAACGCCCAAGGGTGAAGCCTAGATTGCCCGGAACGTAGAAATGACCATAACTTTTACACTGGTAGCAATTATTCGTTTTATACAATGGAAAAACTGTTCTATTTATTTTGCATTTTATGCTTCGGGCGTTGACTTCTAAGGCGCTAACTATTCAATCTGTTGGAGAAACGCCCTAGGGTATATCCTAGGTTGCCCGGAAAGTAGAAATGACCATAACCTTCATACTGGTTGCAATTATTCGTTTTATATGATGGAAAAACTGTTGTATTTATATTGTATTTTATGCTTCTGGCGTTCACTTCTTAGGCCCTAACTATTCGATCTGGTGGAACAACGGCCTAAGGTGAAGCCTAGGTTGCCCGCAACGTAGAAATGGCCATAACTTTTACACTGGTAGCAATTATTCGTTTTACACAATGGAAAAACAGTTCTATTTATTTTGTATTTAATGCTTCGGGCGTTGGCTTCTAAGGCCCTAGCTGTTTGATCTGGTGGAGCAACGCCCTAGAGTGAAGCCTAGGTTGCCCGGAACGTAGAAATGACCATTACTTTCACACTGTTTGCAATTACTACTTTTATACAATGGAAAAGCTGTTGTATTTTTATTGCATTTTATGCTTCGGGCGTTGACTTCTAAGGCCCTAACTATTCAATCTGATGGAGCAACGCCCTAGAGTGAAGCCTAGGTTGCTCGGAATGTAGAAATGACCATAACTTTCACACTGGTTGCAATTATTCGTTTTATACGATGGAAAGCTGTTGTATTTATATTGTATTATATGCTTCTGGCGTTCACTTCTTAGGCCCTAACTATTCAATCTGGTGGAACAACGCCCTAGGGTGAAGCCTAGGTTACCCGGAACGTAGAAATGACCATCACTTTCAAACTGGTTGCAATTATTCGTTTTATACGATGGAAAAACTGTTGTATTTATATTGTGCTTTATGCTTCTGGCGTTGACTTCTAAGGACCTAACTATTCGATCTGGTGGAGCAACGCCCTACAGTGATGCCTAGGTTGCCCGGAACGTAGATATGACCATAACCTTCACACTGGTAGCAATTATTCGTTTTATACGATGGAAAAACTGTTGTATTTTTATTGCATTTTATGCTTCGGGCGTTGACTTCTAAGTCCCTAACTATTCAATCTGTTGAAGCAACGCCCTAGAGTGAAGCCTAGGTTGCTCGGAATGTAGAAATGACCATAACTTTCACACTGGTTGCAATTATTCGTTTTATACGATGGAAAAACTGTTTTATTTATATTGTATTTTATGCTTCTGGCGTTCACTTCTTAGGCCCTAACTATTCAATCTGGTGGAACAACGCCCTAGGGTGTAGCCTAGGTTGCCCGAACGTAGAAATGACCATAACTTTTACACTGGTAGCAATTATTCGTTTTATACAATGGAAAATCTGTTGTATTTGTATGGTATTCTATGCTTCTGGCGTTGACTTCTTAGGCCCTAACTATTCGATCTGGTGGAGCAATGCCTCAGAGTTAAGTCTAGGATGCCCGAAACGCCGAAATGATCATTACTTTCACGCTTGTTGCAATTATTCCTGTTATACGATGAAAAGACCGTTGTATTTTTATTGTATTTTATGCTTCAGGCGTAGGCTTCTAAGGCCGTAGCTATTCGATATGGTGGAGCACCGCCCTAGAGTGAAGCCTAGGTTGCCCGGAACGTAGAAATGACCATAACTTTTACACTGGTAGCAATTATTCGTTTTATACGATGGAAAAGCTGTTGTATTTATATTGTATTTTATGCTTCTGGCGTTCACTTCTTAGGCCCTAACTATTCAATCTGGTGGAACAACGCCTGAGGGTGAAGCCTAGGTTACCCGGAACGTAGAAATGACCATCACTTTCAAACTGGTTGCAATTATTCGTTTTATACGATGGAAAAACTGTTGTATTTATATTGTACTTTATGCTTCTGGCGTTGACTTCTAAGGACCGAACTATTCGATCTGGTGGAGCAACGCCCTACAGTGATGCCTAGGTTGCCCGGAACGTAGATATGACCATAACCTTCACATTGGTTGCAAATTATTCTTGCTATACGATGGAGAAGCTGTTGTATTTTTATTGCATTTTATGCATCGGGCATTGACTTCTAAGGCCCTAGCTATGCAATCTGTTGGAGCATCGCCCTAGGGGGAAGCCTAGGTTGCCCGGAACGTAGAAATGACCATAACTTTCACACTGGTTGCAATTATTCGTTTTATACGATGGAAAAGCTGTTGTATTTATATCGTATTTTATGCTTCTGGCGTTGACTTCTTAGGCCCTAACTATTCCATCTGGCGGAACAACGCCCTAGGGTGAAGTCTAGGTTGCCCGGAAAGTAGAAAGGACCATAACTTTCACACTGGTTGCAATTATTCGTTTTATACGATGGAAAAACTGTTGTATCTATATTGTATTTTATGCTTCTGGCGTTGACTTCTTAGGCCCTAACTATTCCATCTGGCGGAACAACGCCCTAGGGTGAAGTCTAGGTTGCCCGGAAAGTAGAAAGGACCATAACTTTCACACTGGTTGCAATTATTCGCTTTATAGGATGGAAAAGCTGTTGTATTTATATCGTATTTTATGCTTCTGGCGTTGACTTCTTAGGCTCTAACTATTCCATCTGGTGGAACATCGCCCTAGGGTAAAGCCAAGATTGCGCGGAACGTAGAAGTGACCATAACTTTCACACTGGTTGCTATCATTCGTTTTATATGATGGAAAAACTGTTGTATTTATATTGTATTTTATGCTTCTGGCGTTGACTTCATAGGCCGTAACTATTCGATCTGGTGGAGCAACGCCCTGGAGTGAAACCTAGGTTGCCCGGAACGTAGAAATGACCATAACTTTCACACAGGTAGCAATTATTCGTTTTATACGATGGAAAAACTGTTGTATCTTTATTGCATTTTATGCTTCGGGCATTGACTTCTAAGGCCCTAGCTATGCAATCTGTTGGAGCAACGCCCTAGGAGGAAGCCTAGGTTGCCCGGAACGTAGAAATGACAATTATTTTCACACTGTTTGCAATTATTCGTTTTTTACGATGGAAAAGCTGTTGTATTTATATTGTATTATATGCCTCTGGCGTTGACTTCTAAGGCCCTAACTATTCGACCTGGTAGAGCAACGCCCTAGAGTGAAGCCTAGGTTGCTCGGAATATAGAAATGACCATAACTTTCACACTGGTTGCAATTATTCGTTTTCTGCGACGGAAAAACTGTTCTATTTATTTTGTATTTTATGCTTCGGGCGTTGACTTCTAAGGCCCTAACTGTTTGATCTGGTGGGGCAACGCCCTAGAGTGTAGCCTAGGTTGCCCGGAACGTAGAAATGACAATTACTTTCACACTGTTTGCAATTATTCCTTTTATACGATGCAAAAGCTGTTGTATTTATATCGTATTTTATGCTTCTGACGTTGACTTCTAAGGACCTAACTATTCGATCTGGTGGAGCAACGCCCTAGAGTGAAGCCTAGGTTGCTCGGAATGTAGAAATAACCATAGCTTTCACACTGGTTGCAATTATACGTTCTTTACGATGGAAAAGCTGTTGTATTTATATTGTATTTTATGACTCTGGCGTTGACTTCTAAGGCCCTAGCTATTCGATCTAGTGTAGCAACGCCCTAGAGTGAAGCCTAGGTTGCCCGGAACGTAGAAATGACCATAACTTTTACACTGGTAGCAATTATTCGTTTTATACAATGGAAAAAATGTTCTATTTATTTTGTATTTTATGCTTCGGGCGTTGACTTCTTTGGCCCTAACAATTCGATCTCGTGGAGCAACGCCCTAGAGTGAAGCCTAGGTTGCCTGGAACGTACAAATGACCATCACCTTCACACGGATTGCAATTATTCCTGTTATAGGATGGAAAGACTGTTGTATTTTTATTGCATTTTATGCTTCTGGCGTTCACTTCTTAGGCCCTAACTATTCGATCTTGTGGAATAACGCCCTAGGGTGAAGCCTAGGTTGCCCGGAACGTAGAAATGACCATAACTTTTACACTTGTAGCAATTATTCGTTTTATACAATGGAAAAACTGTTGTATTTCTATTGTATTTTATGCTTCGGGCGTTGACTTCTTAGGCCCTAACACTTCGATCTGGTGGAGCAACGCCCTGCAGTGAAGCCTAGGTTGCCCGGAACGTAGATATGACCATAACCTTCACACAGGTTGCAATTATTCGTTTTATACGGTGTAAAGTCTGTTGTATTTATTTTGTATTTTATTCTTCTGGTGTTGACTTCTAAGGACCTAACTATTCGATCTGGTGGGACAACACCCTAGGGTGAAGCCTAGGTTGCCCGGAACGTATAAATGACCATAACATTTACACTGGTAGCAATTATTCGTTTTATACAATGGAAAAACTGTTCTTTTTATTTTGTATTTTATGCTTCGGGCGTTGACTTCTAAGGCCCTAACTGTTTGATCTGGTGGAGCAACGCCCTAGAGTGAAGCCTAGGTTGCCCGGAACGAAGAAATGACAATTACTTTCACACTGTTTGCAATTATTCGTTTTATACGATGGAAAAACTGTTGTATCTTTATTGCATTTTATGCTTCGGGCATTGACTTCTAAGGCCCTAGCTATGCAATCTGTTGGAGCAACGCCCTAGGAGGAAGCCTAGGTTGCCCGGAACGTAGAAATGACAATTATTTTCACACTGTTTGCAATTATTCGTTTTTTACGATGGAAAAGCTGTTGTATTTATATTGTATTATATGCCTCTGGCGTTGACTTCTAAGGCCCTAACTATTCGACCTGGTAGAGCAACGCCCTAGAGTGAAGCCTAGGTTGCTCGGAATATAGAAATGAACATAACTTTCACACTGGTTGCAATTATTCGTTTTCTGCGACGGAAAAACTGTTCTATTTATTTTGTATTTTATGCTTCGGGCGTTGACTTCTAAGGCCCTAACTGTTTGATCTGGTGGGGCAACGCCCTAGAGTGTAGCCTAGGTTGCCCGGAACGTAGAAATGACAATTACTTTCACACTGTTTGCAATTATTCCTTTTATACGATGCAAAAGCTGTTGTATTTATATCGTATTTTATGCTTCTGACGTTGACTTCTAAGGACCTAACTATTCGATCTGGTGGAGCAACGCCCTAGAGTGAAGCCTAGGTTGCTCGGAATGTAGAAATAACCATAGCTTTCACACTGGTTGCAATTATACGTTCTTTACGATGGAAAAGCTGTTGTATTTATATTGTATTTTATGACTCTGGCGTTGACTTCTAAGGCCCTAGCTATTCGATCTAGTGTAGCAACGCCCTAGAGTGAAGCCTAGGTTGCCCGGAACGTAGAAGTGACCATCACTTTCAAACTGGTTGCAATTAATCCTGTTATACGATGGAAAAACTGTTGTATTTATATTGTATTTTATGCTTCTGGCGTTCACTTCTTAGGCCCTAACTATTCGATCTGGTGGAACAACGCCCAAGGGTGAAGCCTAGATTGCCCGGAACGTAGAAATGACCATAACTTCTACACTGGTAGCAATTATTCGTTTTATACAATGGAAAAACTGTTCTATTTATTTTGCATTTTATGCTTCGGGCGTTGACTTCTAAGGCGCTAACTATTCAATCTGTTGGAGAAACGCCCTAGGGTATATCCTAGGTTGCCCGGAAAGTAGAAATGACCATAACCTTCATACTGGTTGCAATTATTCGTTTTATATGATGGAAAAACTGTTGTATTTATATTGTATTTTATGCTTCTGGCGTTCACTTCTTAGGCCCTAACTATTCGATCTGGTGGAACAACGGCCTAAGGTGAAGCCTAGGTTGCCCGCAACGTAGAAATGGCCATAACTTTTACACTGGTAGCAGTTATTCGTTTTACACAATGGAAAAACAGTTCTATTTATTTTGTATTTAATGCTTCGGGCGTTGGCTTCTAAGGCCCTAACTGTTTGATCTGGTGGAGCAACGCCCTAGAGTGAAGCCTAGGTTGCCCGGAACGTAGAAATGAACATAGCTTTCACACTGGTTGCTATTATTCGTTTTATACGATGGAAAAACTGTTGGATTTTTATTGCATTTTATGCTTCGGGCGTTGACTTCTAAGGCCCTAACTGTTTAATCTGGTGGAGCAACGCCCTAGGGTGAAGCCTAGGTTGCCCGGAACGTAGAAATGACCATTACTTTCACACTGTTTGCAATTATTCCTTTTATACGATTGAAAAGCTGTTGTATTTATATCGTATTTTAAGCTTCTGGCGTTGACTTCTTAGGCCCTAACTATTCGATCTGGTGGAGCAATGCCTCAAAGTTAAGTCTAGGATGCCCGAAACGCCCAAATGATCATTACTTTCACGCTTCCTGCAATTATTCCTGTTATACGATGAAAAGACCTTTGTATTTTTATTGTATTTTATGCTTCAGGCGTAGGCTTCTAAGGCCGTAGCTATTCGATATGGTGCAGCACCGCCCTAGAGTGAAGCCTAGGTTGCCCGGAACGTAGAAATGACCATAACTTTTACACTGGTAGCAATTATTCGTTTTATACAATGGAAAAAATGTTCTATTTATTTTGTATTTTATGCTTCGGGCGTTGACTTCTTTGGCCCTAACAATTCGATCTCGTGGAGCAACGCCCTAGAGTGAAGCCTAGGTTGCCTGGAACGTACAAATGACCATCACCTTCACACGGATTGCAATTATTCCTGTTATAGGATGGAAAGACTGTTGTATTTTTATTGCATTTTATGCTTCTGGCGTTCACTTCTTAGGCCCTAACTATTCGATCTTGTGGAATAACGCCCTAGGGTGAAGCCTAGGTTGCCCGGAACGTAGAAATGACCATAACTTTTACACTTGTAGCAATTATTCGTTTTATACAATGGAAAAACTGTTGTATTTCTATTGTATTTTATGCTTCGGGCGTTGACTTCTTAGGCCCTAACACTTCGATCTGGTGGAGCAACGCCCTGCAGTGAAGCCTAGGTTGCCCGGAACGTAGATATGACCATAACCTTCACACAGGTTGCAATTATTCGTTTTATACGGTGTAAAGTCTGTTGTATTTATTTTGTATTTTATTCTTCTGGTGTTGACTTCTAAGGACCGAACTATTCGATCTGGTGGGACAACACCCTAGGGTGAAGCCTAGGTTGCCCGGAACGTATAAATGACCATAACATTTACACTGGTAGCAATTATTCGTTTTATACAATGGAAAAACTGTTCTTTTTATTTTGTATTTTATGCTTCGGGCGTTGACTTCTAAGGCCCTAACTGTTTGATCTGGTGGAGCAACGCCCTAGAGTGAAGCCTAGGTTGCCCGGAACGAAGAAATGACAATTACTTTCACACTGTTTGCAATTATTCGTTTTTTACGATGGAAAAGCTGTTGCATTTATATTGTATTATATGCCTCTGGCGTTGACTTCTAAGGCCCTAACTATTCGACCTGGTAGAGCAACGCCCTAGAGTGAAGCCTAGGTTGCTCGGAATATAGAAATGACCATAACTTTCACACTGGTTGCAATTATTCGTTTTCTGCGACGGAAAAACTGTTCTATTTATTTTGTATTTTATGCTTCGGGCGTTGACTTCTAAGGCCCTAACTGTTTGATCTGGTGGGGCAACGCCCTAGAGTGTAGCCTAGGTTGCCCGGAACGTAGAAATGACAATTACTTTCACACTGTTTGCAATTATTCCTTTTATACGATGCAAAAGCTGTTGTATTTATATCGTATTTTATGCTTCTGACGTTGACTTCTAAGGACCTAACTATTCGATCTGGTGGAGCAACGCCCTAGAGTGAAGCCTAGGTTGCTCGGAATGTAGAAATAACCATAGCTTTCACACTGGTTGCAATTATACGTTCTTTACGATGGAAAAGCTGTTGTATTTATATTGTATTTTATGACTCTGGCGTTGACTTCTAAGGCCCTAGCTATTCGATCTAGTGTAGCAACGCCCTAGAGTGAAGCCTAGGTTTCCCGGAACGTAGAAGTGACCATCACTTTCAAACTGGTTGCAATTAATCCTGTTATACGATGGAAAAACTGTTGTATTTATATTGTATTTTATGCTTCTGGCGTTCACTTCTTAGGCCCTAACTATTCGATCTGATGGAACAACGCCCAAGGGTGAAGCCTAGATTGCCCGGAACGTAGAAATGACCATAACTTTTACACTGGTAGCAATTATTCGTTTTATACAATGGAAAAACTGTTCTATTTATTTTGCATTTTATGCTTCGGGCGTTGACTTCTAAGGCGCTAACTATTCAATCTGTTGGAGAAACGCCCTAGGGTATATCCTAGGTTGCCCGGAAAGTAGAAATGACCATAACCTTCATACTGGTTGCAATTATTCGTTTTATATGATGGAAAAACTGTTGTATTTATATTGTATTTTATGCTTCTGGCGTTCACTTCTTAGGCCCTAACTATTCGATCTGGTGGAACAACGGCCTAAGGTGAAGCCTAGGTTGCCCGCAACGTAGAAATGGCCATAACTTTTACACTGGTAGCAATTATTCGTTTTACACAATGGAAAAACAGTTCTATTTATTTTGTATTTAATGCTTCGGGCGTTGGCTTCTAAGGCCCTAGCTGTTTGATCTGGTGGAGCAACGCCCTAGAGTGAAGCCTAGGTTGCCCGGAACGTAGAAATGACCATTACTTTCACACTGTTTGCAATTACTACTTTTATACAATGGAAAAGCTGTTGTATTTTTATTGCATTTTATGCTTCGGGCGTTGACTTCTAAGGCCCTAACTATTCAATCTGATGGAGCAACGCCCTAGAGTGAAGCCTAGGTTGCTCGGAATGTAGAAATGACCATAACTTTCACACTGGTTGCAATTATTCGTTTTATACGATGGAAAGCTGTTGTATTTATATTGTATTATATGCTTCTGGCGTTCACTTCTTAGGCCCTAACTATTCAATCTGGTGGAACAACGCCCTAGGGTGAAGCCTAGGTTACCCGGAACGTAGAAATGACCATCACTTTCAAACTGGTTGCAATTATTCGTTTTATACGATGGAAAAACTGTTGTATTTATATTGTGCTTTATGCTTCTGGCGTTGACTTCTAAGGACCTAACTATTCGATCTGGTGGAGCAACGCCCTACAGTGATGCCTAGGTTGCCCGGAACGTAGATATGACCATAACCTTCACACTGGTAGCAATTATTCGTTTTATACGATGGAAAAACTGTTGTATTTTTATTGCATTTTATGCTTCGGGCGTTGACTTCTAAGTCCCTAACTATTCAATCTGTTGGAGCAACGCCCTAGAGTGAAGCCTAGGTTGCTCGGAATGTAGAAATGACCATAACTTTCACACTGGTTGCAATTATTCGTTTTATACGATGGAAAAACTGTTTTATTTATATTGTATTTTATGCTTCTGGCGTTCACTTCTTAGGCCCTAACTATTCAATCTGGTGGAACAACGCCCTAGGGTGTAGCCTAGGTTGCCCGGAACGTAGAAATGACCATAACTTTTACACTGGTAGCAATTATTCGTTTTATACAATGGAAAATCTGTTGTATTTGTATGGTATTCTATGCTTCTGGCGTTGACTTCTTAGGCCCTAACTATTCGATCTGGTGGAGCAATGCCTCAGAGTTAAGTCTAGGATGCCCGAAACGCCGAAATGATCATTACTTTCACGCTTGTTGCAATTATTCCTGTTATACGATGAAAAGACCGTTGTATTTTTATTGTATTTTATGCTTCAGGCGTAGGCTTCTAAGGCCGTAGCTATTCGATATGGTGGAGCACCGCCCTAGAGTGAAGCCTAGGTTGCCCGGAACGTAGAAATGACCATAACTTTTACACTGGTAGCAATTATTCGTTTTATACGATGGAAAAGCTGTTGTATTTATATTGTATTTTATGCTTCTGGCGTTCACTTCTTAGGCCCTAACTATTCAATCTGGTGGAACAACGCCTGAGGGTGAAGCCTAGGTTACCCGGAACGTAGAAATGACCATCACTTTCAAACTGGTTGCAATTATTCGTTTTATACGATGGAAAAACTGTTGTATTTATATTGTACTTTATGCTTCTGGCGTTGACTTCTAAGGACCGAACTATTCGATCTGGTGGAGCAACGCCCTACAGTGATGCCTAGGTTGCCCGGAACGTAGATATGACCATAACCTTCACACTGGTTGCAAATTATTCTTGCTATACGATGGAGAAGCTGTTGTATTTTTATTGCATTTTATGCATCGGGCATTGACTTCTAAGGCCCTAGCTATGCAATCTGTTGGAGCATCGCCCTAGGGGGAAGCCTAGGTTGCCCGGAACGTAGAAATGACCATAACTTTCACACTGGTTGCAATTATTCGTTTTATACGATGGAAAAGCTGTTGTATTTATATCGTATTTTATGCTTCTGGCGTTGACTTCTTAGGCCCTAACTATTCCATCTGGCGGAACAACGCCCTAGGGTGAAGTCTAGGTTGCCCGGAAAGTAGAAAGGACCATAACTTTCACACTGGTTGCAATTATTCGTTTTATACGATGGAAAAACTGTTGTATCTATATTGTATTTTATGCTTCTGGCGTTGACTTCTTAGGCCCTAACTATTCCATCTGGCGGAACAACGCCCTAGGGTGAAGTCTAGGTTGCCCGGAAAGTAGAAAGGACCATAACTTTCACACTGGTTGCAATTATTCGCTTTATAGGATGGAAAAGCTGTTGTATTTATATCGTATTTTATGCTTCTGGCGTTGACTTCTTAGGCTCTAACTATTCCATCTGGTGGAACATCGCCCTAGGGTAAAGCCAAGATTGCGCGGAACGTAGAAGTGACCATAACTTTCACACTGGTTGCTATCATTCGTTTTATATGATGGAAAAACTGTTGTATTTATATTGTATTTTATGCTTCTGGCGTTGACTTCATAGGCCGTAACTATTCGATCTGGTGGAGCAACGCCCTGGAGTGAAACCTAGGTTGCCCGGAACGTAGAAATGACCATAACTTTCACACAGGTAGCAATTATTCGTTTTATACGATGGAAAAACTGTTGTATCTTTATTGCATTTTATGCTTCGGGCATTGACTTCTAAGGCCCTAGCTATGCAATCTGTTGGAGCAACGCCCTAGGAGGAAGCCTAGGTTGCCCGGAACGTAGAAATGACAATTATTTTCACACTGTTTGCAATTATTCGTTTTTTACGATGGAAAAGCTGTTGTATTTATATTGTATTATATGCCTCTGGCGTTGACTTCTAAGGCCCTAACTATTCGACCTGGTAGAGCAACGCCCTAGAGTGAAGCCTAGGTTGCTCGGAATATAGAAATGACCATAACTTTCACACTGGTTGCAATTATTCGTTTTCTGCGACGGAAAAACTGTTCTATTTATTTTGTATTTTATGCTTCGGGCGTTGACTTCTAAGGCCCTAACTGTTTGATCTGGTGGGGCAACGCCCTAGAGTGTAGCCTAGGTTGCCCGGAACGTAGAAATGACAATTACTTTCACACTGTTTGCAATTATTCCTTTTATACGATGCAAAAGCTGTTGTATTTATATCGTATTTTATGCTTCTGACGTTGACTTCTAAGGACCTAACTATTCGATCTGGTGGAGCAACGCCCTAGAGTGAAGCCTAGGTTGCTCGGAATGTAGAAATAACCATAGCTTTCACACTGGTTGCAATTATACGTTCTTTACGATGGAAAAGCTGTTGTATTTATATTGTATTTTATGACTCTGGCGTTGACTTCTAAGGCCCTAGCTATTCGATCTAGTGTAGCAACGCCCTAGAGTGAAGCCTAGGTTGCCCGGAACGTAGAAGTGACCATCACTTTCAAACTGGTTGCAATTAATCCTGTTATACGATGGAAAAACTGTTGTATTTATATTGTATTTTATGCTTCTGGCGTTCACTTCTTAGGCCCTAACTATTCGATCTGGTGGAACAACGCCCAAGGGTGAAGCCTAGATTGCCCGGAACGTAGAAATGACCATAACTTCTACACTGGTAGCAATTATTCGTTTTATACAATGGAAAAACTGTTCTATTTATTTTGCATTTTATGCTTCGGGCGTTGACTTCTAAGGCGCTAACTATTCAATCTGTTGGAGAAACGCCCTAGGGTATATCCTAGGTTGCCCGGAAAGTAGAAATGACCATAACCTTCATACTGGTTGCAATTATTCGTTTTATATGATGGAAAAACTGTTGTATTTATATTGTATTTTATGCTTCTGGCGTTCACTTCTTAGGCCCTAACTATTCGATCTGGTGGAACAACGGCCTAAGGTGAAGCCTAGGTTGCCCGCAACGTAGAAATGGCCATAACTTTTACACTGGTAGCAGTTATTCGTTTTACACAATGGAAAAACAGTTCTATTTATTTTGTATTTAATGCTTCGGGCGTTGGCTTCTAAGGCCCTAACTGTTTGATCTGGTGGAGCAACGCCCTAGAGTGAAGCCTAGGTTGCCCGGAACGTAGAAATGAACATAGCTTTCACACTGGTTGCTATTATTCGTTTTATACGATGGGAAAACTGTTATATTTATATTGTATTTTATGATTCAGGCGTTGACTTCTGAGGCCGTAGCTATTCGATGTGGTGGAAGAACGCCATAGAGTGAAGCCTAGGTTGCCCGGAACGTAGAAATGTCCATATCTTTCACACTGTTTGCAATTATTCATTTTATACGGTGGCAAAGCTGTTGCATTTATATTGTATTTTATGCTTCTGGCGTTGACTCCTTAGGCCCTAACTATTCGATCTGGTGGAGCAATGCCTCAGAGTTAAGTCTAGGATGCCCGAAACGCCGAAATGATCATTACTTTCACGCATGTTGCAATTATTCCTGTTATACGATGAAAAGACTGTTGTATTTTTATTGTATTTTACGCATCAGGCGTAGGCTTCTAAGGCCGTAGCTATTCGATATGGTGGAGCAACGCCCTAGAGTGAAGCCTAGGTTGCCCGGTACGTAGAAATGACCATCACTATCAAACTGGTTGCAATTATTTGTTTTATACGATGGAAAAGCTGTTATATTTATATCGTATTTTATGCTTCTGGCGTTCACTTCTTAGGCCCTAACTCTTCGATCTGGTGGTACAACGGCCTAGGGTGAATCCTAGGTTGCTCGGAAAGTAGAAATGACCATAACTTTTACACTGGTAGCAATTATTCGTTTTATACAATGGAAAAACTGTTCTATTTATTTTGCATTTTATGCTTCGGGCGTTGACTTCTAAGGCGCTAACTATTCAATCTGTTGGAGAAACGCCCTAGGGTATATCCTAGGTTGCCCGGAAAGTAGAAATGACCATAACCTTCATACTGGTTGCAATTATTCGTTTTATATGATGGAAAAACTGTTGTATTTATATTGTATTTTATGCTTCTGGCGTTCACTTCTTAGGCCCTAACTATTCGATCTGGTGGAACAACGGCCTAAGGTGAAGCCTAGGTTGCCCGCAACGTAGAAATGGCCATAACTTTTTCACTGGTAGCAATTATTCGTTTTACACAATGGAAAAACAGTTCTATTTATTTTGTATTTAATGCTTCGGGCGTTGGCTTCTAAGGCCCTAACTGTTTGATCTGGTGGAGCAACGCCCTAGAGTGAAGCCTAGGTTGCCCGGAACGTAGAAATGAACATAGCTTTCACACTGGTTGCTATTATTCGTTTTATACGATGGGAAAACTGTTATATTTATATTGTATTTTATGATTCAGGCGTTGACTTCTGAGGCCGTAGCTATTCGATGTGGTGGAAGAACGCCATAGAGTGAAGCCTAGGTTGCCCGGAACGTAGAAATGTCCATATCTTTCACACTGTTTGCAATTATTCATTTTATACGGTGGCAAAGCTGTTGCATTTATATTGTATTTTATGCTTCTGGCGTTGACTCCTTAGGCCCTAACTATTCGATCTGGTGGAGCAATGCCTCAGAGTTAAGTCTAGGATGCCCGAAACGCCGAAATGATCATTACTTTCACGCATGTTGCAATTATTCCTGTTATACGATGAAAAGACTGTTGTATTTTTATTGTATTTTACGCATCAGGCGTAGGCTTCTAAGGCCGTAGCTATTCGATATGGTGGAGCAACGCCCTAGAGTGAAGCCTAGGTTGCCCGGTACGTAGAAATGACCATCACTATCAAACTGGTTGCAATTATTTGTTTTATACGATGGAAAAGCTGTTATATTTATATCGTATTTTATGCTTCTGGCGTTCACTTCTTAGGCCCTAACTATTCGATCTGGTGGTACAACGACCTAGGGTGAATCCTAGGTTGCTCGGAAAGTAGAAATGACTATAGCTTTCACACTGGTAGCAATTATTCGTTTTATACGATGGAAAAACTGTTGTATTTTTATTGCATTTTATGCTTCGGGCGTTGACTTCTAAGTCCCTAACTATTCAATCTGTTGGAGCAACGCCCTAGAGTGAAGCCTAGGTTGCTCGGAATGTAGAAATGACCATAACTTTCACACTGGTTGCAATTATTCGTTTTATACGATGGAAAAACTGTTTTATTTATATTGTATTTTATGCTTCTGGCGTTCACTTCTTAGGCCCTAACTATTCAATCTGGTGGAACAACGCCCTAGGGTGTAGCCTAGGTTGCCCGGAACGTAGAAATGACCATAACTTTTACACTGGTAGCAATTATTCGTTTTATACAATGGAAAATCTGTTGTATTTGTATGGTATTCTATGCTTCTAGCGTTGACTTCTTAGGCCCTAACTATTCGATCTGGTGGAGCAATGCCTCAGAGTTAAGTCTAGGATGCCCGAAACGCCGAAATGATCATTACTTTCACGCTTGTTGCAATTATTCCTGTTATACGATGAAAAGACCGTTGTATTTTTATTGTATTTTATGCTTCAGGCGTAGGCTTCTAAGGCCGTAGCTATTCGATATGGTGGAGCACCGCCCTAGAGTGAAGCCTAGGTTGCCCGGAACGTAGAAATGACCATAACTTTTACACTGGTAGCAATTATTCGTTTTATACGATGGAAAAGCTGTTGTATTTATATTGTATTTTATGCTTCTGGCGTTCACTTCTTAGGCCCTAACTATTCAATCTGGTGGAACAACGCCCTGGGGTGAAGCCTAGGTTACCCGGAACGTAGAAATGACCATCACTTTCAAACTGGTTGCAATTATTCGTTTTATACGATGGAAAAACTGTTGTATTTATATTGTAATTTATGCTTCTGGCGTTGACTTCTAAGGACCGAACTATTCGATCTGGTGGAGCAACGCCCTACAGTGATGCCTAGGTTGCCCGGAACGTAGATATGACCATAACCTTCACACTGGTTGCAAATTATTCTTGCTATACGATGGAAAAGCTGTTGTATTTTTATTGCATTTTATGCATCGGGCATTGACTTCTAAGGCCCTAGCTATGAAATCTGTTGGAGCATCGCCCTAGGGGGAAGCCTAGGTTGCCCGGAACGTAGAAATGACTATAGCTTTCACACTGGTAGCAATTATTCGTTTTATACGATGGAAAAACTGTTGTATTTTTATTGCATTTTATGCTTCGGGCGTTGACTTCTAAGTCCCTAACTATTCAATCTGTTGGAGCAACGCCCTAGAGTGAAGCCTAGGTTGCTCGGAATGCAGAAATGACCATAACTTTCACACTGGTTGCAATTATTCGTTTTATACGATGGAAAAACTGTTGTATTTATATTGTATTTTATGCTTCTGGCGTTCACTTCTTAGGCCCTAACTATTCAATCTGGTGGAACAACGCCCTAGGGTGTAGCCTAGGTTGCCCGGAACGTAGAAATGACCATAACTTTTACACTGGTAGCAATTATTCGTTTTATACAATGGAAAATCTGTTGTATTTGTATGGTATTCTATGCTTCTGGCGTTGACTTCTTAGGCCCTAACTATTCGATCTGGTGGAGCAATGCCTCAGAGTTAAGTCTAGGATGCCCGAAACGCCGAAATGATCATTACTTTCACGCTTGTTGCAATTATTCCTGTTATACGATGAAAAGACCGTTGTATTTTTATTGTATTTTATGCTTCAGGCGTAGGCTTCTAAGGCCGTAGCTATTCGATATGGTGGAGCACCGCCCTAGAGTGAAGCCTAGGTTGCCCGGAACGTAGAAATGACCATAACTTTTATACTGGTAGCAATTATTCGTTTTATACGATGGAAAAGCTGTTGTATTTATATTGTATTTTATGCTTCTGGCGTTCACTTCTTAGGCCCTAACTGTTTGATCTGGTGGAGCAACGCCCTAGAGTGAAGCCTAGGTTGCCCGGAACGTAGAAATGACCATTACTTTCACACTGTTTGCAATTACTACTTTTATACGATGGAAAAGCTGTTGTATTTTTATTGCATTTTATGCTTCGGGCGTTGACTTCTAAGGCCCTAACTATTCAATCTGATGGAGCAACGCCCTAGAGTGAAGCCTAGGTTGCTCGGAATGTAGAAATGACCATAACTTTCACACTGGTTGCAATTATTCGTTTTATACGATGGAAAGCTGTTGTATTTATATTGTATTATATGCTTCTGGCGTTCACTTCTTAGGCCCTAACTATTCAATCTGGTGGAACAACGCCCTAGGGTGAAGCCTAGGTTACCCGGAACGTAGAAATGACCATCACTTTTAAACTGGTTGCAATTATTCGTTTTATACGATGGAAAAACTGTTGTATTTATATTGTACTTTATGCTTCTGGCGTTGACTTCTAAGGACCTAACTATTCGATCTGGTGGAGCAACGCCCTACAGTGATGCCTAGGTTGCCCGGAACGTAGATATGACCATAACCTTCACACTGGTAGCAATTATTCGTTTTATACGATGGAAAAACTGTTGTATTTTTATTGCATTTTATGCTTCGGGCGTTGACTTCTAAGTCCCTAACTATTCAATCTGTTGGAGCAACGCCCTAGAGTGAAGCCTAGGTTGCTCGGAATGTAGAAATGACCATAACTTTCACACTGGTTGCAATTATTCGTTTTATACGATGGAAAAACTGTTGTATTTATATTGTATTTTATGCTTCTGGCGTTCACTTCTTAGGCCCTAACTATTCAATCTGGTGGAACAACGCCCTAGGGTGTAGCCTAGGTTGCCCGGAACGTAGAAATGACCATAACTTTTACACTGGTAGCAATTATTCGTTTTATACAATGGAAAATCTGTTGTATTTGTATGGTATTCTATGCTTCTGGCGTTGACTTCTTAGGCCCTAACTATTCGATCTGGTGGAGCAATGCCTCAGAGTTAAGTCTAGGATGCCCGAAACGCCGAAATGATCATTACTTTCACGCTTGTTGCAATTATTCCTGTTATACGATGAAAAGACCGTTGTATTTTTATTGTATTTTATGCTTCAGGCGTAGGCTTCTAAGGCCGTAGCTATTCGATATGGTGGAGCACCGCCCTAGAGTGAAGCCTAGGTTGCCCGGAACGTAGAAATGACCATAACTTTTACACTGGTAGCAATTATTCGTTTTATACAATGGAAAAACTGTTCTATTTATTTTGCATTTTATGCTTCGGGCGTTGACTTCTAAGGCGCTAACTATTCAATCTGTTGGAGAAACGCCCTAGGGTATATCCTAGGTTGCCCGGAAAGTAGAAATGACCATAACCTTCATACTGGTTGCAATTATTCGTTTTATATGATGGAAAAACTGTTGTATTTATATTGTATTTTATGCTTCTGGCGTTCACTTCTTAGGCCCTAACTATTCGATCTGGTGGAACAACGGCCTAAGGTGAAGCCTAGGTTGCCCGCAACGTAGAAATGGCCATAACTTTTTCACTGGTAGCAATTATTCGTTTTACACAATGGAAAAACAGTTCTATTTATTTTGTATTTAATGCTTCGGGCGTTGGCTTCTAAGGCCCTAACTGTTTGATCTGGTGGAGCAACGCCCTAGAGTGAAGCCTAGGTTGCCCGGAACGTAGAAATGAACATAGCTTTCACACTGGTTGCTATTATTCGTTTTATACGATGGGAAAACTGTTATATTTATATTGTATTTTATGATTCAGGCGTTGAATTCTGAGGCCGTAGCTATTCGATGTGGTGGAAGAACGCCATAGAGTGAAGCCTAGGTTGCCCGGAACGTAGAAATGTCCATATCTTTCACACTGGTTGCAAATTATTCTTGCTATACGATGGAAAAGCTGTTGTATTTTTATTGCATTTTATGCATCGGGCATTGACTTCTAAGGCCCTAGCTATGAAATCTGTTGGAGCATCGCCCTAGGGGGAAGCCTAGGTTGCCCGGAACGTAGAAATGACCATAACTTTCACACTGGTTGCAATTATTCGTTTTATACGATGGAAAGCTGTTGTATTTATATTGTATTATATGCTTCTGGCGTTCACTTCTTAGGCCCTAACTATTCAATCTGGTGGAACAACGCCCTAGGGTGAAGCCTAGGTTACCCGGAACGTAGAAATGACCATCACTTTTAAACTGGTTGCAATTATTCGTTTTATACGATGGAAAAACTGTTGTATTTATATTGTACTTTATGCTTCTGGCGTTGACTTCTAAGGACCTAACTATTCGATCTGGTGGAGCAACGCCCTACAGTGATGCCTAGGTTGCCCGGAACGTAGATATGACCATAACCTTCACACTGGTAGCAATTATTCGTTTTATACGATGGAAAAACTGTTGTATTTTTATTGCATTTTATGCTTCGGGCGTTGACTTCTAAGTCCCTAACTATTCAATCTGTTGGAGCAACGCCCTAGAGTGAAGCCTAGGTTGCTCGGAATGTAGAAATGACCATAACTTTCACACTGGTTGCAATTATTCGTTTTATACGATGGAAAAACTGTTTTATTTATATTGTATTTTATGCTTCTGGCGTTCACTTCTTAGGCCCTAACTATTCAATCTGGTGGAACAACGCCCTAGGGTGTAGCCTAGGTTGCCCGGAACGTAGAAATGACCATAACTTTTACACTGGTAGCAATTATTCGTTTTATACAATGGAAAATCTGTTGTATTTGTATGGTATTCTATGCTTCTGGCGTTGACTTCTTAGGCCCTAACTATTCGATCTGGTGGAGCAATGCCTCAGAGTTAAGTCTAGGATGCCCGAAACGCCGAAATGATCATTACTTTCACGCTTGTTGCAATTATTCCTGTTATACGATGAAAAGACCGTTGTATTTTTATTGTATTTTATGCTTCAGGCGTAGGCTTCTAAGGCCGTAGCTATTCGATATGGTGGAGCACCGCCCTAGAGTGAAGCCTAGGTTGCCCGGAACGTAGAAATGACCATAACTTTTACACTGGTAGCAATTATTCGTTTTATACAATGGAAAAACTGTTCTATTTATTTTGCATTTTATGCTTCGGGCGTTGACTTCTAAGGCGCTAACTATTCAATCTGTTGGAGAAACGCCCTAGGGTATATCCTAGGTTGCCCGGAAAGTAGAAATGACCATAACCTTCATACTGGTTGCAATTATTCGTTTTATATGATGGAAAAACTGTTGTATTTATATTGTATTTTATGCTTCTGGCGTTCACTTCTTAGGCCCTAACTATTCGATCTGGTGGAACAACGGCCTAAGGTGAAGCCTAGGTTGCCCGCAACGTAGAAATGGCCATAACTTTTTCACTGGTAGCAATTATTCGTTTTACACAATGGAAAAACAGTTCTATTTATTTTGTATTTAATGCTTCGGGCGTTGGCTTCTAAGGCCCTAACTGTTTGATCTGGTGGAGCAACGCCCTAGAGTGAAGCCTAGGTTGCCCGGAACGTAGAAATGAACATAGCTTTCACACTGGTTGCTATTATTCGTTTTATACGATGGGAAAACTGTTATATTTATATTGTATTTTATGATTCAGGCGTTGAATTCTGAGGCCGTAGCTATTCGATGTGGTGGAAGAACGCCATAGAGTGAAGCCTAGGTTGCCCGGAACGTAGAAATGTCCATATCTTTCACACTGGTTGCAAATTATTCTTGCTATACGATGGAAAAGCTGTTGTATTTTTATTGCATTTTATGCATCGGGCATTGACTTCTAAGGCCCTAGCTATGAAATCTGTTGGAGCATCGCCCTAGGGGGAAGCCTAGGTTGCCCGGAACGTAGAAATGACCATAACTTTCACACTGGTTGCAATTATTCGTTTTATACGATGGAAAAGCTGTTGTATTTATATCGTATTTTATGCTTCTGGCGTTGACTTCTTAGGCCCTAACTATTCCATCTGGCGGAACAACGCCCTAGGGTGAAGTCTAGGTTGCCCGGAAAGTAGAAAGGACCATAACTTTCACACTGGTTGCAATTATTCGCTTTATACGATGGAAAAGCTGTTGTATTTATATCGTATTTTATGCTTCTGGCGTTGACTTCTTAGGCTCTAACTATTCCATCTGGTGGAACATCGCCCTAGGGTAAAGCCAAGATTGCGCGGAACGTAGAAGTGACCATAACTTTCACACTGGTTGCTATCATTCGTTTTATATGATGGAAAAACTGTTGTATTTATATTGTATTTTATGCTTCTGGCGTTGACTTCATAGGCCGTAACTATTCGATCTGGTGGAGCAACGCCCTGGAGTGAAACCTAGGTTGCCCGGAACGTAGAAATGACCATAACTTTCACACAGGTAGCAATTATTCGTTTTATACGATGGAAAAACTGTTGTATTTTATTGCATTTTATGCTTCGGGCGTTGACTTCTAAGGCCCTAACTATTCAATCTGTTGGAGCAACGCCCTAGAGTGAAGCCTAGGTTGCTCGGAATGTAGAAATGACCATAACTTTCACACTTTTTGCAATTATTCGTTTTATACGATGGAAGAACTGTTGTATTTATATTGTATTTTATGCTTCTGGCGTTCACTTCTTAGGCCCTAAATATTCAATCTGGTGGAACAACGCCCTAGGGTGAAGCCTAGGTTGACCGGAACGTAGAAATGAACATAACTTTTACACTGGTAGCAATTATTCGTTCTATACAATGGAAAAACTGTTGTATTTATATGGTATTTTATGCTTCTGGCGTTGACTTCTTAGGCGCTAACTATTCGATCTGGTGGAGCAATGCCTCAGAGTTAAGTCTAGGATGCCCGAAACGCCAAAATGGTCATTACTTTCACGCTTGTTGCAATTATTCCTGTTGTACGATGAAAAGACCGTTGTATTTTTATTGTATTTTATGCTTCAGGCGTAGGCTTCTAAGGCCGTAACTATTCGATATGGTGGAGCACCGCCGTAGAGTGAAGCCTAGGTTGCCCGGAACGTAGAAATGACCATAACTTTTACACTGGTAGCAATTACTCGTTTTATACGAAGGAAAAGCTGTTGTATTTATATTGTATTTTATGCTTCTGGCGTCCACTTCTTAGGCCCTAACTATTCGATCTGGTTGAAAAACGCCCTAGGGTGAGGCCAAGGTTGCCCGGAACGTAGAAATGACCATCACTTTCAAACTGGTTGCAATTAATCCTGTTATACGATGGAAAAACTGTTGTATTTTTATTGCATTTTATGCTTCGGGCGCTGACTTCTAAGGCCCTAACTATTCAATCTGTTGGAGCAACGCCCTAGAGTGAAGCCTAGGTTACCCGGAACGTAGAAATGACCATCACTTTCAAACTGGTTGCAATTATTCGTTTTATACGATGGAAAAACTGTTGTATTTATATTGTATTTTATGCTTCTGGCGTTGACTTCTAAGGACCTAACTATTCGATCTGGTGGAGCAACGCCCTACAGTGATGCCTAGGTTGCCCGGAACGTAGATATGACCATAACCTTCACACTGGTTGCAAATTATTCCTGCTATACGATGGAAAAACTGTTGTATCTTTATTGCATTTTATGCTTCGGGCATTGACTTCTAAGGCCCTAGCTATGCAATCTGTTGGAGCAACGCCCTAGGAGGAAGCCTAGGTTGCCCGGAACGTAGAAATGACCATAACTTTCACACTGGTTGCTATCATTCGTTCTATACGATGGAAAAGCTGTTGTATTTATACCGTATTTTATGCTTCTGGCGTTGACTTCTTATGCCCTAACTATTTGATCTGGTGGAACAACGGCCTAGGGTGAAGCCTAGGTTGCCCGGAACGTAGAAATGACCATCCCTTTCAAACTGGTTGCAATTAATCCTTTTATACGATGGAAATACTGTTGCATTTTTATTGCATTTTATGCGTCGGGCGATGACTTCTAAGGCCCTAACTAATCAATCTGTTGGAGCAACGCCCTAGGGTGAAGCCTAGGTTGCCCGGAACTTAGAAATGACCATAACTTACACACTGATTGCTATTATTCGTTTTATACGATGGAAAAGCTGTTATATTTATATTGTATTTTATGCTTCTGGCGGTGCCTTCTTAGGCCCTAAGCGTTCGATCTGGTGGAACAACGCCCTAGAGTAATTCCTACGTTGCCCGGAACGTAGAAATGACCATCACTTTCACACCGGTTGCAATTATTCCTGATATACGATGGAAAATCTTTTGCATATTTATTGTATTTTATGCTTCGGGCGTAGACTTCTCTGGCCCTACCTATTCGATCTGGTGGAGCAACACCCTACAGTGAAGCCAAGGTTGCCCGGAACGTAGATATGACCATAACCTTCACACAGGTTGCAATTATTCGTTTTCTACGATGGAAAAACTGTACTATTTATTTTGTATTTTATGCTTCGGGCGTTGACGTCTAAGGCCCTAGCTATTCGATCTGGTGGAGCAACGCCCTAGAGTGAAGCCTAGGTTGCCCGGAACGTAGAAATGACCATCACTTTCAAACTGGTTGCAATTAATCCTTTTATACGATGGAAAAACTGTTGCATTTTTATTGCATTTTATGCGTCGGGCGTTGACTTCTAAGGCCCTAACTATTCAATCTGTTAGAGCAACGCCCTAGGGTGAAGACAAGGTTGCCCGGAACTTAGAAATGACCATAACTTTCACACTGATTGCTATTATTCGTTTTATACGATGGAAAAACTGTTATATTTATATTGTATTTTATGCTTCTGGCGGTGCCTTCTTAGGCCCTAAGCGTTCGATCTGGTGGAACAACGCCCTAGAGTGAAGCCTACGTTGCCCGGAACGTAGAAATGACCATAACTTTCACACCGGTATCAATTATTCGTTTTATACGATGGAAAAACTGTTCTATTTATTTTGTATTTTATGCATCGGGTGTTGACTTCTAAGGCACTAAGTATACAATCTGTTGAAGCAACGCCCTAGGGTGAAGCCTAGGTTGCCCGGAAAGTAGAAATGACCATCACTTTCAAACTGGTTGCAATTATTCCTGTTATATGATGGAAAAACTGTTGTATTTATATTGTATTTTATGCTCCGAGCGTTGACTGCTAAGGCCCTGACTATTCAATCTGTTGGATCAACGCCCTAGAGTGAAGCCTAGGTTGCCCGGAACTTAGAAATGACCATAACTTTCACACTGATTGCTATTATTCGTTTTATACGATGGAAAAACTGTTATATTTATATTGTATTTTATGCTTCTGGCGGTGCCTTCTTAGGCCCTAAGCGTTCGATCTGGTGGAACAACACCCTAGAGTGAATCCTACGTTGACCGGAACGTAGAAATGACCATCACTTTCACACTGGTTGCAATTATACCCGATATACGATGGAAAAACTTTTGTATATTTATTGTATTTTATGCTTCGGGCGTAGACTTCTAAGGTCCTACCTATTCGATCTGGTGGAGCAACACCCTACAGTGAAGCCAAGGTTGCCCGGAACGTAGATATGACCATAACCTTCACACAGGTTGCAATTATTCGTTTTCTACGATGGAAAAGCTGTTGTATTTATATTGTATTTTATGCTTCCTGTGTTGACTTCTTAGACCCTAACTCTTCCATCTGGTGGAGCAGCGCCTCAGAGTTATGTCTAGGATGCCCGAAACGTCGAAATGATCGTTACTTTCGCACTGGTTGCAATTGGTCATGCTATACAATGGAAAAACTGTGCTATTTATTTTGTATTTTATGCTTCGGGCGTTGACTTGTAAGGCCCTAGCTATTCGATCTGGTGGAGCAACGCCCTAGAGTGAAGCCTAGGTTGCCTGGAACGTACAAATGACCATCACTTTCACACGGGTTGCAATTATTCCTGTTATAGGATGGAAAGACTGTTGTATTTTTATTGTATTTTATGCTTCTGGCGTTGACTTCTAAGGCACTAAATATTCGATCTGGTGGAGGAACGCCCTAGAGTGAAGCCTAACTTGCCCGGAACGTAGTTATTGCCATCACTTTCAGACTGGTTGCAAATACTCCTGTTATATGATGGAAAAGCTGTTGTATTTTTATTGCATTATATGCTTCGGGCATTAACTTCTAAGGCCCTATCTATTCAATCTGTAAGAGCAACGCCCTAGGGTGTAGCCTAGGTTGCCCGTAAAGTAGAAATGACCATAACATTCACACTGGTTACAATTATTCGTTTTATACGATGGAAAAACTGTTGCATTTTTATTGTATTTTCCGCTTCTGGCTTCGACTTCTAAGGTCCTAGCTATTCGATCTGGTGGGGCATAGTCCAAGAGTGAAGCCTATGTTGCCCGGAACGTAGAAATGACCATATCTTTCACACTGATTGCTATTATTCCTGTTATACGATGGAAAAGTTGTTGTATTTATATTGTCTTTTATGCTTCTGGCGTTGACTTCTAAGGCCCTAACTATTCGATCCGGTGGTGCAACGCCCTACAGTGAAGCCTAGGTTGCCCGGAACGTAGAAATGACCATTACTTTCACACTGTTTGCAATTATTCGTTTTATACGATGGAAAAACTGTTGTATTTATATTGTATTTTATGCTTCTGGCGTTGACTTCTGAGGCACTATCTATTCGATCTGGTGGAGCAACGCCCTAGAGTGAAGCCTAGGTTGCTCGGAATGTAGAAATGACAATAACTTTCACAGTGCTTGCAATTATTCGTTCTATACGATGGAAACGCTGTTGTATTTATATTGTATTTTATGCCTCTGGCGTTGACTTCTAAGGCCGTAGCTATTAGATGTGGTGGAGCAACGCCCTAGAGTGACGCCTAGGGTGCTCGGAACGTAGAAATGACCATTACCTTCACACTGGTTGCTATTATTCGTTTTATACGATGGAAAAGCTGTTGTATTTATATCGCTTTTTATGCTTCTGGCATTGACTTCTTAGGCCGTAACCATTCGGTCTGGTGGAGCAACGCCCTGGAGTGAAACCTAGGTTGCCCGGAACGTAGAATTGGCCATCACTTTCAAACTGGTTGCAATTATTCCTGTTATATGATGGAAACACTGTTGTATTTTTTTTGCATTTTATGGTTTGGGCGTTGACTTCTAAGGCCCTAACTATTCAATCTGTTGGACCAACGCCCTAGGGTGAAGCCTAGCTTGCTGGGAAAGTAGAAATGACCATAAGTTTCATACTGGTTGCAATTATTCGTTTTATACGATGGAAAAGCTGTTGTATTTATATCGTATTTTATGCTTCTGGGGTTGACTTCTTAGGCCGTAACTATTCGGTCTGGTGGAGCAACGCCCTGGAGTGAAACCTAGGTTGCCCGGAACGTAGAATTGGCCATCAATTTCAAACTGGTTGCAATTATACCTGTTATATGATGGAAACACTGCTGTATTTTTTTTGCATTTTATGGATCGGGCGTTGACTTCTAAGGCCCTAACTATTCAATCCGTTGGAGCAACGCCCTAGGGTGAAGTCTAGGTTGCTCGGAAAGTAGAAATGACCATAAGTTTCATACTGGTTGCAATTATTCGTTTTATACGATGGAAAAACTGTTGTATTTATATTGTATTTTATGCTTCTGGCGTTGACTTCTAAGGCACTAACTATTCGAGCTGGTGGAGCAACGCCCTAGAGTGAAGCCTAGGTTGCCCGTAACGTAGAATTGGTCATCACTTTCAAACTGGTTGCAATTATTCCTGATATATGATGGAAACACTGTTGTATTTTTTTTGCATTTTATGGTTCGGGCGTTGACTTCTAAGGCCCTAACTATTCAATCGGTTGGAGCAACGCCCTAGGGTGAAGCCTAGGTTGCTCGGAAAGTAGAAGTGACCATAAGTTTAATACTGGTTGCAATTATTCGTTTAATACGATGGAAAAACTGTTGTATTTATATTGTATTTTATGCCTCTGGCGTTGACTTCTAAGGCCGTAGCTATAAGATGTGGTGTGGCAACGCCCTAGAGTGAAGCCTAGGTTGCCCGGAACGTAGAAATGACCATTACTTTCACACTGGTTGCAATTATTCGTTTTATACGATGGAAAAGCAGTTGTATTTATATCGCATTTTATGCTTCTGGCGTTGACTTCTTAGGCCCTAACTATACGATCAGAGGAACAACGCCCTAGAGTGAAGCCTAGGTTTCCTGGAACGTAGAAATGACCATCACCTTCACACGGGTTGCAATCATTCCTGTTATAGGATGGAAAGACTGTTGTATTTTTATTGTATTTTATACTCCAGTCGGTGACTTCTGAGGACGCAGCTATTCGATGTGGTGGAAGAACGCCATAGAGTGAAGCCTATGTTGCCCGGAACGTAGAAATGACCACAACTTTCACACTGGTTGCAATCATTCGTTTTATACAATGGAAAAACTGTTGTATTTATATTGTATTTTATGCTTCTGGGGTTTACTTCTAAGGCTGTAGCTATTCGATGTGGTGGGGCAACGCCCTAGAGTGAAGCCTGGGTTGCCCGGAACGTAGAAATGACCATAACATTCACACTGGTAACAATTTTTCGTTTTATACGTTGGAAAAACTGTTGCATTTTTATTTTATTTTCCGCTTCTGGCTTCGACTTCTAAGGTCCTAGCTATTCGATCTGGTGGGGCATAGTCCAACAGTGAAGCCTATGTTGCCCGGAACGTAGAAATGACCATATCTTTCACACTGGTTGCTATTATTCCTGTTATACGATGGAAAAGTTGTTGTATTTATATTGTCTTTTATGCTTCTGGCGTTGACTTCTAAGGCCCTAACTATTCGATCCGGTGGTGCAACGCCCTACAGTGAAGCCTATGTTGCCCGGGACGTAGATATGACCATAACCTTCACACAACTTGCAATTATTCGTTTTATACGATGTAAAGGCAGTTGTATTTATTTTGTAGTTTATGCTTCTGGCGTTGATTTCAAAGGCCCTAACTCTTCTATCTGGTGGAGCAACGCCTCAGAGTTAAGTCTAGGATGCCCAAAACGTCGAAATGATCATTACTTTCGCACTGGTTGCAATTAGCCATGCTACAGGATGGAAAAACTGTTGCATTTTTATTGTATTTTCTGCTTCTGGCTTTGACTTCTAAGGTCGTAGCTATTCGATCTGGTGGAGCAACGCCCTAGAGTGAAGCCTAGGTTGCGCCGAACGTAGAAATGACCATAACATTCACACTGGTTACAATTATTCGTTTTATACGTTGGAAAAACTGTTGCATTTTTATTGTATTTTCCGCTTCTGGCTTCGACTTCTAAGGTCCTAGCTGTTCGATCTGGTGAGGCATAGTCCAAGAGTGAAGCCTATGTTGCCCGGAACGTAGAAATGACCATATCTTTCACACTGGTTGCTATTATTCCTGTTATACGATGGAAAAGTTGTTGTATTTATATTGTCTTTTATGCTTCTGGCGTTGACTTCTAAGGCCCTAACTATTCGATCCGGTGGTGCAACGCCCTATAGTGAAGCCTAGGTTGCCCGGAACGTAGAAATGAACATTACTTTCACACTGTTTGCAATTATTCGTTTTATACGATGTAAAGGCTGTTGTATTTATTTTGTAGTTTATGCTTGTGGCGTTGATTTCAAAGGCCCTAACTCTTCTATCTGGTGGAGCAACGCCTCAGAGTTAAGTCTAGGATGCCCGAAACGTCGAAATGGTCATTACTTTCGCACTGGTTGCAATTAGCCATGCTATACGATGGAAAAACTGTTGCATTTTTATTGTATTTTCTGCTTCAGGCTTTGACTTCTAAGGTCCTAGCTATTTGATCTGGTGGGGCATCGTCCAAGAGTGAAGACTAGGTTGCCCGGAACGTAGAAATGACCATTACTTTCACCATGGTTGCAATTATTCGTTTTATACGATGGAAAAACTGTTGTACTTATATTGTATTTTATTCTTATGGCGTTGACTTCTAAGGCCCTAACTAATCAATCTGTTGGAGCAGCGCCCTAGAGTGAAGCCTAGGTTGCCCGTAACGTAGAATTGGTCATCACTTTCAAACTGGTTGCAATTATTCCTGATATATGATGGAAACACTGTTGTATTTTTTTTGCATTTTATGGTTCGGGCGTTGACTTCTAAGGCCCTAACTATTCAATCGGTTGGAGCAACGCCCTAGGGTGAAGCCTAGGTTGCTCGGAAAGTAGAAGTGACCATAAGTTTAATACTGGTTACAATTATTCGTTTAATACGATGGAAAAACTGTTGTATTTATATTGTATTTTATGCCTCTGGCGTTGACTTCTAAGGCCGTAGCCATAAGATGTGGTGTGGCAACGCCCTAGAGTGAAGCCTAGGTTGCCCGGAACGTAGAAATGACCATTACTTTCACACTGGTTGCAATTATTCGTTTTATACGATGGAAAAGCAGTTGTATTTATATCGCATTTTATGCTTTTGGCGTTGACTTCTTAGGCCCTAACTATACGATCAGAGGAACAACGTCCTAGAGTGAAGCCTAGGTTTCCTGGAACGTAGAAATGACCATCACCTTCACACGGGTTGCAATCATTCCTGTTATAGGATGGAAAGACTGTTGTATTTTTATTGTATTTTATACTCCAGTCTGTGACTTCTGAGGACGCAGCTATTCGATGTGGTGGAAGAACGCCATAGAGTGAAGCCTAGGTTGCCCGGAACGTAGAAATGACCATAACTTTCACACTGCTTGCAATTATTCGTTTTACACGATGGAAACGCTGTTGTATTTATATTGTATTTTATGCCTCTGGCGTTGACTTCTAAGGCCGTAGCTATTAGATGTGGTGGAGCAACGCCCTGGAGTGACGCCTAGGGTGCTCGGAACGTAGAAATGACCATTACTTTCACACTGGTTGCTATTATTCGTTTTATACGATGGAAAAGCTGTTGTATTTATATCGTTTTTTATGCTTCTGGCATTGACTTCTTAGGCCGTAACCATTCGGTCTGGTGGAGCAACGCCCTGGAGTGAAACCTAGGTTGCCCGGAACGTAGAATTGGCCATCACTTTCAAACTGGTTGCAATTATTCCTGTTATATGATGGAAACACTGTTGTATTTTTTTTGCATTTTATGGCTTGGGCGTTGACTTCTAAGGCCCTAACTATTCAATCTGTTGGACCAGCGCCCTAGGGTGAAGCCTAGCTTGCTCGGAAAGTAGAAATGACCATAAGTTTCATACTGGTTGCAATTATTCGTTTTATACGATGGAAAAGCTGTTGTATTTATATCGTATTTTATGCTTCTGGCGTTGGCTTCTTAGGCCCTAACTATTCGATCTGGTGGAGCAACGGCCTAGAGTGAAGCCTAGGTTGCTCGGAACGTAGAAATGGCCATTACCTTCACACTGTTTGCAATCATTCATTTTATACGATGGCAAAGCTGTTGTATTTATACTGTATTTTATGCTCCCGGCGTTAACTTCTAAGGCCGTAGCTATCAGATGTGGAGCAGCAACGCCCTAGAGTGACACGTAGGTAGCCAGGCACGTAGAAATGACCATTACTTTCACAATGTTCGAAATCATTCATTTTATACGATGGAAAAACTGTTGTACTTATATTGTATTTTATGCTTTGGGCGTTGACTTCTAAGGCCCTAACTATACGATTTGGTGGAGCAACGCCCTACAGTGAAGCCTAGGTTGCCCGGAACGTAGAAATGACCAGTACTTTCACACTGGTTACAGTTATTCGTTTTATACAATGGAAAAACTGTTCTATTTATTTTGCATTTTATGCTTCGGGCGTTGACTTCTAAGGCACTAACTATTCGATCTGGTGGAGCAACGCCCTAGAGTGAAGCCTAGGTTGCCCGGAACGTAGAAATGACCATCACTTTCAAACTGGTTGCAATTATTCCTGTCATATGATGGAAAAACTGTTGTATTTTTATTGCATTTTATTCTTCGGGCATTGACTTCTAAGGTCCTAACTATTCAATCTGTTGGAGCAGCGCCCTAGGGTGAAGCGTAGGTTGCCCGGAAAGTAGAAATGACAATAACTTTCACACTGCTTGCAATTATTCGTTTTATACGATGGAAAAGCTGTTGCATCTTTATTGTATTTTATGCTTCTGTCGTTGACGTCTAAGGCCGTAGCTATTAGATGTGGTGGAGCAACGCACTAGAGTGACGCCTAGGTTGCCCGGAACGTAGAAAAGACCATTACTTTCGCAATGTTTAAAATTACTCATTTTATACGATGGAAAAACTGTTGTACTTATATTGTATTTTATGCTTCTGGCGTTGACTTCTAAGGCCCTAACTATTCGATCTGGTGGAACAACGCCGTAGAGTGAAGCCTAGGTTGCCCGGAACGTAGAAAGGACCATTACTTTCACACTGTTTGCAATTATTCCTTTTATACGATGGAAAAGCTGTTGTATTTATATCCTATTTTATGCTTCTGGCGTTGACTTCTAAGGACCTAACTATTCGATCTGGTGGAGTAACGCCCTAGAGTGAATCCTAGGTTGCTCGGAATGTAGAAATGACCATAACCTTCACACTGATTGCAATTATTCGTTTTATACGATGGAAAAGCTGTTGCATCTTTATCGTATTTTATGATTCTGGCTTTGACTTCTTAGGCCGTAACTATTCGATCTGGTGGAGCAACGCCCTGGAGTGAAACCTGGGTTGCCGGGAACGTAGAAATGACCACTACTATAGCACTGGTTGCAAATTATTCCTGCTGTACGATGGAAAAACTGTTGTATTTTTTTGCATTTTATGCTTCTGGCGTTGACTTCTTAGGCCCTAACTATTCGATCTTGAGGAACAACGCCCTAGAGTGAAGCCTAGGTTGCCTGGAACGTAGAAATGAACATCACTTTCACAAGGGTTGCAATTATTCCTGTTATAGGATGGAAAGACTGTTGTATCTTTATTGTATTTTATTCTTCTGGTGTTGACTTCTTAGGCCCTAACTACTCGATCTGGTGGAACAACGCCGTAGAGTGAAGCCTAGGTTGCGCGGAACGTAGAAATGACCATAACTTTCACACTGTTTGCATTGATTCATTTAATACGATGGAAATGCTGTTGTATTTATATCGTATTTTATGCTTCGAGCGTTGACTTCTTAGGCCCTAAGATTTCTACCTGGTGGAGCAACGCCCGACGGTGAAGCCTAGGTTGCCCGGAACGTAGATATGACGATAACCTTCACACGGGTTGCAGTTATTCGTTTTATACGGTGTAAAGGCTGTTGTATTTATTTTGTATTTTATTCTTCTGGTGTTGACTTCTTAGGCCCTAACTATTCGATCTGGTGGAACAACGCCGTAGAGTGAAGCCTAGGTTGCCCGGAACGTAGAAATGACCATAACTTTCACACTGGTTGCAATTATTCGTTTTATGCGATGGAAAAACTGTTGTATTTTTACTGCATTTTATGCTTCTGGCGTTCACTTCTTAGGCCCTAACTATTCGATCTGGTGGAACAACGCCCTAGAGCGAAGCCTAGGTTGCCCGGAACATAGAAATGACCATTACTTTCACACTGTTTGCAATTATTCCTTTTATACGATGGAACAGCTATTGTATTTATATCGTATTTTATGCCTCGGGCGTTGACTTCTGAGGCCCTAACTATTCGATCTGGTGGACCAACGCCCTAGAGTGAAGCCTAGGTTGCACGAACGTAGAAATGATCATTTCCTTCACACTGTTTGCAATTATTCCTGTTATACCATGGAAATACTGTTGTACCTTTATTGTACTTTATGCTTCTTGCGTTGAATTCTAAGTCCCTAACTGTTCGATATGGTGGAGCCACGTCCTAGGGTGAAGCCTAGGTTGCCCGGTACGTAGAAGTGTCCATAACGTTCATACTGGTTGCAATTATTCGTTCTATACAATGGAAAAACTGTTGTATTTTTATTGTATTTTATGCTTCTGGCGTTGTCATCTAAGGCCGTATCTATTCGATGTGATGTAACAACGCTCTAGAGTGAAGCCCAGGCTGCCCGGAACGTTGAAATGACCATTACTTTCACACTGTTTGCAAACATACATTATATAGGATGGAAATGCTGTTGTATTTATATTGTATTTTATGCTTCTGGCGTTGACTTCTAAGGCCCTAACTATACGATCTCGGTGGAGCAACGCCCTAGTGTGAAGCCTAGGTTGCCCTGAACGCAGAAATGACCATAACTTTCACAATGGTTGCAATTATTCTTTTTGTACAATGGAAAAGCTGTTGTATTAACATTGTATTTTATGCTTCTGGCGGTGACTTCTAAGGCCCTACGTATTCGATCTGGTGGAGCAATGCGTCATAGTTAAGATTAGGATGCCTGAAACGTAGAAATGGCCATTACTTTCACACTGGTTGCAATTATTCCTGTTATACAATGGAAAAACTGTGGTATTTTTATTGTATTTTATGCTTCAGGCGTTGACTTCTTAGGCCCTAACTATTCGATCTGGTGGTACAACGCCCTAGAGTGAAGCCTCGGTTGCCCGGAACGTAGATATGACAATATCTTAAGCACTGGTGGCAGTTATACCAGTTATACGATGGAAAATCTGTTGGATTTTTATTGTACTTTATGCGTCTGGAGTTGTTTTCTAAGGCCGCAACTATTCGACCTGGTGGTGCAACATACTAGAGTGAAGCCTAGGTTGCCCGGAGCGTAGAAATGACCATCACTTTCACACTGGCTGCAATTATTCCTGTTATACGATGTAAAAACTGTTGCATCTATATTGTATTTTATGCTTCTGGCGATGACTTCTAAGGCCGTAGCAACTCGATGTGGTGGAGCAACGCCCTAGAGTGAAGCCTAGGTTGCCCGGAACGTAGAATTGACCTTAACTTTCATACTGGTTGCAATTATTCGTTTTATACAATGGAAAAACTGTTCTATTTATTTAATATTTTATGCAGCTGGCGTTGACTTCTTACGCCCTAACTATTGGATCTGGTGGACTAACGCCCTAGAGTGAAGCCTAGGTGGGCAGGAACGTAGAAATGAACATCGCTTTCACACTGGTTGCATTTATTCCTGTTATACGATGGAAAAACTCTTGTATATTTATTGTCTTTTATGCTTCGGGCGTTGTCTTTTAAGGCCTTAACTATTCGATCTAGTGGAGGAACGCCCTAGGGTGAAGCCCAGGTTGCCCGGCCTTAGATGTCAACGCGCGAAACATAAAACACAAAATAAATAGAACAGTTTTTCCGTTGTATAGATCGAATAATTGCTACCAGTGTGAAAGTTATGGTCATTTCTACGTTCCGGGCAACCTAGGCTTCACCCTAGTGCGTTGTTCCACCAGATCGAATAGTTAAGGCCTAAGAGGTGAACGCCAGAAGCATAAAATGCTATATAAATACAACAGTTTTTCCATCGTATAAAACGGATAATTGCATCCAGTATGAAAGTAATGGTGATTTCTACTTCCCGGGCAACCTAGGATTCACCCTAGGGCGTTGTTCCAACAGATTGAAAAGTTAGTGCTTAAGAAGTGAACGCCAGAAGCATAAAATACAATATAAATACAACAGTTTTTCCATCGTATAAATCGGATAATTGCAACCACTATGAAAGTTATGGTCATTTCTACCATCCGGGCAACCTAGGGTTCACTCTAGGGCGTTGCTCCACCAGATCGAATAGTTAGGGCCTTAGAAGTCAACGCCAGAAGCATAAGGTACAATATAAATACAACAGCTTTTCCATCGTATAACAGGAACAATAGCAACCAGTGTGAAAGATATGGTCATTTCTACGTTCCGGGCAACCTAGGCGTCACTCTAAGGCGTTGCTCCACCAGATCGAATAGTTAGGGCCCAAGAAGTCAACACCAGAAGCATAAAATACAATATAAATGCAACAGATTTTCCATCGTATAAAATGAATAATTGCAAAGAGTGTGAAAGTAATGGTCATTTCTACGTTCCGGGCAACCTAGATTTCACTCGAGGGCGTTGCTCCACCAGATCGAATAGTTAGTGCGTTAGAAGTCAACGTCAGAAGCATAAAATACAGTATAAATACAACAGCTTTTCCATCGTATAAAACGAATAATTACAACCAGTATGAAAGTTATGTACATTTCTACTTTCCGGGCAACCTAGGCTTCACCCTAGGGCGATGCTCCACCAGATCGAATAGTTAGGGCCTTAGAAGTCAACGCGTGAAACACAAAACACAAAATAAATAGAACAGTTTTTCCATTGTATAAATCGAATAATTGCTACCAGTGTGAAAGTTATGGTCATTTCTACGTTCCGGGCAACCTAGGATTCACCCTAGGGCGTTGCTCCAACAGATTGAAAAGTTAGTGCCTAAGAAGTGAACGCCAGAAGCATAAAATACAATATAAATACAACAGTTTTTGCATCGTATAAACCGGATAATTGCAACCAGTATGAAAGTTATGGTCATTTCTACTTTCCAGGCAACCTAGGATTCACCCTTGTGCGTTGCTCCAACAGATTGAATAGTTAGTGCCTTAGAAGTCAACGCCCGAAGCATCAAATGCAATAAAAATACAACAGTTTTTCCATCATATAACAGGAGTAATTGCAACCAGTTTGAAAGTGATGGTCTTTTCTACGTTCCGGGCAGCCTAGGCTTCACTCTAGGGCGTTGCTCCACCACATCGAATACTTAGTGCCATAGAAGTCAATGTCAGAAGCATAAAATACAATATAAATACAACAGTTTTTCCGTCGTATAACAGGAATAATTGCAACCAGTTTGAAAGTTATGGTCATTTCTACTTTCCGGGCAATCTAGGCTTCACCCTAGGGCGTTGTTCCACCCGGTCGAATGGTTAGGACCTAAGAAGTGAACGCCAGAAGCATAAAATACAATATAAATACAACAGTTTTTCCATTGTATAAAACGAATAATTGCAACCAGTGTGAAAGTTATGGTCATTTCTACGTTCAGGGCAACCTAGGCTTCACTCTAGGGCGTTGCCCCAACAGATCGAATAGTTGGTGCCTTAGAAGTCAACGTCAGAAGCATAAAATACAATATAAATACAACAGTTTTTCCATCGTATAGCAGGAATAATTGCAACCAGTTTAAAAGTTATTGTCATTTTTACTTTCCGGGCAACCTAGGCATCACCCTAGGGCGTTGTTCCACCCGATCGAATAGTTAGGGTCTAAGAAGTCAGCGCCAGAATCATAAAATACAATATAAATATAACAGTTTTTCCATCGAATAAAACGAATAATAGCCACCAGTGTGAAGGTTATGGTCATTTCTATGTTCCGGGCAACCTAAGCTTCACTCTAGGGCGTTGCTCCATCAGATCGAACAGTTAGTGCCTTAGAAGTCAACGCCAGAAGCATAAAATACAATATAAATACAACAGTTTTTCCATCGTATAAAACGAATAATTGCAACCAGTATGAAAGTCATGGTCATTTCTACGTTCCGGGAAACCAAGGCTTCACACTAGGGCGTTGCTCCAACAGATCGAATAGTTAGGGTCTAAGAAGTCAACGCCAGAAGCATAAAATGCAATATAAATACAAGAGTTTTTCCATCGTATAAAACGAATAATTGCAACCACTATGAAAGTTATGGTCATTTCTACTATCCGGGCAACCTAGGGTTCACCCTAGGGCGTTGCTCGACCAGATCGAATAGTTAGGGCCTTAGAAGTCAACGCCAGAAGCATAAGGTACAATATGAATACAACAGCTTCTCCATCGTATAACAGGAACAATAGCAACCAGTGTGAAGGATATGGTCATTTCTACGTTCCGGGCAACCTAGGCGTCACTCTAAGGCGTTGCTCCACCAGATCGAAGAGTTAGTGCGTTAGAAGTCAACGTCAGAAGCATAAAAGACAGTATAAATACAACAGTTTTTCCATCGTAGAAAACGAATAATTGCAACCAGTATGAAAGTTATGGTCATTTCTACGTTCCGGGCAACCTAGGCTTCACCCTAGTGCGTTGTTCCACCAGATCGAATAGTTAAGGCCTAAGAAGTGAACGCCAGAAGCATAAAATACAATATAAATACAACAGTTTTTCCATCGTATAAAACGGACAATTGCAACCAGTATGAAAGTTATGGTCATTTCTACTTCCCGGGCAACCTAGGATTCACCCTAGGGCGTTGCTCCAACAGATTGAAAAGTAAGTGCCTATGAAGTGAACGCCAGAAGCATAAAATACAATATAAATACAACAGTTTTTCCATCATATAACAGGAGTAATTGCAACCAGTTTGAAAGTGATGGTCATTTCTACGTCCCGGGCACCCTAGGCTTCACTCTAGGGCGTTTCTCCACCATATCGAATACTTAGTGCCTTAAAAGTTAAATGCCAGAAGCATAAAATACAATATAAATACAACAGTTTTTACATCGTATAACAGGAATAATTGCAACCAGTATGAAAGTTATGGTCATTTCTACTTTCCGGGCAACCTAGGCTTCACCCTAGGGCGTTGTTCCACCCGATCGTATAGTTAGGGCCTAAGAAGTGAACGCCAGAAGCATAAAATACAATATAAATACAACAGTTTTTCCATCGTATAAAACGAATAATTGCAACCAGTGTGAAAGTTATGGGCATTTCTACGTTCCGGGCAACCTAGGCTTCACTCTAGGGCGTTGCTCCAACAGATCGAATAGTTGGTGCCTTAGAAGTCAACACCAGGAGCATAAAATACAATATAAATACAACAGGTTTTCCATCCTATAATATGAATAATTGCAACCAGTATGAAAGTGATGGTCATTTCTACGTTCCGGGCACCCTAGGCTTCACTCTAGGGCGTTGCTCCACCATATCGAATACTTAGTGCCTTAGCAGTCAACGCCAGAAGCATAAAATACAATATAAATACAACAGTTTTTCCATCGTATAACAGGAATAATTGCAACCAGTTTGAAAGTTATGGTCATTTCTACTTTCCGGGCAACCTAGGCTTCACGCTAGGGCGTTGTTCGACCCGATCGAATAGTTAGGGCCTAAGAAGTCCGCGCCAGAAGCATAAAATACAATATAAATATAACAGCTTTTCCATCGAATAAAACGAATAATAGCCACCAGTGTGAAGGTTATGGTCATTTCTATGTTCCAGGCAACCTAAGCTTCACTCTAGGGCGTTGCTCCACCTGATCGAACAGTTAGTGCCTTACAAGTCAACGCCAGAAGCATAAAATACAATATAAATACAACAGTTTTTCCATCGTATAAAACGAATAATTGCAACCAGTATGAAAGTTATGGTCATTTCTACTATCCGGGCAACCTAGGGTTCATCCTAGGGCGTTGCTCCACCAGATCGATTAGTTAGGGCCTTAGAAGTCAACGCCAGAAGCATAAGGTACAATATAAATACAACAGCTTTTCCATCGTATAACAGGAACAATAGCAACCAGTGTGAAAGATATGGTCATTTCTACGTTCCGGGCAACCTAGGCGTCACTCTAAGGCGTTGCTCCACCAGATCGAATAGTTAGGGCCCAAGAAGTCAACGCCAGAAGCATAAAATACAATATAAATGCAACAGATTTTCCATCGCATAAAATGAATAATTGCAAAGAGTGTGAAAGTAATGGTCATTTCTACGTTCCGGGCAACCTAGGCTTCACTCTAGGGCGTTGCCCCAACAGATCGAATAGTTGGTGCCTTAGAAGTCAACGTCAGAAGCATAAAATACAATATAAATACAACAGTTTTTCCATCGTATAGCAGGAATAATTGCAACCAGTTTAAAAGTTATTGTCATTTTTACTTTCCGGGCAACCTAGGCATCACCCTAGGGCGTTGTTCCACCCGATCGAATAGTTAGGGTCTAAGAAGTCAGCGCCAGAATCATAAAATACAATATAAATATAACAGTTTTTCCATCGAATAAAACGAATAATAGCCACCAGTGTGAAGGTTATGGTCATTTCTATGTTCCGGGCAACCTAAGCTTCACTCTAGGGCGTTGCTCCATCAGATCGAACAGTTAGTGCCTTAGAAGTCAACGCCAGAAGCATAAAATACAATATAAATACAACAGTTTTTCCATCGTATAAAACGAATAATTGCAACCAGTATGAAAGTCATGGTCATTTCTACGTTCCGGGAAACCAAGGCTTCACACTAGGGCGTTGCTCCAACAGATCGAATAGTTAGGGTCTAAGAAGTCAACGCCAGAAGCATAAAATGCAATATAAATACGAGAGTTTTTCCATCGTATAAAACGAATAATTGCAACCACTATGAAAGTTATGGTCATTTCTACTATCCGGGCAACCTAGGGTTCACCCTAGGGCGTTGCTCGACCAGATCGAATAGTTAGGGCCTTAGAAGTCAACGCCAGAAGCATAAGGTACAATATGAATACAACAGCTTCTCCATCGTATAACAGGAACAATAGCAACCAGTGTGAAGGATATGGTCATTTCTACGTTCCGGGCAACCTAGGCGTCACTCTAAGGCGTTGCTCCACCAGATCGAAGAGTTAGTGCGTTAGAAGTCAACGTCAGAAGCATAAAAGACAGTATAAATACAACAGTTTTTCCATCGTAGAAAACGAATAATTGCAACCAGTATGAAAGTTATGGTCATTTCTACGTTCCGGGCAACCTAGGCTTCACCCTAGTGCGTTGTTCCACCAGATCGAATAGTTAAGGCCTAAGAAGTGAACGCCAGAAGCATAAAATACAATATAAATACAACAGTTTTTCCATCGTATAAAACGGACAATTGCAACCAGTATGAAAGTTATGGTCATTTCTACTTCCCGGGCAACCTAGGATTCACCCTAGGGCGTTGCTCCAACAGATTGAAAAGTAAGTGCCTATGAAGTGAACGCCAGAAGCATAAAATACAATATAAATACAACAGTTTTTCCATCATATAACAGGAGTAATTGCAACCAGTTTGAAAGTGATGGTCATTTCTACGTCCCGGGCACCCTAGGCTTCACTCTAGGGCGTTTCTCCACCATATCGAATACTTAGTGCCTTAAAAGTTAAATGCCAGAAGCATAAAATACAATATAAATACAACAGTTTTTACATCGTATAACAGGAATAATTGCAACCAGTATGAAAGTTATGGTCATTTCTACTTTCCGGGCAACCTAGGCTTCACCCTAGGGCGTTGTTCCACCCGATCGTATAGTTAGGGCCTAAGAAGTGAACGCCAGAAGCATAAAATACAATATAAATACAACAGTTTTTCCATCGTATAAAACGAATAATTGCAACCAGTGTGAAAGTTATGGGCATTTCTACGTTCCGGGCAACCTAGGCTTCACTCTAGGGCGTTGCTCCAACAGATCGAATAGTTGGTGCCTTAGAAGTCAACACCAGGAGCATAAAATACAATATAAATACAACAGGTTTTCCATCCTATAATATGAATAATTGCAACCAGTATGAAAGTGATGGTCATTTCTACGTTCCGGGCACCCTAGGCTTCACTCTAGGGCGTTGCTCCACCATATCGAATACTTAGTGCCTTAGCAGTCAACGCCAGAAGCATAAAATACAATATAAATACAACAGTTTTTCCATCGTATAACAGGAATAATTGCAACCAGTTTGAAAGTTATGGTCATTTCTACTTTCCGGGCAACCTAGGCTTCACGCTAGGGCGTTGTTCGACCCGATCGAATAGTTAGGGCCTAAGAAGTCCGCGCCAGAAGCATAAAATACAATATAAATATAACAGCTTTTCCATCGAATAAAACGAATAATAGCCACCAGTGTGAAGGTTATGGTCATTTCTATGTTCCAGGCAACCTAAGCTTCACTCTAGGGCGTTGCTCCACCTGATCGAACAGTTAGTGCCTTACAAGTCAACGCCAGAAGCATAAAATACAATATAAATACAACAGTTTTTCCATCGTATAAAACGAATAATTGCAACCAGTATGAAAGTTATGGTCATTTCTACTATCCGGGCAACCTAGGGTTCATCCTAGGGCGTTGCTCCACCAGATCGATTAGTTAGGGCCTTAGAAGTCAACGCCAGAAGCATAAGGTACAATATAAATACAACAGCTTTTCCATCGTATAACAGGAACAATAGCAACCAGTGTGAAAGATATGGTCATTTCTACGTTCCGGGCAACCTAGGCGTCACTCTAAGGCGTTGCTCCACCAGATCGAATAGTTAGGGCCCAAGAAGTCAACGCCAGAAGCATAAAATACAATATAAATGCAACAGATTTTCCATCGCATAAAATGAATAATTGCAAAGAGTGTGAAAGTAATGGTCATTTCTACGTTCCGGGCAACCTAGATTTCACTCTAGGGCGTTGCTCCACCAGATCGAATAGTTAGTGCGTTAGAAGTCAACGTCAGAAGCATAAAATACAGCATAAATACAACAGCTTTTCCATCGTATAAAACGAATAATTGCAACCAGTATGAAAGTTATGGACATTTCTACTTTCCGGGCAACCTAGGCTTCACCCTAGGGCGATGCTCCACCAGATCGAATAGTTAGGGCCTTAGAAGTCAACGCGTGAAACACAAAACACAAAATAAATAGAACAGTTTTTCCATTGTATAAATCGAATAATTGCTACCAGTGTGAAAGTTATGGTCATTTCTACGTTCCGGGCAACCTAGGATTCACCCTAGGGCGTTGCTCCAACAGATTGAAAAGTTAGTGCCTAAGAAGTGAACGCCAGAAGCATAAAATACACTATAAATACAACAGTTTTTGCATCGTATAAACCGGATAATTGCATCCAGTATGAAAGTTATGGTCACTTCTACTTTCCGGTCAACCTAGGATTCACCCTTGTGCGTTGCTCCAACAGATTGAATAGTTAGTGCCTTAGAAGTCAACGCCCGAAGCATCAAATGCAATAAAAATACAACAGTTTTTCCATCATATAACAGGAGTAATTGCAACCAGTTTGAAAGTGATGGTCTTTTCTACGTTCCGGGCACCCTAGGCTTCACTCTAGGGCGGTGCTCCACCACATCGAATACTTAGTGCCTTAGAAGTCAACGTCAGAAGCATAAAATACAATATAAATACAACAGTTTTTCCATCGTATAACAGGAATAATTGCAACCAGTTTGAAAGTTATTTACATTTCTACTTTCCGGGCAACCTCGGCTTCACCCTTGGGCGATGCTCCACCAGATCGAATAGTTAGGGCTTTAGAAGTCAACGCGCGAAACATAAAACACAAAATAAATAGAACAGTTTTTCCATTGAATAAGTCGAATAATTGCTACCAGTGTGAAAGTTATGGTCATTTCTACGTTCCGGGCAACCTAGGCTTCACCCCAGTGCGTTGGCCACCAGATCGAATTGTTAAGGCCTAAGAAGTGAACGCCAGAAGCATAAAATACAATATAAATACAACAGTTTTTCCATCGTATAAAACGAATAATTGCTACCAGTGTGAAAGTTATGGTCATTTCTACGTTCCGTGTAACCTAGGCTTCACTCTAGGGTGTTGCTCCACCATATCGAATACTTAGTGCCTTAGAAGTCAACGCCAGAAGCATAAAATGCAATATAAGTACAATAGTTTTTCCATCGTATAACAGGAATAATTGCAACCAGTTTGAAAGTTATGGTCATTTCTACTTGCCGGGCAACCTAGGCTTCACCCTAGGGCGTTGTTCTACCCGATCGAATAGTTAGGGCCTAAGAAGTGAACGCCAGAAGCATAAAATACAATATAAATACAACAGTTTTTCCATCGTATAAAACGAATAACTGCAACCAGAGCGAAAATTATGGTCATTTCTACGTTCCGGGCAACCTAGGCTTCACCCTAGGATGTGGCTCCACCATATCGAATAGTTAGGGGCTTAGAAGTCAACACCCGAAGCATAAAGTACAATAAAAATAGAACAGTTTTTCCATCGTATAAAACGAATAATTGCAACCAGTGTGAAAGTTATGGTCATTTCTACGTTCCGGGCAACCTAGGCTTCACTCTAGGGCGCTGCTCCACCAGATCGAATAGTTAGGGCCTAAGAAGTCAACACCAGGAGCATAAAATACAATATAAATACAACAGGTTTTCCATCCCATAATATGAATAATTGCAACCAGTGTGAAAGTGATGGTCATTTCTGCGTTCCGGGCAACCTAAGCTTCACTCTAGGGCGTTGCACCACCAGATCGAACAGTTAGTGCCTTAGAAGTCAACGCCAGAAGCATAAAATACAATATAAATACAACAGTTTTTCCATCGTATAACAGGAATAATTGCAACCAGTTTGAAAGTAATGGTCATTTCTACTTGCCGGGCAACCTAGGATTCACCCTTGTGCGTTGCTCCAACAGATTGAATAGTTAGTGCCTTAGAAGTCAACGCCCGAAGCATCAAATGCAATAAAAATACAACAGTTTTTCCATCATATAACAGGAGTAATTGCAACCGGTTTCAAAGTGATGGTCTTTTCTACGTTCCGGGCACCCTAGGCTTCACTCTACGGCGGTGCTCCACCACATCGAATACTTAGTGCCTTAGAAGTCAACGTCAGAAGCATAAAATACAATATAAATACAACAGTTTTTCCATCGTATAAAACGAATAACTGCAACCAGAGTGAAAGTTATTTACATTTCTACTTTCCGGGCACCCTAGGCTTCACTCTAGGGCGTTGCTCCACCAGATCGAATAGTTAGGGCCTAAGAAGTCAACACCAGGAGCATAAAATACTATATAAATGCAACAGCTTTTCCATCGTATAAAATGAATAATTGCAAAGAGTGTGAAAGTAATGGTCATTTCTACGTTCCGTGTAACCTAGGCTTCACCCTAGGGCGTTGCTCCAACAGATTGGACAGTTAGGGCCTTGGAAGTCAACGCCAGAAGCATAAAATGCAACAAAAATGCAACAGTTTTTCGATCATATAACAGGGATAGTTGCAACCAGTTTGAAAGTGATGGTCATTTCTACGTTCCGGGCACCCAAGGCTTCACTCTAGGGCGTTGCTCCACCAGATCGAATGGTTAGTGCCTTAGAATTCAACGCCACAAGCATAAAATACAATATAAGTACAACAGTTTTTCCATCGTATAACAGGAATAATTGCAACCCGTTTGAAAGTTAAGGTCATTTCTACTTTCCGGGCAACCTAGGCTTCACCCTAGTGCGTAGCTCCACCATATCGAATAGTTAGTGCCTTAGAAGTCAACCTGAGAAGCATAAAATACAGTATAAATACAACAGTTCTTCCATCGTATAAAACGAATAATTGCAACCAGTATGAAAGTCATGCTCATTTCTACGTTCCGGGAAACCAAGGCTTCACTCTAGGGCGTTGCTCTAACAGATCGAATAGTTGGTGCCTTACATGTCAACGTCAGAAGCATAAAATACAATATAAATACAACAGTTTTTCCATCGTATAAAACGAATAATTGCAACCAGTATGAAAGTTATGGACATTTCTACTTTCCGGGCAACCTAGGCTTCACCCTAGGGCGTTGCTCCAACAGATTGAATAGTTAGGGCCTTAGAAGGCAACGCCCGAAGCATAAAATGCAATAAAAATACAACAGTTTTTCCATCGTATAACAGGAATAATTGTAACCAGTTTGAAAGTGATGGTCATTTCTACGTTCCGGGCAACCTAGGCTTCACTCTAGGGCGTTGCTCCACCAGATCGAATACTTAGTGCCTTAGAAGTCAACGCCAGAAGCATAAAATGCAATATAAATACAACAGTTTTTCCATCGTATAACAGGAATAATTACAGCCAGTTTGAAAGTTATGGTCATTTCTACTTTCCGGGCAACCTAGGTTTCACCCTAGTGCGTAGCTCCACCAGATCGAATAGTTAGTGCCTTAGAAGTCAACGTCAGAAGCATAAAATACAGTATAAATACAACAGTTCTTCCATCGTATAAAACGAATAATTGCAACCAGTATGAAAGTTATGGACATTTCCACTTTCCGGGCAACATAGGCTTCACCCTAGGGCGTTGCTCCAACAGATTGAATAGTTAGGGCCTTAGAAGTCAACGCCCGAAGCATAAAATGCAATAAAAATACAACAGTTTTTCCATCGTATAAAACGAATAATTGCAACCAGTATGAAAGTTATGGACATTTCTACTTTCCAGGCAACCTAGGCTTCACCCTAGGGCGTTGTTCCACCAGATCGAATAGTTAAGGCCTAAGAAGTGAACGCCAGAAGCATAAAATACAATATAAATATAACGGTTTTTCCATCGAATAAAACGAATAATAGACACCAGTATGAAAGTCATGGTCATTTCTACGTTCCGGGAAACCAAGGCTTCTCTCTAGGGCGTTGCTCCAACAGATCGAATAGTTAGGGCCTCAGAAGTCAACGCCAGAAGCATAAAATACGATATAAATACAACAGTTTTTCCATCGTATAAACCGGATAATTGCAACCAGTATGAAAGTTATGGCCGTTTCTACTTTCCGGGCACCCTAGGGTTCACTCTAGGGCGTTGCTCCACCATATCGAATACTTATTGCCTTAGAAGTCAACGCCAGAAGCATAAAATACAATATAAATACAACAGTTTTTCCATCGTATAACAGGTATACTTGCAACCAGTTTGAAAGTTAAGGTCATTTCTACTTTCCGGGCAACCTAGGCTTCACCCTAGTGCGTAGCTCCACCAGATGGAATAGTTAGTGCCTTAGAAGTCAACGTCAGAAGCATAAAATACAGTATAAATACAACAGTTCTTCCATCGTATAAAACGAATAATTGCAACCAGTATGAAAGTCATGCTCATTTCTATGTTCCGGGAAACCAAGGCTTCACTCTAGGGCGTTGCTCCAACAGATCGAATAGTTAGGGCCTCAGAAGTCAACGCCAGAAGCATAAAATACAATATAAAAACAACAGCTTTTCCATCGTATAAAACGAATAATTGCAACCACTATGAAAGTTATGGTCATTTCTACTATCCAGGCAACCTAGGCTTCACCCTAGGGCGTTGATCCACCAGATCGAATAGTTAGGGCCTTAGAAGTCAACGCCAGAAACATAAGGTACAATATAAATACAACAGCTTTTACATTGTATAACAGGAACAATAGCAACCAGTGTGAAAGAAATGGTCATTTCTACGTTCCGGGCAACCTAGGCGTCACTCTAAGGCGTTCCTCCACCAGATCGAATAGTTAGGGCCCAAGAGGTCAACGCCAGAAGCATAAAATACAATATAAATGCAACAGCTTTTCCATCGTATAAAATGAATAATTGCAAAGAGTGTGAAACTAATGGTCATTTCTACGTTCCGGGCAACCTAGGTTTCACTCTAGGGCGTTGCTCCACCAGATCGAATAGTTAGTGCGTTAGAAGTCAACGTCAGAAGCATAAAATACAGTATAAATACAACAGCTTTTCCATCGTATAAAACGAATAATTGCAACCAGTATGAAAGTTATTTACATTTCTACTTTCCGGGCAACCTCGGCTTCACCCTTGGGCGATGCTCCACCAGATCGAATAGTTAGGGCCTTAGAAGTCAACGCGCGAAACATAAAACACAAAATAAATAGAACACTTTTTCCATTGAATAAGTCGAATAATTGCTACCAGTGTGAAAGTTATGGTCATTTCTACTTGCCGGGCAACCTAGGCTTCACCCTAGGGCGTAGCTCCACCAGATCGAATAGTTAGGGCCTTAGGAGTCAACGCCCGAAGCATCAAATGCAATAAAAATACAACAGTTTTTCCATCATATAACAGGAGTAATTGCAACCAGTTTGAAAGTGATGGTCTTTTCTACGTTCCGGGCACCCTAGGCTTCACTCTAGGGCGGTGCTCCACCACATCGAATACTTAGTGCCTTAGAAGTCAACGTCAGAAGCATAAAATACAATATAAATACAACAGTTTTTCCATCGTATAACAGGAATAATTGCAACCAGTTTGAAAGTTATTTACATTTCTACTTTCCGGGCAACCTCGGCTTCACCCTTGGGCGATGCTCCACCAGATCGAATAGTTAGGGCTTTAGAAGTCAACGCGCGAAACATAAAACACAAAATAAATAGAACAGTTTTTCCATTGAATAAGTCGAATAATTGCTACCAGTGTGAAAGTTATGGTCATTTCTACGTTCCGGGCAACCTAGGCTTCACCCCAGTGCGTTGGCCACCAGATCGAATTGTTAAGGCCTAAGAAGTGAACGCCAGAAGCATAAAATACAATATAAATACAACAGTTTTTCCATCGTATAAAACGAATAATTGCTACCAGTGTGAAAGTTATGGTCATTTCTACGTTCCGTGTAACCTAGGCTTCACTCTAGGGTGTTGCTCCACCATATCGAATACTTAGTGCCTTAGAAGTCAACGCCAGAAGCATAAAATGCAATATAAGTACAATAGTTTTTCCATCGTATAACAGGAATAATTGCAACCAGTTTGAAAGTTATGGTCATTTCTACTTGCCGGGCAACCTAGGCTTCACCCTAGGGCGTTGTTCTACCCGATCGAATAGTTAGGGCCTAAGAAGTGAACGCCAGAAGCATAAAATACAATATAAATACAACAGTTTTTCCATCGTATAAAACGAATAACTGCAACCAGAGTGAAAATTATGGTCATTTCTACGTTCCGGGCAACCTAGGCTTCACCCTAGGATGTGGCTCCACCATATCGAATAGTTAGGGGCTTAGAAGTCAACACCCGAAGCATAAAGTACAATAAAAATAGAACAGTTTTTCCATCGTATAAAACGAATAATTGCAACCAGTGTGAAAGTTATGGTCATTTCTACGTTCCGGGCAACCTAGGCTTCACTCTAGGGCGCTGCTCCACCAGATCGAATAGTTAGGGCCTAAGAAGTCAACACCAGGAGCATAAAATACAATATAAATACAACAGGTTTTCCATCCCATAATATGAATAATTGCAACCAGTGTGAAAGTGATGGTCATTTCTGCGTTCCGGGCAACCTAAGCTTCACTCTAGGGCGTTGCACCACCAGATCGAACAGTTAGTGCCTTAGAAGTCAACGCCAGAAGCATAAAATACAATATAAATACAACAGTTTTTCCATCGTATAACAGGAATAATTGCAACCAGTTTGAAAGTTATGGTCATTTCTACTTGCCGGGCAACCTAGGCTTCACCCAAGGGCGTTGTTCTACCCGATCGAATAGTTAGTGCCTTAGAAGTCAACGTCAGAAGCATAAAATACAGTATAAATACAACAGCACTTCCATCGTATAAAACGAATAATTGCAACCAGTAAGAAAGTTATGGACATTTCTACTTTCCAGGCAACCTAGGCTTCACCCTAGGGCGTTGCTCCACTAGATCGAATAGTTGGGGCCTTAGAAGTCAACGCGCGAAACATAAAACACAAAATAAATAGAACAGTTTTTCCATTGTATAAATCGAATAATTGCTACCAGTGTGAAAGTTATGGCCATTTCTACGTCCCGGGAAACCTATGCTTCACCCTAGTGCGTTGTTCCACCAGATCGAATAGTTAAGGCCTAAGAAGTGAACGCCAGAAGCATAAAATTCAATATAAATACAACAGTTTTTCCATCGTATAAACCGGATAATTGCAACCAGTATGAAAGTTATGGTCATTTCTACTTTCCGGGCACCCTAGGCTTCACTCTAGCGCGTTGCTCCTCCATATCGAATACTTATTGCCTTAGAAGTCAACGCCAGAAGCATAAAATACAATATAAATACAACAGTTTTTCCATCGTATAACAGGAATAATTGCAACCAGTTTGAAAGTTATGGTCATTTCTACTTTCCGGGCAACCTAGGCTTCACCCTAGTGCGTAGCTCCACCAGATCGAATAGTTAGTGCCTTAGAAGTCAACGTCAGAAGCATAAAATACAGTATAAATACAACAGTTCTTCCATCGTATAAAACGAACAATTGCAACCAGTATGAAAGTCATGGTCATTTCTACGTTCCGGGAAACCAAGGCTTCACTCTAGAGCGTTGCTCCAACAGGTCGAATAGTTAGGGCCTCAGATGTCAACGCCAGAAGCATAAAATACAATATAAATACAACAGCTTTTCCATCGTATAAAACGAATAATTGCAACCACTATGAAAGTTATGGTCATTTCTACTATCCGGGCAACCTAGGCTTCACCCTAGGGCGTTGCTCCACCAGATCGAATGGTTAGTGCCTTAGAAGTCAACGTCAGAAGCATAAAATACAGTATAAATACAACAGTTCTTCCATCGTATAAAACGAATAATTGCAACCAGTATGAAAGTTATGGACATTTCTACTTTCCAGGCAACCTAGGCTTCACCCTAGGGCGTTGTTCCACCAGATCGAATAGTTAAGGCCTAAGAAGTGAACGCCAGAAGCATAAAATACAATATAAATATAACGGTTTTTCCATCGAATAAAACGAATAATAGACACCAGTATGAAAGTCATGGTCATTTCTACGTTCCGGGAAACCAAGGCTTCTCTCTAGGGCGTTGCTCCAACAGATCGAATAGTTAGGGCCTCAGAAGTCAACGCCAGAAGCATAAAATACGATATAAATACAACAGTTTTTCCATCGTATAAACCGGATAATTGCAACCAGTATGAAAGTTATGGCCGTTTCTACTTTCCGGGCACCCTAGGGTTCACTCTAGGGCGTTGCTCCACCATATCGAATACTTATTGCCTTAGAAGTCAACGCCAGAAGCATAAAATACAATATAAATACAACAGTTTTTCCATCGTATAACAGGTATACTTGCAACCAGTTTGAAAGTTAAGGTCATTTCTACTTTCCGGGCAACCTAGGCTTCACCCTAGTGCGTAGCTCCACCAGATGGAATAGTTAGTGCCTTAGAAGTCAACGTCAGAAGCATAAAATACAGTATAAATACAACAGTTCTTCCATCGTATAAAACGAATAATTGCAACCAGTATGAAAGTCATGCTCATTTCTATGTTCCGGGAAACCAAGGCTTCACTCTAGGGCGTTGCTCCAACAGATCGAATAGTTAGGGCCTCAGAAGTCAACGCCAGAAGCATAAAATACAATATAAAAACAACAGCTTTTCCATCGTATAAAACGAATAATTGCAACCACTATGAAAGTTATGGTCATTTCTACTATCCAGGCAACCTAGGCTTCACCCTAGGGCGTTGATCCACCAGATCGAATAGTTAGGGCCTTAGAAGTCAACGCCAGAAACATAAGGTACAATATAAATACAACAGCTTTTACATTGTATAACAGGAACAATAGCAACCAGTGTGAAAGAAATGGTCATTTCTACGTTCCGGGCAACCTAGGCGTCACTCTAAGGCGTTCCTCCACCAGATCGAATAGTTAGGGCCCAAGAGGTCAACGCCAGAAGCATAAAATACAATATAAATGCAACAGCTTTTCCATCGTATAAAATGAATAATTGCAAAGAGTGTGAAACTAATGGTCATTTCTACGTTCCGGGCAACCTAGGTTTCACTCTAGGGCGTTGCTCCACCAGATCGAATAGTTAGGGCCTAAGAAGTGAACGCCAGAAGCATAAAATACAATATAAATACAACAGTTTTTCCATCGTATAACAGGAATAATTGCAACCCGTTTGAAAGTTAAGGTCATTTCTACTTTCCGGGCAACCTAGGCTTCACCCTAGTGCGTAGCTCCACCATATCGAATAGTTAGTGCCTTAGAAGTCAACCTGAGAAGCATAAAATACAGTATAAATACAACAGTTCTTCCACCGTATAAAACGAATAATTGCAACCAGTATGAAAGTCATGCTCATTTCTACGTTCCGGGAAACCAAGGCTTCACTCTAGGGCGTTGCTCTGACAGATCGAATAGTTGGTGCCTTACATGTCAACGTCAGAAGCATAAAATACAATATAAATACAACAGTTTTTCCATCGTATAAAACGAATAATTGCAACCAGTATGAAAGTTATGGACATTTCTACTTTCCGGGCAACCTAGGCTTCACCCTAGGGCGTTGCTCCAACAGATTGAATAGTTAGGGCCTTAGAAGGCAACGCCCGAAGCATAAAATGCAATAAAAATACAACAGTTTTTCCATCGTATAACAGGAATAATTGTAACCAGTTTGAAAGTGATGGTCATTTCTACGTTCCGGGCAACCTAGGCTTCACTCTAGGGCGTTGCTCCACCAGATCGAATACTTAGTGCCTTAGAAGTCAACGCCAGAAGCATAAAATGCAATATAAATACAACAGTTTTTCCATCGTATAACAGGAATAATTACAGCCAGTTTGAAAGTTATGGTCATTTCTACTTTCCGGGCAACCTAGGTTTCACCCTAGTGCGTAGCTCCACCAGATCGAATAGTTAGTGCCTTAGAAGTCAACGTCAGAAGCATAAAATACAGTATAAATACAACAGTTCTTCCATCGTATAAAACGAATAATTGCAACCAGTATGAAAGTCATGGTCACTTCTACGTTCCGGGAAACCAAGGCTTCACTCTAGGGCGTTGCACCACCAGATCGAACAGTTCGTGCCTCAGAAGTCAACGCCAGAAGCATAAAATGCAATATAAATACAACAGTTTTTCCATCGTATAAAACGAATAATTGCAACCAGTATGAAAGTTATGGACATTTCCACTTTCCGGGCAACATAGGCTTCACCCTAGGGCGTTGCTCCAACAGATTGAATAGTTAGGGCCTTAGAAGTCAACGCCCGAAGCATAAAATGCAATAAAAATACAACAGTTTTTCCATCGTATAACAGGAATAATTGCAACCAGTTTGAAAGTAATGGTCATTTCTACTTGCCGGGCAACCTAGGCTTCACCCTAGGGCGTTGTTCTACCCGATCGAGTACTTAGTGCCTTAGAAGTCAACGCCAGAAGCATAAATTACAATATAAATACAACAGGTTTTCCATCCTATAATATGAATAATTGCAACCAGTGTGAAAGTGATGGTCATTTCTGCGTTCCGGGCAACCTAAGCTTCACTCTAGGGCGTTGCACCACCAGATCGAACAGTTAGTGCCTTAGAAGTCAACGCCAGAAGCATAAAATACAATATAAATACAACAGTTTTTCCATCGTATAACAGGAATAATTGCAACCAGTTTGAAAGTAATGGTCATTTCTACTTGCCGGGCAACCTAGGCTTCACCCTAGGGCGTTGTTCTACCCGATCGAATACTTAGTGCCTTAGAAGTCAACGCCAGAAGCACAAATTACAATATAAATACAACAGTTTTTCCATCGTATAACAGGAATAATTGCAACCAGTTTGAAAGTTATGGTCATTTCTACTTGCCGGGCAACCTAGGCTTCACCCAAGGGCGTTGTTCTACCCGATCGAATAGTTAGTGCCTTAGAAGTCAACGTCAGAAGCATAAAATACAGTATAAATACAACAGCACTTCCATCGTATAAAACGAATAATTGCAACCAGTAAGAAAGTTATGGACATTTCTACTTTCCAGGCAACCTAGGCTTCACCCTAGGGCGTTGCTCCACTAGATCGAATAGTTGGGGCCTTAGAAGTCAACGCGCGAAACATAAAACACAAAATAAATAGAACAGTTTTTCCATTGTATAAATCGAATAATTGCTACCAGTGTGAAAGTTATGGCCATTTCTACGTCCCGGGAAACCTATGCTTCACCCTAGTGCGTTGTTCCACCAGATCGAATAGTTAAGGCCTAAGAAGTGAACGCCAGAAGCATAAAATTCAACATAAATACAACAGTTTTTCCATCGTATAAACCGGATAATTGCAACCAGTATGAAAGTTATGGTCATTTCTACTTTCCGGGCACCCTAGGCTTCACTCTAGCGCGTTGCTCCTCCATATCGAATACTTATTGCCTTAGAAGTCAACGCCAGAAGCATAAAATACAATATAAATACAACAGTTTTTCCATCGTATAACAGGAATAATTGCAACCAGTTTGAAAGTTATGGTCATTTCTACTTTCCGGGCAACCTAGGCTTCACCCTAGTGCGTAGCTCCACCAGATCGAATAGTTAGTGCCTTAGAAGTCAACGTCAGAAGCATAAAATACAGTATAAATACAACAGTTCTTCCATCGTATAAAACGAACAATTGCAACCAGTATGAAAGTCATGGTCATTTCTACGTTCCGGGAAACCAAGGCTTCACTCTAGAGCGTTGCTCCAACAGGTCGAATAGTTAGGGCCTCAGAAGTCAACGCCAGAAGCATAAAATACAATATAAATACAACAGCTTTTCCATCGTATAAAACGAATAATTGCAACCACTATGAAAGTTATGGTCATTTCTACTATCCGGGCAACCTAGGCTTCACCCTAGGGCGTTGCTCCACCAGATCGAATAGTTAAGGCCTAAGAAGTGAACGCCAGAAGCATAAAATACAATATAAATATAACGGTTTTTCCATCGAATAAAACGAATAATAGACACCAGTATGAAAGTCATGGTCATCTCTACGTTCCGGGAAACCAAGGCTTCTCTCTAGGGCGTTGCTCCAACAGATCGAATAGTTAGGGCCTCAGAAGTCAACGCCAGAAGCATAAAATACGATATAAATACAACAGTTTTTCCATCGTATAAACCGGATAATTGCAACCAGTATGAAAGTTATGGCCGTTTCTACTTTCCGGGCACCCTAGGGTTCACTCTAGGGCGTTGCTCCACCATATCGAATACTTATTGCCTTAGAAGTCAACGCCAGAAGCATAAAATACAATATAAATACAACAGTTTTTCCATCGTATAACAGGTATACTTGCAACCAGTTTGAAAGTTAAGGTCATTTCTACTTTCCGGGCAACCTAGGCTTCACCCTAGTGCGTAGCTCCGCCAGATGGAATAGTTAGTGCCTTAGAAGTCAACGTCAGAAGCATAAAATACAGTATAAATACAACAGTTCTTCCATCGTATAAAACGAATAATTGCAGCCAGTATGAAAGTCATGCTCATTTCTATGTTCCGGGAAACCAAGGCTTCACTCTAGGGCGTTGCTCCAACAGATCGAATAGTTAGGGCCTCAGAAGTCAACGCCAGAAGCATAAAATACAATATAAATACAACAGCTTTTCCATCGTATAAAACGAATAATTGCAACCACTATGAAAGTTATGGTCATTTCTACTATCCAGGCAACCTAGGCTTCACCCTAGGGCGTTGATCCACCAGATCGAATAGTTAGGGCCTTAGAAGTCAACGCCAGAAACATAAGGTACAATATAAATACAACAGCTTTTACATTGTATAACAGGAACAATAGCAACCAGTGTGAAAGAAATGGTCATTTCTACGTTCCGGGCAACCTAGGCGTCACTCTAAGGCGTTCCTCCACCAGATCGAATAGTTAGGGCCCAAGAGGTCAACGCCAGAAGCATAAAATACAATATAAATGCAACAGCTTTTCCATCGTATAAAATGAATAATTGCAAAGAGTGTGAAACTAATGGTCATTTCTACGTTCCGGGCAACCTAGGTTTCACTCTAGGGCGTTGCTCCACCAGATCGAATAGTTAGTGCGTTAGAAGTCAACGTCAGAAGCATAAAATACAGTATAAATACAACAGCTTTTCCATCGTATAAAACGAATAATTGCAACCAGTATGAAAGTTATTTACATTTCTACTTTCCGGGCAACCTCGGCTTCACCCTTGGGCGATGCTCCACCAGATCGAATAGTTAGGGCCTTAGAAGTCAACGCGCGAAACATAAAACACAAAATAAATAGAACAGTTTTTCCATTGAATAAGTCGAATAATTGCTACCAGTGTGAAAGTTATGGTCATTTCTACTTGCCGGGCAACCTAGGCTTCACCCTAGGGCGTAGCTCCACCAGATCGAATAGTTAGGGCCTTAGGAGTCAACGCCCGAAGCATAAAATGCAATATAAATACAACAGTTTTTCCATCGTATAACAGGAATAATTGCAACCAGTTTGAAAGTCATGGTCATTTCTACTTGCCGGGCAACCTAGGCTTCACCCTAGGGCGTTGTTCTACCCGATCGAATAGTTAGGGCCTAAGAAGTGAACGCCAGAAGCATAAAATACAATATAAATACAACAGTTTTTCCATCGTATAAAACGAATAATTGCAACCAGAGTGAAAGTTATGGTCATTTCTACGTTCCGGGCAACCTAGGCTTCACCGTAGGATGTGGCTCCACCATATCGAATAGTTAGTGGCTTAGAAGTCAACACCCGAAGCATAAAATACAATAAAAATACAACAGTTTTTCCACCGTATAACAGGAATAATTGCAAACAGTGCGAAGGTAATGGTCATTTCTACGTTCCGTGCAACCTAGGCTTCACTCTAGGGCGTTGGTCCACCAGATCGAATAGTTGATGCCTTAGAAGTCAACGTCAGAAGCATAAAATGCAATATAAATGCAACAGTTTTTCCATCGTATAAAACGAATAATTGCAACCAGTATGAAAGTTATGGACATTTCTACTTTCCGGGCAACATAGGCTTCACCCTAGGGCGTTGCTCCAACAGATTGAATAGTTAGGGCCCTAGAAGTCAACGCCCGAAGCATAAAATGCAATAAAAATACAACAGTTTTTCCATCGTATAACTGGAATAATTGTAACCAGTTTGAAAGTGATGGTCATTTCGACGTTACGGGCAACCTAGGCTTCACACTAGGGCGTTGCTCCACCAGATCGAATAGTTAGGGCCTAAGAAGTCAACACCAGGAGCATAAAATACAATATAAATACAACAGGTTTTCCATCCTATAATATGAATAATTGCAACCAGTGTGAAAGTGATGGTCATTTCTACGTTCCGGGCAACCTAGACTTCACTCTAGGGCGTTGTTCCACCAGATCGAATAGTTAGGGCCTAAGAAGTCAGCGCCAGAAGCATAAAATACAATATAAATGTAACGGTTTTTCCATCGAATAAAACGAATAATAGCCACCAGTGTGAAGGTTATGGTCATTTCTGTGTTCCGGGCAACCTAAGCTTCACTCTAGGGCGTTGCACCACCAGATCGAACAGTTAGTGCCTTAGAAGTCCACGCCAGAAGCATAAAATACAATATAAATACAACAGTTTTTCCATCGTATAAAACGAATAATTGCAACCAGTATGAAAGTCATGGTCATTTCTACGTTCCAGGAAACCAAGGCTTCTCTCTAGGGCGTTGCTCCAGCAGATCGAATAGTTAGGGCCTCAGAAGTCAACGCCAGAAGCATAAAATACGATATAAATACAACAGTTTTTCCATCGTATAAACCGGATAATTGCAACCAGTATGAAAGTTATGGTCATTTCTACTTTCCGGGCACCCTAGGCTTCACTCTAGGGCGTTGCTCCACCATATCGAATACTTATTGCCTTAGAAGTCAACGCCAGAAGCATAAAATACAATATAAATACAACAGTTTTTCCATCGTATAACAGGTATAATTGCAACCAGTATGAAAGTTAAGGTCATTTCTACTTTCCGGGCAACCTAGGCTTCACCCTAGTGCGTAGCTCCACCAGATGGAATAGTTAGTGCCTTAGAAGTCAACACCAGGAGCATAAAATACAATATAAATGCAACAGCTTTTCCATCGTATAACAGGAATAATTGCAACCAGTTTGAAAGTTATGGTCATTTCTACTTGCCGGGCAACCTAGGCTTCACCCTAGGGCGTTGTTCTACCCGATCGAATAGTTAGGGCCTAAGAAGTGAACGCCAGAAGCATAAAATACAATATAAATACAACAGTTTTTCCATCGTATAAAACGAATAATTGCAACCAGAGTGAAAGTTATGGTCATTTCTACGTTCCGGGCACCCTAGGCTTCACTCTAGGGCGATGCTCCACCATATCGAATACTTATTGCCTTAGAAGTCAACGCCAGAAGCATAAAATACAATATAAATACAACAGTTTTTCCATCGTATAACAGGTATAATTGCAACCAGTTTGAAAGTTAAGGTCATTTCTACTTTCCGGGCAACCTAGGCTTCACCCTAGTGCGTAGCTCCACCAGATGGAATAGTTAGTGCCTTAGAAGTCAACACCAGGAGAATAAAATACAATATAAATGCAACAGCTTTTCCATCGTATAACAGGAATAATTGCAACCAGTTTGAAAGTTATGGTCATTTCTACTTGCCGGGCAACCTAGGCTTCACCCTAGGGCGTTGTTCTACCCGATCGAATAGTTAGGGCCTAAGAAGTGAACGCCAGAAGCATAAAATACAATATAAATACAACAGTTTTTCCATCGTATAAAACGAATAATTGCAACCAGAGTGAAAGTTATGGTCATTTCTACGTTCCGGGCAACCTAGGCTTCACCCTAGGATGTGGCCCCACCATATCGAATAGTTAGGGGCTTAGAAGTCAACACCCGAAGCATAAAGTACAATAAAAATAGAACAGTTTTTCCACCGTATAACAGGAATAATTGCAAACAGTGCGAAGGTAATGGTCATTTCTACGTTCCGGGAAACCAAGGCTTCACTCTAGGGCGTTGCTCCAACAGATCGAATAGTTAGGGCCTCAGAAGTCAACGCCAGAAGCATAAAATACAATATAAATACAACAGCTTTTCCATCGTATAAAACGAATAATTGCAACCACTATGAAAGTTATGGTCATTTCTACTTTCCGGGCAACCTCGGCTTCACCCTTGGGCGATGCTCCACCAGATCGAATAGTTAGGGCCTTAGAAGTCAACGCGCGAAACATAAAACACAAAATAAATAGAACAGTTTTTCCATTGAATAAGTCGAATAATTGCTACCAGTGTGAAAGTTATGGTCATTTCTACGTTCCGGGCAACCTAGGCTTCACCCTAGTGCGTTGTTCCACCAGATCGAATAGTTAAGGCCTAAGAAGTGAACGCCAGAAGCATAAAATGCAATATAAATACAACAGTTTTTCCATCGTATAAAACGAATAATTGCAACCAGTATGAAAGTTATGGCCATTTCTACTTTCCGGGCAACATAGGCTTCACCCTAGGGCGTTGCTCCACCAGATCGAATACTTAGTGCCTTAGAAGTCAACGCCAGAAGCATAAAATGCAATATAAATACAACAGTTTTTCCATCGTATAACAGGAATAATTACAGCCAGTTTGAAAGTTATGGTCATTTCTACTTTCCGGGCAACCTAGGTTTCACCCTAGTGCGTAGCTCCACCAGATCGAATAGTTAGTGCCTTAGAAGTCAACGTCAGAAGCATAAAATACAGTATAAATACAACAGTTCTTCCATCGTATAAAACGAATAATTGCAACCAGTATGAAAGTCATGGTCACTTCTACGTTCCGGGAAACCAAGGCTTCACTCTAGGGCGTTGCACCACCAGATCGAACAGTTCGTGCCTCAGAAGTCAACGACAGAAGCATAAAATGCAATATAAATACAACAGTTTTTCCATCGTATAAAACGAATAATTGCAACCAGTATGAAAGTTATGGACATTTCCACTTTCCGGGCAACATAGGCTTCACCCTAGGGCGTTGCTCCAACAGATTGAATAGTTAGGGCCTTAGAAGTCAACGCCCGAAGCATAAAATGCAATAAAAATACAACAGTTTTTCCATCGTATAACAGGAATAATTGCAACCAGTTTGAAAGTAATGGTCATTTCTACTTGCCGGGCAACCTAGGCTTCACCCTAGGGCGTTGTTCTACCCGATCGAGTACTTAGTGCCTTAGAAGTCAACGCCAGAAGCATAAATTACAATATAAATACAACAGGTTTTCCATCCTATAATATGAATAATTGCAACCAGTGTGAAAGTGATGGTCATTTCTGCGTTCCGGGCAACCTAAGCTTCACTCTAGGGCGTTGCACCACCAGATCGAACAGTTAGTGCCTTAGAAGGCAACGCCAGAAGCATAAAATACAATATAAATACAACAGTTTTTCCATCGTATAACAGGAATAATTGCAACCAGTTTGAAAGTAATGGTCATTTCTACTTGCCGGGCAACCTAGGCTTCACCCTAGGGCGTTGTTCTACCCGATCGAATACTTAGTGCCTTAGAAGTCAACGCCAGAAGCACAAATTACAATATAAATACAACAGTTTTTCCATCGTATAACAGGAATAATTGCAACCAGTTTGAAAGTTATGGTCATTTCTACTTGCCGGGCAACCTAGGCTTCACCCAAGGGCGTTGTTCTACCCGATCGAATAGTTAGTGCCTTAGAAGTCAACGTCAGAAGCATAAAATACAGTATAAATACAACAGCACTCCCATCGTATAAAACGAATAATTGCAACCAGTAAGAAAGTTATGGACATTTCTACTTTCCAGGCAACCTAGGCTTCACCCTAGGGCGTTGCTCCACTAGATCGAATAGTTGGGGCCTTAGAAGTCAACGCGCGAAACATAAAACACAAAATAAATAGAACAGTTTTTCCATTGTATAAATCGAATAATTGCTACCAGTGTGAAAGTTATGGCCATTTCTACGTCCCGGGAAACCTATGCTTCACCCTAGTGCGTTGTTCCACCAGATCGAATAGTTAAGGCCTAAGAAGTGAACGCCAGAAGCATAAAATTCAATATAAATACAACAGTTTTTCCATCGTATAAACCGGATAATTGCAACCAGTATGAAAGTTATGGTCATTTCTACTTTCCGGGCACCCTAGGCTTCACTCTAGCGCGTTGCTCCTCCATATCGAATACTTATTGCCTTAGAAGTCAACGCCAGAAGCATAAAATACAATATAAATACAACAGTTTTTCCATCGTATAACAGGAATAATTGCAACCAGTTTGAAAGTTATGGTCATTTCTACTTTCCGGGCAACCTAGGCTTCACCCTAGTGCGTAGCTCCACCAGATCGAATAGTTAGTGCCTTAGAAGTCAACGTCAGAAGCATAAAATACAGTATAAATACAACAGTTCTTCCATCGTATAAAACGAACAATTGCAACCAGTATGAAAGTCATGGTCATTTCTACGTTCCGGGAAACCAAGGCTTCACTCTAGAGCGTTGCTCCAACAGGTCGAATAGTTAGGGCCTCAGAAGTCAACGCCAGAAGCATAAAATACAATATAAATACAACAGCTTTTCCATCGTATAAAACGAATAATTGCAACCACTATGAAAGTTATGGTCATTTCTACTATCCGGGCAACCTAGGCTTCACCCTAGGGCGTTGCTCCACCAGATCGAATGGTTAGTGCCTTAGAAGTCAACGTCAGAAGCATAAAATACAGTATAAATACAACAGTTCTTCCATCGTATAAAACGAATAATTGCAACCAGTATGAAAGTTATGGACATTTCTACTTTCCAGGCAACCTAGGCTTCACCCTAGGGCGTTGTTTCACCAGATCGAATAGCTAAGGCCTAAGAAGTGAACGCCAGAAGCATAAAATACAATATAAATATAACGGTTTTTCCATCGAATAAAACGAATAATAGACACCAGTATGAAAGTCATGGTCATTTCTACGTTCCGGGAAACCAAGGCTTCTCTCTAGGGCGTTGCTCCAACAGATCGAATAGTTAGGGCCTCAGAAGTCAACGCCAGAAGCATAAAATACGATATAAATACAACAGTTTTTCCATCGTATAAACCGGATAATTGCAACCAGTATGAAAGTTATGGCCGTTTCTACTTTCCGGGCACCCTAGGCTTCACTCTAGGGCGTTGCTCCACCATATCGAATACTTATTGCCTTAGAAGTCAACGCCAGAAGCATAAAATACAATATAAATACAACAGTTTTTCCATCGTATAACAGGTATACTTGCAACCAGTTTGAAAGTTAAGGTCATTTCTACATTCCGGGCAACCTAGGCTTCACCCTAGTGCGTAGCTCCACCAGATGGAATAGTTAGTGCCTTAGAAGTCAACGTCAGAAGCATAAAATACAGTATAAATACAACAGTTCTTCCATCGTATAAAACGAATAATTGCAACCAGTATGAAAGTCATGCTCATTTCTATGTTCCGGGAAACCAAGGCTTCACTCTAGGGCGTTGCTCCAACAGATCGAATAGTTAGGGACTCAGAAGTCAACGCCAGAAGCATAAAATACAATATAAATACAACAGCTTTTCCATCGTATAGAACGAATAATTGCAACCACTATGAAAGTTATGGTCATTTCTACTATCCAGGCAACCTAGGCTTCACCCTAGGGCGTTGATCCACCAGATCGAATAGTTAGGTCCTTAGAAGTCAACGCCAGAAACATAAGGTACAATATAAATACAACAGCTTTTACATTGTATAACAGGAACAATAGCAACCAGTGTGGAAGAAATGGTCATTTCTACGTTCCGGGCAACCTAGGCGTCACTCTAAGGCGTTCCTCCACCAGATCGAATAGTTAGGGCCCAAGAGGTCAACGCCAGAAGCATAAAATACAATATAAATGCAACAGCTTTTCCATCGTATAAAATGAATAATTGCAAAGAGTGTGAAACTAATGGTCATTTCTACGTTCCGAGCAACCTAGGTTTCACTCTAGGGCGTTGCTCCACCAGATCGAATAGTTAGTGCGTTAGAAGTCAACGTCAGAAGCATAAAATACAGTATAAATACAACAGCTTTTCCATCGTATAAAACGAATAATTGCAACCAGTATGAAAGTTATTTACATTTCTACTTTCCGGGCAACCTCGGCTTCACCCTTGGGCGATGCTCCACCAGATCGAATAGTTAGGGCCTTAGAAGTCAACGCGCGAAACGTAAAACACAAAATAAATAGAACAGTTTTTCCATTGAATAAGTCGAATAATTGCTACCAGTGTGAAAGTTATGGTCATTTCTACTTGCCGGGCAACCTAGGCTTCACCCTAGGGCGTAGCTCCACCAGTTCGAATAGTTAGTGCCTTAGAAGTCAACGTCAGAAGCATAAAATACAGTATAAATACAACAGTTCTTCCATCGTATAAAACGAATAATTGCAACCAGTATGAAAGTTATGGACATTTCAACTTTCCAGGCAACCTAGGCTTCACCCTAGGGCGTCGCTCCAACAGATCGAATTGTTGGTGCCTTACAAGTCAACGTCAGAAGCATAAAATACAATAGAAATACAACAGTTTTTCCATCGTATAAAACGAATAATTGCAACCAGAGTGAAAGTTATGGTCATTTCTACGTTCCGGGCAACCTAGGCTTCACCGTAGGATGTGGCTCCACCATATCGAATAGTTAGTGGCTTAGAAGTCAACACCCGAAGCATAAAATACAATAAAAATACAACAGTTTTTCCACCGTATAACAGGAATAATTGCAAACAGTGCGAAGGTAATGGTCATTTCTACGTTCCGTGCAACCTAGGCTTCACTCTAGGGCGTTGGTCCACCAGATCGAATAGTTGATGCCTTAGAAGTCAACGTCAGAAGCATAAAATGCAATATAAATGCAACAGTTTTTCCATCGTATAAAACGAATAATTGCAACCAGTATGAAAGTTATGGACATTTCTACTTTCCGGGCAACATAGGCTTCACCCTAGGGCGTTGCTCCAACAGATTGAATAGTTAGGGCCCTAGAAGACAACGCCCGAAGCATAAAATGCAATAAAAATACAACAGTTTTTCCATCGTATAACTGGAATAATTGTAACCAGTTTGAAAGTGATGGTCATTTCGACGATACGGGCAACCTAGGCTTCACACTAGGGCGTTGCTCCACCAGATCGAATAGTTAGGGCCTAAGAAGTCAACACCAGGAGCATAAAATACAATATAAATACAACAGGTTTTCCATCCTATAATATGAATAATTGCAACCAGTGTGAAAGTGATGGTCATTTTTACGTTCCGGGCAACCTAGACTTCACTCTAGGGCGTTGTTCCACCAGATCGAATAGTTAGGGCCTAAGAAGTCAGCGCCAGAAGCATAAAATACAATATAAATGTAACGGTTTTTCCATCGAATAAAACGAATAATAGCCACCAGTGTGAAGGTTATGGTCATTTCTGTGTTCCGGGCACCCTAGGCTTCACTCTAGGGCGTTGCTCCACCATATCGAATACTTATTGCCTTAGAAGTCAACGCCAGAAGCATAAAATACAATATAAATACAACAGTTTTTCCATCGTATAACAGGTATAATTGCAACCAGTTTGAAAGTTAAGGTCATTTCTACTTTCCGGGCAACCTAGGCTTCACCCTAGTGCGTAGCTCCACCAGATGGAATATTTAGTGCCTTAGAAGTCAACACCAGGAGAATAAAATACAATATAAATGCAACAGCTTTTCCATCGTATAACAGGAATAATTGCAACCAGTTTGAAAGTTATGGTCATTTCTACTTGCCGGGCAACCTAGGCTTCACCCTAGGGCGTTGTTCTACCCGACCGAATAGTTAGGGCCTAAGAAGTGAACGCCAGAAGCATAAAATACAATATAAATACAACAGTTCTTCCATCGTAAAAAACGAATAATTGCAACCAGAGTGAAAGTTATGGTCATTTCTACGTTCCGGGCAACCTAGGCTTCACCCTAGGATGTGGCTCCACCATATCGAATAGTTAGGGGCTTAGAAGACAACACCCGAAGCATAAAATACAATATAAATACAACAGGTTTTCCATCCTATAATATGAATAATTGCAACCAGTGTGAAAGTGATGGTCATTTCTACGTTCCGGGCAACCTAGACTTCACTCTAGGGCGTTGTTCCACCAGATCGAATAGTTAGGGCCTAAGAAGTCAGCGCCAGAAGCATAAAATACAATATAATTACAACAGTTTTTCCATCGTATAAAACGAATAATTGCAACCAGTGTGAAAGTTATGGTCATTTCTACGTTCCGGGAACCAAGGCTTCACTCTAGGGCGTGGCTCCAACAGATCGAATAGTTAGGGCCTCAGAAGTCAACGCCAGAAGCATAAAATACAATATAAATACAACAGTTTTTCCATCGTATAAACCGGATAATTGCAACCAGTATGAAAGTTATGGTCATTTCTACTTTCCGGGCACCCTAGGCTTCACTCTAGGGCGTTGCCCCACCATATCGAATACTTATTGCCTTAGAAGTCAACGCCAGAAGCATAAAATACAATATAAATACAACAGTTTTTCTATCGTATAACAGGAATAATTGCAACCAGTTTGAAAGTTAAGGTCATTTCTACTTTCCGGTCAACCTAGGCTTCATCCTAGTGCGTAGCTCCACCAGATCGAATAGTTAGTGCCTTAGAAGTCAACGTCAGAAGCATAAAATACAGTATAAATACAACAGTTCTTCCATCGTATAAAACGAATAATTGCAACCAGTATGAAAGTCATGCTCATTTCTACGTTCCGGGAAACCAAGGCTTCACTCTAGGGCGTTGCTCCAACAGATCGAATAGTTAGGGCCTCAGAAGTCAACGCCAGAAGCATAAAATACAATATAAATACAACAGCTTTTCCATCGTATAAAACGAATAATTGCAACCACTATGAAAGTTATGGTCATTTCTACTATCCGGGCAACCTAGGCTTCACCCTAGGGCGTTGCTCCACCAGATCGAATAGTTAGGGCCTTAGAAGTCAACGCCAGAAGCATAAGGTACAATATCAATACAACAGCTTTTACATCGTATAACAGGAACAATAGCAACCAGTGTGAAAGATATGGTCATTTCTACGTTCCGGGCAACCTAGGCGTCACTCTAAGGCGTTGCTCCACCAGATCGAATAGTTTGGGCCCAAGAGGTCAACGCCAGAAGCATAAAATACAATATAAATGCAACAGCTTTTCCATCGTATAAAGTGAATAATTGCAAAGAGTGTGAAAGTAATGGTCATTTCTACGTTCCGGGCAACCTAGGTTTCACTCTAGGGCGTTGCTCCACCAGATCGAATAGTTAGTGCGTTAGAAGTCAACGTCAGAAGCATAAAATACAGTATAAATACAACAGCTATTCCATCGTATAAAACGAATAATTGCAACCAGTATGAAAGTTATGGACATTTCTACTTTCCGTGCAACCTCGGCTTCACCCTTGGGCGATGCTCCACCAGATCGAATAGTTAGGGCCTTAGAAGTCAGCGCGCGAAACATAAAACACAAAATAAATAGAACAGTTTTTCCATTGTATAAATCGAATAATTGCTGCCAGTGTCAACGTTATGGTCATTTCTACGTTCCGGGCAACCTAGGCTTCACCCTAGTGCGTTGTTCCACCAGATCGAATAGTTAAGGCCTTAGAAGTCAACGCGCGAAGCATAAAATACACTATAAATACAACAGTTCTTCCATCGTATAAAACGAATAATTGCAACCAGTATGAAAGTTATGGACATTTCTACTTTCCATGCAACCTAGGCTTCACCCTAGGGCGTTGCTCCACTAGATCGAATAGTTAGGGCCTTAGAAGTCAACGCGCGAAGCATAAAATACAATATAAATACAACAGTTTTTTCATCGTATAACAGGAATAATTGCAACCAGTTTGAAAGTTAAGGTCATTTCTACTTTCCGGGCAACCTAGGCTTCACCCTAGTGCGTAGCTCCACCAGATCGAATAGTTGGTGCCTAAGAAGTCAACACCAGGAGCATAAAATACAATATAAATGCAACAGCTTTTCCATCGTATAAAATGAATAATTGCAAAGAGAGTGAAAGTAATGGTCATTTCTACGTTCCGTGTACACTAGGCTTCACTCTAGGGTGTTGCTCCAACAGATCGAATGGTTGGTGCCTTACAAGTCAACGTCAGAAGCATAAAATACAATATAAATACAACAGATTTTCCATCGTATAAAACGAATAATTGCAACCAGTATGAAAGTTATGGACATTTCTATTTTCCGGGCAACCTAGGCTTCACCCTAGGGCGTTGCTCCAACAGATTGAATAGTTAGGGCCTTAGAACTCCACGCCCGAAGCATAAAATGCAATATAAATACAACAGTTTTTCCATCGTATAACAGGAATAATTGCAACCAGTTTGAAAGTTATGGTCATTTCTACGTTCCGGGCAACCTAGACTTCACTCCAGGGCGTTGTGCCACCAGATCGAATAGTTAGGGCATAAGAAGTCAGCGCCAGAAGCATAAAATACAATATAAATATAACGGTTTTTCCACCGAATAAAACGAATAATAGCCACCAGTGTGAAGGTTATGGTCATTTCTATGTTCCGGGCAACCTATGCTTCACTCTAGGGCGTTGCACCACCAGATCGAACAGTTAGCGCCTTAGAAGTCAACGCCAGAAGCATAAAATGCAGTATAAATACAACAGTTTTTCCATCGTATAAAACGAATAATTGCAACCAGTATGAAAGTCATGGTCATTTCTACGTTCCGGGAAACAAAGGCTTCACTCTAGGGCGTTGCTCCAACAGATCGAATAGTTAGGGCCTCAGAAGTCAACGCCAGAAGCATAAAATACGATATAAATACAAAGGTTTTTCCATCGTATAAACCGGATAATTGCAACCAGTATGAAAGTTATGGTCATTTCTACTTTCCGGGCACCCTACGCTTCACTCTAGGGCGTTGCTCCACCATATCGAATACTTATTGCCTTAGAAGTCAACGCCAGAAGCATAAAATACAATATAAATACAACAGTTTTTCCATCGTATAAACCGGATAATTGCAACCAGTATGAAAGTTATGGTCATTTCTACTTTCCGGGCACCCTAGGCTTCACTCTAGGGCGTTGCCCCACCATATCGAATACTTATTGCCTTAGAAGTCAACGCCAGAAGCATAAAATACAATATAAATACAACAGTTTTTCTATCGTATAACAGGAATAATTGCAACCAGTTTGAAAGTTAAGGTCATTTCTACTTTCCGGTCAACCTAGGCTTCATCCTAGTGCGTAGCTCCACCAGATCGAATAGTTAGTGCCTTAGAAGTCAACGTCAGAAGCATAAAATACAGTATAAATACAACAGTTCTTCCATCGTATAAAACGAATAATTGCAACCAGTATGAAAGTCATGCTCATTTCTACGTTCCGGGAAACCAAGGCTTCACTCTAGGGCGTTACTCCAACAGATCGAATAGTTAGGGCCTCAGAAGTCAACACGCGAAACATAAAACACAAAATAAGTAAAACAGTTTTTCCATTGGATAAATCGAATAATTGCTACCAGTGTGAAAGTTATGGTCATTTCTACGTTCCGGGCCACCTAGGCTTCACCCTAGTGCGTTGTTCCACCTGATCGAATAGTTAAGGCCTAAGAAGTGAACGCCAGAAGCATAAAATACAATATAAATACAACAGTTTTTCCATCGTATAAAACGAATAATTGCAACCAGTGTGAAAGTTATGGTCATTTCTACGTTCCGGGCAACATAGGCTTCACTCTAGGGCGTTGCTCCAACAGATCGAATAGTTGGTGCCTAAGAAGTCAACACCAGGAGCATAAAATACAATATAATTGCAACAGCTTTTCCATCGTATAAAATGAATAATTGCAAAGAGTGTGAAAGTAATGGTCATTTCTACGTTCAGTGTACACTAGGCTTCACTCTAGGGTGTTGCTCCACCATATCGAATACTTAGTGCCTTATAAGTCAACGCCAGAAGCATAAAATACAATATAAATACAACAGTTCTTCCATCTTATAACAGGAATAATTGCAACCAGTTTGAAAGTTATGGTCATTTCTACTTGCCGGGCAACCTAGGCTTCACCCTAGTGCGTTGTTCCACCAGATCGAATAGTTAAGGCCTAAGAAGTGAACGCCAGAAGCATAAAACACAAAATAAATACAACAGTTTTTCCATCGTATAAACCGGATAATTGCAACCAGTATGAAAGTTATGGTCATTTCTACTTTCCGGGCAACCTAGGATTCACCCTAGGGCGTTGCTCCAACAGACTGAATAGTTAGTGCCTTAGAAGTCAACGCCCGAAGCATAAAATGCAATAAAAATACAACAGTTTTTCCATCATATTACAGGAGTAATTGCAACCAGTTTGAAAGTGATGGTCATTTCTACGTTCCGGGCACCCTAGGCTTCACTCTAGGGCGTTGCTCCACCACATCGAATACTTAGTGCCTTAGAAGTCAACGCCAGAAGCATAAAATACAATATAAATACAACAGTTTTTCCATCGTATAACAGGAATAATTGCAACCGGTTTGAAAGTTATGGTCATTTCTACTTTCCGGGCAACCTAGGCTTCACCCTAGTGCGTAGCTCCACCAGATCGAATAGATAGTGCCTTAGAAGTCAACGTCAGAAGCATAAAATACAGTATAAATACAACAGTTCTTGCATCGTATAAAACGAATAATTGCAACCAGTATGAAAGTCATGGTCATTTCTACGTTCCGGGAAACCAAGGCTTCACCCTAGGGCGTTGCTCCAACAGATCGAATAGTTAGGGCCTAAGAAGTGAACGCCAGAAGCATGAAATACAATATAAATACAACAGTTTTTCCATCGTATAAAACGAATAATTGCAACCAGAGTGAAAGTTATGGTCATCTCTACGTTCCGGGCAACCTAGGCTTCACCCTAGGGCGTTGCTCCAACAGATTGAATAGTCAGGGCCTTGGAAGTCAACGCCCGAAGCATAAACTGCAATAAAAATACAACAGTTTTTCCATCGTATAACTGGAATAATAATAACCAGTTTCAAAGTGATGGTCATTTCGACGTTACGGGCAACCTAGGCTTCACTCTAGGGCGTTGCTCCACCAGATCGAATAGTTAGGGCCTAAGAAGTCAACACCAGGAGCATAAAATACAATATAAATACAACAGGTTTTCCATCCTATAATATGAATAATTGCAACCAGTGTGAAAGTGATGGTCATTTCTACGTTCCGGGCAACCTAGACTTCACTGTAGGGCGTTGTTCCACCAGATCGAATAGTTAGGGCCTAAGAATTCAGCGCCAGAAGCATAAAATACAATATAAATATAACGGTTTTTCCACCGAATAAAACGAATAATAGCCACCAGTGTGAAGGTTATGGTCATTTCTATGTTCCGGGCAACCTAAGCTTCACTCTAGGGCGTTGCACCACCAGATCGAACAGTTAGCGCCTTAGAAGTCAACGCCAGAAGCATAAAATACAGTATAAATACAACAGTTTTTCCATCGTATAAAACGAATAATTGCTACCAGTATGAAAGTCATGGTCATTTCTACGTTCCGAGAAACAAAGGCTTCACCCTAGTGCGTAGCTACACCAGATCGAATAGTTAGTGCCTTAGAAGTCAACGTCAGAAGCATAAAATACAGTATAAATACAACAGTTCTTCCATCGTATAAAACGAATAATTGCAACCAGTATGAAAGTCATGCTCATTTCTACGTTCCGGGAAACCAAGGCTTCACTCTAGGGCGTTGCTCCAACAGATCGAATAGTTAGGGCCTCAGAAGTCAACGCCAGAAGCATAAAATACAATATAAATACAACAGTTCTTCCATCGTATAAAACGAATAATTGCAACCAGTATGAAAGTCATGGTCATTTCTACGTTCCGGGAAACCAAGGCTTCACTCTAGGGCGTTGCTCCAACAGATCGAATAGTTAGTGCCTTAGAAGTCAACGTCAGAAGCATAAAATACAGTATAAATACAACAGTTCTTCCATCGTATAAAACGAATAATTGCAACCAGTATGAAAGTTATGGACATTTCTACTTTCCAGGCAACCTAGGCTTCACCCTAGGGCGCTGCTCCACTAGATCGAGTAGTTAGGGCCTTAGAAGTCAACGCGCGAAACATAAAACACAAAATAAATAGAACAGTTTTTCCATTGTATAAATCGAATAATTGCTACCAGTGTGAAAGTTATGGCCATTTCTACGTCCCGGGAAACCTAGGCTTCGCCCTAGTGCGTTGTTCCACCTGATCGAATAGTTAAGGCCTAAGAAGTGAACGCCAGAAGCATAAAATACAATATAAATACAACAGTTTTTCCATCGTATAACAGGAATAATTGCAACCAGTTTGAAAGTTATGGTCATTTCTACTTTCCGGGCAACCTAGGCTTCACCCTAGTGCGTAGCTCCACCAGATCGAATAGTTAGTGCCTTAGAAGTCAACGTCAGAAGCATAAAATACTGTATAAATACAACAGTTCTTCCATCGTATAAAACGAATAATTGCAACCACTATTAAAGTTATGGCCATTTCTACTATCGGGGCAACCTAGGCTTCACCCTAGGGCGTTGCTCCACCGGATCGAATAGTTAGGGCCTTAGAAGTCAACGCCAGAAGCATAAGGTACAATATAAATACAACAGCTTTTACATCGTATAACAGGAACAATAGCAACCAGTGTGAAAGGTATGGTCATTTCTACGTTCCGGGCAAGCTAGGCGTCACTCTATGGCGTTGCACCACCAGATCGAATAGTTAGGGCCCAAGAAGTCAACGCCAGAAGCATAAAATACAATATAAATGCAACAGCTTTTCCATCGTATAAAATGAATAATTGCAAAGAGTGTGAAAGTAACGGTCATTTCTACGTTCCGGGCAACCTAGGTTTCACTCTAAGGCGTTGCTCCACCAGATCGAATAGTTAGTGCGTTAGAAGTCAACGTCAGAAGCATAAAATACAGTATAAATACAACAGCTTTTCCATCGTATAAAACGAATAATTGCAACCAGTATGAAAGTTATGGACATTTCTACTTTCCGGGCAACCTAGGCTTCACCCTAGTGCGTTGTTCCACCAGATCGAATAGTTAAGGCCTAAGAAGTGAACGCCAGAAGCATAAAGTACAACACAAATACAACTGTTTTCCCATCGCATAAAAGGAATAATTGCAACGAGTGTGAAAGTTATGGTCATTTCTACGTTCCGGGCAACATAGGCTTCACTCTAGGGCGTTGCTCCAACAGATCGAATAGTTGGTGCCTTACAAGTCAACGTCAGAAGCATAAAATACAATATAAATACAGCAGTTTTTCCATCGCATAGAACGAATAATTGCAACCAGTATGAAAGTTATGGACATTTCTACTTTCCGGGCAACCTAGGCTTCACCCTAGGGCGTTGCTCCAACAGATTGAATAGTTAGGGCCTTAGAAGTCAACGCCCGAAGCATAAAATGCAATAAAAATACAACAGTTTTTCTATCGTATAACAGGAATAATTGTAACCAGTTTGAAAGTGATGGTCATTTCTACGTTCCGGGCAACCTAGGCTTCACTCTAGGGCGCTGCTCCACCAGATCGAATAGTTAGGGCCTAAGAAGTCAACACCTGGAGCATAAAATACTATATAAATGCAACAGCTTTTCCATCGTATAAAATGAATAATTGCAAAGAGTGTGAAAGTAATGGTCACTTCTACGTTCCGTGTAACCTAGGCTTCACTCTAGGGTGTTGCTCCACCATATCGAATACTTAGTGCCGTAGAAGTCAACGCCAGAAGCATAAACTACAATATAAATACAACAGTTTTTCCATCGTATAACAGGAATAATTGCAACCAGTTTGAAAGTTATGGTCATTTCTACTTGTCGGGCAACCCAGACTTCACCCTAGGGCGTTGTTCTACCCGATCGAATAGTTAGGGCCTAAGAAGTGAACGCCAGAAGCATAAAATACAATATAAATACAACAGTTTTTCCATCGTATAAAACGAATAATTGCAACCAGTGTGAAAGTTATGGGCATTTCTACGTTCCGGGCACCCAGGGCTTCACCCTAGGATGTGGCTCCACCATATCGAATAGTTAAGGGCTTAGAAGTCAACAACCGCAGCATAAAATACAATAAAAGTACAACAGTTTTTCCACCGTATAACAGGAATAATTGCAAACAGTGCGAAGGTAATGGTCATTTCTACGTTCCGTGCAACCTAGGCTTCACTCTAGGGCGTCGGTCCACCACATCGAGTAGTTGGTGCCTTAGAAGTCAACGTCAGAAGCATAAAATGCAATATAAATACAACAGTTTTTCCATCGTATAAAACGAATAATTGCAACCAGTATGAAAGCTATGGACATTTCTACTTTCCGGGCAACATAGGCTTCACCCTAGGGCGTTGCTCCAACAGATTGAATAGTTAGGGCCTTAGAAGTCAACGCCCGAAGCATAAAATGCAATAAAAATACAACAGTTTTTCCATCGTATAACTGGAACAATTGTAACCAGTTTGAAAGTGATGGTCATTTCGACGTTACGGGCAACCTAGGCTTCACTCTAGGGCGTTGCTCCACCAGATCGAATAGTTACGTCCTAAGAAGTCAACACCAGGAGCATAAAATACGATATAAATACAACAATTTTTCCATCGTATAAAACGAATAATTGCAAACAGTGCGAAGGTAATGGTCATTTCTACGTTCCGTGCAACCTAGGCTTCACTCTAGGGCGTTGATCCACCAGATCGAGTAGTTGGTGCCTTAGAAGTCAACGTCATAAGCATAAAATGCAATATAAATACAACAGTTTTTCCATCATATAAAACGAATAATTGCAACCAGTATGAAAGCTATGGACATTTCTACTTTCCGGGCAACATAGGCTTCACCCCAGGGCGTTGCTCCAACAGATTGAATAGTTAGGGCCTTAGAAGTCAACGCCCGAAGCATAAAATGCAATAAAAGTACAACAGTTTTTCCATCGTATAACTGGAATAATTGTAACCAGTTTGAAAGTGATGGGCATTTCGACGTTACGGGCAACCTAGGCTTCACTCTAGGGCGTTGCTCCACCAGATCGAATAGTTAGGTCCTAAGAAGTCAACACCAGGAGCATAAAATACGATATAAATACAACAATTTTTCCATCGTATAAAACGAATAATTGCAATCACTATGAAAGTTATGGTCATTTCTACTATCCGGGCAACCTAGGCTTCACCCTAGGGCGTTGCTCCACCAGATCGAATAGTTAGGGCCTTAGAAGTCAACGCCAGAAGCATAAGGTACAATATAAATACAACAGCCTTTCCATCGTATAACAGGAACAATAGCAACCAGTGTGAAAGATATGGTCATTTCTACGTTCCGGGCAAGCTAGGCGTCACTCTAAGGCGCTGCTCCACCAGATCGAATAGTTAGGGCCCAAGAAGTCAACGCCAGAAGCATAAAATACAATATAAATACAATAGCTTTTCCATCGTATAAAACGAATAATTGCAACCAGTATGAAAGTTATGGACATTTCTACTTTCCGGGCAACCTAGGCTTCACCCTAGGGCGATGCTCCACCAGATCGAATAGTTAGGGCCTTAGAAGTCAACGCGCGAAACATAAAACACAAAATAAATACAACAGTTTTTCCATTGTATAAAACGAATAATTGCTACCAGTGTGAAAGTTATGGTCATTTCTACGTTCCGGGCAACCTAGGCTTCACCCTAGTGCGTTGTTCCACCAGATCGAATAGTTAAGGCCTAAGAAGTGAACGCCAGAAGCATAAAATACAATATAGATACAACAGTTTTTCCATCGTATAAAACGAATAATTGCAACCAGTGTGAAAGTTATGGTCATTTCTACGTTCCGGGCAACATAGGCTTCACTCAAGGGCGTTGCTCCAACAGATCGAATAGTTGGTGCCTTACATGTCAACGTCAGAAGCATAAAATACAGTATAAATACAACAGTTTTTCCATCGTATAAAACGAATAATTGCAACCAGTGTGAAAGTTATGGTCATTTATACGTTCCGGGCAACATAGGCTTCACCCTAGGGCGTTGCTCCAACAGACTGAATAGCTAGGGCCTTAGAAGTCAACGCCCGAAGCATAAAATGCAATAAAAATACAACAGTTTTTCCATCGTATAACTGGAACAATTGTAACCAGTTTGAAAGTGATGGTCATTTCGACGTTACGGGCTACCTAGGCTTCACTCTAGGGCGTTGCTCCACCAGATCGAATAGTTACGTCCTAAGAAGTCAAGACCAGGAGCATAAAATACGATATAAATACAACAATTTTTCCATCGTATAAAACGAATAATTGCAACCACTATGAAAGTTATGGTCATTTCTACTTGCCGGGCAACCCAGACTTCACCCTAGGGCGTTGTTCTACACGATCGAATAGTTAGGGCCTAAGAAGTGAACGCCAGAAGCATAAAATACAATATAAATACAACAGTTTTTCCATCGTATAAAACGAATAATTGCAACCAGTGTGAAAGTTATGGTCATTTCTACGTTCCGGGCACCCTAGGCTTCACCCTAGGATGTGGCTCCACCATATCGAATAGTTATGGGCTTAGAAGTCAACACCCGAAGCATAAAATACAATAAAAATACAACAGTTTTTCCACCGTATAAAAGGAATAATTGCAAACAGTGCGAAGGTAATGGTCATTTCTACGTTCCGTGCAACCTAGGCTTCACTCTAGGGCGTTGGTCCACCAGATCGAGTAGTTGGTGCCTTAGAAGTCAACGTCATAAGCATAAAATGCAATATAAATACAACAGTTTTTCCATCATATAAAACGAATAATTGCAACCAGTATGAAAGCTATGGACATTTCTACTTTCCGGGCAACATAGGCTTCACCCTAGGGCGTTGCTCCAACAGATTGAATAGTTAGGGCCTTAGAAGTCAACGCCCGAAGCATAAAATGCAATAAAAGTACAACAGTTTTTCCATCGTATAACTGGAATAATTGTAACCAGTTTGAAAGTGATGGTCATTTCGACGTTACGGGCAACCCAGGCTTCACTCTAGGGCGTTGCTCCACCAGATCGAATAGTTAGGTCCTAAGAAGTCAACACCAGGAGCATAAAATACGATATAAATACAACAATTTTTCCATCGTATAAAACGAATAATTGCAACCACTATGAAAGTTATGGTCATTTCTACTATCCGGGCAACCTAGGCTTCACCCTAGGGCGTTGCTCCACCAGATCGAATAGTTAGGGCCTTAGAAGTCAACGCCAGAAGCATAAGGTACAATATAAATACAACAGCTTTTCCATCGTATAACAGGAACAATAGCAACCAGTGTGAAAGATATGGTCATTTCTACGTTCCGGGCAAGCTAGGCGTCACTCTAAGGCGCTGCTCCACCAGATCGAATAGTTAGGGCCCAAGAAGTCAACGCCAGAAGCATAAAATACAATATAAATACAACAGCTTTTCCATCGTATATAACGAATAATTGCAACCAGTATGAATGTTATGGACATTTCTACTTTCCGGGCAACCTAGGCTTCACCCTAGGGCGATGCTACACCAGATCGAATAGTTAGGGCCTTAGAAGTCAACGCCCGAAGCATAAAATGCAATAAAAATACAACAGTTTTTCCATCGTATAACAGGAATAATTGTAACCAGTTTGAAAGTGATGGTCATTTCTACGTTCCGGGCAACCTAGGCTTCACTCTAGGGCGCTGCTCCACCAGATCGAATAGTTAGGGCCTAAGAAGTCAACACCTGGAGCATAAAATACTATATAAATGCAACAGCTTTTCCATCGTATAAAATGAATAATTGCAAAGAGTGTGAAAGTAATGGTCACTTCTACGTTCCGTGTAACCTAGGCTTCACTCTAGGGTGTTGCTCCACCATATCGAATACTTAGTGCCTTAGAAGTCAACGCCAGAAGCATAAACTACAATATAAATACAACAGTTTTTCCATCGTATAACAGGAATAATTGCAACCAGTTTGAAAGTTATGGTCATTTCTACTTGTCGGGCAACCCAGACTTCACCCTAGGGCGTTGTTCTACCCGATCGAATAGTTAGGGCCTAAGAAGTGAACGCCAGAAGCATAAAATACAATATAAATACAACAGTTTTTCCATCGTATAAAACGAATAATTGCAACCAGTGTGAAAGTTATGGGCATTTCTACGTTCCGGGCACCCTAGGCTTCACCCTAGGATGTGGCTCCACCATATCGAATAGTTAAGGGCTTAGAAGTCAACAACCGCAGCATAAAATACAATAAAAATACAACAGTTTTTCCACCGTATAACAGGAATAATTGCAAACAGTGCGAAGGTAATGGTCATTTCTACGTTCCGTGCAACCTAGGCTTCACTCTAGGGCGTCGGTCCACCACATCTAGTAGTTGGTGCCTTAGAAGTCAACGTCAGAAGCATAAAATGCAATATAAATACAACAGTTTTGCCATCGTATAAAACGAATAATTGCAACCAGTATGAAAGCTATGGACATTTCTACTTTCCGGGCAACATAGGCTTCACCCTAGGGCGTTGCTCCAACAGATTGAATAGTTAGGGCCTTAGAAGTCAACGCCCGAAGCATAAAATGCAATAAAAATACAACAGTTTTTCCATCGTATAACTGGAACAATTGTAACCAGTTTGAAAGTGATGGTCATTTCGACGTTACGGGCAACCTAGGCTTCACTCTAGGGCGTTGCTCCATCAGATCGAATAGTTACGTCCTAAGAAGTCAACACCAGGAGCATAAAATACGATATAAATACAACAATTTTTCCATCGTATAAAACGAATAATTGCAACCACTATGAAAGTTATGGTCATTTCTACTTGCCGGGCAACCCAGGCTTCACCCTAGGGCGTTGTTCTACCCGATCGAATAGTTAGGGCCTAAGAAGTGAACGCCAGAAGCATAAAATACAATATAAATACAACAGTTTTTCCATCGTATAAAACGAATAATTGCAACCAGTGTGAAAGTTATGGTCATTTCTACGTTCCGGGCACCCTAGGCTTCACCCTAGGATGTGGCTCCACCATATCGAATAGTTAGGGGCTTAGAAGTCAACACCCGAAGCATAAAATACAATAAAAATACAACAGTTTTTCCACCGTATAAAAGGAATAATTGCAAACAGTGCGAAGGTAATGGTCATTTCTACGTTCCGTGCAACCTAGGCTTCACTGTAGGGCGTTGGTCCACCAGATCGAGTAGTTGGTGCCTTAGAAGTCAACGTCAGAAGCATAAAATGCAATATAAATACAACAGTTTTTCCATCATATAAAACGAATATTTGCAACCAGTATGAAAGCTATGGACATTTCTACTTTCCGGGCAACATAGGCTTCACCCTAGGGCGTTGCTCCAACAGATTGAATAGTTAGGGCCTTAGAAGTCAACGCCCGAAGCATAAAATGCAATAAAAGTACAACAGTTTTTCCATCGTATAACTGGAATATTTGTAACCAGTTTGAAAGTGATGGTCATTTCGACGTTACGGGCAACCCAGGCTTCACTCTAGGGCGTTGCTCCACCAGATCGAATAGTTAGGTCCTAAGAAGTCAACACCAGGAGCATAAAATACGATATAAATACAACAATTTTTCCATCGTATAAAACGAATAATTGCAACCACTATGAAAGTTATGGTCATTTCTACTATCCGGGCAACCTAGGCTTCACCCTAGGGCGTTGCTCCACCAGATCGAATAGTTAGGGCCTTAGAAGTCAACGCCAGAAGCATAAGGTACAATATAAATACAACAGCTTTTCCATCGTATAACAGGAACAATAGCAACCAGTGTGAAAGATATGGTCATTTCTACGTTCCGGGCAAGCTAGGCGTCACTCTAAGGCGCTGCTCCACCAGATCGAATAGTTAGGGCCCAAGAAGTCAACGCCAGAAGCATAAAATACAATATAAATACAACAGCTTTTCCATCGTATAAAACGAATAATTGCAACCAGTATGAATGTTATGGACATTTCTACTTTCCGGGCAACCTAGGCTTCACCCTAGGGCGATGCTACACCAGATCGAATAGTTAGGGCCTTAGAAGTCAACGCGCGAAACATAAAACACAAAATAAATACAACAGTTTTTCCATTATATAAAACGAATAAATGCTACCAGTGTGAAAGTTATGGTCATTTCTACGTTCCGGGCAACCTAGGCTTCACCCTAGTGCGTTGCTCCACCAGATCGAATAGTTAAGGCCTAAGAAGTGAACGCCAGAAGCATAAAATACAATATAGATACAACAGTTTTTCCATCGTATAAAACGAATAATTGCAACCAGTGTGAAAGTTATGGTCATTTCTACGTTCCGGGCAACATAGGCTTCACTCAAGGGCGTTGCTCCAACAGATCGAATAGTTGGTGCCTTACATGTCAACGTCAGAAGCATAAAATACAGTATAAATACAACAGTTTTTCCATCGTATAAAACGAATAATTGCAACCAGTGTGAAAGTTATGGTCATTAATACGTTCCGGGCAACCTAGGCTTCACCCTAGGATGTGGCTCCACCATATCGAATAGTTAGGGGCTTAGAAGTCAACACCCGAACCATAAAATACAATAAAAATACAACAGTTTTTCCACCGTATAACAGGAATAATTGCAAACAGTGCGAAGGTAATGGTCATTTCTACGTTCCGTGCAACCTAGACTTCACTGTAGGGCGTTGTTCCACCAGATCGAATAGTTAGGGCCTAAGAATTCAGCGCCAGAAGCATAAAATACAATATAAATATAACGGTTTTTCCACCGAATAAAACGAATAATAGCCACCAGTGTGAAGGTTATGGTCATTTCTATGTTCCGGGCAACCTAAGCTTCACTCTAGGGCGTTGCACCACCAGATCGAACAGTTAGCGCCTTAGAAGTCAACGCCAGAAGCATAAAATACAGTATAAATACAACAGTTTTTCCATCGTATAAAACGAATAATTGCAACCAGTATGAAAGTCATGGTCATTTCTACGTTCCGGGAAACAAAGGCTTCACCCTAGTGCGTAGCTACACCAGATCGAATAGTTAGTGCCTTAGAAGTCAACGTCAGAAGCATAAAATACAGTATAAATACAACAGTTCTTCCATCGTATAAAACGAATAATTGCAACCAGTATGAAAGTCATGCTCATTTCTACGTTCCGGGAAACCAAGGCTTCACTCTAGGGCGTTGCTCCAACAGATCGAATAGTTAGGGCCTCAGAAGTCAACGCCAGAAGCATAAAATACAATATAAATACAACAGTTCTTCCATCGTATAAAACGAATAATTGCAACCAGTATGAAAGTCATGGTCATTTCTACGTTCCGGGAAACCAAGGCTTCACTCTAGGGCGTTGCTCCAACAGATCGAATAGTTAGGGCCTCAGAAGTCAAAGCCAGAAGCATAAAATACAATATAAATACAACAGTTTTTCCATCGTATAACAGGAATAATTGCAACCAGTATGAAAGTTATGGTCATTTCTACTTGCCGGGCTACCTAGGCTTCACCCTAGGGCGTTGTTCTACCCGATCGAATAGTTAGTGCCTTAGAAGTCAACGTCAGAAGCATAAAATACAGTATAAATACAACAGTTCTTCCATCGTATAAAACGAATAATTGCAGCCAGTATGAAAGTTATGGACATTTCTACTTTCCAGGCAACCTAGGCTTCACCCTAGGGCGTTGCTCCACTAGATCGAGTAGTTAGGGCCTTAGAAGTCAACGCGCGAAACATAAAACACAAAATAAATAGAACAGTTTTTCCATTGTATAAATCGAATAATTGCTACCAGTGTGAATGTTATGGCCATTTCTACGTCCCGGGAAACCTAGGCTTCGCCCTAGTGCGTTGTTCCACCTGATCGAATAGTTAAGGCCTAAGAAGTGAACGCCAGAAGCATAAAATACAATATAAATACAACAGTTTTTCCATCGTATAACAGGAATAATTGCAACCAGTTTGAAAGTTATGGTCATTTCTACTTTCCGGGCAACCTAGGCTTCACCCTAGTGCGTAGCTCCACCAGATCGAATAGTTAGTGCCTTAGAAGTCAACGTCAGAAGCATAAAATACAGTATAAATACAACAGTTCTTCCATCGTATAAAACGAATAATTGCAACCACTATGAAAGTTATGGCCATTTCTACTATCCGGGCAGCCTAGGCTTCACCCTAGGGCGTTGCTCCACCGGATCGAATAGTTAGGGCCTTAGAAGTCAGCGCCAGAAGCATAAGGTACAATATAAATACAACAGCTTTTACATCGTATAACAGGAACAATAGCAACCAGTGTGAAAGATATGGTCATTTCTACGTTCCGGGCAAGCTAGGCTTCACTCTATGGCGTTGCTCCACCAGATCGAATAGTTAGGGCCCAAGAAGTCAACGCCAGAAGCATAAAATACAATATAAATGCAACAGCTTTTCCATCGTATAAAATGAATAATTGCAAAGAGTGTGAAAGTAATGGTCATTTCTACGTTCCGGGCAACCTAGGTTTCACTCTAGGGCGTTGCTCCACCATATCGAATACTTATTGCCTTAGAAGTCAACGCCAGAAGCATAAAATACAATATAAATACAACAGTTGTTCCATCATATAACAGGAATAATTGCAACCAGTTTGAAAGTTATGGTCATTTCTACTTTCCGGGCAACCTAGGCTTGACCCTAGTGCGTAGCTCCACCAGATCGAATAGTTAGTGCCTTAGAAGTCAACGTCAGAAGCATAAAATACTGAATAAATACAACAGTTCTTCCATCGTATAAAACGAATAATTGCAACCACTATTAAAGTTATGGCCATTTCTACTATCCGGGCAACCTAGGCTTCACCCTAGGGCGTTGCTCCACCGGATCGAATAGTTAGGGCTTTAGGAGTCAACGCCAGAGGCATAAGGTACAATATAAATACAACAGCTTTTACATCGTATAACAGGAACAATAGCAACCAGTGTGAAAGATATGGTCATTTCTACGTTCCGGGCAAGCTAGGCGTCACTCTATGGCGTTGCTCCACCAGATCGAATAGTTAGGGCCCAAGAAGTCAACGCCAGAAGCATAAAATACAATATAAATGCAACAGCTTTTCCATCGTATAAAATGAATAATTGCAAAGAGTGTGAAAGTAACGGTCATTTCTACGTTCCGGACAACCTAGGTTTCACTCTAGGGCGTTGCTCCACCAGATCGAATAGTTAGTGCGTTAGAAGTCAACGTCAGAAGCATAAAATACAGTATAAATACAACAGCTTTTCCATCGTATAAAACGAATAATTGCAACCAGTATGAAAGTTATAGACATTTCTACTTTCCGGGCAACCTAGGCTTCACCCTAGTACGTTGTTCCACCAGATCGAATAGTTAAGGCCTAAGAAGTGAACGCCAGAAGCATAAAATACAACATAAATACAACTGTTTTCCCATCGCATAAAAGGAATAATTGCAACGAGTGTGAAAGTTATGGTCATTTCTACGTTCCGGGCAACATAGGCTTCACTCTAGGGCGTTGCTCCAACAGATCGAATAGTTGGTGCCTTACAAGCCAACGTCAGAAGCATAAAATACAATATAAATACAGCAGTTTTTCCATCGTATAAAACGAATAATTGCAACGAGTATGAAAGTTATGGACATTTCTACTTTCCGGGCAACCTAGGCTTCACCCTAGGGCGTTGCTCCAACAGATTGAATAGTTAGGGCCTTAGAAGTCAACGCCCGAAGCATAAAATGCAATAAAAATACAACAGTTTTTCCATCGTATAACAGGAATAATTGTAACCAGTTTGAAAGTGATGGTCATTTCTACGTTCCGGGCAACCTAGGCTTCACTCTAGGTCGCTGCTCCACCAGATCGAATAGTTAGGGCCTAAGAAGTCAACACCTGGAGCATAAAATACTATATAAATGCAACAGCTTTTCCATCGTATAAAATGAATAATTGCAAAGAGTGTGAAAGTAATGGTCATTTCTACGTTCCGTGTAACCTAGGCTTCACTCTAGGGTGTTGCTCCACCATATCGAATACTTAGTGCCTTAGAAGTCAACGTCAGAAGCATAAAATACAGTATAAATACAACAGTTCTTCCATCGTATAAAACGAATAATTGCAACCACTATGAAAGTTATGGTCATGTCTACTTGTCGGGCAACCCAGACTTCACCCTAGGGCGTTGCTCCACCGGATCGAATAGTTAGGGCCTTAGAAGTCAACGCCAGAAGCATAAAATACAATATAAATACAACAGTTTTTCCATCGTATAACAGGAATAATTGTAACCAGTTTGAAAGCGATGGTCATTTCTACGTTCCGGGAAACCTAGGCTTCACCCTAGTGCGTTGTTCCACCAGATCGAATAGTTAAGGCCTAAGAAGTGAACGCCTGAAGCATAAAATACGATATAAATACAACCGTTTTTCCATCGTATAAACCGGATAATTGCAACCAGTATGAAAGTTATGGACATTTCTACTTTCCAGGCAACCTAGGCTTCACCCTAGGGCGTTGCTCCACTAGATCGAATAGTTAGGGCCTTAGAAGTCAACGCGCGAAACATAAAACACAAAATAAATAGAACAGTTTTTCCATTGTATAAATCGAATAATTGCTACCAGTGTGAAAGTTATGGCCATTTCTACGTCCCGGGAAACCTAGGCTTCACCCTAGTGCGTTGTTCCACCAGATCGAATAGTTAAGGCCTAAGAAGTGAACGCCAGAAGCATAAAATACGATATAAATACAACCGTTTTTCCATCGTATAAACCGGATAATTGCAACCAGTATGAAAATTATGGTCATTTCTACTTTCCGGGCACCCTAGGCTTCTCTCTAGGGCGTTGCTCCACCAAATCGAATACTTATTGCCTTAGAAGTCAACGCCAGAAGCATAAAATACGATATAAGTACAACAGTTTTTCCATCGTATAACAGGAATAATTGCAACCAGTTTGAAAGTTATGGTCATTTCTACCTTCCGGGCAACCTAGGCTTCACCCTAGTGCGTAGATCCACCAGATCGAATAGTTAGTGCCTTAGAAGTCAACGTCAGAAGCATAAAATACAGTATAAATACAACAGTTCTTCCATCGTATAAAACGAATAATTGCAACCACTATGAAAGTTATGGTCATTTCTACTATCCGGGCAACCTAGGCTTCACCCTAGGGCGTTGCTCCACCGGATCGAATAGTTAGGGCCTTAGAAGTCAACTCCAGAAGCATAAGGTACAATATAAATACAACAGTTTTTCCATCGTATAACAGGAATAATTGTAACCAGTTTGAAAGCGATGGTCATTTCTACGTTCCGGGCAACCTAGGCTTCACTCTAGGGCGTTGCTCCACCAGATCGAATAGTTAGGGCCCAAGATGTCAACGCCAGAAGCATAAAATACAATATAAATGCAACAGCTTTTCCATCGTATAAAATGAATAATTGCAAAGAGTGTGAAAGTAATGGTCATTTCTACGTTCCGGGCAACCTAGGTTTCACTCTAGGGCGTTGCCCCACCAGATCGAATAGTTAGTGCGTTAGAAGTCAACGTCAGAAGCATAAAATACAGTATAAATACAACAGCTTTTCCATCGTATAAAACGAATAATTGCAACGAGTATGAACGTTATGGACATTTCTACTTTCCGGGCAACCTAGGCTTCACCCTAGTGCGTTGTTCCGCCAGATCGAATAGTTAAGGCCTAAGAAGTGAACGCCAGAAGCATAAAATACAATATAAATACAACAGTTTTTCCATCGCATAAAACGAATAATTGCAACCAGTGTGAAAGTTATGGTCATTTCTACGTTCCGGGCAACCCAGACTTCACCCTAGGGCGTTGCTCCACCGGATCGAATAGTTAGGGCCTTAGAAGTCAACGCCAGAAGCATAAAATACAATATAAATACAACAGTTTTTCCATCGTATAACAGGAATAATTGTAACCAGTTTGAAAGCGATGGTCATTTCTACGTTCCGGGAAACCTAGGCTTCACCCTAGTGCGTTGTTCCACCAGATCGAATAGTTAAGGCCTAAGAAGTGAACGCCTGAAGCATAAAATACGATATAAATACAACCGTTTTTCCATCGTATAAACCGGATAATTGCAACCAGTATGAAAGTTATGAACATTTCTACTTTCCAGGCAACCTAGGCTTCACCCTAGGGCGTTGCTCCACTAGATCGAATAGTTAGGGCCTTAGAAGTCAACGCGCGAAACATAAAACACAAAATAAATAGAACAGTTTTTCCATTGTATAAATCGAATAATTGCTACCAGTGTGAAAGTTATGGCCATTTCTACGTCCCGGGAAACCTAGGCTTCACCCTAGTGCGTTGTTCCACCAGATCGAATAGTTAAGGCCTAAGAAGTGAACGCCAGAAGCATAAAATACGATATAAATACAACCGTTTTTCCATCGTATAAACCGGATAATTGCAACCAGTATGAAAATTATGGTCATTTCCACTTTCCGGGCACCCTAGGCTTCACTCTAGGGCGTTGCTCCACCAAATCGAATACTTATTGCCTTAGAAGTCAACGCCAGAAGCATAAAATACGATATAAGTACAACAGTTTTTCCATCGTATAACAGGAATAATTGCAACCAGTTTGAAAGTTATGGTCATTTCTACCTTCCGGGCAATCTAGGCTTCACCCTAGTGCGTAGATCCACCAGATCGAATAGTTAGTGCCTTAGAAGTCAACGTCAGAAGCATAAAATACAGTATAAATACAACAGTTCTTCCATCGTATAAAACGAATAATTGCAACCACTATGAAAGTTATGGTCATTTCTACTATCCGGGCAACCTAGGCTTCACCCTAGGGCGTTGCTCCACCGGATCGAATAGTTAGGGCCTTAGAAGTCAACTCCAGAAGCATAAGGTACAATATAAATACAACAGTTTTTCCATCGTATAACAGGAATAATTGTAACCAGTTTGAAAGCGATGGTCATTTCTACGTTCCGGGCAACCTAGGCTTCACTCTAGGGCGTTGCTCCACCAGATCGAATAGTTAGGGCCCAAGAAGTCAACGCCAGAAGCATAAAATACAATATAAATGCAACAGCTTTTCCATCGTATAAAATGAATAATTGCAAAGAGTGTGAAAGTAATGGTCATTTCTACGTTCCGGGCAACCTAGGTTTCACTCTAGGGCGTTGCCCCACCAGATCGAATAGTTAGTGCGTTAGAAGTCAACGTCAGAAGCATAAAATACAGTATAAATACAACAGCTTTTCCATCGTATAAAACGAATAATTGCAACGAGTATGAAAGTTATGGACATTTCTACTTTCCGGGCAACCTAGGCTTCACCCTAGTGCGTTGTTCCACCAGATCGAATAGTTAAGGCCTAAGAAGTGAACGCCAGAAGCATAAAATACAATATAAATACAACAGTTTTTCCATCGCATAAAACGAATAATTGCAACCAGTGTGAAAGTTATGGTCATTTCTACGTTCCGGGCAACATAGGCTTCACTCTAGGGCGTTGCTCCAACAGATCGAATAGTAGGTGCCTTACAAGTCAACGTCAGAAGCATAAAATACAATATAAATACAACAGTTTTTCCATCGTATAAAACGAATAATTGCAACCAGTATGAAAGTTATGGACATTTCAACTTTCCGGGCAACCTAGGCTTCACCCTGGGGCGTTGCTCCAACAGATTGAATAGTTAGGGCCTTAGAAGTCAACGCCCGAAGCATAAAATGCAATAAAAATACAACAGTTTTTCCATCGTATAAGAGGAATAATTGTAACCAGTTTGAAAGTGATGGTCATTTCTACGTTCCGGGCAACCTAGGCTTCACTCTAGGGCGCTGCTCCACCAGATCGAATAGTTAGGGCCTAGGAAGTCAACACCAGGAGCATAAAATACTATATAGATGCAACAGCTTTTCCATCGTATAAAATGAATAATTGCAAAGAGTGTGAAAGTAATGGTCATTTCTACGTTCCGTGTAACCTAGGCTTCACTCTAGGGTGTTGCTCCACCATATCGAATACTTAGTGCCTTAGAAGTCAACGCCAGAAGCATAAAATACAATATAAATACAACAGGTTTTCCATCCTATAATATGAATAATTGCAACCAGTGTGAAAGTGATGGTCATTTCTACGTTCCGGGCAACCTAGACTTCGCTCTAGGGCGTTGTTCCACCTGATCGAATATCTAGGGCCTAAGAAGTCAGCGCCAGAAGCATAAAATGCAATATAAATGCAAGAGCTTTTCCATCGTATAAAATGAATAATTGCAAAGAGTGTGAAAGTAATGGTCATTTCTACGTTCCGGGCAACCTAGGTTTCACTCTAGGGCGTTGCTCCACCAGATCGAATAGTTAGTGCGTTAGAAGTCAACGTCAGAAGCATAAAATATAGTATAAATACAACAGCTTCTCCATCGTATAAAACGTATAATTGCAACCAGTATGAAAGTTATGGACATTTCTACTTTCCGGGCAACCTAGGCTTCACCCTAGGGCGATGCTCCACCAGATCGAATAGTTAGGGCCTTAGAAGTCAACGCGCGAAACATAAAACACAAAATAAATAGAACAGTTTTTCCATTGTATAAATCGAATAATTGCTACCACTATGAAAGTGATGGTCATTTCTACTATCCGGGCAACCTAGGCCTCACCCTAGGGCGTTGCTCCACCAGATCGAATAGTTAGGGCCTTAGAAGTCAACGCCAGAAGCATAAGGTACAATATAAATACAACAGCTTTTCCATCGTATAACAGGAACAATAGCAACCAGTGCGAAAGATATGGTTATTTCTACGTTCCGGGCAACCTAGGCGTCACTCTAAGGAGTTGCTCCACCAGATCGAATAGTTAGGGCCTAAGAAGTCAACGCCAGAAGCATAAAATACAATATAAATGCAACAGCTTTTCCATCGTATAAAATGAATAATTGCAAAGAGTGTGAAAGTAATGGTCATTTCTACGTTCCGCGCAACCTAGGCTTCACTCTAGGGCGTTGCTCTACCAGACCGAATAGTTAGTGCGTTAGAAGTCAACGTCAGAAGCATAAAATACAGTATAAATACAACAGTTTTTCCATCGTATGAAACGAATAATTGCAACCAGTATGAAAGTTATGGACATTTCTACTTTCCGGGCAACCTAGGCTTCACCCTAGGGCGGTACTGCACCAGATCGAATAGTTAGGGCCTTAGAAGTCAACGCGCGAAACATAAAACACAAAATAAATAGAACCGTTTTTCCATTGCATAAATCGAATAATTGCCACCAGTGTGAAAGTTATGGTCATTTCTACGTTCCGGGCAACCTAGGCTTCACCCTAGTGCGTTGTTCCACCAGATCGAATAGTTAACGTCTTAGAAGTCAACGCCAGAAGCATAAAACACAATATAAATACAACAGTTTTTCCATCGTATAAACCGGATAATTGCAACCAGTATGAAAGTTATGGTCGTTTCTACTTTCCGGGCAACCTAGGATTCACCCTAGGGCGTTGCTCCAACAGACTGAATAGTTAGTGCCTTAGAAGTCAACCCCCGAAGCATAAAATGCAATAAAAATACAACAGCTTTTCCATCATATTACAGGAGTAATTGCAACCAGTTTGAAAGTGATGGTCATTTCTACGTTCCGGGCACCCTAGGCTTCACTCTAGGGCGTTGCTCCACCATATCGAATCCTTAGTGCCTTAGAAGTCAAAGCCAGAAGCATAAAATACAATATAAATACAACAGTTTTTCCATCGTATAACAGGAATAATTGCAACCAGTTTGAAAGTTATGGTCATTTTACTTTCCGGGCAACCTAGGCTTCACCCTAGTGCGTAGCTCTACCAGATCGAATAGTTAGTGCCTTAGAAGTCAATGTCAGAAGCATAAAATACAGTATAAATACAACAGTTCTTGCATCGTATAAACCGGATAATTGCAACCAGTATGAAAGTTATGGTCGTTTCTACTTTCCGGGCAACCTAGGATTCACCCTAGGGCGTTGCTCCAACAGACTGAATAGTTAGTGCCTTAGAAGTCAACCCCCGAAGCATAAAATGCAATAAAAATGCAACAGTTTTTCCATCATATTACAGGAGTAATTGCAACCAGTTTGAAAGTGATGGTCATTTCTACGTTCCGGGCACCCTAGGCTTCACTCTAGGGCGTTGCTCCACCATATCGAATCCTTAGTGCCTTAGAAGTCAAAGCCAGAAGCATAAAATACAATATAAATACAACAGTTTTTCCATCGTATAACAGGAATAATTGCAACCAGTTTGAAAGTTATGGTCATTTTACTTTCCGGGCAACCTAGGCTTCACCCTAGTGCGTAGCTCTACCAGATCGAATAGTTAGTGCCTTAGAAGTCAATGTCAGAAGCATAAAATACAGTATAAATACAACAGTTCTTGCATCGTATAAAACGAATAATTGCAACCAGTATGAAAGTCATGGTCATTTCTACTATCCGGGCAACCTAGGCTTCACCCTAGGGCGTTGCTCCACCAGATCGAATAGTTAGGGCCTTAAAAGTCAACGCCAGAAGCATAAGGTACAATGTAAATACAACAGCTTTTCCATCGTATAAAATGAATAATTGCAAAGAGTGTGAAAGTAATGGTCATTTCTACGTTCCGGGCAACCTAGGTTTCACTCTAGGGCGTTACTCCACCAGATCGAATAGTTAGTGCGTTAGAAGTCAACGCCAGAAGCATAAAATACAATATAAATACAACAGTTTTTCTATTGTATAAAACGAATAATTGCAACCACTATGAAAGTTATGGCCATTTCTACTTTCCAGGCAACCTAGGCTCCACCCTAGGGCGTTGCTCCACTAGATCGAATAGTTAGGGCCTTAGAAGTCAACGCGCGAAACATAAAACACAAAATAAATAGAACAGTTTTTCCATTGTATAAATCGAATAATTGCTACCAGTGTGAAAGTTATGGCCATTTCTACGTCCCGGGAAACCTAGGCTTCACCCTAGTGCGTTGTTCCACCAGATCGAATAGTTAAGGCCTAAGAAGTGAACGCCAGAAGCATAAAATACAATATAAATACAACAGTTTTTCCATCGTATAAACCGGATAATTGCAACCAGTATGAAAGTTATGGTCATTTCTACTTTCCGGGCAACCTAGGATTCACCCTAGGGCGTTGCTCCAACAGACTGAATAGTTAGTGCCTTAGAAGTCAACCCCCGAAGCATAAAATGCAATAAAAATACAACAGTTTTTCCATCATATTACAGGAGTAATTGCAACCATTTTGAAAGTGATGGTCATTTCTACGTTCCGGGCACCCTAGGCTTCACTCTAGGGCGTTGCTCCACCATATCGAATACTTAGTGCCCTAGAAGTCAACGCCAGAAGCATAAAATACAATATAAATACAACAGTTTTTCCATCGTATAACAGGAATAACTGCAACCAGTTTGAAAGTTATGGTCATTTTACTTTCCGGGCAACCTAGGCTTCACCCTAGTGCGTAGCTCTACCAGATCGAATAGTTAGTGCCTTAGAAGTCCTTGTCAGAAGCATAAAATACAGTATAAATACAACAGTTCTTCCATCGTATAAAACGAATAATTGCAACCAGTATGAAAGTTATGGACATTTCTACTTTCCAGGCAACCTAGGCTTCACCCCAGGGCGTTGCTCCACTAGATCGAATAGTTAGGGCCTTAGAAGTCAACGCGCGAAACATAAAACACAAAATAAATAGAACAGTTTTTCCATTGTATAAATCGAATAATTGCTACCAGTGTGAAAGTTATGGTCATTTCTACGTTCCGGGCAACCTAGGCTTCACCCTAGTGCGTTGTTCCACCAGATCGAATAGTTAAGGCCTAAGAAGTGAACGCCAGAAGCATAAAATACAATATAAATACAACAGTTTTTCCATCGTATAACAGGAATAATTGCAGCCAGTTTGAAAGTTATGGTCATTTCTTCTTGCCGGGCAACCTAGGCTTCACCCTAGGGCGTTGTTCTACCCGATCGAATAGTTAGTGGCTTAGAAGTCAACGTCAGAAGCATAAAATACAGGATAAAAACAACAGTTCTTCCATCGTATAAAACGAATAATTGCAACCAGTATGAAAGTTATGGACATTTCTACTTTCAAGGCAACCTAGGCTTCACCCTACGGCGTTGCTCCACTAGATCGAATAGTTAGGGCCTTAGAAGTCAACGCGCGAAACATAAAACACAAAATAAATAGAACAGTTTTTCCATTGTATAAATCGAATAATTGCTACCAGTGTGAAAGTTATGGCCATTTCTGCGTCCCGGGAAACCTAGGCTTCACTCCAGGGCGTTGCTCCACCAGATCGAATAGTTAGTGCCTTAGAATTGAACGCCACAAGCATAAAATACAAAATAAGTACAACAGTTTTTCCATCGTATAAAACGAATAATTGCAACCGGTATGAAAGTGATGGTCATTTCTACGTTCCGGGAAACCAAGGCTTCACTCTAAGGCGTTGCTCCAAGAGGCCGAATAGTTAGGGCCTAAGAAGTCAACGCCAGAAGCATAAAATACAATATAAATGCAACAGCTTTTCCATCGTATAAAATGAATAATTGCAATGGGTGTGAAAGTAATGGTCATTTCTACGTTCCGGGCAACCTAGGTTTCACTCCAGGGCGTTGCTCCACCAGATCGAATAGTTAGTGCCTTAGAAGTCAACGCCAGAAGCGTAAGGTACAATATAAATACAACAGCTTTTCCATCGTATAACAGGAACAATAGCAACCAGTGTGAAAGATATAGTCATTTCTACGTTCCGGGCAATCTAGGCGTCACTCTAAGGCGTTGCTCCACCAGATCGAATAGTTAGGGCCTAAGAAGTCAACGCCAGAAGCATAAAATACAATATAAATGCAGCAGCTTTTCCATCGTATAAAATGAATAATTGCAAAGGGTGTGAAAGTAATGGTCATTTCTACGTTCCGGGCAACCTAGGTTTCACTCCAGGGCGTTGCTCCACCAGATCGAATAGTTAGTGCGTTAGAAGTCAACGTCAGAAGCATAAAATACAGTATAAATACAACAGTTTTTCCATCGTATAAAAGGAATAATTGCAACCAGTATGAAAGTTATGGACATTTCTACTCTCCGTTCAACCTAGGCTTCACCCTAGGGCGATGCTAAACCAGATCGAATAGTTAGGGCCTTAGAAGTCAACGCGCGAAACATAAAACACAAAATAAATAGAACAGTTTTTCCATTGTATAAATTGAATAATTGCTACAACTGTGAAAGTTATGGTTATCTGTACGTTCCGGGAAACCTAGGATTCACCCTAGGGCGATGTCCCACCAGATCGAATAGTTAGGGCCTAAGAAGTGAGCGCAAGAAGCATAAAATACAATGTAAAAACAACAGCTTTTCCATCGTATAAAACGTATAATTGCAACGAGTATGAAAGTTATGGTCATTTCTACTTTCCGGGCAACCTAGGCTTCACCCTAGGGCGTTGCTCCAACAGAATGGACAGTTAGGGCCTTGGAAGTCAACGCCCGAAGCATAAAATGCAACAAAAATGCAACAGTTTTTCCATCATATAACAGGGATAGTTGCAACCAGTTTGAAAGTGATGGTCATTTCTACGTTCCGGGCACCCTAGGCTTCACTCTAGGGCGTTGCTCCACCAGACCGAATAGTTAGTGCCTTAGAAGTCAACGCGCGAAACATAAAACACAAAATAAGTAGAACCGTTTTTCCATTGTATAAATCGAATAATTGCTACCAGTGTGAAACTTATGGCCATTTCTACGTTCCGGGCAACCTAGGCTTCACCCTAGTGCGTTGTTCCACCAGATCGAATAGTTAAGGAAGAGGAAGTGAACGCCAGAAGCATAAAATACAGTATAAATACAACAGTTCTTCCATCGTATAAAACGAATAATTGCAACCAGTATGAAAGTTATGGTCATTTCTACTTTCCGGGCAACCTAGGATTCACCCTAGGGCGTTGCTCCAACAGATTGAATAGCTAGTGCCTTAGAAGTCAACGCCCGAAGCATAAAATGCAATAAAAATACAACAGTTTTTCCATCATATAAGAGGAGTAATTGCAACCAGTTTGAAAGTGATGGTCATTTCTACGTTCCGGGCACACTAGGCTTCACTCTAGAGCGTTGCTCCACCATATCGAAAACTTAGTGCCTTAGAAGTCAACGCCAGAAGCATAAAATACAATATAAATACAACAGTTTTTCCATCGTATAACAGGAATAATTGCAACCAGTTTGAAAGTTATGGTCATTTCTACTTGCCGGGCAACCTAGGCATCACCCTAGGGCGTAGCTCCACCAGATCGAATAGTTAGTGCCTTAGAAGTCAACGTCAGAAGCATAAAATACAGTATAAATACAACAGTTCTTCCATCGTATAAAACGAATAATTGCAACCAGTATGAAAGTTATGGACATTTCTACTTTCCAGGCAACCTAGGCTTCACCCCAGGGCGTTGCTCCACTAGATCGAATAGTTAGGGCCTTAGAAGTCAACGCGCGAAACATAAAACACAAAATAAATAGAACAGTTTTTCCATTGTATAAATCGAATAATTGCTACCAGTGTGAAAGTTATGGTCATTTCTACGTTCCGGGCAACCTAGGCTTCACCCTAGTGCGTTGTTCCACCAGATCGAATAGTTAAGGCCTAAGAAGTGAACGCCAGAAGCATAAAATACAATATAAATACAACAGTTTTTCCATCGTATAACAGGAACAGTAGCAACCAGTGTGAAAGATATGGTCATTTCTACGTTCCGGGCAATCTAGGCGTCACTCTAAGGCGTTGCTCCACCAGATCGAATAGTTAGGGCCCAAGAAGTCAACGCCAGAAGCATAAAATACAGTATAAATACAACAGTTCTTCCATCGTATAAAACGAATAATTGCAACCAGTATGAAAGTTATGGACATTTCTACTTTCCAGGCAACCTAGGCTTCACCCCAGGGCGTTGCTCCACTAGATCGAATAGTTAGGGCCTTAGAAGTCAACGCGCGAAACATAAAACACAAAATAAATAGAACAGTTTTTCCATTGTATAAATCGAATAATTGCTACCAGTGTGAAAGTTATGGCCATTTCTACGTCCCGGGAAACCTAGGCTTCACTCCAGGGCGTTGCTCCACCAGATCGAATAGTTAGTGCCTTAGAATTGAACGCCACAAGCATAAAATACAAAATAAGTACAACAGTTTTTCCATCGTATAAAACGAATAATTGCAACCGGTATGAAAGTGATGGTCAGTTCTACGTTCCGGGAAACCAAGGCTTCACTCTAAGGCGTTGCTCCAAGAGACCGAATAGTTAGGGCCTAAGAAGTCAACGCCAGAAGCATAAAATACAATGTAAATGCAACAGCTTTTCCATCGTATAAAATGAATAATTGCAAAGAGTGTGAAAGTAATGGTCATTTCTACGTTCCGGGCAACCTAGGTTTCACTCTAGGGCGTAGCTCCACCAGATCGAATAGTTAGTGCCTTAGAAGTCAACGCCAGAAGCGTAAGGTACAATATAAATACAACAGCTTTTCCATCGTATAACAGGAACAATAGCAACCAGTGTGAAAGATATAGTCATTTCTACGTTCCGGGCAATCTAGGCGTCACTCTAAGGCGTTGCTCCACCAGATCGAATAGTTAGGGCCTAAGAAGTCAACGCCAGAAGCATAAAATACAATATAAATGCAGCAGCTTTTCCATCGTATAAAATGAATAATTGCAAAGGGTGTGAAAGTAATGGTCATTTCTACGTTCCGGGCAACCTAGGTTTCACTCCAGGGCGTTGCTCCACCAGATCGAATAGTTAGTGCGTTAGAAGTCAACGTCAGAAGCATAAAATACAGTATAAATACAACAGCTTTTCCATCGTATAAAACGAATAATTGCAACCAGTATGAAAGTTATGGACATTTCTACTTTCCGGGCAACCTCGGCTTCACCCTTGGGCGATGCTCCACCAGATCGAATAGTTAGGGCCTTAGAAGTCAACGCGCGAAACATAAAACACAAAATAAATAGAACCGTTTTTCCATTGTATAAATCGAATAATTGCTACCAGTGTGAAAGTTATGGGCATTTCTACGTTTCGGGCAACCTAGGCTTCACCCTAGTGCGTTGGTCCACCAGATCGAATAGTTAAGGCCTAAGAAGTGAACGCCAGAAGCATAAAATACAATATATATACAACAGTTTTTCCATCGTATAAACCGGATAATTGCAACCAGTATGAAAGTTATGGTCATTTCTACTTTCCGGGCAACCTAGGATTCACCCTAGGGCGTTGCTCCAACAGACTGAATAGTTAGTGCCTTAGAAGTCAACCCCCGAAGCATAAAATGCAATAAAAATACAACAGTTTTTCCATCATATTACAGGAGTAATTGCAACCAGTTTGAAAGTGATGGTCATTTCTACGTTCCGGGCACCCTAGGCTTCACTCTAGGGCGTTGCTCCACCATATCGAATACTTAGTGCCTTAGAAGTCAAAGCCAGAAGCATAAAATACAATATAAATACAACAGTTTTTCCATCGTATAAAACGAATAATTGCAACCAGTATGAAAGTCATGGTCATTTCTACTATCCGGGCAACCTAGGCTTCACCCTAGGGCGTTGCTCCACCAGATCGAATAGTTAAGGCCTTAGAAGTCAACGCCAGAAGCATAAAATACAAAATAAGTACAACAGTTTTTCCATCGTATAAAACGAATAATTGCAACCGGTATGAAAGTGATGGTCAGTTCTACGTTCCGGGAAACCAAGGCTTCACTCTAAGGCGTTGCTCCAAGAGACCGAATAGTTAGGGCCTAAGAAGTCAACGCCAGAAGCATAAAATACAATATAAATGCAACAGCTTTTCCATCGTATAAAATGAATAATTGCAAAGAGTGTGAAAGTAATGGTCATTTCTACGTTCCGGGCAACCTAGGTTTCACTCTAGGGCGTAGCTCCACCAGATCGAATAGTTAGTGCCTTAGAAGTCAACGCCAGAAGCGTAAGGTACAATATAAATACAACAGCTTTTCCATCGTATAACAGGAACAGTAGCAACCAGTGTGAAAGATATGGTCATTTCTACGTTCCGGGCAATCTAGGCGTCACTCTAAGGCGTTGCTCCACCAGATCGAATAGTTAGGGCCCAAGAAGTCAACGCCAGAAGCATAAAATACAATATAAATGCAGCAGCTTTTCCATCGTATAAAATGAATAATTGCAAAGGGTGTGAAAGTAATGGTCATTTCTACGTTCCGGGCAACCTAGGTTTCACTCCAGGGCGTTGCTCCACCAGATCGAATAGTTAGTGCGTTAGAAGTCAACGTCAGAAGCATAAAATACAGTATAAATACAACAGCTTTTCCATCGTATAAAACGAATAATTGCAACCAGTATGAAAGTTATGGACATTTCTACTTTCCGGGCAACCTCGGCTTCACCCTTGGGCGATGCTCCACCAGATCGAATAGTTAGGGCCTTAGAAGTCAACGCGCGAAACATAAAACACAAAATAAATAGAACCGTTTTTCCATTGTATAAATCGAATAATTGCTACCAGTGTGAAAGTTATGGGCATTTCTACGTTTCGGGCAACCTAGGCTTCACCCTAGTGCGTTGGTCCACCAGATCGAATAGTTAAGGCCTAAGAAGTGAACGCCAGAAGCATAAAATACAATATATATACAACAGTTTTTCCATCGTATAAACCGGATAATTGCAACCAGTATGAAAGTTATGGTCATTTCTACTTTCCGGGCAACCTAGGATTCACCCTAGGGCGTTGCTCCAACAGACTGAATAGTTAGTGCCTTAGAAGTCAACCCCCGAAGCATAAAATGCAATAAAAATACAACAGTTTTTCCATCATATTACAGGAGTAATTGCAACCAGTTTGAAAGTGATGGTCATTTCTACGTTCCGGGCACCCTAGGCTTCACTCTAGGGCGTTGCTCCACCATATCGAATACTTAGTGCCTTAGAAGTCAAAGCCAGAAGCATAAAATACAATATAAATACAACAGTTTTTCCATCGTATAAAACGAATAATTGCAACCAGTATGAAAGTCATGGTCATTTCTACTATCCGGGCAACCTAGGCTTCACCCTAGGGCGTTGCTCCACCAGATCGAATAGTTAAGGCCTTAGAAGTCAACGCCAGAAGCATAAGGTACAATATAAATACAACAGCTTTTCCATCGTATAAAATGAATAATTGCAAAGAGTGTGAAAGTAATGGTCATTTCTACGTTCCGGGCAACCTAGGTTTCACTCTAGGCCGTTGCTCCACCAGATCGAATAGTTAGTGCGTTAGAAGTCAACGTCAGAAGCATAAAGTACAGTATAAATACAACAGCTTTTCCATCGTATAAAACGAATAATTGCAACCAGTATGAAAGTTATGGACATTTCTACTTTCAAGGCAACCTAGGCTTCACCCTAGGGCGTTGCTCCACTAGATCGAATAGTTAGGGCCTTAGAAGTCAACGCGCGAAACATAAAACACAAAATAAATAGAACAGTTTTTCCATTGTATAAATCGAATAATTGCTACCAGTGTGAAAGTTATGGCCATTTCTACGTCCCGGGAAACCTAGGCTTCACCCTAGTGCGTTGTTCCACCAGATCGAATAGTTAAGGCCTAAGAAGTGAACGCCAGAAGCATAAAATACAATATAAATACAACAGTTTTTCCATCGTATAAACCGGATAATTGCAACCAGTATGAAAGTTATGGTCATTTCTACTTTCCGGGCACCCTAGGCTTCACTCTAGGGCGTTGCTCCATCACATCGAATACTTATTGCCTTAGAAGTCAACGTCAGAAGCATAAAATACAGTATAAACACAACAGTTCCTCCATCGTATAAAACGAATAATTGCAACCAGTGTGAAAGTGCTGGTCATTTCTACGTTCCGGGCAACCTAGGCTTCACTCTAGGGCGTTGCTCCATCAGATCGAATAGTTAGTGCGTTAGAAGTCAACGTCAGAAGCATAAAATACAGTATAAATACAACAGTTTTTCCATCGTATAAAAGGAATAATTGCAACCAGTATGAAAGTTATGGACATTTCTACTCTCCGTTCAACCTAGGCTTCACCCTAGGGCGATGCTAAACTAGATCGAATAGTTAGGGCCTTAGAAGTCAACGCGCGAAACATAAAACACAAAATAAATAGAACAGTTTTTCCATTGTATAAATTGAATAATTGCTACAACTGTGAAAGTTATGGTTATCTGTACGTTCCGGGAAACCTAGGATTCACCCTAGGGCGATGTTCCACCAGATCGAATAGTTAGGGCCTAAGAAGTGAGCGCAAGAAGCATAAAATACAATATAAAAACAACAGCTTTTCCATCGTATAAAACGTATAATTGCAACGAGTATGAAAGTTATGGTCATTTCTACTTTCCGGGCAACCAAGGCTTCACCCTAGGGCGTTGCTCCAACAGAATGGACAGTTAGGGCCTTGGAAGTCAACGCCAGAAGCATAAAATACAATATAAATACAACAGTTTTTCCATCGTATGAAAGGAATAATTGCAACCAGTTTGAAAGTTAAGGTCATTTCTACTTTCCGGGCAACCTGGGCTTCACCCTAGTGCGTAGCTGCACCAGATCGAATAGTTAGTGCCTTAGAAGTCAACGCCAGAAGCGTAAGGTACAATATAAATACAACAGCTTTTCCATCGTATAACAGGAACAATAGCAACCAGTGTGAAAGATATGGTCATTTCTACGTTCCGGGCAATCTAGGCGTCACTCTAAGGCGTTGCTCCACCAGATCGAATAGTTAGGGCCCAAGAAGTCAACGCCAGAAGCATAAAATACAATATAAATGCAGCAGCTTTTCCATCGTATAAAATGAATAATTGCAAAGAGTGTGAAAGTAATGGTCATTTCTACGTTCCGGGCAAACTAGGTTTCACTCTAGGGCGTAGCTCAACCAGATCGAATAGTTAGTGCCTTAGAAGTCAACGCCAGAAGCGTAAGGTACAATATAAATACAACAGCTTTTCCATCGTATAACAGGAACAATAGCAACCAGTGTGAAAGATATGGTCATTTCTACGTTCCGGGCAATCTAGGCGTCACTCTAAGGCGTTGCTCCACCAGATCGAATAGTTAGGGCCCAAGAAGTCAACGCCAGAAGCATAAAATACAATATAAATGCAGCAGCTTTTCCATCGTATAAAATGAATAATTGCAAAGGGTGTGAAAGTAATGGTCATTTCTACGTTCCGGGCAAGCTAGGTTTCACTCCAGGGCGTTGCTCCATCAGATCGAATAGTTAGTGCGTTAGAAGTCAACGTCAGAAGCATAAAATACAGTATAAATACAACAGTTTTTCCATCGTATAAAAGGAATAATTGCAACCAGTATGAAAGTTATGGACATTTCTACTCTCCGTTCAACCTAGGCTTCACCCTAGGGCGATGCTAAACTAGATCGAATAGTTAGGGCCTTAGAAGTCAACGCGCGAAACATAAAACACAAAATAAATAGAACAGTTTTTCCATTGTATAAATTGAATAATTGCTACAACTGTGAAAGTTATGGTTATCTGTACGTTCCGGGAAACCTAGGATTCACCCTAGGGCGATGTTCCACCAGATCGAATAGTTAGGGCCTAAGAAGTGAGCGCAAGAAGCATAAAATACAATATAAAAACAACAGCTTTTCCATCGTATAAAACGTATAATTGCAACGAGTATGAAAGTTATGGTCATTTCTACTTTCCGGGCAACCTAGGCTTCACCCTAGGGCGTTGCTCCAACAGAATGGACAGTTAGGGCCTTGGAAGTCAACGCCAGAAGCATAAAATACAATATAAATACAACAGTTTTTCCATCGTATGAAAGGAATAATTGCAACCAGTTTGAAAGTTAAGGTCATTTCTACTTTCCGGGCAACCTGGGCTTCACCCTAGTGCGTAGCTGCACCAGATCGAATAGTTAGTGCCTTAGAAGTCAACGTCAGAAGCATAAAATACAGTATAAATACAACAGTTCTTCCATCGTATAAAACGAATAATTGCAACCAGTATGAAAGTCATGCTCGTTTCTACGTTCCGGGAAACCAAGGCTTCACTCTAGGAGGTTGCTCCAACAGATCGAATAGTTAGGGCCTCAGAAGTCAACGCCAGAAGCATAAAATACAATATAAATACAACAGCTTTTCCATCGTATAAAACAAATAATTGCAACCACTATGAAAGTTATGGTCATTTCTACTATCCGCGCAACCTAGGCTTCACCCTAGGGCGTTGCTCCACCAGATCGAATAGTTGGGGCCTTAGAAGTCAACGCCAGAAGCATAAGGTACAATATAAATACAACAGCTTTTCCATCGTATAAAATGAATAATTGCAAAGAGTGTGAAAGTAATGGTCATTTCTACGTTCCGGGCAACCTAGGTTTCACTCTAGGGCGTTGCTCCACCAGATCGAATAGTTAGTGCGTTAGAAGTCAACGTCAGAAGCATAAAATACAGTATAAATACAACAGCTTTTCCATCGTATAAAACGAATAATTGCAACCAGTATGAAAGTTATGGACATTTCTACTCTCCGTTCAACCTAGGCTTCACCCTAGGGCGATGCTAAACCAGATCGAATAGTTAGGGCCTTAGAAGTCAACGCGCGAAACATAAAACACAAAATAAATAGAACAGTTTTTCCATTGTATAAATTGAATAATTGCTACAACTGTGAAAGTTATGGTTATCTGTACGTTCCGGGAAACCTAGGATTCACCCTAGGGCGATGTCCCACCAGATCGAATAGTTAGGGCCTAAGAAGTGAGCGCAAGAAGCATAAAATACAATGTAAAAACAACAGCTTTTCCATCGTATAAAACGTATAATTGCAACGAGTATGAAAGTTATGGTCATTTCTACTTTCCGGGCAACCTAGGCTTCACCCTAGGGCGTTGCTCCAACAGAATGGACAGTTAGGGCCTTGGAAGTCAACGCCCGAAGCATAAAATGCAACAAAAATGCAACAGTTTTTCCATCATATAACAGGGATAGTTGCAACCAGTTTGAAAGTGATGGTCATTTCTACGTTCCGGGCACCCTAGGCTTCACTCTAGGGCGTTGCTCCACCAGACCGAATAGTTAGTGCCTTAGAAGTCAACGCGCGAAACATAAAACACAAAATAAGTAGAACCGTTTTTCCATTGTATAAATCGAATAATTGCTACCAGTGTGAAACTTATGGCCATTTCTACGTTCCGGGCAACCTAGGCTTCACCCTAGTGCGTTGTTCCACCAGATCGAATAGTTAAGGAAGAGGAAGTGAACGCCAGAAGCATAAAATACAGTATAAATACAACAGTTCTTCCATCGTATAAAACGAATAATTGCAACCAGTATGAAAGTTATGGACATTTCTACTTTCCAGGCAACGTAGGCTTCACCCCAGGGCGTTGTTCCACTAGATCGAATAGTTAGGGCCTTAGAAGTCAACGCGCGAAACATAAAACACAAAATAAATAGAACAGTTTTTCCATTGTATAAATCGAATAATTGCTACCAGTGTGAAAGTTATGGTCATTTCTACGTTCCGGGCAACCTGGGCTTCACCCTAGTGCGTTGTTCCACCAGATCGGATAGTTAAGGCCTAAGAAGTGAACGCCAGAAGCATAAAATACAATATAAGTACAACAGTTTTTCCATCGTATAACAGGAATAATTGCAACCAGTTTGAAAGTTATGGTCATTTCTACTTGCCGGGCAACCTAGGCTTCACCCTAGGGCGTTGTTCTACCCGATCGAATAGTTAGTGGCTTAGATGTCAACGTCAGAAGCATAAAATACAGGATAAAAACAACAGTTCTTCCATCGTATAAAACGAATAATTGCAACCAGTATGAAAGTTATGGACATTTCTACTTTCAAGGCAACCTAGGCTTCACCCTAGGGCGTTGCTCCACTAGATCGAATAGTTAGGGCCTTAGAAGTCAACGCGCGAAACATAAAACACAAAATAAATAGAACAGTTTTTCCATTGTATAAATCGAATAATTGCTACCAGTGTGAAAGTTATGGCCATTTCTACGTCCCGGGAAACCTAGGCTTCACCCTAGTGCGTTGTTCCACCAGATCGAATAGTTAAGGCCTAAGAAGTGAACGCCAGAAGCATAAAATACAATATAAATACAACAGTTTTTCCATCGTATAAACCGGATAATTGCAACCAGTATGAAAGTTATGGTCATTTCTACTTTCCGGGCACCCTAGGCTTCACTCTAGGGCGTTGCTCCATCACATCGAATACTTATTGCCTTAGAAGTCAACGTCAGAAGCATAAAATACAGTATAAACACAACAGTTCTTCCATCGTATAAAACGAATAATTGCAACCAGTGTGAAAGTTCTGGTCATTTCTACGTTCCGGGCAACCTAGGCTTCACTCTAGGGCGTTGCTCCATCAGATCGAATAGTTAGTGCGTTAGAAGTCAACGTCAGAAGCATAAAATACAGTATAAATACAACAGTTTTTCCATCGTATAAAAGGAATAATTGCAACCAGTATGAAAGTTATGGACATTTCTACTCTCCGTTCAACCTAGGCTTCACCCTAGGGCGATGCTAAACTAGATCGAATAGTTAGGGCCTTAGAAGTCAACGCGCGAAACATAAAACACAAAATAAATAGAACAGTTTTTCCATTGTATAAATTGAATAATTGCTACAACTGTGAAAGTTATGGTTATCTGTACGTTCCGGGAAACCTAGGATTCACCCTAGGGCGATGTTCCACCAGATCGAATAGTTAGGGCCTAAGAAGTGAGCGCAAGAAGCATAAAATACAATATAAAAACAACAGCTTTTCCATCGTATAAAACGTATAATTGCAACGAGTATGAAAGTTATGGTCATTTCTACTTTCCGGGCAACCTAGGCTTCACCCTAGGGCGTTGCTCCAACAGAATGGACAGTTAGGGCCTTGGAAGTCAACGCCAGAAGCATAAAATACAATATAAATACAACAGTTTTTCCATCGTATGAAAGGAATAATTGCAACCAGTTTGAAAGTTAAGGTCATTTCTACTTTCCGGGCAACCTGGGCTTCACCCTAGTGCGTAGCTGCACCAGATCGAATAGTTAGTGCCTTAGAAGTCAACGCCAGAAGCGTAAGGTACAATATAAATACAACAGCTTTTCCATCGTATAACAGGAACAATAGCAACCAGTGTGAAAGATATGGTCATTTCTACGTTCCGGGCAATCTAGGCGTCACTCTAAGGCGTTGCTCCACCAGATCGAATAGTTAGGGCCCAAGAAGTCAACGCCAGAAGCATAAAATACAATATAAATGCAGCAGCTTTTCCATCGTATAAAATGAATAATTGCAAAGAGTGTGAAAGTAATGGTCATTTCTACGTTCCGGGCAAACTAGGTTTCACTCTAGGGCGTAGCTCAACCAGATCGAATAGTTAGTGCCTTAGAAGTCAACGCCAGAAGCGTAAGGTACAATATAAATACAACAGCTTTTCCATCGTATAACAGGAACAATAGCAACCAGTGTGAAAGATATGGTCATTTCTACGTTCCGGGCAATCTAGGCGTCACTCTAAGGCGTTGCTCCACCAGATCGAATAGTTAGGGCCCAAGAAGTCAACGCCAGAAGCATAAAATACAATATAAATGCAGCAGCTTTTCCATCGTATAAAATGAATAATTGCAAAGGGTGTGAAAGTAATGGTCATTTCTACGTTCCGGGCAACCTAGGTTTCACTCCAGGGCGTTGCTCCATCAGATCGAATAGTTAGTGCGTTAGAAGTCAACGTCAGAAGCATAAAATACAGTATAAATACAACAGTTTTTCCATCGTATAAAAGGAATAATTGCAACCAGTATGAAAGTTATGGACATTTCTACTCTCCGTTCAACCTAGGCTTCACCCTAGGGCGATGCTAAACTAGATCGAATAGTTAGGGCCTTAGAAGTCAACGCGCGAAACATAAAACACAAAATAAATAGAACAGTTTTTCCATTGTATAAATTGAATAATTGCTACAACTGTGAAAGTTATGGTTATCTGTACGTTCCGGGAAACCTAGGATTCACCCTAGGGCGTTGCTCCACCAGATCGAATAGTTAGGGCCTTAGAAGTCAACGCCAGAAGCATAAGGTACAATATAAATACAACAGCTTTTCCATCGTATAAAATGAATAATTGCAAAGAGTGTGAAAGAAATGGTCATTTCTACGTTCCGGGCAACCTAGGTTTCACTCTAGGCCGTTGCTCCACCAGATCGAATAGTTAGTGCGTTAGAAGTCAACGTCAGAAGCATAAAGTACAGTATAAATACAACAGCTTTTCCATCGTATAAAACGAATAATTGCAACCAGTATGAAAGTTACGGACATTTCTACTTTCCGGGCAACCTCGGATTCACCCTTGGGCGATGCTCCACCAGATCGAATAGTTAGGGCCTTAGAAGTCAACGCGCGAAACATAAAACACAAAATAAATAGAACCGTTTTTCCATTGTATAAATCGAATAATTGCTACCAGTGAGAAAGTTATGGGCATTTCTACGTTCCGGGCACCCTAGGCTTCACTCCAGGGCGTTGCTCCACCAGATCGAATAGTTAGTGCCTTAGAATTCAACGCCACAAGCATAAAATACAATATAAGTACAACAGTTTTTTCATCGTATAAAACGAATAATTGCAACCGGTATGAAAGTGATGGTCATTTCTACGTTCCGGGAAACCAAGGCTTCACTCTAAGGCGTTGCTCAAACAGACCGAATAGTTAGGGCCTAAGAAGTCAACGCCAGAAGCATAAAATACAATATAAATGCAACAGCTTTTCCATCGTATAAAATGAATAATTGCAAAGAGTGTGAAATTAATGGTCATTTCTACGTTCCGGGCAACCTAGGTTTCACTCTAGAGCGTAGCTCCACCAGATCGAATAGTTAGTGCCTTAGAAGTCAACGCCAGAAGCGTAAGGTACAATATAAATACAACAGCTTTTCCATCGTATAACAGGAACAATAGCAACCAGTGTGAAAGATATGGTCATTTCTACGTTCCGGGCAATCTAGGCGTCACTCTAAGGCGTTGCTCCACCAGATCGAATAGTTAGGGCCTAAGAAGTCAACGCCAGAAGCATAAAATACAATATAAATGCAGCAGCTTTTCCATCGTATAAAAGGAATAATTGCAACCAGTATGAAAGTTATGGACATTTCTACTCTCCGTTCAACCTAGGCTTCACCCTAGGGCGATGCTAAACCAGATCGAATAGTTAGGGCCTTAGAAGTCAACGCGCGAAACATAAAACACAAAATAAATAGAACAGTTTTTCCATTGTATAAATTGAATAATTGCTACAACTGTGAAAGTTATGGTTATCTGTACGTTCCGGGAAACCTAGGATTCACCCTAGGGCGATGTTCCACCAGATCGAATAGTTAGGGCCTAAGAAGTGAGCGCAAGAAGCATAAAATACAATATAAAAACAACAGCTTTTCCATCGTATAAAACGTATAATTGCAACGAGTATGAAAGTTATGGTCATTTCTACTTTCCGGGCAACCTAGGCTTCACCCTAGGGCGTTGCTCCAACAGAATGGACGGTTAGGGCCTTGGAAGTCAACGCCCGAAGCATAAAATGCAACAAAAATGCAACAGTTTTTCCATCATATAACAGGGATAGTTGCAACCAGTTTGAAAGTGATGGTCATTTCTACGTTCCGGGCACCCTAGGCTTCACCCTAGTGCGTTGTTCCACCAGATCGAATAGTTAAGGAATAGGAAGTGAACGCCAGAAGCATAAAATACAGTATAAATACAACAGTTCTTCCATCGTATAAAACGAATAATTGCAACCAGTATGAAAGTTATGGACATTTCTACTTTCCAGGCAACGTAGGCTTCACCCCAGGGCGTTGTTCCACTAGATCGAATAGTTAGGGCCTTAGAAGTCAACGCGCGAAACATAAAACACAAAATAAATAGAACAGTTTTTCCATTGTATAAATCGAATAATTGCTACCAGTGTGAAAGTTATGGTCATTTCTACGTTCCGGGCAACCTAGGCTTCACCCTAGTGCGTTGTTCCACCAGATCGGATAGTTAAGGCCTAAGAAGTGAACGCCAGAAGCATAAAATACAATATAAGTACAACAGTTTTTCCATCGTATAACAGGAATAATTGCAACCAGTTTGAAAGTTATGGTCATTTCTACTTGCCGGGCAACCTAGGCTTCACCCTAGGGCGTTGTTCTACCCGATCGAATAGTTAGTGGCTTAGAAGTCAACGTCAGCAGCATAAAATACAGGATAAAAACAACAGTTCTTCCATCGTATAAAACGAATAATTGCAACCAGTATGAAAGTTATGGACATTTCTACTTTCAAGGCAACCTAGGCTTCACCCTAGGGCGTTGCTCCACTAGATCGAATAGTTAGGGCCTTAGAAGTCAACGCGCGAAACATAAAACACAAAATAAATAGAACAGTTTTTCCATTGTATAAATCGAATAATTGCTACCAGTGTGAAAGTTATGGCCATTTCTACGTCCCGGGAAACCTAGGCTTCACCCTAGTGCGTTGTTCCACCAGATCGAATAGTTAGGGCCTAAGAAGTGAGCGCAAGAAGCATAAAATACAATATAAAAACAACAGCTTTTCCATCGTATAAAACGTATAATTGCAACGAGTATGAAAGTTATGGTCATTTCTACTTTCCGGGCAACCTAGGCTTCACCCTAGGGCGTTGCTCCAACAGAATGGACAGTTAGGGCCTTGGAAGTCAACGCCAGAAGCATAAAATACAATATAAATACAACAGTTTTTCCATCGTATGAAAGGAATAATTGCAACCAGTTTGAAAGTTAAGGTCATTTCTACTTTCCGGGCAACCTGGGCTTCACCCTAGTTCGTAGCTGCACCAGATCGAATAGTTAGTGCCTTAGAAGTCAACGTCAGAAGCATAAAATACAGTATAAATACAACAGTTCTTCCATCGTATAAAACGAATAATTGCAACCAGTATGAAAGTCATGCTCGTTTCTACGTTCCGGGAAACCAAGGCTTCACTCTAGGAGGTAGCTCCAACAGATCGAATAGTTAGGGCCTCAGAAGTCAACGCCAGAAGCATAAAATACAATATAAATACAACAGCTTTTCCATCGTATAAAACGAATAATTGCAACCACTATGAAAGTTATGGTCATTTCTACTATCCGCGCAACCTAGGCTTCACCCTAGGGCGTTGCTCCACCAGATCGAATAGTTGGGGCCTTAGAAGTCAACGCCAGAAGCATAAGGTACAATATAAATACAACAGCTTTTCCATCGTATAAAATGAATAATTGCAAAGAGTGTGAAAGTAATGGTCATTTCTACGTTCCGGGCAACCTAGGTTTCACTCTAGGGCGTTGCTCCACCAGATCGAATAGTTAGTGCGTTAGAAGTCAACGTCAGAAGCATAAAATACAGTATAAATACAACAGCTTTTCCATCGTATAAAACGAATAATTGCAAGCAGTATGAAAGTTATGGACATTTCTACTTTCCGGGCAACCTCGGCTTCACCCTTGGGCGATGCTCCACCAGATCGAATAGTTAGGGCCTTAGAAGTCAACGCGCGAAACATAAAACACAAAATAAATAGAACCGTTTTTCCATTGTATAAATCGAATAATTGCTACCAGTGTGAAAGTTATGGTCATTTCTACGTTCCGGGCAACCTAGGCTTCACCCTAGTGCGTTGTTCCACCAGATCGAATAGTTAAGGAATAGGAAGTGAACGCCAGAAGCATAAAATACAATATAAATACATCAGTTTTTCCATCGTATAAAACGAATAATTGCAACCAGTATGAAAGTTATGGACATTTCTACTCTCCGTTCAACCTAGGCTTCACCCTAGGGCGATGCTAAACCAGATCGAATAGTTAGGGCCTTAGAAGTCAACGCGCGAAACATAAAACACAAAATAAATAGAACAGTTTTTCCATTGTATAAATTGAATAATTGCTACAACTGTGAAAGTTATGGTTATCTGTACGTTCCGGGAAACCTAGGATTCACCCTAGGGCGGTGTTCCACCAGATCGAATAGTTAGGGCCTAAGAAGTGAGCGCAAGAAGCTTAAAATACAATATAAAAACAACAGCTTTTCCATCGTATAAAACGTATAATTGCAACGAGTATGAAAGTTATGGTCATTTCTACTTTCCGAGCAACCTAGGCTTCACCCTAGGGCGTTGCTCCAACAGAATGGACAGTTAGGGCCTTGGAAGTCAACGCCCGAAGCATAAAATGCAACAAAAATGCAACAGTTTTTCCATCATATAAGAGGAGTAATTGCAACCAGTTTGAAAGTGATGGTCATTTCTACGTTCCGGGCACCCTAGGCTTCACTCTAGAGCGTTGCTCCACCATATCGAAAACTTAGTGCCTTAGAAGTCAACGCCAGAAGCATAAAATACAATATAAATACAACAGTTTTTCCATCGTATAACAGGAATAATTGCAACCAGTTTGAAAGTTATTGTCATTTCTACTTGCCGGGCAACCTAGGCTTCACCCTAGGGCGTTGTTCTACAGGATCGAATAGTTAGTGGCTTAGAAGTCAACGTCAGAAGCATAAAATACAGGATAAAAACAACAGTTCTTCCATCGTATAAAACGAATAATTGCAACCAGTATGAAAGTTATGGACATTTCTACTTTCAAGGCAACCTAGGCTTCACCCTAGGGCGTTGCTCCACTAGATCGAATAGTTAGGGCCTTAGAAGTCAACGCGCGAAACATAAAACACAAAATAAATAGAACAGTTTTTCCATTGTATAAATCGAATAATTGCTACCAGTGTGAAAGTTATGGCCATTTCTACGTCCCGGGAAACCTAGGCTTCACTCCAGGGCGTTGCTCCACCAGATCGAATAGTTAGTGCCTTAGAATTGAACGCCACAAGCATAAAATACAAAATAAGTACAACAGTTTTTCCATCGTATAAAACGAATAATTGCAACCGGTATGAAAGTGATGGTCATTTCTACGTTCCGGGAAACCAAGGCTTCACTCTAAGGCGTTGCTCCAAGAGACCGAATAGTTAGGGCCTAAGAAGTCAACGCCAGAAGCATAAAATACAATATAAATGCAACAGCTTTTCCATCGTATAAAATGAATAATTGCAAAGAGTGTCAAAGTAATGGTCATTTCTACGTTCCGGGCAACCTAGGTTTCACTCTAGGGCGTAGCTGCACCAGATCGAATAGTTAGTGCCTTAGAAGTCAACGCCAGAAGCGTAAGGTACAGTATAAATACAACAGCTTTTCCATCGTATAACAGGAACAGTAGCAACCAGTGTGAAAGATATGGTCATTTCTACGTTCCGGGCAATCTAGGCGTCACTCTAAGGCGTTGCTCCACCAGATCGAATAGTTAGGGCCCAAGAAGTCAACGCCAGAAGCATAAAATACAATATAAATGCAGCAGCTTTTCCATCGTATAAAATGAATAATTGCAAAGGGTGTGAAAGTAATGGTCATTTCTACGTTCCGGGCAACCTAGGTTTCACTCCAGGGCGTTGCTCCACCAGATCGAATAGTTAGTGCGTTAGAAGTCAACGTCAGAAGCATAAAATACAATATAAATACAACAGTTTTTCCATCGTATAAACCGGATAATTGCAACCAGTATGAAAGTTATGGTCATTTCTACTTTCCGGGCAACCTAGGATTCGCCCTAGGGCGTTGCTCCAACAGACTGAATAGTTAGTGCCTTAGAAGTCAACCCCCGAAGCATAAAATGCAATAAAAATACAACAGTTTTTCCATCATATTACAGGAGTAATTGCAACCAGTTTGAAAGTGATGGTCATTTCTACGTTCCGGGCACCCTAGGCTTCACTCTAGGGCGTTGCTCCACCATATCGAATACTTAGCGCCTTAGAAGTCAACGCCAGAAGCATAAAATACAATATAAATACAACAGTTTTTCCATCGTATAACAGGAATAATTGCAACCAGTTTGAAAGTTATGGTCATTTCTACTTTCCGGGCAACCTAGGCTTCACCCTAGTGCGTAGCTCTACCAGATCGAATAGTTAGTGTCTTAGAAGTCAACGTCAGAAGCATAAAATACAGTATCTATACAACAGTTCTTGCATCGTATAAAACGAATAATTGCAACGAGTATGAAAGTTATGGTCATTTCTACGTTCCGGGCAACCTAGGCTTCACCCTAGTGCGTTGTTCCACCAGATCGAATAGTTAAGGCCTAAAAAGTGAACGCCAGAAGCATAAAATACAATATAAATACAACAATTTTACCATCGTATAAAACGGATAATTGCAACCAGTATGAAAGTTATGGTCATTTCTACTTTCCGGGCAACCTAGGATTCACCCTAGGGCGTTGCTCCAACAGATTGAATAGTTAGTGCCTTAGAAGTCAACGCCCGAAGCATAAAATGCAATAAAAATACAACAGTTTTTCCATCGTATAAAACGAATAATTGCAAACATTGTGATAGTAATGGTCATTTCTACGTTCCGGGCAACCTAGGCGTCACTCTAGGGCGTTGCTCCACCACATCTGATAGCTACGGCCTTAGAATTCAACGCCAGAAGCATAAAACACAATATAAATACACAGTTTTTCCATCTTATAACGGGAATAATAGCAAACAGTGTGAAAGGTATTGTCATTTCTACGTTCCGGGCAACCTAGGGTTCACTCTAGGGCGTTGGTCCACCAGATCCAATAGTTACGGCCTAAGAAGTCAACGTCAGAAGCACCAGATAAAAAATAAATACAACGGTTTTTCCATCGTATAAAACGAATAACTGCAACCAGTGTGGAAGTAATGGCCATTTCTACGTTCTCGGCAACCTAGGCTTGACTCTAGGGCGTTTATCCAACAGATCCAATAGTTAGGGCCTAAGAAGTCAACGCCAGAAGCATAAAATACAATGTAAATACAACAGTTTTTCCATTGAATAACAGGAATAATTGCAACCAGTGTGAAAGTAATGGTCATTTCTACGTTCCGCGCAACCTAGACTTCACTCTAGGGCGCTTGTCCACCAGATCCAATAGATAGGGCTTAAGAACTAAACGCCAGGAGCATAAAATACAATATAAATACAACAGCTCTTCCACCGAATAAAATGAATAATTGCAAACAGTGTGAAAGTAATGGTCATTTCTACGTTTCGGGCAACCTAGGCTTCACTCTAGGGCGTTGCTCCACCACATCGAATAGCTACGGCCATGGAAGTCACGCCAGAAGCATTAAATACAACACAAATACAACAGTTTTTCCATTGTATAAAACGAACGATTGCAACCAGTGTCAAAGTTGTGATCATTTCCACGTCCCGGGCAACATAGGCTTCACTCTTGGTTGTTGCCCCACCAGATCGAATAGCTAGGACCTTAGAAGTCAAATACAGAAGCAGAAATTACAATAAAAATGTAACAGTTTTTCCATCGTGTAGCATGAATAATTCAACCAGAGTGAAAGTAATGGTCGTTTCTACGTTCCGGGCAAGCTATGCTCCGCTCTAGGGCGTTGATCCACCTGATCGGATAGCTAGGGACTTAGAAGTCAACGCCAGAAGCACCAAATACATAATAAATATAACAGTTTTTCCATCGTATAAAACGAATAATTGCAACCAGTGTGAAAGTAATGGTCATTCCTACGTTCCGGGCAACCTAGGTTTCGCTGCTTGTGGAGCAACGCCCTAGAGTGTAGCCTAGGTTGCCCGGAACGTAGAAGTGACCATCACTTTCACACTGGTTGCAGTTATTCCTGTGATACTATGGAAAAACTGTTGTATTTATATTGTATTTTATGCTTCTGGCGTTGACTTCTTAGGCCCTAACTATTTGATCTGGTGGGGCACCTCCCTAGAGTGAAGCCTAGATTGCCCGGAACGTAGAGCATACCATTACCTTCACACTGGGTGCAGTTATTCCTGTTATACAATGGAAAAACTGTTGCATCTTTATTGTATTTTATGCTTCTGGCGTTGACTTCTTAGGCCCTAACTATTCGATCTGGTGGAGCAACGCCCTAGAGTGAAGCCTAGGTTGCTCGGAGTGAAGAAATGTAATTAGCTTTCTCACTGATTGCAAATATTCGTTCTATACGATGGAAAAGCTGTTGTATTTATATTGTATTTTATGCTTCTGGCGTTGTCTTCTTAGGCCCTACCTATTCGATCTGGTGGTACGACGCCCTAGAGTGAAGCCTAGGTTGCCCGGAACGTAGAAATGACCATTACTTTCACACTGTTTGCAAATATACATTATATACGATGGAAAAGCTGTTGTATTTATATTGTATTTTATGCTTCTGGCGTTGACTTCTTAGGCCCTAACTATTTGATCTGGTGGGGCATCGCCCTTGAGTGAAGCCTCGGTTGCCCGGAACGTAGAACATACCATTACCTGCACACTGGTTGCAATTATTCCTGTTTTACGATGGAAAAACTCCTGCATCTTTATTGTATTTTATGCTTCTGGCGTTGACTTCTTAGGCCCTAACTATTCGATCTGGTGGAGCAACGCCCTAGAGTGAAGCCTAGGTTGCCCGGAACGTAGAAGTGACCATAACTTTCACACTGGTTGCCATTATTCGTTTTATACGATGGAAAAGCTATTGTATTTATGTCGTATTTTATGCTACTGGCGTTGACTTCTTAGGCCCTAACTATTCCATCTGGTGGAACAACGCCCTAGGGTGAAGCCTAGATCGCCCGGAACGTCCAAATGACCACAACTTTCACACTGGTAGCAATTATTCGTTTTATACGTGGAAAAACTGTTATATTTATATTGTATTTTATGCTTCTGGCGCTGACTTCTTAGGCCCTAACTATTCGATCTGGTGAATCAACGCCTCAGAGTTATATCTAGGATGCCCGCAACGTAGAAATGAACATAACTTTCTCACCGGTTTCAATTATTCGTTTTATACGATGGAAAAGCTGTTGTATTTATTTTGTATTTTATGCTTCTGGAGTTGACTTCTAAGGCCCTAACTATTCAATCTGGTGGAACAACGCCCTAGAGTGAAGCCTAGGTTGCCCGGAACGTAGAAATGACCATTACCTTCACGCTTGTTGCAACTATTCCTGTTATACGATGAAAAAACTGTTGTATTTTTATTGTATTTTATGCTTCAGGCGTTGACTTCTAAGGCCGGAGCTATTCCATGTGGTGGAGCTACGCCCTAGAGTGAAGCCTAGGTTACCCGGAACGTAGAAATAACCATTACTTTCACACTGTTTGCAAATATACATTATATACGATGGAAAAGCTGTTGTATGTATATTGTATTTTATGCTTCTGGCGTTGACTTCTAAGGCCCTAACTACTCGGTCTGGTGGAGCAATGCCCAAGAGTGAAGCCTAGGTTGTCCGGAACGTGGAAATGACCATAACTTTCACACTGGTTGCAATTATTCGTTTTATACGATGGAAAAGCTGTTGTACTTATATCGTGTTTTATGATTCTGGCGTTGACTTCTTAGGCCCTAACTATTCCATCTGGTGGAACAACGCGCTAGGGTGAAGCCTAGGTTGCCCGGAACGTAGAAATGACCACAACCTTCACACTGGTAGCAATTATTCGTTTTATACAATGGAAAAACTGTTCTATTTATTTTGTGTTTTATGCTTCGGGCGTTGACTTCTAAGGCCCTAACTATTCGATCTGGTGGAGCAACGCCCTAGAGTGTAAACTAGGTTGCCCAGAACGTAGAAATGACCATTACTTTCACACTGTTTGCAAATATACATTATATACGATGGAAAAGCTGTTGTATCTATATTGTATTTTATGCTTCTGGCGTTGACTTCTTAGGCCCTAACTATTTCATATGGTGGGGTACCGCCCTAGAGTGAAGCCTAGGTTGCCCGGAACGTAGAAATGACCATAACTTTCACAGTGGTTGCCATTATTAGTTTTATACTATGGAAAAGCTATTGTATCTATGTCGTATTTTATGCTACTGGCGTTGACTTCTTAGGCCCTAACTATTCCATCTGGTGGAACAACGCCTTAGGGTGAAGCCTAGCTTGCCCGGAACGTAGAAATGACCACAACTTTCACACTGGTAGCAATTATTCGTTTTATACATGGAAAAACTGTTATATTTATATTGTATTTTATGCTTCTGGCGCTGACTTCTTAGGCCCTAAACATTCCATCTGGTGGAGCAACGCCCTAGAGTGAAGCCTAGGTAGCCCGGAACGTAGAAATGACCATAACTTTCACACTGGTTGCTATTATTCGTTTTATACGATGGAAAAACTGTTATATTTATATTGTATTTTATGCTTCTGGCGTTGACTTCTTAGGCCCTAACTATTCGATCTGTTTGAGCAACGCCCTAGAGTGAAGCCTAGGTTGCCCGGAACGTAGAAATGACGATTACTTTCTCACTGGTTGCAATTGTTCCTGTTATACGATGGAAAAACTGTTGCATTTTCATTGTATTTTATGCTTCTGGCGTTGACTTCTAAGGCCGTAGCGATTAGCTGTGGTGGAGCAACGCCACAGAGTGACGCCTGGGTTGCCCGGAACGTAGAAATGACCATTACTTTCACACTGGTTGCAATTATTCCTGTTGTACGATGGAAAAACTGTTGCATTTATATTGTATTTTATGCTCCTGATGTTGACTTCTCAGGCCCTAACTATTCGATCTGATGGATCAACGTCCTAGAGTGAAGCCTAGGTTGCCCGGAACGGAGAAATGACCATTACACTGGTTGCAATTATTCATTTTATGCGATGGAAAGCTGTTGTATTAACTTGTATTTTATGCTTCTGGCGTTGACTTGTAAGGCCGTAGCTATTCGTTGTGGTGGAGCAACGCCCTAGAGTGAAGCCTTGGTTGCCCGGAACGTAGCAATGTCCATTACTTTCACACTGGTTGCAATTATTCGTTTTATACGATGGAAAAGCTGTTGTATTTATATTGTATTTTATGCTTCTGGCGTTGACTTCTTATGCCCTATCCATTCGATCTGGTGGAGCAACGACCTAGAGTGAAGCCTAGGTTGCCCGGAACGTAGAAAAGACCATTACTTTCACACTGGTTGCAATTATTCCTGTTATACGATGGAAAAACTGTTGTAGTTATATAGTATTTTATGCTTCGGGCGTTGACTTCTAAGGCACTAAATATTCGATCTGGTGGAGCAACGCCCTAGAGTGAAGCCTAGGTAGCCCGGAACGTAGAAATGACCGTAACTTTCACACTGGTAGCTATTATTCGTTTTATACGATGAAAAAACTGTTATATTTATATTGTATTTTATGCTTCTGGCGTTGACTTCTTAGGCCCTAACTATTTGATCTGGTGGGGCACCGCCCTAGAGTGAAGCCTAGATTGCCCGGAACGTAGAGCATACCATTACCTTCACACTGGGTGCAATTATTCCTGTAATACAGTGGAAAAACTGTTGCATCTTTATTGTATTTTATGCTTCTGGCGTTGACTTCTTAGGCCCTAACTATTCGATCTGGTGGAGCAACGCCCCAGAGTGAAGCCTAGGTTGCTCGGAATGAAGAAATGTAAATAGCTTTCAGACTGGTTGCAAATATTCGTTTTATACGATGGAAAAGCTGTTGTATTTATATTGTATTTTATGCTTCTGGCGTTGTCTTCTTAGGCCCTACCTATTCGATCTGGTGGTACAACGCCCTAGAGTGAAGCCCAGGTTGCCCAAAATGTGGAAATGACCATTACCATCACACTGGTTGCAATTATTCACTTTATACCATGGAAAAACTGTTGTATTTTTATTGTACTTTATGCTCCGGGCGTAGACTTCTAAGGCCCTAACTATTCGATCTGGTGGAGCAACGCCCTAGAGTTTAGGCTAGGTTGCCCGGAAGGTAGAAATGACCATCTCTTTCACACCGGTTACTATTATTTGTTTTTTACGATGGAAAGACTGTTGTATTTATATTGTGTTTTATGCCTCTGGAGTTGACTTCTTAGGCCCTAACTTTTCGATCTGGTGTAACAACGCCCTAGAGTGAAGCCTAGGTTGCCCGGAACGTAGAAATGACCATGACTTTCACACTGGCTGCAATTATTCCTGTTACACGATGGAAAAACTGTTGTATCTTTACTGTATTTTAGGCTTCGGGCGTTGACTTCTATGTCCCTACCTATTCCATCTGGTGGAGCAACGCCCTAGAGTCAAGTCTAGGTTGCCCGCAACATAGAAATGACCATTACTTTCACACTGTTTACAATTATTCATTCAATACGAGGGAAGAAGTGTTGTATTTTATTGTATTTTATGCCTCTGGCGTTGACTTCTTAGGCCCTAACTATTCGATCTGGTGGAGCAACGCCCTAGAGTGAAGCCCAGGATTGCCCGGAACATAGAAATGACCATAACCTTCACACCGGTTGCAAATATTCGTTTTATACGATGGAAAAACTGTTTTATTTATATTGTGTTTTGTGCCTCTGGAGTTGACTTCATAGGCCCTAACTATTCGATCTGGTGGAGCAACGCCCTAGAGTGAAGCCTAGGTTGCCCGGAACGTAGAAATGACCATATCCTTCACACTGGTTGCAATTACTCGTGTTATACGATGGAAAAACTGTTGCATTTTTATCTTATTATATGCTTCGTGCGTAGCCTTCTAAGGCCCTAACTATTCGATCTGGTGGCGCAACGCCCTAGAGTGAAGCCTAGGTAGCCTGGAACGTAGAAATGACCCTATCTTTCAAACGAGTTTCAATTATCCGTTTTATACGATGGAAAAACTGTTGTACTTATTTTGTATTTTATGCTTCTGGCGATGACTTCTAAGGCCCTAACTATTCGATCTGGTGAAGTAACGCCCTAGAGTGAAGCCTAGGTTGCCCGAAACGTAGGAATGACCATTACCTTCACAGTGGTTGCAATAACTGCTGTTATACGATGCAAAAACTGTTGCATTTATATTGTATTTTATGCTTCTGGCGTTGACTTCTAAGGCGGTAGCTATTCGAGCTGGCGGAGCAACGCCCTAGAGTGAAGCCTAGGTTGCCCGGAACGTAGAAATGACCAGTACCTTCACACAGGTTGCAGTTATTCCTGTTATACGATGGAAAAGCTGCTGTATTTATACTGTATTTTAAGCTTTGGGCGTTGACTTCTAAAGCCCTAACTATTCGATCTGGTTGGGCAACGCGCTAGGGTGAAGTCTAGGTTGCGCGGAACGTAGAAATGACCATAGCTTTCATACTGGTTTCAATTATTCGTTTTATACGATGGAAAAACTGTTGTATTTATATTGCATTTTATGCTTCTGGCGCTGACTTCTGAGGCCCTAACTATTCGACCTGTTGGAACAATGCCCTAGAGTGAAGCCTAGGTTGCCCGGCATGTAGAAATGACCATAACTTTCACACTGGTTGCAATTATTCGTTCTATACGATGGAAAAGCTGTTGTATTTATATTATATTTTATGCTTCTGGGGTTGACTTCTTAGGCCCTAACTATTCGATCTGGTTGAGCAACGCCCTAGAGTGAAGCCCAGGTTGCCCAAAATGTGGAAATGACCATTACCATCACACTGGTTGCAATTATTCACTTTATACCATGGAAAAACTGTTGTATTTTTATTGTACTTTATGCTCCGGGCGTAGACTTCTAAGGCCCTAACTATTCGATCTGGTGGAGCAACGCCCTAGAGTTTAGGCTAGGTTGCCCGGAAGGTAGAAATGACCATCTCTTTCACACCGGTTACTATTATTTGTTTTTTACGATGGAAAGACTGTTGTATTTATATTGTGTTTTATGCCTCTGGAGTTGACTTCTTAGGCCCTAACTTTTCGATCTGGTGTAACAACGCCCTAGAGTGAAGCCTAGGTTGCCCGGAACGTAGAAATGACCATGACTTTCACACTGGCTGCAATTATTCCTGTTACACGATGGAAAAACTGTTGTATCTTTACTGTATTTTAGGCTTCGGGCGTTGACTTCTATGTCCCTACCTATTCCATCTGGTGGAGCAACGCCCTAGAGTCAAGTCTAGGTTGCCCGCAACATAGAAATGACCATTACTTTCACACTGTTTACAATTATTCATTCAATACGAGGGAAGAAGTGTTGTATTTTATTGTATTTTATGCCTCTGGCGTTGACTTCTAAGGCCGTAGCTATTCGATGTGGTGGAGCAACGCCCTAGAGTGAAGCCTAGGTTTGCCCGGAACATAGAAATGACCATAACTTTCACACTGGTTGCAATTATTCGTTTTATACAATGGAAAAACTGTTCTTTTTATTTCGTATTTTATGCTTCCGGCGTTGTCTTCTAAGGCCATACCTATTCGATCTGGTGGAGCAACGCCCTAGAGTGAAGCCTAGGTTGCCCGGAACGTAGAAATGACCATATCCTTCACACAGGTTGCAATTATTCCTGTTACACGATGGAAAAACTGTTGTATTTTTATTGTATTTTATGCCTCTGGCGTTGACTTCTTAGGCCCTAACTATTCGATCTGGTGGAGCAACGCCCTAGAGTGAAGCCCAGGATTGCCCGGAACATAGAAATGACCATAACCTTCACACCGGTTGCAAATATTCGTTTTATACGATGGAAAAACTGTTTTATTTATATTGTGTTTTGTGCCTCTGGAGTTGACTTCATAGGCCCTAACTATTCGATCTGGTGGAGCAACGCCATAGAGTGTAGCCTAGGTTGCCCGGAACGTAGAAATGACCATAGCTTTCACACTGGTTGCAATTATTCGTTTTATACAGTGGAAAAGCTGTTATATTTATATTGTATTTTATGCTTCTGGCGTTGACTTCTAAGTCCCTAGCTATACGATCTGGAGGAGCAACGCCCTAGAGTGAAGCCTAGGTTGCCCGGAACATAGAAATGACCGTTACATTCACAATATTTGCAAACATTCATCTAATACGATGGAAAGCTGTTGTATTTATATTGTATTTTAGGCTTCGGGCGTTGACTTCTATGGCCCTACCGATTCCATCTGGTGGAGCAACGCCCTAGCGTCAAGTCTAATTTGCCCGCAACATAGAAATGACCATTACTTTCACAATGTTTGCAATAATTCAGGATATACAATGGAAAAACTGCTGTATCTATATTGTATTTTATACTTCTGGCGTTGACTTCTAAGGCCCTGACTATTCGATCTGGTGGAGCAACGCCCTAGAGTGAAGACTAGGTTGCCCGGAACATAGTAATGACCATTACCTGCACACTGGTTGCAATTATTCCTGTTACGCGATGAAAAGACTGTTGTATTTATACTCTATTTTATGCTTCTGGGGTTGACTTCTAAGTCCCTAGCTATTCGATCTGGTGGAGCAGCGTCCTAGAGAGAAGCCTAGGTTTGCCCGGAACATAGAAATGACCATAACTTTCACACCGGTTTCAATTATTCAGGTTATACAATGGAAGAGCTGTTGCATTTATATAGTGTTTTATGCTTCTGGCGTTGACTTCTTAGGCCCTAACTATTCGACCTGGTGGAGCAACGCCATAGAGTGTAGCCTAGGTTGCCCGGAACTTAGAAATGACCATAACTTTCACTGCGGTTGCAATTATTCAATCTATACGAGGGAAGAACTGTTGTATCTTATTGTATTTTATGCTTCTGGCGTTGACTTCTAAGGCCGTAGCTATTCGATGTGGTGGAGCAACGCCCTAGGGTGGAGCCTAGGTTGCCTGGAACATAGAAATGACCATATCCTTCACACTGGTTGCAATTATTCCTGTTACACGATGGAAAAACTGTTGTATTTTTATTGTATTTTATGCCTCTGGCGTTGACTTCTTAGGCCCTAACTATTCGATCTGGTGGAGCAACGCCCTAGAGTGAAGCCTAGGTTTGCCCGGAACATAGAAATGACCATAACTTTCACACCGGTTGCAAATATTCGTCTTATACGATGGAAAAACTGTTATATTTTTATTGTGTTTTATGCCTCTGGAGTTGACTTCTTAGGCCCTAACTATTCGGTCTGGTGGAGAAACGCCATACAGTGTAGCCTAGGTTGCCCGGAACGTAGAAATGACCATAACTTTCACACCGGTTGCAATTATTCGTTTTATACGATGGAAAAACTGTTGGATTTATTTTGTATTTTATGCCCCTGGAGTTGACTTCTAAGTCCGTAGCCATTCGATCTGGTGGAGCAACGCCCTAGAGCGAAGCCTATGTTGCCGGGAACGTAGAAATGACCATAACTTTCATACTGGTGCAGTTATTCGTTTTATACAATGGAAATACAGTTCTATTTATTTTGTATTTTATGATTCGAGCGTTGACTTCTAAGGCCCAAACTATTCTATCTGGTGGGGCAACGGCCAAGAGTCAAGCCTATGTCGCCCGGAACGTAGAAATGACCATAACTTTCACACTGGTTGCAATTATTCGTTTTATACAATGGAAAAGCTGTTGTATTTATATTGTATTTTATGCTTCTGGCGTTGACTTCTAAGTCCCTAGCTGTACGATCTGGTGGAGCAGCGCCCTAGAGTGAAGCCTAGGTTGGCAGGAACGTAGAAATGACCATTACCTTCACACAGGTTGCAGTTATTCATTCTATACGAGTGAAGAGCTGCTGTATTTTACTGTATTTTATGCTTCTGGCGTTGACTTCTAAAACCGTAGCTATTCGATGTGGTTGAATACGCCCTAGAGTGGAGCCTAGGTTGCCCGGAACGTAGAAATGACCATGTCCTTCACACCGGTTTCAATTATTTGTTTTTTGCGATGGAATAGCTGTTTTATTTATTTTGTATTTGGTGCTTCTGGCCTTGACTTCCTATGCCCTAACTATTCGATCTGGTGGAACAACTCCCTAGAGTGAGGCAGACGTTGCCCGGATCGTAGAAATGACTATCACTTTCACACTGGTTGCAATTATTTCTATTATACGATGGAAAAGCTGTAGGATTTTTATTGTATTTTATGCTTCAGGCGTTGACTTCTTAGGCCCTAACTATTCGATCTGGTGGAACAATGCCCTAGAGTGAAGCCTAGGTTGCCCGGCATGTAGAAATGACAATAACTTTCACACTGGTTGCAATTATTCGTTCTATACGATGGAAAAACTGTTGTATTTATATTATGCTTTATGCTTCTGGGGTTGACTTCTTAGGCCCTAACTATTCGATCTGGTTGAGTAACGCCCTAGAGTGAAGCCCAGGTTGCCCAAAATGTAGAAATGACCATTACCATCACACTGGTTGCAATTATTCATTTTATACGATGGAAAAACTGTTGTATTTTTATTGTACTTTATGCTCCGGGTGTAGACTTCTAAGGCCCTAACTATTCGATCTGGTGGAGCAACGCCGTAGAGTGTAGGCTTGGTTGCCCGGAAGGTAGAAATGACCATCTCTTTCACACCGGTTACTATTATTTGTTTTTTACGATGGAAAGACTGTTGTATTTATATTGTGTTTTATGCCTCTGGAGTTGACTTCTTAGGCCCTAACTTTTCGATCTGGTGTAACAACGCCCTAGAGTGAAGCCTAGGTTGCCCGGAACGTAGAAATGACCATGACTTTCACACTGGCTGCAATTATTCCTGTTACACGATGGAAAAGCTGTTGTATCTTTACTGTATTTTAGGCTTCGGGCGTTGACTTCTATGGCCCTACCTATTCCATCTGGTGGAGCAACGCCCTAGAGTCAAGTCTAGGTTGCCCGCAACATAGAAATGACCACTACTTTCACACTGTTTGCAATTATTCATTCTATACGAGGGAAGAACTGTTGTATTTTATTGTAAGTTATGCTTCTGGCGTTGACTTCTAAGGCCGTAGCTATTCGATGTGGTGGAGCAACGCCCTAGGGTGGAGCCTAGGTTGCCCGGAACGTAGAAATGGCCATATCTTTCACACTGGTTGCAATTATTCCTGTTACACGATGGAAAAGCTGTTGTATATTTATTGTATTTTATGCCTCTGGCGTTGACTTCTTAGGCCCTAACTATTCGATCTGGTGGAGCAACGCCCTAGAGTGAAGCCTAGGTTTGCCCGGAACATAGAAATGACCATATCCTTCACACTGGTTGCAATTATTCCTGTTACACGATGGAAAAACTGTTGTATTTTTATTGTATTTTATGCCTCTGGCGTTGACTTCTTAGGCCCTAACTATTCGATCTGGTGGAGCAACGCCCTAGAGTGAAGCCTAGGTTTGCCCGGAACATAGAAATGACCATAACTTTCACACCGGTTGCAAATATTCGTCTTATACGATGGAAAAACTCTTTTATTTTTATTGTGTTTTATGCCTCTGGAGTTGACTTCTTAGGCCCTAACTATTCGGTCTGGTGGAGAAACGCCATAGAGTGTAGCCTAGGTTGCCCGGAACTTAGAAATGACCATAACTTTCACACCGGTTGCAATTATTCATTCTATACGAGGGAAGAACTGTTGTATTTTATTGTAAGTTATGCTTCTGGCGTTGACTTCTAAGGCCGTAGCTATTCGATGTGGTGGAGCAACGCCCTACGGTGGAGCCTAGGTTGCCCGGAACGTAGAAATGGCCATATCTTTCACACTGGTTGCAATTACTCCTGTTACACGATGGAAAAGCTGTTGTATATTTATTGTATTTTATGCCTCTGGCGTTGACTTCTTAGGCCCTAACTATTCGATCTGGTGGAGCAACGCCCTAGAGTGAAGCCTAGGTTTGCCCGGAACATAGAAATGACCATATCCCTCACACTGGTTGCAATTATTCCTGTTACACGATGGAAAAACTGTTGTATCTTTATTGTATTTTATGCCTCTGGCGTTGACTTCTTAGGCCCTAACTATTCGATCTGGTGGAGCAACGCCCTTGAGTGAAGCCTAGGTTTGCCCGGAACATAGAAATGACCATAACTTTCACACCGGTTGCAAATATTCGTCTTATACGATGGAAAAACTCTTTTATTTTTATTGTGTTTTATGCCTCTGGAGTTGACTTCTTAGGCCCTAACTATTCGGTGTGGTGGAGCATCGCCCTGGAGTGAAGCCTAGGTTGCCCGGAACGTAGAAATGACCATCACTTTCACACTGGTTGCAATTGTTCCTGTTATACGATGGCAAAACTGTTGTATCTTTATTGTATTTTATGCTTCGGCCATTGACTTCTAAGGCCCTAGCTATTCGATCTTTTGGAGCATAGACCTAGGGTGAAGCCTAGGTTGCCCGAAACGTAGAAATGACCATTACTTTCACGCTGGTTGCAATTATTCATGCTATACGATGGAAAAACTGTTGTATTTTTATTGTATTTTATGCTTCTGGCGTCGACTTCTTAGGCCCTAACTATTCGATCTGGTGGACCAGCTCCCTAGAGTGAAGCCAAGGTTGCCCGGAACGTAGAAATGACTATTACCTTCAAACTGGTTGCAATTATTCCTGTCACACGATGGAAAGACTGTTGTACTTTTGTATCTTATGCTTCTGGCGTTGACTTCTTAGGCCCTATCTATTCGATCCGGTGGAGCAACGCCCTAGAGTGAGGCCTAGGTTGCCCGGAACATAGAAATGACCGTTACTTTCACAATATTTGCAAACATTCGTCTTATACGATGGAAAGCTCTTGTATTTATATTGTATATTATGCTTCTGGCGTTGACTTCCAAGGCCGTAGCTACTCAATGTGGTGGAGCAACGCCCTAGAGTGAAGCCTAGGCAGCTCGGATCGTAGAAATGACCATAACTTTCACACTGGTTGCAATTATTCGTTTTATAGAATGGAAAAACTGTTCTATTTATTTTGTATTTTATGCTTCGGGCGTTGACTTCTAAGGCCGTAACGATTCGATCTGGTGAAGAAACGCCCTAGAGTGAAGCCTAGGTTGCCCGGAACGTAGAAATGACCATTACTTTCGCACTGGCTGCAATTATTCTTTTTATACGAGGGAAAAACTGTTGTATTTATCTTGTATTTTATGCTTCTGGCGTTGACTTCTTAGGTCCTAACTATTCGATCTGGTGGACCAACGCCCTAGAGTGAAGTGTAGGTTGCCCGGAACGTAGAAATGACCATCACTTTCACACTGGTTGCAATTGTTCCTGTTATACGATGGCAAAACTGTTGTATCTTTATTGTATTTTATGCTTCGGCAATTGACTTCTAAGGCCCTAGCTATTCGGTCTTTTGGAGCAAAGACCTAGATTGAAGCCTAGGTTGCCCGAAACGTAGAAATGAACATTACTTTCACTCTGGTTGCAATTATTCAGCTATACGATGGAAAAACTGTTGTATTTTTATTGTCTTTTATGCTTCTGGCGTCGACTTCTTAGACCCTAACTATTCGATCTGGTGGAGCAGCGCCCTAGAGTGAAGCCTAGGTTGCCCGGAACGTAGTAATGACCATTACCTGCACACTGGTTGCAATTATTCCTGTTACGCGATGTGGAGACCGTTGTATTTATACTCTATTTTATGCTTCTGGCGTTGACTTCTAAGTCCCTAGCTATTCGATCTGGTGGAGCAGCGCCCTAGAGTGAAGCCTAGGTTTCCCGGAACGTAGAAATGACCATTACCATCACACTGGTTGCAATTATTCCTGTTATACGGTGGACAAACTGTTGGATTTTTATTGCACTTTATGCTTCTGGCGTTGACTTCTTAGGACCTAACTATTCGATCTGGTGGAGCAACGCCCTAGAGTCAAGTCTAGGTTGCCCGCAACATAGAAATGACCATTACTTTCACACCGGTTTCAATTATTCAAGTTATACAATGGAAGAGCTGTTGCATTTATATAGTGTTTTATGCTTCTGGCGTTGACTTCTTAGGCCCTAACTATTCGATCTGGTGGAGCAACGCCATAGAGTGTAGCCTAGGTTGCCCGGAACTTAGAAATGACCATAACTTTCACTGCGGTTGCAATTATTCATTCTATACGAGGGAAGAACTGTTGTATCTTATTGTATTTTATGCTTCTGGCGTTGACTTCTAAGGCCGTAGCTATTCGATGTGGTGGAGCAATGCCCTAGGGTGGAGCCTAGGTTGCCCGGAACGTAGAAATGATCATTTCTTTCGCACTGGTTGCTATTATTCAGGTTATACAATGGAAAAACTGCTGTATTTATATTGTACTTTATGCTTCTGGCGTTGACTTCTTAGGACCTAACTATTCGTTCTGGTGGAACAACGCCCTAGAGTGAAGCCTAGGTTGCCCAGAAAGTAGAAATGACCATAACTTTCACACTGGTTGCAATTATTCGTTTTATACAATGGAAAAACTGTTCTTTTTATTTTGTATTTTATGCTTCGGCCGTTGACTTCTAAGGCCATACCTATTCGATCTGGCGGAGCAACGCCCTAGAGTGAAGCCTAGGTAGCCTGGAACGTAGAAATGACCCTATCTTTCAAACGAGTTTCAATTATCCGTTTTATACGATGGAAAAACTGTTGTATTTATTTTGTATTTTATGCTTCTGGCGATGACTTCTAAGGCCCTAACTATTCGATCTGGTGAAGTAACGCCCTAGAGTGAAGCCTAGGTTGCCCGAAACGTAGGAATGACCATTACCTTCACAGTGGTTGCAATAACTGCTGTTATACGGTGCAAAAACTGTTGCATTTATATTGTATTTTATGCTTCTGGCGTTGACTTCTAAGGCGGTAGCTATTCGAGCTGGCGGAGCAACGCCCTAGAGTGAAACCTAGGTTGCCCGGAACGTAGAAATGACCAGTACCTTCACACAGGTTGCAGTTATTCCTGTTATACGATGGAAAAGCTGCTGTATTTATACTGTATTTTAAGCTTTGGGCGTTGACTTCTAAAGCCCTAACTATTCGATCTGGTTGGGCAACGCGCTAGGGTGAAGTCTAGGTTGCGCGGAACGTAGAAATGACCATAGCTTTCATACTGGTTTCAATTATTCGTTTTATACGATGGAAAAACTGTTGTATTTATATTGCATTTTATGCTTCTGGCGCTGACTTCTTAGGCCCTAACTATTCGATCTGGTGGAACAATGCCCTAGAGTGAAGCCTAGGTTGCCCGGCATGTAGAAATGACCATAACTTTCACACTGGTTGCAATTATTCGTTCTATACGATGGAAAAGCTGTTGTATTTATATTATATTTTATGCTTCTGGGGTTGACTTCTTAGGCCCTAACTATTCGATCTGGTTGAGCAACGCCCTAGAGTGAAGCCCAGGTTGCCCAAAATGTGGAAATGACCATTACCATCACACTGGTTGCAATTATTCACTTTATACCATGGAAAAACTGTTGTATTTTTATTGTACTTTATGCTCCGGGCGTAGACTTCTAAGGCCCTAACTATTCGATCTGGTGGAGCAACGCCCTAGAGTTTAGGCTAGGTTGCCCGGAAGGTAGAAATGACCATCTCTTTCACACCGGTTACTATTATTTGTTTTTTACGATGGAAAGACTGTTGTATTTATATTGTGTTTTATGCCTCTGGAGTTGACTTCTTAGGCCCTAACTTTTCGATCTGGTGTAACAACGCCCTAGAGTGAAGCCTAGGTTGCCCGGAACGTAGAAATGACCATGACTTTCACACTGGCTGCAATTATTCCTGTTACACGATGGAAAAACTGTTGTATCTTTACTGTATTTTAGGCTTCGGGCGTTGACTTCTATGTCCCTACCTATTCCATCTGGTGGAGCAACGCCCTAGAGTCAAGTCTAGGTTGCCCGCAACATAGAAATGACCATTACTTTCACACTGTTTACAATTATTCATTCTATACGAGGGAAGAGGTGTTGTATTTTATTGTATTTTATGCCTCTGGCGTTGACTTCTAAGGCCGTAGCTAATCGATGTGGTGGAGCAACGCCCTAGAGTGAAGCCTAGGTTTGCCCGGAACATAGAAATGACCATAACTTTCACACCGGTTGCAATTATTCCTGTTACACGATGGAAAAACTGTTGTATTTTTATTGTATTTTATGCCTCTGGCGTTGACTTCTTAGGCCCTAACTATTCGATCTGGTGGAGCAACGCCCTAGAGTGAAGCCTAGGTTTGCCCGGAACATAGAAATGACCATAACTTTCACACCGGTTGCAAATATTCGTCTTATACGATGGAAAAACTCTTTTATTTTTATTGTGTTTTATGCCTCTGGAGTTGACTTCTTAGGCCCTAACTATTCGGTCTGGTGGAGAAACGCCATAGAGTGTAGCCTAGGTTGCCCGGAACTTAGAAATGACCATAACTTTCACACCGGTTGCAATTATTCATTCTATACGAGGGAAGAACTGTTGTATTTTATTGTAAGTTATGCTTCTGGCGTTGACTTCTAAGGCCGTAGCTATTCGATGTGGTGGAGCAACGCCCTACGGTGGAGCCTAGGTTGCCCGGAACGTAGAAATGGCCATATCTTTCACACTGGTTGCAATTACTCCTGTTACACGATGGAAAAGCTGTTGTATATTTATTGTATTTTATGCCTCTGGCGTTGACTTCTTAGGCCCTAACTATTCGATCTGGTGGAGCAACGCCCTAGAGTGAAGCCTAGGTTTGCCCGGAACATAGAAATGACCATATCCCTCACACTGGTTGCAATTATTCTTGTTACACGATGGAAAAACTGTTGTATCTTTATTGTATTTTATGCCTCTGGCGTTGACTTCTTAGGCCCTAACTATTCGATCTGGTGGAGCAACGCCCTAGAGTGAAGCCTAGGTTTGCCCGGAACATAGAAATGACCATAACTTTCACACCGGTTGCAAATATTCGTCTTATACGATGGAAAAACTCTTTTATTTTTATTGTGTTTTATGCCTCTGGAGTTGACTTCTTAGGCCCTAACTATTCGGTCTGGTGGAGCATCGCCCTGGAGTGAAGCCTAGTTTGCCCGGAACGTAGAAATGACCATCACTTTCACACTGGTTGCAATTGTTCCTGTTATACGATGGCAAAACTGTTGTATCTTTATTGTATTTTATGCTTCGGCCATTGACTTCTAAGGCCCTAGCTATTCGATCTTTTGGAGCATAGACCTAGGGTGAAGCCTAGGTTGCCCGAAACGTAGAAATGACCATTACTTTCACGCTGGTTGCAATTATTCATGCTATACGATGGAAAAACTGTTGTATTTTTATTGTATTTTATGCTTCTGGCGTCGACTTCTTAGGCCCTAACTATTCGATCTGGTGGACCAGCTCCCTAGAGTGAAGCCAAGGTTGCCCGGAACGTAGAAATGACTATTACCTTCAAACTGGTTGCAATTATTCCTGTCACACGATGGAAAGACTGTTGTACTTTTGTATCTTATGCTTCTGGCGTTGACTTCTTAGGCCCTATCTATTCGATCCGGTGGAGCAACGCCCTAGAGTGAGGCCTAGGTTGCCCGGAACATAGAAATGACCGTTACTTTCACAATATTTGCAAACATTCGTCTTATACGATGGAAAGCTCTTGTATTTATATTGTATATTATGCTTCTGGCGTTGACTTCCAAGGCCGTAGCTACTCAATGTGGTGGAGCAACGCCCTAGAGTGAAGCCTAGGCAGCTCGGATCGTAGAAATGACCATAACTTTCACACTGGTTGCAATTATTCGTTTTATAGAATGGAAAAACTGTTCTATTTATTTTGTATTTTATGCTTCGGGCGTTGACTTCTAAGGCCGTAACGATTCGATCTGGTGGAGAAACGCCCTAGAGTGAAGCCTAGGTTGCCCGGAACGTAGAAATGACCATTACTTTCGCACTGGCTGCAATTATTCTTTTTATACGAGGGAAAAACTGTTGTATTTATCTTGTATTTTATGCTTCTGGCGTTGACTTCTTAGGTCCTAACTATTCGATCTGGTGGACCAACGCCCTAGAGTGAAGTGTAGGTTGCCCGGAACGTAGAAATGACCATCACTTTAACACTGGTTGCAATTGTTCCTGTTATACGATGGCAAAACTGTTGTATCTTTATTGTATTTTATGCTTCGGCAATTGACTTCTAAGGCCCTAGCTATTCGGTCTTTTGGAGCAAAGACCTAGATTGAAGCCTAGGTTGCCCGAAACGTAGAAATGAACATTACTTTCACTCTGGTTGCAATTATTCAGCTATACGATGGAAAAACTGTTGTATTTTTATTGTCTTTTATGCTTCTGGCGTCGACTTCTTAGACCCTAACTATTCGATCTGGTGGAGCAGCGCCCTAGAGTGAAGCCTAGGTTGCCCGGAACGTAGTAATGACCATTACCATCACACTGGTTGCAATTATTCCTGTTATACGGTGGACAAACTGTTGGATTTTTATTGCACTTTATGCTTCTGGCGTTGACTTCTTAGGACCTAACTATTCGATCTGGTGGAGCAACGCCCTAGAGTCAAGTCTAGGTTGCCCGCAACATAGAAATGACCATTACTTTCACACCGGTTTCAATTATTCAAGTTATACAATGGAAGAGCTGTTGCATTTATATAGTGTTTTATGCTTCTGGCGTTGACTTCTTAGGCCCTAACTATTCGATCTGGTGGAGCAACGCCATAGAGTGTAGCCTAGGTTGCCCGGAACTTAGAAATGACCATAACTTTCACTGCGGTTGCAATTATTCATTCTATACGAGGGAAGAACTGTTGTATCTTATTGTATTTTATGCTTCTGGCGTTGACTTCTAAGGCCGTAGCTATTCGATGTGGTGGAGCAATGCCCTAGGGTGGAGCCTAGGTTGCCCGGAACGTAGAAATGATCATTTCTTTCGCACTGGTTGCTATTATTCAGGTTATACAATGGAAAAACTGCTGTATTTATATTGTACTTTATGCTTCTGGCGTTGACTTCTTAGGACCTAACTATTCGTTCTGGTGGAAGAACGCCCTAGAGTGAAGCCTAGGTTGCCCAGAAAGTAGAAATGACCATAACTTTCACACTGGTTGCAATTATTCGTTTTATACAATGGAAAAACTGTTCTTTTTATTTTGTATTTTATGCTTCGGCCGTTGACTTCTAAGGCCATACCTATTCGATCTGGCTGAGCAACGCCCTAGAGTGAAGCCTAGGTTGCCCGGAACGTAGAAATGACCATATCCTTCACACTGGTTGCAATTACTCGTGTTATACGATGGAAAAACTGTTGCATTTTTATCTTATTATAAGCTTCGTGCGTAGCCTTCTAAGGCCCTAACTATTCGATCTGGTGGCGCAACGCCCTAGAGTGAAGCCTAGGTAGCCTGGAACGTAGAAATGACCCTATCTTTCAAACGAGTTTCAATTATCCGTTTTATACGATGGAAAAACTGTTGTATTTATTTTGTATTTTATGCTTCTGGCGATGACTTCTAAGGCCCTAACTATTCGATCTGGTGAAGTAACGCCCTAGAGTGAAGCCTAGGTTGCCCGAAACGTAGGAATGACCATTACCTTCACAGTGGTTGCAATAACTGCTGTTATACGATGCAAAAACTGTTGCATTTATATTGTATTTTATGCTTCTGGCGTTGACTTCTAAGGCGGTAGCTATTCGAGCTGGCGGAGCAACGCCCTAGAGTGAAACCTAGGTTGCCCGGAACGTAGAAATGACCAGTACCTTCACACAGGTTGCAGTTATTCCTGTTATACGATGGAAAAGCTGCTGTATTTATACTGTATTTTAAGCTTTGGGCGTTGACTTCTAAAGCCCTAACTATTCGATCTGGTTGGGCAACGCGCTAGGGTGAAGTCTAGGTTGCGCGGAACGTAGAAATGACCATAGCTTTCATACTGGTTTCAATTATTCGTTTTATACGATGGAAAAACTGTTGTATTTATATTGCATTTTATGCTTCTGGCGCTGACTTCTTAGGCCCTAACTATTCGATCTGGTGGAACAATGCCCTAGAGTGAAGCCTAGGTTGCCCGGCATGTAGAAATGACCATAACTTTCACACTGGTTGCAATTATTCGTTCTATACGATGGAAAAGCTGTTGTATTTATATTATATTTTATGCTTCTGGGGTTGACTTCTTAGGCCCTAACTATTCGATCTGGTTGAGCAACGCCCTAGAGTGAAGCCCAGGTTGCCCAAAATGTGGAAATGACCATTACCATCACACTGGTTGCAATTATTCACTTTATACCATGGAAAAACTGTTGTATTTTTATTGTACTTTATGCTCCGGGCGTAGACTTCTAAGGCCCTAACTATTCGATCTGGTGGAGCAACGCCCTAGAGTTTAGGCTAGGTTGCCCGGAAGGTAGAAATGACCATCTCTTTCACACCGGTTACTATTATTTGTTTTTTACGATGGAAAGACTGTTGTATTTATATTGTGTTTTATGCCTCTGGAGTTGACTTCTTAGGCCCTAACTTTTCGATCTGGTGTAACAACGCCCTAGAGTGAAGCCTAGGTTGCCCGGAACGTAGAAATGACCATGACTTTCACACTGGCTGCAATTATTCCTGTTACACGATGGAAAAACTGTTGTATCTTTACTGTATTTTAGGCTTCGGGCGTTGACTTCTATGTCCCTACCTATTCCATCTGGTGGAGCAACGCCCTAGAGTCAAGTCTAGGTTGCCCGCAACATAGAAATGACCATTACTTTCACACTGTTTACAATTATTCATTCTATACGAGGGAAGAAGTGTTGTATTTTATTGTATTTTATGCCTCTGGCGTTGACTTCTAAGGCCGTAGCTAATCGATGTGGTGGAGCAACGCCCTAGAGTGAAGCCTAGGTTTGCCCGGAACATAGAAATGACCATAACTTTCACACCGGTTGCAAATATTCGTCTTATACGATGGAAAAACTCTTTTATTTTTATTGTGTTTTATGCCTCTGGAGTTGACTTCTTAGGCCCTAACTATTCGGTGTGGTGGAGCATCGCCCTGGAGTGAAGCCTAGGTTGCCCGGAACGTAGAAATGACCATCACTTTCACACTGGTTGCAATTGTTCCTGTTATACGATGGCAAAACTGTTGTATCTTTATTGTATTTTATGCTTCGGCCATTGACTTCTAAGGCCCTAGCTATTCGATCTTTTGGAGCATAGACCTAGGGTGAAGCCTAGGTTGCCCGAAACGTAGAAATGACCATTACTTTCACGCTGGTTGCAATTATTCATGCTATACGATGGAAAAACTGTTGTATTTTTATTGTATTTTATGCTTCTGGCGTCGACTTCTTAGGCCCTAACTATTCGATCTGGTGGACCAGCTCCCTAGAGTGAAGCCAAGGTTGCCCGGAACGTAGAAATGACTATTACCTTCAAACTGGTTGCAATTATTCCTGTCACACGATGGAAAGACTGTTGTACTTTTGTATCTTATGCTTCTGGCGTTGACTTCTTAGGCCCTATCTATTCGATCCGGTGGAGCAACGCCCTAGAGTGAGGCCTAGGTTGCCCGGAACATAGAAATGACCGTTACTTTCACAATATTTGCAAACATTCGTCTTATACGATGGAAAGCTCTTGTATTTATATTGTATATTATGCTTCTGGCGTTGACTTCCAAGGCCGTAGCTACTCAATGTGGTGGAGCAACGCCCTAGAGTGAAGCCTAGGCAGCTCGGATCGTAGAAATGACCATAACTTTCACACTGGTTGCAATTATTCGTTTTATAGAATGGAAAAACTGTTCTATTTATTTTGTATTTTATGCTTCGGGCGTTGACTTCTAAGGCCGTAACGATTCGATCTGGTGAAGAAACGCCCTAGAGTGAAGCCTAGGTTGCCCGGAACGTAGAAATGACCATTACTTTCGCACTGGCTGCAATTATTCTTTTTATACGAGGGAAAAACTGTTGTATTTATCTTGTATTTTATGCTTCTGGCGTTGACTTCTTAGGTCCTAACTATTCGATCTGGTGGACCAACGCCCTAGAGTGAAGTGTAGGTTGCCCGGAACGTAGAAATGACCATCACTTTCACACTGGTTGCAATTGTTCCTGTTATACGATGGCAAAACTGTTGTATCTTTATTGTATTTTATGCTTCGGCAATTGACTTCTAAGGCCCTAGCTATTCGGTCTTTTGGAGCAAAGACCTAGATTGAAGCCTAGGTTGCCCGAAACGTAGAAATGAACATTACTTTCACTCTGGTTGCAATTATTCAGCTATACGATGGAAAAACTGTTGTATTTTTATTGTCTTTTATGCTTCTGGCGTCGACTTCTTAGACCCTAACTATTCGATCTGGTGGAGCAGCGCCCTAGAGTGAAGCCTAGGTTGCCCGGAACGTAGTAATGACCATTACCTGCACACTGGTTGCAATTATTCCTGTTACGCGATGTGGAGACCGTTGTATTTATACTCTATTTTATGCTTCTGGCGTTGACTTCTAAGTCCCTAGCTATTCGATCTGGTGGAGCAGCGCCCTAGAGTGAAGCCTAGGTTTCCCGGAACGTAGAAATGACCATTACCATCACACTGGTTGCAATTATTCCTGTTATACGGTGGACAAACTGTTGGATTTTTATTGCACTTTATGCTTCTGGCGTTGACTTCTTAGGACCTAACTATTCGATCTGGTGGAGCAACGCCCTAGAGTCAAGTCTAGGTTGCCCGCAACATAGAAATGACCATTACTTTCACACCGGTTTCAATTATTCAAGTTATACAATGGAAGAGCTGTTGCATTTATATAGTGTTTTATGCTTCTGGCGTTGACTTCTTAGGCCCTAACTATTCGATCTGGTGGAGCAACGCCATAGAGTGTAGCCTAGGTTGCCCGGAACTTAGAAATGACCATAACTTTCACTGCGGTTGCAATTATTCATTCTATACGAGGGAAGAACTGTTGTATCTTATTGTATTTTATGCTTCTGGCGTTGACTTCTAAGGCCGTAGCTATTCGATGTGGTGGAGCAATGCCCTAGGGTGGAGCCTAGGTTGCCCGGAACGTAGAAATGATCATTTCTTTCGCACTGGTTGCTATTATTCAGGTTATACAATGGAAAAACTGCTGTATTTATATTGTACTTTATGCTTCTGGCGTTGACTTCTTAGGACCTAACTATTCGTTCTGGTGGAACAACGCCCTAGAGTGAAGCCTAGGTTGCCCAGAAAGTAGAAATGACCATAACTTTCACACTGGTTGCAATTATTCGTTTTATACAATGGAAAAACTGTTCTTTTTATTTTGTATTTTATGCTTCGGCCGTTGACTTCTAAGGCCATACCTATTCGATCTGGCGGAGCAACGCCCTAGAGTGAAGCCTAGGTAGCCTGGAACGTAGAAATGACCCTATCTTTCAAACGAGTTTCAATTATCCGTTTTATACGATGGAAAAACTGTTGTATTTATTTTGTATTTTATGCTTCTGGCGATGACTTCTAAGGCCCTAACTATTCGATCTGGTGAAGTAACGCCCTAGAGTGAAGCCTAGGTTGCCCGAAACGTAGGAATGACCATTACCTTCACAGTGGTTGCAATAACTGCTGTTATACGGTGCAAAAACTGTTGCATTTATATTGTATTTTATGCTTCTGGCGTTGACTTCTAAGGCGGTAGCTATTCGAGCTGGCGGAGCAACGCCCTAGAGTGAAACCTAGGTTGCCCGGAACGTAGAAATGACCAGTACCTTCACACAGGTTGCAGTTATTCCTGTTATACGATGGAAAAGCTGCTGTATTTATACTGTATTTTAAGCTTTGGGCGTTGACTTCTAAAGCCCTAACTATTCGATCTGGTTGGGCAACGCGCTAGGGTGAAGTCTAGGTTGCGCGGAACGTAGAAATGACCATAGCTTTCATACTGGTTTCAATTATTCGTTTTATACGATGGAAAAACTGTTGTATTTATATTGCATTTTATGCTTCTGGCGCTGACTTCTTAGGCCCTAACTATTCGATCTGGTGGAACAATGCCCTAGAGTGAAGCCTAGGTTGCCCGGCATGTAGAAATGACCATAACTTTCACACTGGTTGCAATTATTCGTTCTATACGATGGAAAAGCTGTTGTATTTATATTATATTTTATGCTTCTGGGGTTGACTTCTTAGGCCCTAACTATTCGATCTGGTTGAGCAACGCCCTAGAGTGAAGCCCAGGTTGCCCAAAATGTGGAAATGACCATTACCATCACACTGGTTGCAATTATTCACTTTATACCATGGAAAAACTGTTGTATTTTTATTGTACTTTATGCTCCGGGCGTAGACTTCTAAGGCCCTAACTATTCGATCTGGTGGAGCAACGCCCTAGAGTTTAGGCTAGGTTGCCCGGAAGGTAGAAATGACCATCTCTTTCACACCGGTTACTATTATTTGTTTTTTACGATGGAAAGACTGTTGTATTTATATTGTGTTTTATGCCTCTGGAGTTGACTTCTTAGGCCCTAACTTTTCGATCTGGTGTAACAACGCCCTAGAGTGAAGCCTAGGTTGCCCGGAACGTAGAAATGACCATGACTTTCACACTGGCTGCAATTATTCCTGTTACACGATGGAAAAACTGTTGTATCTTTACTGTATTTTAGGCTTCGGGCGTTGACTTCTATGTCCCTACCTATTCCATCTGGTGGAGCAACGCCCTAGAGTCAAGTCTAGGTTGCCCGCAACATAGAAATGACCATTACTTTCACACTGTTTACAATTATTCATTCTATACGAGGGAAGAGGTGTTGTATTTTATTGTATTTTATGCCTCTGGCGTTGACTTCTAAGGCCGTAGCTAATCGATGTGGTGGAGCAACGCCCTAGAGTGAAGCCTAGGTTTGCCCGGAACATAGAAATGACCATAACTTTCACACCGGTTGCAATTATTCCTGTTACACGATGGAAAAACTGTTGTATTTTTATTGTATTTTATGCCTCTGGCGTTGACTTCTTAGGCCCTAACTATTCGATCTGGTGGAGCAACGCCCTAGAGTGAAGCCTAGGTTTGCCCGGAACATAGAAATGACCATAACTTTCACACCGGTTGCAAATATTCGTCTTATACGATGGAAAAACTCTTTTATTTTTATTGTGTTTTATGCCTCTGGAGTTGACTTCTTAGGCCCTAACTATTCGGTCTGGTGGAGAAACGCCATAGAGTGTAGCCTAGGTTGCCCGGAACTTAGAAATGACCATAACTTTCACACCGGTTGCAATTATTCATTCTATACGAGGGAAGAACTGTTGTATTTTATTGTAAGTTATGCTTCTGGCGTTGACTTCTAAGGCCGTAGCTATTCGATGTGGTGGAGCAACGCCCTACGGTGGAGCCTAGGTTGCCCGGAACGTAGAAATGGCCATATCTTTCACACTGGTTGCAATTACTCCTGTTACACGATGGAAAAGCTGTTGTATATTTATTGTATTTTATGCCTCTGGCGTTGACTTCTTAGGCCCTAACTATTCGATCTGGTGGAGCAACGCCCTAGAGTGAAGCCTAGGTTTGCCCGGAACATAGAAATGACCATATCCCTCACACTGGTTGCAATTATTCTTGTTACACGATGGAAAAACTGTTGTATCTTTATTGTATTTTATGCCTCTGGCGTTGACTTCTTAGGCCCTAACTATTCGATCTGGTGGAGCAACGCCCTAGAGTGAAGCCTAGGTTTGCCCGGAACATAGAAATGACCATAACTTTCACACCGGTTGCAAATATTCGTCTTATACGATGGAAAAACTCTTTTATTTTTATTGTGTTTTATGCCTCTGGAGTTGACTTCTTAGGCCCTAACTATTCGGTCTGGTGGAGCATCGCCCTGGAGTGAAGCCTAGTTTGCCCGGAACGTAGAAATGACCATCACTTTCACACTGGTTGCAATTGTTCCTGTTATACGATGGCAAAACTGTTGTATCTTTATTGTATTTTATGCTTCGGCCATTGACTTCTAAGGCCCTAGCTATTCGATCTTTTGGAGCATAGACCTAGGGTGAAGCCTAGGTTGCCCGAAACGTAGAAATGACCATTACTTTCACGCTGGTTGCAATTATTCATGCTATACGATGGAAAAACTGTTGTATTTTTATTGTATTTTATGCTTCTGGCGTCGACTTCTTAGGCCCTAACTATTCGATCTGGTGGACCAGCTCCCTAGAGTGAAGCCAAGGTTGCCCGGAACGTAGAAATGACTATTACCTTCAAACTGGTTGCAATTATTCCTGTCACACGATGGAAAGACTGTTGTACTTTTGTATCTTATGCTTCTGGCGTTGACTTCTTAGGCCCTATCTATTCGATCCGGTGGAGCAACGCCCTAGAGTGAGGCCTAGGTTGCCCGGAACATAGAAATGACCGTTACTTTCACAATATTTGCAAACATTCGTCTTATACGATGGAAAGCTCTTGTATTTATATTGTATATTATGCTTCTGGCGTTGACTTCCAAGGCCGTAGCTACTCAATGTGGTGGAGCAACGCCCTAGAGTGAAGCCTAGGCAGCTCGGATCGTAGAAATGACCATAACTTTCACACTGGTTGCAATTATTCGTTTTATAGAATGGAAAAACTGTTCTATTTATTTTGTATTTTATGCTTCGGGCGTTGACTTCTAAGGCCGTAACGATTCGATCTGGTGGAGAAACGCCCTAGAGTGAAGCCTAGGTTGCCCGGAACGTAGAAATGACCATTACTTTCGCACTGGCTGCAATTATTCTTTTTATACGAGGGAAAAACTGTTGTATTTATCTTGTATTTTATGCTTCTGGCGTTGACTTCTTAGGTCCTAACTATTCGATCTGGTGGACCAACGCCCTAGAGTGAAGTGTAGGTTGCCCGGAACGTAGAAATGACCATCACTTTAACACTGGTTGCAATTGTTCCTGTTATACGATGGCAAAACTGTTGTATCTTTATTGTATTTTATGCTTCGGCAATTGACTTCTAAGGCCCTAGCTATTCGGTCTTTTGGAGCAAAGACCTAGATTGAAGCCTAGGTTGCCCGAAACGTAGAAATGAACATTACTTTCACTCTGGTTGCAATTATTCAGCTATACGATGGAAAAACTGTTGTATTTTTATTGTCTTTTATGCTTCTGGCGTCGACTTCTTAGACCCTAACTATTCGATCTGGTGGAGCAGCGCCCTAGAGTGAAGCCTAGGTTGCCCGGAACGTAGTAATGACCATTACCATCACACTGGTTGCAATTATTCCTGTTATACGGTGGACAAACTGTTGGATTTTTATTGCACTTTATGCTTCTGGCGTTGACTTCTTAGGACCTAACTATTCGATCTGGTGGAGCAACGCCCTAGAGTCAAGTCTAGGTTGCCCGCAACATAGAAATGACCATTACTTTCACACCGGTTTCAATTATTCAAGTTATACAATGGAAGAGCTGTTGCATTTATATAGTGTTTTATGCTTCTGGCGTTGACTTCTTAGGCCCTAACTATTCGATCTGGTGGAGCAACGCCATAGAGTGTAGCCTAGGTTGCCCGGAACTTAGAAATGACCATAACTTTCACTGCGGTTGCAATTATTCATTCTATACGAGGGAAGAACTGTTGTATCTTATTGTATTTTATGCTTCTGGCGTTGACTTCTAAGGCCGTAGCTATTCGATGTGGTGGAGCAATGCCCTAGGGTGGAGCCTAGGTTGCCCGGAACGTAGAAATGATCATTTCTTTCGCACTGGTTGCTATTATTCAGGTTATACAATGGAAAAACTGCTGTATTTATATTGTACTTTATGCTTCTGGCGTTGACTTCTTAGGACCTAACTATTCGTTCTGGTGGAAGAACGCCCTAGAGTGAAGCCTAGGTTGCCCAGAAAGTAGAAATGACCATAACTTTCACACTGGTTGCAATTATTCGTTTTATACAATGGAAAAACTGTTCTTTTTATTTTGTATTTTATGCTTCGGCCGTTGACTTCTAAGGCCATACCTATTCGATCTGGCTGAGCAACGCCCTAGAGTGAAGCCTAGGTTGCCCGGAACGTAGAAATGACCATATCCTTCACACTGGTTGCAATTACTCGTGTTATACGATGGAAAAACTGTTGCATTTTTATCTTATTATAAGCTTCGTGCGTAGCCTTCTAAGGCCCTAACTATTCGATCTGGTGGCGCAACGCCCTAGAGTGAAGCCTAGGTAGCCTGGAACGTAGAAATGACCCTATCTTTCAAACGAGTTTCAATTATCCGTTTTATACGATGGAAAAACTGTTGTATTTATTTTGTATTTTATGCTTCTGGCGATGACTTCTAAGGCCCTAACTATTCGATCTGGTGAAGTAACGCCCTAGAGTGAAGCCTAGGTTGCCCGAAACGTAGGAATGACCATTACCTTCACAGTGGTTGCAATAACTGCTGTTATACGATGCAAAAACTGTTGCATTTATATTGTATTTTATGCTTCTGGCGTTGACTTCTAAGGCGGTAGCTATTCGAGCTGGCGGAGCAACGCCCTAGAGTGAAACCTAGGTTGCCCGGAACGTAGAAATGACCAGTACCTTCACACAGGTTGCAGTTATTCCTGTTATACGATGGAAAAGCTGCTGTATTTATACTGTATTTTAAGCTTTGGGCGTTGACTTCTAAAGCCCTAACTATTCGATCTGGTTGGGCAACGCGCTAGGGTGAAGTCTAGGTTGCGCGGAACGTAGAAATGACCATAGCTTTCATACTGGTTTCAATTATTCGTTTTATACGATGGAAAAACTGTTGTATTTATATTGCATTTTATGCTTCTGGCGCTGACTTCTTAGGCCCTAACTATTCGATCTGGTGGAACAATGCCCTAGAGTGAAGCCTAGGTTGCCCGGCATGTAGAAATGACCATAACTTTCACACTGGTTGCAATTATTCGTTCTATACGATGGAAAAGCTGTTGTATTTATATTATATTTTATGCTTCTGGGGTTGACTTCTTAGGCCCTAACTATTCGATCTGGTTGAGCAACGCCCTAGAGTGAAGCCCAGGTTGCCCAAAATGTGGAAATGACCATTACCATCACACTGGTTGCAATTATTCACTTTATACCATGGAAAAACTGTTGTATTTTTATTGTACTTTATGCTCCGGGCGTAGACTTCTAAGGCCCTAACTATTCGATCTGGTGGAGCAACGCCCTAGAGTTTAGGCTAGGTTGCCCGGAAGGTAGAAATGACCATCTCTTTCACACCGGTTACTATTATTTGTTTTTTACGATGGAAAGACTGTTGTATTTATATTGTGTTTTATGCCTCTGGAGTTGACTTCTTAGGCCCTAACTTTTCGATCTGGTGTAACAACGCCCTAGAGTGAAGCCTAGGTTGCCCGGAACGTAGAAATGACCATGACTTTCACACTGGCTGCAATTATTCCTGTTACACGATGGAAAAACTGTTGTATCTTTACTGTATTTTAGGCTTCGGGCGTTGACTTCTATGTCCCTACCTATTCCATCTGGTGGAGCAACGCCCTAGAGTCAAGTCTAGGTTGCCCGCAACATAGAAATGACCATTACTTTCACACTGTTTACAATTATTCATTCTATACGAGGGAAGAAGTGTTGTATTTTATTGTATTTTATGCCTCTGGCGTTGACTTCTAAGGCCGTAGCTAATCGATGTGGTGGAGCAACGCCCTAGAGTGAAGCCTAGGTTTGCCCGGAACATAGAAATGACCATAACTTTCACACCGGTTGCAAATATTCGTCTTATACGATGGAAAAACTCTTTTATTTTTATTGTGTTTTATGCCTCTGGAGTTGACTTCTTAGGCCCTAACTATTCGGTCTGGTGGAGAAACGCCATAGAGTGTAGCCTAGGTTGCCCGGAACGTAGAAATGACCATAACTTTCACACCGGTTGCAATTATTCATTCTATACGAGGGAAGAACTGTTGTATTTTATTGTAAGTTATGCTTCTGGCGTTGACTTCTAAGGCCGTAGCTATTCGATGTGGTGGAGCAACGCCCTACGGTGGAGCCTAGGTTGCCCGGAACGTAGAAATGGCCATATCTTTCACACTGGTTGCAATTACTCCTGTTACACGATGGAAAAGCTGTTGTATATTTATTGTATTTTATGCCTCTGGCGTTGACTTCTTAGGCCCTAACTATTCGATCTGGTGGAGCAACGCCCTAGAGTGAAGCCTAGGTTTGCCCGGAACATAGAAATGACCATATCCCTCACACTGGTTGCAATTATTCCTGTTACACGATGGAAAAACTGTTGTATCTTTATTGTATTTTATGCCTCTGGCGTTGACTTCTTAGGCCCTAACTATTCGATCTGGTGGAGCAACGCCCTAGAGTGAAGCCTAGGTTTGCCCGGAACATAGAAATGACCATAACTTTCACACCGGTTGCAAATATTCGTCTTATACGATGGAAAAACTCTTTTATTTTTATTGTGTTTTATGCCTCTGGAGTTGACTTCTTAGGCCCTAACTATTCGGTCTGGTGGAGAAACGCCATAGAGTGTAGCCTAGGTTGCCCGGAACGTAGAAATGACCATAACTTTCACACCGGTTGCAATTATTCATTCTATACGAGGGAAGAACTGTTGTATTTTATTGTAAGTTATGCTTCTGGCGTTGACTTCTTAGGCCCTAACTTTTCGATCTGGTGTAACAACGCCCTAGAGTGAAGCCTAGGTTGCCCGGAACGTAGAAATGACCATGACTTTCACACTGGCTGCAATTATTCCTGTTACACGATGGAAAAACTGTTGTATCTTTACTGTATTTTAGGCTTCGGGCGTTGACTTCTATGTCCCTACCTATTCCATCTGGTGGAGCAACGCCCTAGAGTCAAGTCTAGGTTGCCCGCAACATAGAAATGACCATTACTTTCACACTGTTTACAATTATTCATTCAATACGAGGGAAGAAGTGTTGTATTTTATTGTATTTTATGCCTCTGGCGTTAACTTCTAAGGCCGTAGCTATTCGATGTGGTGGAGCAACGCCCTAGAGTGAAGCCTAGGTTTGCCCGGAACATAGAAGTGACCATAACTTTCACACTGGTTGCAATTATTCGTTTTATACAATGGAAAAACTGTTCTTTTTATTTCGTATTTTATGCTTCCGGCGTTGTCTTCTAAGGCTATACCTATTCGATCTGGTGGAGCAACGCCCTAGAGTGAAGCCTCGGTTGCCCGGAACGTAGAAATGACCATATCCTTCACACAGGTTGCAATTATTCCTGTTACACGATGGAAAAACTGTTGTATTTTTATTGTATTTTATGCCTCTGGCGTTGACTTCTTAGGCCCTAACTATTCGATCTGGTGGAGCAACGCCCTAGAGTGAAGCCCAGGATTGCCCGGAACATAGAAATGACCATAACCTTCACACCGGTTGCAAATATTCGTTTTATACGATGGAAAAACTGTTTTATTTATATTGTGTTTTGTGCCTCTGGAGTTGACTTCATAGGCCCTAACTATTCGATCTGGTGGAGCAACGCCATAGAGTGTAGCCTAGGTTGCCCGGAACGTAGAAATGACCATAGCTTTCACACTGGTTGCAATTATTCGTTTTATACAGTGGAAAAGCTGTTGTATTTATATTGTATTTTATGCTTCTGGCGTTGACTTCTAAGTCCCTAGCTATACGATCTGGTGGAGCAACGCCCTAGAGTGAGGCCTAGGATGCCTGGAACGTAGTAATGACCATTACCTGCACACTGGTTGCAATTATTCCTGTTACGCGATGAAAAGACTGTTGTATTTATACTGTATTTTATGCTTCTGGGGTTGACTTCTAAGTCCCTAGCTATCCGATCTGGTGGAGCAGCGCCCTAGAGTGAAGCCTAGGTTGCCCGGAACGTAGTAATGACCATTACCTGCACACTGGTTGCAATTATTCCTGTTACGCGATGAAAAGACTGTTGTATTTATACTCTATTTTATGCTTCTGGCGTTGACTTCTAAGTCCCTAGCTATTCGATCTGGTGGAGCAGCGCCCTAGAGTGAAGCCTAGGTTTGCCCGGAACATAGAAATGACCATAACTTTCACACCGGTTTCAATTATTCAGGTTATACAATGGAAGAGCTGTTGCATTTATATAGAGTTTTATGCTTCTGGCGTTGACTTCTTAGGCCCTAACTATTCGATCTGGTGGAGCAACGCCATAGAGTGTAGCCTAGGTTGCCCGGAACTTAGAAATGACCATAACTTTCACTGCGGTTGCAATTATTCAATCTATACGAGGGAAGAACTGTTGTATCCTATTGTATTTTATGCTTCTGGCGTTGACTTCTAAGGCCGTAGCTATTCGATGTGGTGGAGCAACGCCCTAGGGTGGAGCCTAGGTTGCCTGGAACATAGAAATGACCATATCCTTCACACTGGTTGCAATTATTCCTGTTACACGATGGAAAAACTGTTGTATTTTTATTGTATTTTATGCCTCTGGCGTTGACTTCTTAGGCCCTAACTATTCGATCTGGTGGAGCAACGCCCTAGAGTGAAGCCTAGGTTTGCCCGGGACATAGAAATGACCATAACTTTCACACCGGTTGCAAATATTCGTCTTATACGATGGAAAAACTGTTATATTTTTATTGTGTTTTATGCCTCTGGAGTTGACTTCTTAGGCCCTAACTATTCGGTCTGGTGGAGAAACGCCATACAGTGTAGCCTAGGTTGCCCGGAACGTAGAAATGACCATAACTTTCACACCGGTTGCAATTATTCGTTTTATACGATGGAAAAACTGTTGGATTTATTTTGTATTTTATGCCCCTGGAGTTGACTTCTAAGTCCGTAGCCATTCGATCTGGTGGAGCAACGCCCTAGAGCGAAGCCTATGTTGCCGGGAACGTAGAAATGACCATAACTTTCATACTGGTGCAGTTATTCGTTTTATACAATGGAAAAACAGTTCTATTTATTTTGTATTTTATGATTCGAGCGTTGACTTCTAAGGCCCAAACTATTCTATCTGGTGGGGCAACGGCCAAGAGTCAAGCCTATGTCGCCCGGAACGTAGAAATGACCATAACTTTCACACTGGTTGCAATTATTCGTTTTATACAATGGAAAAGCTGTTGTATTTATATTGTATTTTATGCTTCTGGCGTTGACTTCTAAGTCCCTAGCTGTACGATCTGGTGGAGCAGCGCCCTAGAGTGAAGCCTAGGTTGGCGGGAACGTAGAAATGACCATTACCTTCACACAGGTTGCAGTTATTCATTCTATACGAGTGAAGAGCTGCTGTATTTTACTGTATTTTATGCTTCTGGCGTTGACTTCTAAGACCGTAGCTATTCGATGTGGTTGAATACGCCCTAGAGTGGAGCCTAGGTTGCCCGGAACGTAGAAATGACCATGTCCTTCACACCGGTTTCAATTATTTGTTTTTTGCAATGGAATAGCTGTTTTATTTATTTTGTATTTGGTGCTTCTGGCCTTGACTTCCTATGCCCTAACTATTCGATCTGGTGGAACAACTCCCTAGAGTGAGGCAGACGTTGCCCGGATCATAGAAATGACTATCACTTTCACACTGGTTGCAATTATTTCTATTATACGATGGAAAACCTGTTGGATTTTTATTGTATTTTATGCTTCAGGCGTTGACTTCTTAGGCCCTAACTATTCGATCTGGTGGAACAATGCCCTAGAGTGAAGCCTAGGTTGCCCGGCATGTAGAAATGACAATAACTTTCACACTGGTTGCAATTATTCGTTCTATACGATGGAAAAACTGTTGTATTTATATTATGTTTTATGCTTCTGGGGTTGACTTCGTAGGCCCTAACTATTCGATCTGGTGGAGCAACGCCCTAGAGTGTAGGCTAGGTTGCCCGGAAGGTAGAAATGACCATCTCTTTCACACCGGTTACTATTATTTGTTTTTTACGATGGAAAGACTGTTGTATTTATATTGTGTTTTATGCCTCTGGAGTTGACTTCTTAGGCCCTAACTTTTCGATCTGGTGTAACAACGCCCTAGAGTGAAGCCTAGGTTGCCCGGAACGTAGAAATGACCATGACTTTCACACTGGCTGCAATAATTCCTGTTACACGATGGAAAAACTGTTGTATCTTTACTGTATTTTAGGCTTCGGGCGTTGACTTCTATGGCCCTACCTATTCCATCTGGTGGAGCAACGCCCTAGAGTCAAGTCTAGGTTGCCCGCAACATAGAAATGACCATTACTTTCACACTGTATGCAATTATTCATTCTATACGAGGGAAGAACTGTTGTATTTTATTGTAAGTTATGCTTCTGGCGTTGACTTCTAAGGCCGTAGCTATTCGATGTGGTGGAGCAACGCCCTAGGGTGGAGCCTAGGTTGCCCGGAACGTAGATGTGGCCATATCTTTCACACTGGTTGCAATTATTCCTGTTACACGATGGAAAAGCTGTTGTATATTTATTGTATTTTATGCCTCTGGCGTTGACTTCTTAGGCCCTAACTATTCGATCTGGTGGAGCAACGCCCTAGAGTGAAGCCTAGGTTTGCCCGGAACATAGAAATGACCATAACTTTCACACTGGTTGCAATTATTCGTTTTATACAATGGAAAAACTGTTCTTTTTATTTTGTATTTTATGCTTCGGGCGTTGACTTCTAAGGCCATACCTATTCGATCTGGCGGAGCAACGCCCTAGAGTGAAGCCTAGGTTGCCCGGAACGTAGAAATGACCATATCCTTCACACTGGTTGCAATTACTCGTGTTATACGATGGAAAAACTGTTGCATTTTTATCTTATTATATGCTTCGTGCGTAGCCTTCTAAGGCCCTAACTATTCGATCTGGTGGCGCAACGCCCTAGAGTGAAGCCTAGGTAGCCTGGAACATAGAAATGACCCTATCTTTCAAACGAGTTTCAATTATCCGTTTTATACGATGGAAAAACTGTTGTATTTATTTTGTATTTTATGCTTCTGGCGATGACTTCTAAGGCCCTAACTATTCGATCTGGTGAAGTAACGCCCTAGAGTGAAACCTAGGTTGCCCGAAACGTAGGAATGACCATTACCTTCACAGTGGTTGCAATAACTGCTGTTATACGATGCAAAAACTGTTGCATTTATATTGTATTTTATGCTTCTGGCGTTGACTTCTAAGGCGGTAGCTATTCGAGCTGGCGGAGCAACGCCCTAGAGTGAAACCTAGGTTGCCCGGAACGTAGAAATGACCAGTACCTTCACACAGGTTGCAGTTATTCCTGTTATACGATGGAAAAGCTGCTGTATTTATACTGTATTTTAAGCTTTGGGCGTTGACTTCTAAAGCCCTAACTATTCGATCTGGTTGGGCAACGCGCTAGGGTGAAGTCTAGGTTGCGCGGAACGTAGAAATGACCATAGCTTTCATACTGGTTTCAATTATTCGTTTTATACGATGGAAAAACTGTTGTATTTATATTGCATTTTATGCTTCTGGCGCTGACTTCTTAGGCCCTAACTATTCGATCTGGTGGAACAATGCCCTAGAGTGAAGCCTAGGTTGCCCGGCATGTAGAAATGACCATAACTTTCACACTGGTTGCAATTATTCGTTCTATACGATGGAAAAGCTGTTGTATTTATATTATATTTTATGCTTCTGGGGTTGACTTCTTAGGCCCTAACTATTCGATCTGGTTGAGCAACGCCCTAGAGTGAAGCCCAGGTTGCCCAAAATGTGGAAATGACCATTACCATCACACTGGTTGCAATTATTCACTTTATACCATGGAAAAACTGTTGTATTTTTATTGTACTTTATGCTCCGGGCGTAGACTTCTAAGGCCCTAACTATTCGATCTGGTGGAGCAACGCCCTAGAGTTTAGGCTAGGTTGCCCGGAAGGTAGAAATGACCATCTCTTTCACACCGGTTACTATTATTTGTTTTTTACGATGGAAAGACTGTTGTATTTATATTGTGTTTTATGCCTCTGGAGTTGACTTCTTAGGCCCTAACTTTTCGATCTGGTGTAACAACGGCCTAGAGTGAAGCCTAGGTTGCCCGGAACGTAGAAATGACCATGACTTTCACACTGGTTGCAGTTATTCATTCTATACGAGGGAAGAACTGTTATATTTTATTGTATTTTATGCTTCTGGCGTATGACTTCGAAGGCCCTAACTATTCGAACTGGTTGACCAACGCCCTAGAGTGAAGCCTAGGTTGCACGGAACGTAGAAAGGCCCATTACTTTCACACTGGTTGCAATTACTCATTTTATAGGATGGAAGAACTGTTGTATTTATATTGTATTTTCTGCTTCTGTTGTTGACTTCTAAGGCCGTAGCTGTTCAGATGTGGTGCAGCAACGTCCTAGAGTGAAGCCGAGGTTGCCCGGAACGTAGAAATGACCCTAACTTTCAAACCAGTTTCAATTATCCGTTTTATACGATGGAAACACTGTTGTATTTATTTTGTATTTTATGCTTCTGGCGTTGACTTCTAAGGCCGTATCTATTGGATCTGGTGGGGTAACGCCCAAGAGTGAAGCCTAGGTTGCCCGGAACGTAGAAATGACCATTACCTTCACACTGGTTGCAATTACTACTGTTACACGATGCAAAAGCTGCTGTATCTATATTGTATTTTATGCTCCGGGCATTGACTCCTAAGGCCCTAACTATTCGATGTGGTGGAGCAACGCCCTAGAGCGAAATCTAGGTTGCCAGGAAGGTAGAAATGACCATATCGTTCACACTGGTTTCAATTATTCTTGTTACACGATGGAAAAACTGTTGTATTTTTATTGTATTTTATGCCTCTGGCGTTGACTTCTTAGGCCCTAACTATTCGATCTGGTGGAGCAACGCCCTAGAGTGAAGCCTAGGTTTGCCCGGAACATAGAATTGACCATAACTTTCACACCGGTTGCAAATATTCGTCTTATACGATGGAAAAACTGTTTTATTTTTATTGTGTTTTATGCCCCTGGAGTTGACTTCTTAGGCCCTAACTATTCGGTCTGGTGGAGAAACGCCATACAGTGTAGCCTAGGTTGCCCGGAACGTAGAAATGACCATAACTTTCACACCGGTTGCAATTATTCGTTTTATACGATGGAAAAGCTGTTGGATTTATTTTGTATTTTATGCTCCTGGAGTTGACTTCTAAGTCCGTAGCCATTCGATCTGGTGGAGCAACGCCCTAGAGCGAAGCCTATGTTGCCGGGAACGTAGAAATGACCATAACTTTCATACTGGTGCAGTTATTCGTTTTGTACAATGGACAAACAGTTCTATTTATTTTGTATTTTATGATTCGAGCGTTGACTTCTAAGGCCCAAACTATTCTATCTGGTGGGGCAACGGCCAGGAGTCAAGCCCATGTCGCCAGGAACGTAGAAAAGACCATAACTTTCGTACTGGTTGCAATTATTCGTTTTATACAATGGAAAAGCTGTTATACTTATATTGTATTTTATGCTTCTGGCGTTGACTTCTAAGTCCCTAGCTGTACGATCTGGTGGAGCAGCGCCCTAGAGTGAAGCCTAGGTTGGCGGGAACGTAGAAATGACCATTACCTTCACACAGGTTGCAGTTATTCATTCTATACGAGTGAATAACTGTTGTATTTTACTGTATTTTATGCTTCTGGCGTTGACTTCTAAGGCCGTAGCTATTCGATGTGGTGGAGCAACGCCCTAGAGTGGAGCCTAGGTTGCCCGGAACGTAGAAATGACCATATCTTTCACACCGGTTTCAATTATTCGTTTTTTACGATGGAAAAGCTGTTTTATTTATTTTGTATTTGGTGCTTCTGGCCTTGACTTCCTATGCCCTAACTATTCGATCTGGTGGAACAACTCCCTAGAGTGAGGCAGACGTTGCCCGGATCGTAGAAATGACTATCACTTTCACACAGGTTGCAATTATTCATTTTATACGATGGAAAAACTGTTGTATTTTTATTGTACTTTATGCTCCGTGTGTAGACTTCTAAGGCCCTAACTATTCGATCTGGTGGAACAACGCCCTAGAGTGTAGGCTAGGTTGCCCGGAAGGTAGAAATGACCATCTCTTTCACACCGGTTACTATTATTTGTTTTTTACGATGGAAAGACTGTTGTATTTATATTGTGTTTTATGCCTCTGGAGTTGACTTCTTAGGCCCTAACTTTTCGATCTGGTGTAACAACGGCCTAGAGTGAAGCCTAGGTTGCCCGGAACGTAGAAATGACCATGACTTTCACACTGGCTGCAATTATTCCTGTTACACGATGGAAAAACTGTTGTATCCTTACTGTATTTTAGGCTTCGGGCGTTGACATCTATGGCCCTACCTATTCCATCTGGTAGAGCAACGCCCTAGAGTTAAGTCTAGGTTTCCCGCAACATAGAAATGACCATTACTTTCACACTGTCTACAATTATTCATTCTATACGAGGGAAGAACTGTTGTATTTTATTGTAATTTATGCTTCTGGCGTTGACTTCTAAGGCCGTAGCTATTCGATGTGGTGGAGCAACGCCCTAGGGTGGAGCCTAGGTTGCCCGGAACGTAGAAATGGCCATATCTTTCACACTGGTTGCAATTATTCCTGTTACACGATGGAAAAGCTGTTGTATATTTATTGTATTTTATGCCTCTGGCGTTGACTTCTTAGGCCCTAACTATTCGATCTGGTGGAGCAACGCCCTAGAGTGAAGCCTAGGTTTGCCCGGAACATTGAAATGACCATATCCTTCACACTGGTTGCAATTATTCCTGTTACACGATGGAAAAACTGTTGTATTTTTATTGTATTTTATGCCTCTGGCGTTGACTTCTTAGGCCCTAACTATTCGATCTGGTGGAGCAATGCCCTAGAGTGAAGCTTAGGTTTGCCCGGAACATATAAATGACCATAACTTTCACACCGGTTGCAAGTATTCGTCTTACACGATGGAAAAACTCTTTTATTTTTATTGTGTTTTATGCCTCTGGAGTTGACTTCTTAGGCCCGAACTATTCGGTCTGGTGGAGAAACGCCATAGAGTGTAGCCTAGGTTGCCCGGAACGTAGAAATGACCATAACTTTCACACCGGTTGCAATTATTCGTTCTATACGATGGAAAAGCTGTTGTATTTATATTATATTTTATGCTTCTGGGGTTGACTTCTTAGGCCCTAACTATTCGATCTGGTTGAGCAACGCCCTAGAGTGAAGCCCAGGTTGCCCAAAATGTGGAAATGACCATTACCATCACACTGGTTGCAATTATTCACTTTATACCATGGAAAAACTGTTGTATTTTTATTGTACTTTATGCTCCGGGTGTAGACTTCTAAGGCCCTAACTATTCGATCTGGTGGAGCAACGCCCTAGAGTTTAGGCTAGGTTGCCCGGAAGGTAGAAATGACCATCTCTTTCACACCGGTTACTATTATTTGTTTTTTACGATGGAAAGACTGTTGTATTTATATTGTGTTTTATGCCTCTGGAGTTGACTTCTTAGGCCCTAACTTTTCGATCTGGTGTAACAACGCCCTAGAGTGAAGCCTAGGTTGCCCGGAACGTAGAAATGACCATGACTTTCACACTGGCTGCAATTATTCCTGTCACACGATGGAAAAACTGTTGTATCTTTACTGTATTTTAGGCTTCGGGCGTTGACTTCTATGTCCCTACCTATTCCATCTGGTGGAGCAATGCCCTAGAGTCAAGTCTAGGTTGCCCGCAACATAGAAATGACCATTACTTTCACACTGTTTACAATTATTCATTCTATACGAGGGAAGAAGTGTTGTATTTTATTGTATTTTATGCCTCTGGCGTTGACTTCTAAGGCCGTAGCTAATCGATGTGGTGGAGCAACGCCCTAGAGTGAAGCCTAGGTTTGCCCGGAACATAGAAATGACCATAACTTTCACACCGGTTGCAAATATTCGTCTTATACGATGGAAAAACTCTTTTATTTTTATTGTGTTTTATGCCTCTGGAGTTGACTTCTTAGGCCCTAACTATTCGGTCTGGTGGAGAAACGCCATAGAGTGTAGCCTAGGTTGCCCGGAACGTAGAAATGACCATAACTTTCACACCGGTTGCAATTATTCATTCTATACGAGGGAAGAACTGTTGTATTTTATTGTAAGTTATGCTTCTGGCGTTGACTTCTAAGGCCGTAGCTATTCGATGTGGTGGAGCAACGCCCTACGGTGGAGCCTAGGTTGCCCGGAACGTAGAAATGGCCATATCTTTCACACTGGTTGCAATTACTCCTGTTACACGATGGAAAAGCTGTTGTATATTTATTGTATTTTATGCCTCTGGCGTTGACTTCTTAGGCCCTAACTATTCGATCTGGTGGAGCAACGCCCTAGAGTGAAGCCTAGGTTTGCCCGGAACATAGAAATGACCATATCCCTCACACTGGTTGCAATTATTCCTGTTACACGATGGAAAAACTGTTGTATCTTTATTGTATTTTATGCCTCTGGCGTTGACTTCTTAGGCCCTAACTATTCGATCTGGTGGAGCAACGCCCTAGAGTGAAGCCTAGGTTTGCCCGGAACATAGAAATGACCATAACTTTCACACCGGTTGCAATTATTCGTTTTATACAATGGAAAAGCTGTTGTATTTATATTGTATTTTATGCTTCTGGCGTTGACTTCTAAGTCCCTAGCTGTACGATCTGGTGGAGCAGCGCCCTAGAGTGAAGCCTAGGTTGCCCGGAACGTAGAAATGATCATAACTTTCACACTGGTTGCAGTTATTCATTCTATACGAGGGAAGAACTGTTATATTTTATTGTATTTTATGCTTCTGGCGTATGACTTCGAAGGCCCTAACTATTCGAACTGGTTGACCAACGCCCTAGAGTGAAGCCTAGGTTGCACGGAACGTAGAAAGGCCCATTACTTTCACACTGGTTGCAATTACTCATTTTATACGATGGAGGAACTGTTGTATTTATATTGTATTTTCTGCTTCTGTTGTTGACTTCTAAGGCCGTAGCTGTTCAGATGTGGTGCAGCAACGTCCTAGAGTGAAGCCGAGGTTGCCCGGAACGTAGAAATGACCCTAACTTTCAAACCAGTTTCAATTATCCGTTTTATACGATGGAAACACTGTTGTATTTATTTTGTATTTTATGCTTCTGGCGTTGACTTCTAAGGCCGTATCTATTGGATCTGGTGGGGTAACGCCCAAGAGTGAAGCCTAGGTTGCCCGGAACGTAGAAATGACCATTACCTTCACACTGGTTGCAATTACTACTGTTACACGATGCAAAAGCTGCTGTATCTATATTGTATTTTATGCTTCGGGCATTGACTCCTAAGGCCCTAACTATTCGATGTGGTGGAGCAACGCCCTAGAGCGAAATCTAGGTTGCCAGGAAGGTAGAAATGACCATATCGTTCACACTGGTTGCAATTATTCTTGTTACACGATGGAAAAACTGTTGTATTTTTATTGTATTTTATGCCTCTGGCGTTGACTTCTTAGGCCCTAACTATTCGATCTGGTGGAGCAACGCCCTAGAGTGAAGCCTAGGTTTGCCCGGAACATAGAATTGACCATAACTTTCACACCGGTTGCAAATATTCGTCTTATACGATGGAAAAACTGTTTTATTTTTATTGTGTTTTATGCCCCTGGAGTTGACTTCTTAGGCCCTAACTATTCGGTCTGGTGGAGAAACGCCATACAGTGTAGCCTAGGTTGCCCGGAACGTAGAAATGACCATAACTTTCACACCGGTTGCAATTATTCGTTTTATACGATGGAAAAGCTGTTGGATTTATTTTGTATTTTATGCTCCTGGAGTTGACTTCTAAGTCCGTAGCCATTCGATCTGGTGGAGCAACGCCCTAGAGCGAAGCCTATGTTGCCGGGAACGTAGAAATGACCATAACTTTCATACTGGTGCAGTTATTCGTTTTGTACAATGGACAAACAGTTCTATTTATTTTGTATTTTATGATTCGAGCGTTGACTTCTAAGGCCCAAACTATTCTATCTGGTGGGGCAACGGTCAGGAGTCAAGCCCATGTCGCCAGGAACGTAGAAAAGACCATAACTTTCGTACTGGTTGCAATTATTCGTTTTATACAATGGAAAAGCTGTTATACTTATATTGTATTTTATGCTTCTGGCGTTGACTTCTAAGTCCCTAGCTGTACGATCTGGTGGAGCAGCGCCCTAGAGTGAAGCCTAGGTTGGCGGGAACGTAGAAATGACCATTACCTTCACACAGGTTGCAGTTATTCATTCTATACGAGTGAATAACTGTTGTATTTTACTGTATTTTATGCTTCTGGCGTTGACTTCTAAGGCCGTAGCTATTCGATGTGGTGGAGCAACGCCCTAGAGTGGAGCCTAGGTTGCCCGGAACGTAGAAATGACCATATCTTTCACACCGGTTTCAATTATTCGTTTTTTACGATGGAAAAGCTGTTTTATTTATTTTGTATTTGGTGCTTCTGGCCTTGACTTCCTATGCCCTAACTATTCGATCTGGTGGAACAACTCCCTAGAGTGAGGCAGACGTTGCCCGGATCGTAGAAATGACTATCACTTTCACACAGGTTGCAATTATTCATTTTATACGATGGAAAAACTGTTGTATTTTTATTGTACTTTATGCTCCGTGTGTAGACTTCTAAGGCCCTAACTATTCGATCTGGTGGAACAACGCCCTAGAGTGTAGGCTAGGTTGCCCGGAAGGTAGAAATGACCATCTCTTTCACACCGGTTACTATTATTTGTTTTTTACGATGGAAAGACTGTTGTATTTATATTGTGTTTTATGCCTCTGGAGTTGACTTCTTAGGCCCTAACTTTTCGATCTGGTGTAACAACGGCCTAGAGTGAAGCCTAGGTTGCCCGGAACGTAGAAATGACCATGACTTTCACACTGGCTGCAATTATTCCTGTTACACGATGGAAAAACTGTTGTATCCTTACTGTATTTTAGGCTTCGGGCGTTGACATCTATGGCCCTACCTATTCCATCTGGTAGAGCAACGCCCTAGAGTTAAGTCTAGGTTGCCCGCAACATAGAAATGACCATTACTTTCACACTGTCTACAATTATTCATTCTATACGAGGGAAGAACTGTTGTATTTTATTGTAATTTATGCTTCTGGCGTTGACTTCTAAGGCCGTAGCTATTCGATGTGGTGGAGCAACGCCCTAGGGTGGAGCCTAGGTTGCCCGGAACGTAGAAATGGCCATATCTTTCACACTGGTTGCAATTATTCCTGTTACACGATGGAAAAGCTGTTGTATATTTATTGTATTTTATGCCTCTGGCGTTGACTTCTTAGGCCCTAACTATTCGATCTGGTGGAGCAACGCCCTAGAGTGAAGCCTAGGTTTGCCCGGAACATTGAAATGACCATATCCTTCACACTGGTTGCAATTATTCCTGTTACACGATGGAAAAACTGTTGTATTTTTATTGTATTTTATGCCTCTGGCGTTGACTTCTTAGGCCCTAACTATTCGATCTGGTGGAGCAATGCCCTAGAGTGAAGCTTAGGTTTGCCCGGAACATATAAATGACCATAACTTTCACACCGGTTGCAAGTATTCGTCTTACACGATGGAAAAACTCTTTTATTTTTATTGTGTTTTATGCCTCTGGAGTTGACTTCTTAGGCCCGAACTATTCGGTCTGGTGGAGAAACGCCATAGAGTGTAGCCTAGGTTGCCCGGAACGTAGAAATGACCATAACTTTCACACCGGTTGCAATTATTCGTTTTATACGATAGAAAAACTGTTGTATTTATTTTGTATTTTATGCTCCTGGAGTTGACTTCTAAGTCCGTAGCCATTCGATCTGGTGGAGCAACGCCCTAGAGTGAAGCCTATGTTGCCGGGAACGTAGAAATGACCATAACTTTCATACTGGTGCAGTTATTCGTTTTATACAATGGAAAAAGCAGTTCTATTTATTTTGTATTTTTTGATTCGAGCGTTGACTTCTAAGGCCCAAACTATTCTATCTGGTGGCGCAACGTCCAAGAGTCAATCCTATGTCGCCCGGAACGTAGAAATGACCATAACTTTCACCCTGGTTGCAATTATTCGTTTTATACAATGGAAAAGCTGTTGTATTTATATTGTATTTTATGCTCCTGGCATAGACTTGTAAGGCCCTGGCTATTCGATCTGGAGGAGCAACGCCCTTGAGTGAAGCCTAGGTTGCCCGGAACGTAGAAATGACCCTAACTTTCAAACCAGTTTCAATTATCCGTTTTATACGATGGAAAAACTGTTGCATTTATTTTGTATTTTATGCTTCTGGCGTTGACTTCTTAGGCCCTAACTATTCGATCTGGTGGAACAACGCCCTAGAGTGTAGGCTAGGTTGCCCGGAAGGTAGAAATGACCATGACTTTCACACTGGCTGCAATTATTCCTGTTACACGATGGAAAAACTGTTGTATCTTTACTGTATTTTAGGCTTCGGGCGTTGACATCTATGGCCCTACCTATTCCATCTGGTGGAGCAACGCCCTTGAGTGAAGCCTAGGTTGCCCGGAACGTAGAAATGACCCTAACTTTCAAACCAGTTTCAATTATCCGTTTTATACGATGGAAAAACTGTTGCATTTATTTTGTATTTTATGCTTCTGGCGTTGACTTCTTAGGCCCTAACTATTCGATCTGGTGGAACAACGCCCTAGAGTGTAGGCTAGGTTGCCCGGAAGGTAGAAATGACCATGACTTTCACACTGGCTGCAATTATTCCTGTTACACGATGGAAAAACTGTTGTATCTTTACTGTATTTTAGGCTTCGGGCGTTGACATCTATGGCCCTACCTATTCCATCTGGTGGAGCAACGCCCTAGAGTTAAGTCTAGGTTGCCCGCAACATAGAAATGACCATTACTTTCACACTGTTTGCAATTATTCATTCTATACGAGGGAAGAACTGTTGTATTTTATTGTAATTTATGCTTCTGGCGTTGACTTCTAAGGCCGTAGCTATTCGATGTGGTGAAGCAACGCCCTAGGGTGGAGCCTAGGTTGCCCGGAACGTAGAAATGGCCATATCTTTCACACTGGTTGCAATTATTCCTGTTACACGATGGACAAACTGTCGGATTGTTCTGTACTTTATACTTCTGGCTTTGACTACTAAGGCCCTTTGTATTCGATCTGGTGGATTAATGCCTCACAGTTAAGTCTAGGATGCCGAAACGATGAAATGACTATTACTGACACACTGGTTGCAATTATTCATGCTATACGATGGAAAAACTGTTGCATTTTTATTGTACTCTATGCTTCTGGCGTTGAATTCTTAGGCCCTAACTATTCGATCCCGGGGGCAGCGTCCAAGAGTGAAGCGTATGTTGCCCGAAACGTAGAAATGACCATTACATTCGCACTGGTTGCAATTATTCGTTTTATACGATGGAAAAGCTGTTGTCCTTATTTTGTATTTTATGCTTCTGGCGTTGGCTTCCAAGGCCCTAACTATTCGATCCAGTGGAGCAACGCCCTAGAGTGAAGCCTAGGTTGCCCGGAACGTAGAAATTACCTTAACTTTCAAACTGGTTGCTATTATTCGTTTTATACGATGGAAAAACTGTTGCATTTATATTCTATTTTATGCTTCTGGCGCTGACTTCTCAGGCCCTAACCATTCGATCTGGCGGAGCAACGCCCTACAGTGAAGCCTAGGTTGCCCGAAACGTAGAAATGACTATCGCTTTCACACTGGTTGCAATTATTCCTGTTATACGATGGACAAACTGTTGCATTTTTATTGTACTTTATGCTTCTGGCGTTGACTTCCAAGGCCCTACGTATTCGATCTGGAGGAGCAATGCCCCTGAGTTAAATCTAGGATGCCCGAAACGTCGAAATGATCATTACTTTCACACTGATTGCAATTATTCATTCTATATGATGGAAAAACTGTTCCATTTTTATTGTATTTTATGCTTCTGGCGTTGACTTCTTAGGCCTTAACTATTCGATCTGGTGGAACAACGCCCTAGAGTGAAGCCTGTGTTGCCCGGAACGTAGAAATGGCCTTTACTTTCACACTGGTTGCAATTATTCGTTTTATACGATGGAAAAACTGTTGTATCTAAATGGTATTTTATGCTTCTGGCGTTGACTTCTAAGGCCCTAACTATTCGATCTAGTGGAGCAACGTCCTAGAATGAAGCCTAGGTTGCCCGGAACGTAGAAATGACCATAACCTTAACACTGGTTGCAATTATTCCTTTTATACGATGGAAAAACTGTTGTAGTTTTATTGTATTTTATGCTTCAGGCGTTGAATTCATAGGCCCTAACTATTCGATCTGGTGGAGCAACGCCCTAGAGTGAAGCCTCGGTTGCGCGGAACGTAGATGTGACCATTACTTTCTCACTGTTTGCAATTATTCATTCTTTACGTTGGAAAAGCTGTTGTATTTATATTGTATTTTATGCTTCTGGCGTTGACTGCTAAGGTCGTAGCTATTAGATGTGGTGGAGCAACTCCCTAGAGTCAAGCCTAGGTCGCCCGGAACGTAGAAATGACCATAACTTTCACTCCGGTTGCAATTATTCGTTTTATACAATGGAAAAACTGCTCTTTTTATTTTGTATTTTATGCTTCTGGCGCTGACTTCTAAGTCCCTAACAATTGGATCTGGAGGAACAACGCCCTAGAGTGAAGCCTAGGTTGCCCGGAACGTAGAAACGACCATTACCTGCACACAGGTTGCAATTATTCCTGTTATACGATGGAAAAACTGTTGTAGTTTTATTGTATTTTATGCTTCAGGCGTTGAATTCATAGGCCCTAACTATTCGATCTCGTGGAGCAACGCCCTAGAGTCAAGCCTAGGTTGCCCGGAACGTAGATATGACCATAACTTTCACAGTGGTTGCAATTATTCATGCTATACGGTAGAAATACTGTTGCATTTTTATTGTATTTTCTGCTTCTGGCTTTGACTTCTAAGGTCCTAGCTATTCCATCTGGTGGGGCAACATCCAAGGGTGTAGCCTATGTTGCCCGGAACGTAGAAATGACCATCACTTTCACACTGATAGCAATTATTCGTTTTATTCAATGGAAAAACTGTTGTATTTATATTGTACTTTATGCTTCTGGCGTTGACTTCTAAGGCCGCAGCTATTCGATGTAGTTGAGCAACGCCCTAGACTGAAGCCTAGGTTGCCCGGAACGTAGAAATGACCATTACCTTCACACTGGTTGCAATTATTCGTTTTATACGATGGAAAAACTGTTGTATTTATTTTGCATTTGGTGCTTCTGGCGCTGACTTCTTAGGCCCTAACTATTGGATTTGGTGGACCAACACCCTAGAGTGGAGCCTAGGTTGCCCGGAACGTAGAAATGACCATCACCTTCACTCTGGTTGCAATTATTCATTTTATACGGTGGAAAAGCTGTTGTATTTATATTGTATTTTATGCTTCGGGCGTTGACTTCTAAGACCCTAGCTATTCCATCTGGTGGAGCAACACCCTAGCGTGAAGCCTAGGTTGCCCGGAACGTAGAACATACCATTACCTTCACACTGTTTGCAATTATTCCTGTTATACGATGGAAAAACTGTTGCATCTTTATTGCATTTTATGCTTCTGGCGCTGACTTCTAAGGCCCTAACTATTCGATCTGGTGCAGCAACGCCCTAGAGTGAAGCCTAGGTTGCTCGGAACGTAGAAATGACCATTACCTTCACACTGTTTGCAATTATTCGTATTATACGATGGAAAAACTGTTATATTTATATTGTATTTGATGCTTCTGGCGTTGACTTCTTAGGCCCTAACTGTTCGATCAGGTGGAACAGCGCCCTAGGGTGAAGCCTAGGTTGCCCGGAAAGTAGAAATGACCATAACTTTCACACTGGTTGCAATTATTCGTTTTATACGATGGAAAAGCTGTGGAACCTTTATTGTATTTTATTCATCTGCGGTTGACTTCTAAGGCCGTAGCTATTCGATTTGGTGGAGCAACTCCCGAGAGTGGAGCCTAGGTTGCCCGGTACGTAGAAATGACCATTAGTTTCACACTGTTTGCAAATATACATTATATACGGTGGAAAATCTGTTGTATTTATGTTGTACTTTATGCTTCTGGCGTTGACTTCTTAGCCCTAACTATTTGATCTGGTGGTGCACCGCCCAAAAGTGAAGTCTAGGTTGCCCGGAATGTAGAAAAGACCATTACCTTCACACTGGTTGCAATTATTCCTGTTTTACGATGGAAACACTGTTGCATCTTTATTGTGTTTCATGCTTCTGGCGTTGATTTCTAAGGCCCTAATTATTCGATCTGGTGGAGCAACGCCCTAGAGTGAAGCCTAGGTTGCCCAGAACGTAGAAATGACAATTACATTCTCACTGGTTGCAATTTTTCGTCTTATACGATGGAAAAGCTGTTGTATTTATATCGTATTTTATGCTTCTGACGTTGACTTCTTAGGCCCTAACTATTCCATCTGGTGGAACAACGCCCTTGGGTGTAGCCTAGGTTGCGCAGAACGTAGCAATGACCATAACTTTCACACTGGTAGCAATTATTCGTTTTATACGATGGAAAAACTGTTCTATTTATTTTGTATTTTATGCTTCGGGCGTTGACTTCTAAGGCCCCAGCTATTCTATCTGTTCGAGCAACGCCCTAGAGTCAAGCCTAGGTTGCCCGGAACGAAGAAATGACCATAACTTCCACACTGGTTGCAATTATTCGTTTTATACGATGGAAAAGCTGTTGTATTTATATCGTATTTTATGCTTCTGGCGTTGACTTCTTAGGCCCTAACTATTCCATCTGGTGGAACAACGCCCTAGGGTGAAGCGTAGGTTGCGCGGAACGTAGAAATGACCATAACTTTCACACTGGTAGCTATTATTCGTATTATACGATGGAAAAACTGTTGTATTTATATTGTATTTGATGCTTCTGGCGTTGACTTCTTAGGCCCTAACTGCTCGACCAGGTGGAACAACGCCCTAGGGTGAAGCCGAGGTTGCCCGGAAAGTAGAAATGACCATAACATTCACACTGGTTGCAATTATTCGTTTTATACGATGGAAAAGCTGTGGCACCTTTATTGTATTTTATTCATCTGCGGTTGACTTCTAAGGCCGTAGCTATTAGATGTGGTGGAGCAACGCCCTAGAGTGACGCCTAGGTTGGCCGGAACGTAGAAATGACCATTACTTTCACAATGTTTGCAATTATTCATGTTATACGATGGAAAAGCTTTTGTACTTATATTTTATTTTATTCTTCTGGCGTTGACTTCTTAGGCCCTAACTATTCGATCTGGTGGAAGAACGCCCTAGAGTGAAGACTTGGTTGCCCGGAACATGGAAATGACCATTACTTTCACACTGTTTGCAGATATTCCTGTTATACGATGGAAAAACTTTTGCACCTTTATTGTATTTTATGCTTCTGGCGTTGGCTTCTAAGGCCATAACTATTCGATTTGCAGGAGCAACGCCCGAGAGTGGAGCCTAGGTTGCCCGGTACGTAGAAATGACCATTACTTTCACACTGTTTGCAAATATACAATATACGATGGAAAATCTGTTGTATTTATGTTGTATTTTATGCTTCTGGCGTTGATTTCTTAGGCCCTAACTATTTGATCTTGTGGTGCACCGCCCTAGAGTGAAGCATAGGTTGCCCGGAACGTAGAAAAGACCATTGCCTTCACACTGGTTGCAATTATTCCTGTTTTACGATGGAAAATCTGTTGCATCTTTATTGTATTTTATGCTTCTGGCGTTGATTTCTAAGGCCCTAATTATTCGATCTGGTGGAGCAACGTCCTAGAGTGAAGCCTAGGTTGCCCGGAACGTAGAAATGACCATTACATTCACACTGGTTGCAATTATTCGTCTTTTACGATGGAAAAGCTGTTGTATTTATATCGTATTTTATGCTTCTGACGTTGACTTCTTAGGCCCTAACTATTCCACCTGGTGGAACAACGCCCTTGGGTGTAGCCTAGGTTGCGCAGAACGTAGCAATGACCATAACTTTCACACTGGTAGCAATTATTCGTTTTATACGATGGAAAAACTGTTCTTTTTATTTTGTATTTTATGCTTCGGGCGTTGACTTCTAAGGCCCCAGCTATTCTATCTGTTCGAGCAACGCCCTAGAGTGAAGCCTAGGTTGCCTGGAACGTAGAAATGACCATAACTTCCACACTGGTTGCAATTATTCGTTTTATACGATGGAAAAGCTGTTGTATTTATATCGTATTTTATGCTTCTGGCGTTGACTTCATAGGCCCTAACTATTCCATCTGGTGGAGCAACGCCCTAGAGTCAAGCCTAGGTTGCCCGGAACGTAGAAATGACCATAACTTCCACACTGGTTGCAATTCTTCGTTTTATACGATGGAAAAGCAGTTGTATTTATATCGTATTTTGTGCTTCTGGCGTTGACTTCTAAGGACCCAACTATTCGATCTGGTGGAGCAACGCCCTAGAGTGAAGCCTAGGTTGCCCGGAAGGTAGAAATGACCATAACTTTCATCCTGGTTGCAATTATTCGTTTTATATGATGGAAAAACTGTTGTATTTATATAGTGTTTTATGCTTCTGGCGGTGACTTCTTAGGCCCTAACTATTCCATCTGGTGGAACAACGCCCTTGGGTGAAGCCTAGGTTGCGCGCAACGTAGCAATGACCATAACTTTTACACTGGTAGCAATTATTCGTTTTATACGATGGAAAAACTGTTCTATTTATTTTGTATTTTATGCTTCGGGCGTTGACTTCTACGGCCCTAGCTATTCTATCTGGTCGAGCAACGACCTAGAGTGAAGCCTAGGTTGCCCGGAACGTAGAAATGACCAAAACTTTCACACTGGATGCAATTATTCGTTTTATACGATGGAAAAGCTGTTGTATTTATATCGTATTTTAGCTTCTGGCGTTGACTTCTTAGGCCCTAACTATTCCATCTGGTGGAACAACGCCCTAGGGTGAAGCCTAGGTTGCGCGGAACGTAGAAATGACCATAACTTTCACACTGGTAGCAATTATTCGTTTTATACGATGGAAAAACTGTTTTATTTATTTTGTATTTTATACTTCTGGCGTTGACTTCTAATGCCCTATCTATTCGATCTGGTGGAGCAACGCCCTAGAGTGAAGCCTAGGTTGCCCGGAAAGTAGAAATGACCATAACTTTCATCCTGCTTGCAATTATTCGTTTTATATGATGGAAAAACTGTTGTATTTATATAGTGTTTTATGCTTCTGGCGTTGACTTCTTAGTCCCTAACTATTGCATCTGGTGGAACAACGCCCTCGGGTGTAGCCTAGGTTGCGCAGAACGTAGCAATGACCATAACTTTCACACTGGTAGCAATTATTCGTTTTATACGATGGAAAAACTGTTCTATTTATTTTGTATTTTATGCTTCGGGCGTTGACTTCTAAGGCCCCAGCTATTCTATCTGTTCGAGCAACGCCCTAGAGTGAAGCCTAGGTTGCCCGGAACGTAGAAATGACCATAACTTCCACACTGGTTGCAATTATTCGTTTTATACGATGGAAAAGCTGTTGTATTTATATCGTATTTTATGCTTCTGGCGTTGACTTCTTAGGCCCTAACTATTCCATCTGGTGGAACAACGCCCTAGGGTGAAGCGTAGGTTGCGCGGAACGTAGAAATGACCATAACTTTCACACTGGTAGCTATTATTCGTATTATACGATGGAAAAACTGTTATATTTATATTGTATTTGATGCTTCTGGCGTTGACTTCTTAGGCCCTAACTGTTCGATCAGGTCGAACAGCGCCCTAGGGTGAAGCCTAGGTTGCCCGGAAAGTAGAAATGACCATAACATTCACACTGGTTGCAATTATTCGTTTTATACGATGGAAAAGCTGTGGCACCTTTATTGTATTTTATTCATCTGCGGTTGACTTCTAAGGCCGTAGCTATTAGATGTGGTGGAGCAACGCCCTAGAGTGACAACTAGGTTGGCCGGAACGTAGAAATGACCATTACTTTCACAATGTTTGCAATTATTCATGTTATACGATGGAAAAGCTTTTGTACTTATATTGTATTTTATTCTTCTGGCGTTGACTTCTTAGGCCCTAACTATTCGATCTGGTGGAAGAACGCCCTAGAGTGAAGACTTGGTTGCCCGGAACATGGAAATGACCATTACTTTCACACTGTTTGCAGATATTCCTGTTATACGATGGAAAAACCTTTGCACCTTTATTGTATTTTATGCTTCTGGCGTTGACTTCTAAGGCCCTAACTATTCGATTTGCAGGAGCAACGCCCGAGAGTGGAGCCTAGGTTGCCCGGTACGTAGAAATGACCATTACTTTCACACTGTTTGCAAATATACAATATACGATGGAAAATCTGTTGTATTTATGTTGTATTTTATGCTTCTGGCGTTGATTTCTTAGGCCCTAACTATTTGATCTTGTGGTGCATCGCCCTAGAGTGAAGCATAGGTTGCCCGGAACGTAGAAAAGACCATTGCCTTCACACTGGTTGCAATTATTCCTGTTTTACGATGGAAAAACTGTTGCATCTTTATTGTATTTTATGCTTCTGGCGTTGATTTCTAAGGCCCTAATTATTCGATCTGGTGGAGCAACGCCCTAGAGTGAAGCCTAGGTTGCCCAGAACGTAGAAATGACCATTACATTCACACTGGTTGCAATTATTCGTCTTATACGATGGAAAAGCTGTTGTATTTATATCGTATTTTATGCTTCTGACGTTGACTTCTCAGGCCCTAACTATTCCACCTGGTGGAACAACGCCCTTGGGTGTAGCCTAGGTTGCGCAGAACGTAGCAATGACCATAACTTTCACACTGGTAGCAATTATTCGTTTTATACGATGGAAAAACTGTTCTATTTATTTTGTATTTTATGCTTCGGGCGTTGACTTCTAAGGCCCCAGCTATTCTATCTGTTCGAGCAACGCCCTAGAGTGAAGCCTAGGTTGCCCGGAACGTAGAAATGACCATAACTTCCACACTGGTTGCAATTATTCGTTTTATACGATGGAAAAGCTGTTGTATTTATATCGTCTTTTATGCTTCTGGCGTTGACTTCTTAGGCCCTAACTATTCCATCTGGTGGAACAACGACCTAGGGTGAAGCGTAGGTTGCGCGGAACGTAGAAATGACCATAACTTTCACACTGGTAGCTATTATTCGTATTATACGATGGAAAAACTGTTATATTTATATCGTATTTTATGCTTCTGACGTTGACTTCTTAGGCCCTAACTATTCCACCTGGTGGAACAACGCCCTTGGGTGTAGCCTAGGTTGCGCAGAACGTAGCAATGACCATAACTTTCACACTGGTAGCAATTATTCGTTTTATACGATGGAAAAACTGTTCTTTTTATTTTGTATTTTATGCTTCGGGCGTTGACTTCTAAGGCCCCAGCTATTCTATCTGTTCGAGCAACGCCCTAGAGTGAAGCCTAGGTTGCCTGGAACGTAGAAATGACCATAACTTCCACACTGGTTGCAATTATTCGTTTTATACGATGGAAAAGCTGTTGTATTTATATCGTATTTTATGCTTCTGGCGTTGACTTCATAGGCCCTAACTATTCCATCTGGTGGAGCAACGCCCTAGAGTCAAGCCTAGGTTGCCCGGAACGTAGAAATGACCATAACTTCCACACTGGTTGCAATTCTTCGTTTTATACGATGGAAAAGCAGTTGTATTTATATCGTATTTTGTGCTTCTGGCGTTGACTTCTAAGGACCCAACTATTCGATCTGGTGGAGCAACGCCCTAGAGTGAAGCCTAGGTTGCCCGGAAGGTAGAAATGACCATAACTTTCATCCTGGTTGCAATTATTCGTTTTATATGATGGAAAAACTGTTGTATTTATATAGTGTTTTATGCTTCTGGCGGTGACTTCTTAGGCCCTAACTATTCCATCTGGTGGAACAACGCCCTTGGGTGAAGCCTAGGTTGCGCGCAACGTAGCAATGACCATAACTTTTACACTGGTAGCAATTATTCGTTTTATACGATGGAAAAACTGTTCTATTTATTTTGTATTTTATGCTTCGGGCGTTGACTTCTACGGCCCTAGCTATTCTATCTGGTCGAGCAACGACCTAGAGTGAAGCCTAGGTTGCCCGGAACGTAGAAATGACCAAAACTTTCACACTGGATGCAATTATTCGTTTTATACGATGGAAAAGCTGTTGTATTTATATCGTATTTTAGCTTCTGGCGTTGACTTCTTAGGCCCTAACTATTCCATCTGGTGGAACAACGCCCTAGGGTGAAGCCTAGGTTGCGCGGAACGTAGAAATGACCATAACTTTCACACTGGTAGCAATTATTCGTTTTATACGATGGAAAAACTGTTTTATTTATTTTGTATTTTATACTTCTGGCGTTGACTTCTAATGCCCTATCTATTCGATCTGGTGGAGCAACGCCCTAGAGTGAAGCCTAGGTTGCCCGGAAAGTAGAAATGACCATAACTTTCATCCTGCTTGCAATTATTCGTTTTATATGATGGAAAAACTGTTGTATTTATATAGTGTTTTATGCTTCTGGCGTTGACTTCTTAGTCCCTAACTATTGCATCTGGTGGAACAACGCCCTCGGGTGTAGCCTAGGTTGCGCAGAACGTAGCAATGACCATAACTTTCACACTGGTAGCAATTATTCGTTTTATACGATGGAAAAACTGTTCTATTTATTTTGTATTTTATGCTTCGGGCGTTGACTTCTAAGGCCCCAGCTATTCTATCTGTTCGAGCAACGCCCTAGAGTGAAGCCTAGGTTGCCCGGAACGTAGAAATGACCATAACTTCCACACTGGTTGCAATTATTCGTTTTATACGATGGAAAAGCTGTTGTATTTATATCGTATTTTATGCTTCTGGCGTTGACTTCTTAGGCCCTAACTATTCCATCTGGTGGAACAACGCCCTAGGGTGAAGCGTAGGTTGCGCGGAACGTAGAAATGACCATAACTTTCACACTGGTAGCTATTATTCGTATTATACGATGGAAAAACTGTTATATTTATATTGTATTTGATGCTTCTGGCGTTGACTTCTTAGGCCCTAACTGTTCGATCAGGTCGAACAGCGCCCTAGGGTGAAGCCTAGGTTGCCCGGAAAGTAGAAATGACCATAACATTCACACTGGTTGCAATTATTCGTTTTATACGATGGAAAAGCTGTGGCACCTTTATTGTATTTTATTCATCTGCGGTTGACTTCTAAGGCCGTAGCTATTAGATGTGGTGGAGCAACGCCCTAGAGTGACAACTAGGTTGGCCGGAACGTAGAAATGACCATTACTTTCACAATGTTTGCAATTATTCATGTTATACGATGGAAAAGCTTTTGTACTTATATTGTATTTTATTCTTCTGGCGTTGACTTCTTAGGCCCTAACTATTCGATCTGGTGGAAGAACGCCCTAGAGTGAAGACTTGGTTGCCCGGAACATGGAAATGACCATTACTTTCACACTGTTTGCAGATATTCCTGTTATACGATGGAAAAACCTTTGCACCTTTATTGTATTTTATGCTTCTGGCGTTGACTTCTAAGGCCCTAACTATTCGATTTGCAGGAGCAACGCCCGAGAGTGGAGCCTAGGTTGCCCGGTACGTAGAAATGACCATTACTTTCACACTGTTTGCAAATATACAATATACGATGGAAAATCTGTTGTATTTATGTTGTATTTTATGCTTCTGGCGTTGATTTCTTAGGCCCTAACTATTTGATCTTGTGGTGCATCGCCCTAGAGTGAAGCATAGGTTGCCCGGAACGTAGAAAAGACCATTGCCTTCACACTGGTTGCAATTATTCCTGTTTTACGATGGAAAAACTGTTGCATCTTTATTGTATTTTATGCTTCTGGCGTTGATTTCTAAGGCCCTAATTATTCGATCTGGTGGAGCAACGCCCTAGAGTGAAGCCTAGGTTGCCCAGAACGTAGAAATGACCATTACATTCACACTGGTTGCAATTATTCGTCTTATACGATGGAAAAGCTGTTGTATTTATATCGTATTTTATGCTTCTGACGTTGACTTCTCAGGCCCTAACTATTCCACCTGGTGGAACAACGCCCTTGGGTGTAGCCTAGGTTGCGCAGAACGTAGCAATGACCATAACTTTCACACTGGTAGCAATTATTCGTTTTATACGATGGAAAAACTGTTCTATTTATTTTGTATTTTATGCTTCGGGCGTTGACTTCTAAGGCCCCAGCTATTCTATCTGTTCGAGCAACGCCCTAGAGTGAAGCCTAGGTTGCCCGGAACGTAGAAATGACCATAACTTCCACACTGGTTGCAATTATTCCTGTTATACGATGGAAAAACTGTTGCATCTTTATTGCATTTTATGCTTCTGGCGCTGACTTCTAAGGCCCTAACTATTCGATCTGGTGCAGCAACGCCCTAGAGTGAAGCCTAGGTTGCTCGGAACGTAGAAATGACCATTACCTTCACACTGTTTGCAATTATTCGTATTATACGATGGAAAAACTGTTATATTTATATTGTATTTGATGCTTCTGGCGTTGACTTCTTAGGCCCTAACTGTTCGATCAGGTGGAACAGCGCCCTAGGGTGAAGCCTAGGTTGCCCGGAAAGTAGAAATGACCATAACTTTCACACTGGTTGCAATTATTCGTTTTATACGATGGAAAAGCTGTGGAACCTTTATTGTATTTTATTCATCTGCGGTTGACTTCTGAGGCCGTAGCTATTAGATGTGGTGGAGCAACGCCCTAGAGTGAAGCCTAGGTTGCCCGGTACGTAGAAATGACCATTACTTTCACACTGTTTGCAAATATACATTATATACGATGGAAAATCTGTTGTATTTATGTTGTATTTTATGCTTCTGGCGTTGACTTCTTAGGCCCTAACTATTTGATCTGGTGGTGCACCGCCCTGGAGTGAAGCCTAGGTTGCCCGGAACGTAGAAATGACCATTACATTCACACTGGTTGCAATTATTCGTCTTATACGATGGAAAAGCTGTTGTATTTATATCGTATTTTATGCTTCTGACGTTGACTTCTTAGGCCCTAACTATTCCATCTGGTGGAACAACGCCCTTGGGTGTAGCCTAGGTTGCGCAGAACGTAGCAATGACCATAACTTTCACACTGGTAGCAATTATTCGTTTTATACGATGGAAAAACTGTTCTATTTATTTTGTATTTTATGCTTCGGGCGTTGACTTCTAAGGCCCCAGCTATTCTATCTGTTCGAGCAACGCCCTAGTGTGAAGCCTTGGTTGCCCGGAACGTAGAAATGACCATAACTTTCACTCCGGTTGCAATTATTCGTTTTATACAATGGAAAAACTGTTCTTTTTATTTTGTATTTTATGCTTCGGGCGTCGACTTCCAATGCCCTAACTATTCGATCTGGTGGAGCAACGCCCTAGAGTGAAGCCTAGGTTGCCCGGAATGTAGAAATTACCTTAACTTTCAAACTGGTTGCTATTATGCGTTTTATACGATGGAAAAACTGTTGAATGTATATTCTATTTTATGCTTCTGGCGCTGACTTCTCAGGCCCTAACTATTCGATCTGGCGGAGCAACGCCCTACAGTGAAGCCTAGGTTGCCCGAAACGTAGAAATGACTATCACTTTCACACTGGGTGCAATTATTCGTTTTATACAATGGAAAAACTGTTCTCTTTATTTTGTATTTTATGCTTCGGGCGTGGACTTCCAATGCCCTAACTATTCGATCTGGTGGAGCAACGCCCTAGAGTGAAGCCTAGGTTGCCCGGAACGTAGAAATTACCTTAACTTTCAAACTGGTTGCTATTATTCGTTTTATACGATGGAAAAACTGTTGCATTTATATTCTATTCTATGCTTCTGGCGCTGACTTCTCAGGCCCTAACTATTCGATCTGGCGGAGCAACGCCCTGCAGTGAAGCCTAGGTTGCCCGAAACGTAGAAATGACTATCACTTTCACACTGGTTGCAATTATTCCTGTTATACGATGGAAAAACTGTTGTAGTTTTATTGTATTTTATGCTTCAGGCGTTGAATTCATAGGCCCTAACTATTCGATCTGGTGGAGCAACGCCCTAGAGTGAAACCTCGGTTGCCCGGAACGTAGAAAAGACCATAACTTTCACACTGGTTGCAATTATTCGTTTTATACGATGGAAAAGCTGTTGTCCTTATTTTGTATTTTATGCTTCTGGCGTTGACTTCTGAGGTCGTAGCTAATAGATGTGGTGGAGCAACGCCCTAGAGTCAAGCCTAGGTTGCCCGGAACGTAGATATGACCATAACTTTCACAGTGGTTGCAATTATTCATGCTATACGGTAGAAACACTGTTGCATTTTTATTGTATTTTCTGCTTCTGGCTTTGACTTCTAAGGTCCTAGCTATTCCATCTGGTGGGGCAACATCCAAGGGTGTAGCCTATGTTGCTCGGAACGTAGAAATGACCATCACTTTCACACTGGTAGCAATTATTCGTTTTATACGATGGAAAAACTGTTCTATTTATTTTGTATTTTATGCTTCGGGCGTTGACTTCCACGGCCCTAGCTATTCTATCTGGTCGAGCAACGCCCTAGAGTGAAGCCTAGGTAGTCCGGAACGTAGAAATGTCCATATCTTTCACACTGTTTGCAATTATTCGTTTTATACGATGGAAAAACTTTTGTACTTATATTGTGTTTTATTCTTCTGGCGTTGACTTCTTAGTCCCTAACTATTCGATCTGGTGGAACAACGCCCCAGAGTGAAGATTAGGAGGCCCGGAACATGGAAATGACCATTACTTTCACACTGTTTGCAGTTATTCCTGTCATACGATGGAAAAACTTTTGCATCTTTATTGTATTTTATGCTTCTGGCGTTGACTTCTAAGGCCCTAGCTATTCGATTTGGTGGAGCAACTCCCGAGAGTGGAGCCTAGGTTGCCCGGTACGTAGAAATGACCATTAGTTTCACACTGTTTGCAAATATACATTATATACGGTGGAAAATCTGTTGTATTTATGTTGTACTTTATGCTTCTGGCGTTGACTTCTTAGCCCTAACTATTTGATCTGGTGGTGCACCGCCCAAAAGTGAAGTCTAGGTTGCCCGGAATGTAGAAAAGACCATTACCTTCACACTGGTTGCAATTATTCCTGTTTTACGATGGAAACACTGTTGCATCTTTATTGTGTTTCATGCTTCTGGCGTTGATTTCTAAGGCCCTAATTATTCGATCTGGTGGAGCAACGCCCTAGAGTGAAGCCTAGGTTGCCCAGAACGTAGAAATGACAATTACATTCTCACTGGTTGCAATTTTTCGTCTTATACGATGGAAAAGCTGTTGTATTTATATCGTATTTTATGCTTCTGACGTTGACTTCTTAGGCCCTAACTATTCCATCTGGTGGAACAACGCCCTTGGGTGTAGCCTAGGTTGCGCAGAACGTAGCAATGACCATAACTTTCACACTGGTAGCAATTATTCGTTTTATACGATGGAAAAACTGTTCTATTTATTTTGTATTTTATGCTTCGGGCGTTGACTTCTAAGGCCCCAGCTATTCTATCTGTTCGAGCAACGCCCTAGAGTCAAGCCTAGGTTGCCCGGAACGAAGAAATGACCATAACTTCCACACTGGTTGCAATTATTCGTTTTATACGATGGAAAAGCTGTTGTATTTATATCGTATTTTATGCTTCTGGCGTTGACTTCTTAGGCCCTAACTATTCCATCTGGTGGAACAACGCCCTAGGGTGAAGCGTAGGTTGCGCGGAACGTAGAAATGACCATAACTTTCACACTGGTAGCTATTATTCGTATTATACGATGGAAAAACTGTTGTATTTATATTGTATTTGATGCTTCTGGCGTTGACTTCTTAGGCCCTAACTGCTCGACCAGGTGGAACAACGCCCTAGGGTGAAGCCGAGGTTGCCCGGAAAGTAGAAATGACCATAACATTCACACTGGTTGCAATTATTCGTTTTATACGATGGAAAAGCTGTGGCACCTTTATTGTATTTTATTCATCTGCGGTTGACTTCTAAGGCCGTAGCTATTAGATGTGGTGGAGCAACGCCCTAGAGTGACGCCTAGGTTGGCCGGAACGTAGAAATGACCATTACTTTCACAATGTTTGCAATTATTCATGTTATACGATGGAAAAGCTTTTGTACTTATATTGTATTTTATTCTTCTGGCGTTGACTTCTTAGGCCCTAACTATTCGATCTGGTGGAAGAACGCCCTAGAGTGAAGACTTGGTTGCCCGGAACATGGAAATGACCATTACTTTCACACTGTTTGCAGATATTCCTGTTATACGATGGAAAAACTTTTGCACCTTTATTGTATTTTATGCTTCTGGCGTTGGCTTCTAAGGCCATAACTATTCGATTTGCAGGAGCAACGCCCGAGAGTGGAGCCTAGGTTGCCCGGTACGTAGAAATGACCATTACTTTCACACTGTTTGCAAATATACAATATACGATGGAAAATCTGTTGTATTTATGTTGTATTTTATGCTTCTGGCGTTGATTTCTTAGGCCCTAACTATTTGATCTTGTGGTGCACCGCCCTAGAGTGAAGCATAGGTTGCCCGGAACGTAGAAAAGACCATTGCCTTCACACTGGTTGCAATTATTCCTGTTTTACGATGGAAAATCTGTTGCATCTTTATTGTATTTTATGCTTCTGGCGTTGATTTCTAAGGCCCTAATTATTCGATCTGGTGGAGCAACGTCCTAGAGTGAAGCCTAGGTTGCCCGGAACGTAGAAATGACCATTACATTCACACTGGTTGCAATTATTCGTCTTTTACGATGGAAAAGCTGTTGTATTTATATCGTATTTTATGCTTCTGACGTTGACTTCTTAGGCCCTAACTATTCCACCTGGTGGAACAACGCCTTTGGGTGTAGCCTAGGTTGCGCAGAACGTAGCAATGACCATAACTTTCACACTGGTAGCAATTATTCGTTTTATACGATGGAAAAACTGTTCTATTTATTTTGTATTTTATGCTTCGGGCGTTGACTTCTAAGGCCCCAGCTATTCTATCTGTTCGAGCAACGCCCTAGAGTGAAGCCTAGGTTGCCTGGAACGTAGAAATGACCATAACTTCCACACTGGTTGCAATTATTCGTTTTATACGATGGAAAAGCTGTTGTATTTATATCGTAATTTATGCTTCTGGCGTTGACTTCATAGGCCCTAACTATTCCATCTGGTGGAGCAACGCCCTAGAGTCAAGCCTAGGTTGCCCGGAACGTAGAAATGACCATAACTTCCACACTGGTTGCAATTCTTCGTTTTATACGATGGAAAAGCAGTTGTATTTATATCGTATTTTGTGCTTCTGGCGTTGACTTCTAAGGACCCAACTATTCGATCTGGTGGAGCAACGCCCTAGAGTGAAGCCTAGGTTGCCCGGAAGGTAGAAATGACCATAACTTTCATCCTGGTTGCAATTATTCGTTTTATATGATGGAAAAACTGTTGTATTTATATAGTGTTTTATGCTTCTGGCGGTGACTTCTTAGGCCCTAACTATTCCATCTGGTGGAACAACGCCCTTGGGTGAAGCCTAGGTTGCGCGCAACGTAGCAATGACCATAACTTTTACACTGGTAGCAATTATTCGTTTTATACGATGGAAAAACTGTTCTATTTATTTTGTATTTTATGCTTCGGGCGTTGACTTCTACGGCCCTAGCTATTCTATCTGGTCGAGCAACGACCTAGAGTGAAGCCTAGGTTGCCCGGAACGTAGAAATGACCAAAACTTTCACACTGGATGCAATTATTCGTTTTATACGATGGAAAAGCTGTTGTATTTATATCGTATTTTAGCTTCTGGCGTTGACTTCTTAGGCCCTAACTATTCCATCTGGTGGAACAACGCCCTAGGGTGAAGCCTAGGTTGCGCGGAACGTAGAAATGACCATAACTTTCACACTGGTAGCAATTATTCGTTTTATACGATGGAAAAACTGTTTTATTTATTTTGTATTTTATACTTCTGGCGTTGACTTCTAATGCCCTATCTATTCGATCTGGTGGAGCAACGCCCTAGAGTGAAGCCTAGGTTGCCCGGAAAGTAGAAATGACCATAACTTTCATCCTGCTTGCAATTATTCGTTTTATATGATGGAAAAACTGTTGTATTTATATAGTGTTTTATGCTTCTGGCGTTGACTTCTTAGTCCCTAACTATTGCATCTGGTGGAACAACGCCCTCGGGTGTAGCCTAGGTTGCGCAGAACGTAGCAATGACCATAACTTTCACACTGGTAGCAATTATTCGTTTTATACGATGGAAAAACTGTTCTATTTATTTTGTATTTTATGCTTCGGGCGTTGACTTCTAAGGCCCCAGCTATTCTATCTGTTCGAGCAACGCCCTAGAGTGAAGCCTAGGTTGCCCGGAACGTAGAAATGACCATAACTTCCACACTGGTTGCAATTATTCGTTTTATACGATGGAAAAGCTGTTGTATTTATATCGTATTTTATGCTTCTGGCGTTGACTTCTTAGGCCCTAACTATTCCATCTGGTGGAACAACGCCCTAGGGTGAAGCGTAGGTTGCGCGGAACGTAGAAATGACCATAACTTTCACACTGGTAGCTATTATTCGTATTATACGATGCAAAAACTGTTATATTTATATTGTATTTGATGCTTCTGGCGTTGACTTCTTAGGCCCTAACTGTTCGATCAGGTCGAACAGCGCCCTAGGGTGAAGCCTAGGTTGCCCGGAAAGTAGAAATGACCATAACATTCACACTGGTTGCAATTATTCGTTTTATACGATGGAAAAGCTGTGGCACCTTTATTGTATTTTATTCATCTGCGGTTGACTTCTAAGGCCGTAGCTATTAGATGTGGTGGAGCAACGCCCTAGAGTGACAACTAGGTTGGCCGGAACGTAGAAATGACCATTACTTTCACAATGTTTGCAATTATTCATGTTATACGATGGAAAAGCTTTTGTACTTATATTGTATTTTATTCTTCTGGCGTTGACTTCTTAGGCCCTAACTATTCGATCTGGTGGAAGAACGCCCTAGAGTGAAGACTTGGTTGCCCGGAACATGGAAATGACCATTACTTTCACACTGTTTGCAGATATTCCTGTTATACGATGGAAAAACCTTTGCACCTTTATTGTATTTTATGCTTCTGGCGTTGACTTCTAAGGCCCTAACTATTCGATTTGCAGGAGCAACGCCCGAGAGTGGAGCCTAGGTTGCCCGGTACGTAGAAATGACCATTACTTTCACACTGTTTGCAAATATACAATATACGATGGAAAATCTGTTGTATTTATGTTGTATTTTATGCTTCTGGCGTTGATTTCTTAGGCCCTAATTATTCGATCTGGTGGAGCAACGCCCTAGAGTGAAGCCTAGGTTGCCCAGAACGTAGAAATGACCATTACATTCACACTGGTTGCAATTATTCGTCTTATACGATGGAAAAGCTGTTGTATTTATATCGTATTTTATGCTTCTGACGTTGACTTCTCAGGCCCTAACTATTCCACCTGGTGGAACAACGCCCTTGGGTGTAGCCTAGGTTGCGCAGAACGTAGCAATGACCATAACTTTCACACTGGTAGCAATTATTCGTTTTATACGATGGAAAAACTGTTCTATTTATTTTGTATTTTATGCTTCGGGCGTTGACTTCTAAGGCCCCAGCTATTCTATCTGTTCGAGCAACGCCCTAGAGTGAAGCCTAGGTTGCCCGGAACGTAGAAATGACCATAACTTCCACACTGGTTGCAATTATTCGTTTTATACGATGGAAAAGCTGTTGTATTTATATCGTATTTTATGCTTCTGGCGTTGACTTCTTAGGCCCTAACTATTCCATCTGGTGGAACAACGACCTAGGGTGAAGCGTAGGTTGCGCGGAACGTAGAAATGACCATAACTTTCACACTGGTAGCTATTATTCGTATTATACGATGGAAAAACTGTTATATTTATATTGTATTTGATGCTTCTGGCGTTGACTTCTTAGGCCCTAACTGTTCGACCAGGTGGAACAACGCCCTAGGGTGAAGCCTAGGTTGCCCGGAAAGTAGAAATGACCATAACATTCACACTGGTTGCAATTATTCGTTTTATACGATGGAAAAGCTGTGGCACCTTTATTGTATTTTATTCATCTGCGGTTGACTTCTAAGGCCGTAGCTATTAGATGTGGTGGAGCAACGCCCTAGAGTGACAACTAGGTTGGCCGGAACGTAGAAATGACCATTACTTTCACAATGTTTGCAATTATTCATGTTATACGATGGAAAAGCTTTTGTACTTATATTGTATTTTATTCTTCTGGCGTTGACTTCTTAGGCCCTAACTATTCGATCTGGTGGAAGAACGCCCTAGAGTGAAGACTTGGTTGCCCGGAACATGGAAATGACCATTACTTTCACACTGTTTGCAGATATTCCTGTTATACGATGGAAAAACCTTTGCACCTTTATTGTATTTTATGCTTCTGGCGTTGACTTCTAAGGCCCTAACTATTCGATTTGCAGGAGCAACGCCCGAGAGTGGAGCCTAGGTTGCCCGGTACGTAGAAATGACCATTACTTTCACACTGTTTGCAAATATACAATATACGATGGAAAATCTGTTGTATTTATGTTGTATTTTATGCTTCTGGCGTTGATTTCTTAGGCCCTAACTATTTGATCTTGTGGTGCACCGCCCTAGAGTGAAGCATAGGTTGCCCGGAACGTAGAAAAGACCATTGCCTTCACACTGGTTGCAATTATTCCTGTTTTACGATGGAAAAACTGTTGCATCTTTATTGTATTTTATGCTTCTGGCGTTGATTTCTAAGGCCCTAATTATTCGATCTGGTGGAGCAACGCCCTAGAGTGAAGCCTAGGTTGCCCGGAACGTAGAAATGACCATTACATTCACACTGGTTGCAATTATTCGTCTTATACGATGGAAAAGCTGTTGTATTTATATCGTATTTTATGCTTCTGACGTTGACTTCTCAGGCCCTAACTATTCCACCTGGTGGAACAACGCCCTTGCGTGTAGCCTAGGTTGCGCAGAACGTAGCAATGACCATAACTTTCACACTGGTAGCAATTATTCGTTTTATACGATGGAAAAACTGTTCTATTTATTTTGTATTTTATGCTTCGGGCGTTGACTTCTACGGCCCTAGCTATTCCATCTGGTCGAGCAACGACCTAGAGTGAAGCCTAGGTTGCCCGGAACGTAGAAATGACCAAAACTTTCACACTGGATGCAATTATTCGTTTTATACGATGGAAAAGCTGTTGTATTTATATCGTATTTTAGCTTCTGGCGTTGACTTCTTAGGCCCTAACTGTTCCATCTGGTGGAACAACGCCCTAGGGTGAAGCCTAGGTTGCGCGGAACGTAGAAATGACCATAACTTTCACACTGGTAGCAATTATTCGTTTTATACGATGGAAAAACTGTTTTATTTATCTTGTATTTTATGCTCCTGGCGTTGACTTCTAATGCCCTATCTATTCGATCTGGTGGAGCAACGCCCTAGAGTGAAGCCTAGGTTGCCCGGAAAGTAGAAATGACCATAACTTTCATCCTGCTTGCAATTATTCGTTTTATATCATGGAAAAACTGTTGTATTTATATAGCGTTTTATGCTTCTGGCGTTGACTTCTTAGTCCCTAACTATTGCATCTGGTGGAACAACGCCCGAGGGTGAAGCCTAGGTTGCCTGGAACGTAGAAATGACCATCACTTTCACACGGGTTGCAATTATTCCTGTTATAGGATGGAAAGACTGTTGTATTTTTATTGTATTTTATACTTCAGGCGTTGACTTCTAAGGCCCTAGCTATTCGATCTGCTCGAGCAACGCCCTAGAGTGAAGCCTAGGTTGCACGGAACGTAGAAATGACGATAACTTCCACACTGGTTGCAATTATTCGTTTTATACGATGGAAAAGCTGTTGTATTTATATCGTATTTCATGCTTCTGGCGTTGACTTCTAAGGACCTAACTATTCGATCTGGTGGAGAAACGCCCTAGAGTGAAGCCTTGGTTGCGCGGAACGTAGAAATGACCATAACGTTCACACTGGCAGCAATTATTCGTTTTATACGACGGAAAAACTGTTTTATTTATTTTGTATTTTATGCTTCTGGCGTTGACTTCCAAGGCCCTAACTATTCGATCTGGTGGAGCAACGCCCTAGAGTGAAGCCTAGGTTGCCCGGATAGTGGAAATGACCATAACTTTCATCCTGGTTGCAGTTATTCGTTTTATATGATGGGAAAGCTGTTGTATTTATATAGTGTTTTATGCTTCTGGCGTTGACTTCTAAGGACCTAACTATTCGATCTGGTGGAACAACGCCCTAGGGTGAAGCCTAGGTTGCCCGGAACTTAGAAATGACCATTACTTTCACACTGTTTGCAATTATTCATTTTATACGGTGGAAAAGCTGTTGTATTTATATTGTATTTTATGCTTCGGGCGTTGACTTCTAAGACCCCAGCTATTCCATCTGGTGGAGCAACACCCTAGCGTGAAGCCTAGGTTGCCCGGAACGTAGAACATACCATTACCTTCACACTGTTTGCAATTATTCCTGTTATACGATGGAAAAACTGTTGCATCTTTATTGCATTTTATGCTTCTGGCGCTGACTTCTAAGGCCCTAACTATTCGATCTGGTGCAGCAACGCCCTAGAGTGAAGCCTAGGTTGCTCGGAACGTAGAAATGACCATTACCTTCACACTGTTTGCAATTATTCGTATTATACGATGGAAAAACTGTTATATTTATATTGTATTTGATGCTTCTGGCGTTGACTTCTTAGGCCCTAACTGTTCGATCAGGTGGAACAGCGCCCTAGGGTGAAGCCTAGGTTGCCCGGAAAGTAGAAATGACCATAACTTTCACACTGATTGCAATTATTCGTTTTATACGATGGAAAAGCTGTGGAACCTTTATTGTATTTTATTCATCTGCGGTTGACTTCTAAGGCCGTAGCTATTAGATGTGGTGGAGCAACGCCCTAGAGTGAAGCCTAGGTTGCCCGGTACGTAGAAATGACCATTACTTTCACACTGTTTGCAAATATACATTATATACGATGGAAAATCTGTTGTATTTATGTAGTATTTTATGCTTCTGGCGTTGACTTCTTAGGCCCTAACTATTTGATCTGGTGGTGCACCGCCCTGGAGTGAAGCCTAGGTTGCCCGGAACGTAGAAATGACCATTACATTCACACTGGTTGCAATTATTCGTCTTATACGATGGAAAAGCTGTTGTATTTATATCGTATTTTATGCTTCTGACGTTGACTTCTTAGGCCCTAACTATTCCATCAGGTGGAACAACGCCCTTGGGTGTAGCCTAGGTTGCGCAGAACGTAGCAATGACCATAACTTTCACACTGGTAGCAATTATTCGTTTTATACGATGGAAAAACTGTTCTATTTATTTTGTATTTTATGCTTCGGGCGTTGACTTCTAAGGCCCCAGCTATTGTATCTGTTCGAGCAACGCCCTAGTGTGAAGCCTTGGTTGCCCGGAACGTAGAAATGACCATAACTTTCACTCCGGTTGCAATTATTCGTTTTATACAATGGAAAAACTGTTCTTTGTATTTTGTATTTTATGCTTCGGGCGTCGACTTCCAATGCCCTAACTATTCGATCTGGTGGAGCAACGCCCTAGAGTGAAGCCTAGGTTGCCCGGAATGTAGAAATTACCTTAACTTTCAAAATGGTTGCCATTATGCGTTTTATACGATGGAAAAACTGTTGAATGTATATTCTATTTTATGCTTCTGGCGCTGACTTCTCAGGCCCTAACTATTCGATCTGGCGGAGCAACGCCCTACAGTGAAGCCTAGGTTGCCCGAAACGTAGAAATGACTATCACTTTCACACTGGGTGCAATTATTCGTTTTATACAATGGAAAAACTGTTCTCTTTATTTTGTATTTTATGCTTCGGGCGTGGACTTCCAATGCCCTAACTATTCGATCTGGTGGAGCAACGCCCTAGAGTGAAGCCTAGGTTGCCCGGAACGTAGAAATTACCTTAACTTTCAAACTGGTTGCTATTATCCGTTTTATACGATGGAAAAACTGTTGCATTTATATTCTATTTTATGCTTCTGGCGCTGACTTCTCAGGCCCTAACTATTCGATCTGGCGGAGCAACGCCCTACAGTGAAGCCTAGGTTGCCCGAAACGTAGAAATGACTATCACTTTCACACTGGTTGCAATTATTCCTGTTATACGATGGAAAAACTGTTGTAGTTTTATTGTATTTTATGCTTCAGGCGTTGAATTCATAGGCCCTAACTATTCGATCTGGTGGAGCAACGCCCTAGAGTGAAGCCTCGGTTGCCCGGAACGTAGAAAAGACCATAACTTTCACACTGGTTGCAATTATTCGTTTTATACGATGGAAAAGCTGTTGTCCTTATTTTGTATTTTATGCTTCTGGCGTTGACTTCTGAGGTCGTAGCTAATAGATGTGGTGGAGCAACGCCCTAGAGACAAGCCTAGGTTGCCCGGAACGTAGATATGACCATAACTTTCACAGTGGTTGCAATTATTCATGCTATACGGTAGAAATACTGTTGCATTTTTATTGTATTTTCTGCTTCTGGCTTTGACTTCTAAGGTCCTAGCTATTCCATCTGGTGGGGCAACATCCAAGGGTGTAGCCTATGTTGCCCGGAACGTAGAAATGACCATCACTTTCACACTGATAGCAATTATTCGTTTTATTCAATGGAAAAACTGTTGTATTTATATTGTATTGTATGCTTCTGGCGTCGACTTCTAAGGCACTAGCTACTCAATATGGTGGGGTAACGTCCAAGAGTGAACCCTATGTTGCCCGGAACGTAGAAATGACCACAACTTTCACACTGATAGCAATTATTCGTTTTATTCAATGGAAAAACTGTTGTATTTATATTGTATTGTATGCTTCTGGCGTCGACTTCTAAGGCACTAGCTACTCAATATGGTGGGGTAACGTCCAAGAGTGAACCCTATGTTGCCCGGAACGTAGAAATGACCACAACTTTCACACTGGTTGCAATTATCCGTTTTATAGGATGGAAAAACTGTTCTATTTATTTTGTATTTTATGCTTCGGGCGTTGACTTCTAAGGCCCTAGCTATTCGATCTGGTCGAGCAACGCCCTAGAGTGAAACCTAGGTTGCCGGGAACGTAGAAATGACCATAACTTCCACACCGGTTGCAATTATTCGTTTTATACGATGGAAAAGCTGTTGTATTTATATCGTATTTTATGCATCTGGCGTTGACTTCTAAGGACCTAACTATTCGATCTGGTGGAACAACGCCCTAGGGTGAAGCCTAGGTTGCCCGGAACTTAGAAATGACCATTACTTTCACACTGTTTGCAATTATTCATTTTATACGGTGGAAAAGCTGTTGTATTTATATTGTATTTTATGCTTCGGGCGTTGACTTCTAAGACCCCAGCTATTCCATCTGGTGGAGCAACACCCTAGCGTGAAGCCTAGGTTGCCCGGAACGTAGAACATACCATTACCTTCACACTGTTTGCAATTATTCCTGTTATACGATGGAAAAACTGTTGCATCTTTATTGCATTTTATGCTTCTGGCGCTGACTTCTAAGGCCCTAACTATTCGATCTGGTGCAGCAACGCCCTAGAGTGAAGCCTAGGTTGCTCGGAACGTAGAAATGACCATTACCTTCACACTGTTTGCAATTATTCGTATTATACGATGGAAAAACTGTTATATTTATATTGTATTTGATGCTTCTGGCGTTGACTTCTTAGGCCCTAACTGTTCGATCAGGTGGAACAGCGCCCTAGGGTGAAGCCTAGGTTGCCCGGAAAGTAGAAATGACCATAACTTTCACACTGATTGCAATTATTCGTTTTATACGATGGAAAAGCTGTGGAACCTTTATTGTATTTTATTCATCTGCGGTTGACTTCTAAGGCCGTAGCTATTAGATGTGGTGGAGCAACGCCCTAGAGTGAAGCCTAGGTTGCCCGGTACGTAGAAATGACCATTACTTTCACACTGTTTGCAAATATACATTATATACGATGGAAAATCTGTTGTATTTATGTAGTATTTTATGCTTCTGGCGTTGACTTCTTAGGCCCTAACTATTTGATCTGGTGGTGCACCGCCCTGGAGTGAAGCCTAGGTTGCCCGGAACGTAGAAATGACCATTACATTCACACTGGTTGCAATTATTCGTCTTATACGATGGAAAAGCTGTTGTATTTATATCGTATTTTATGCTTCTGACGTTGACTTCTTAGGCCCTAACTATTCCATCAGGTGGAACAACGCCCTTGGGTGTAGCCTAGGTTGCGCAGAACGTAGCAATGACCATAACTTTCACACTGGTAGCAATTATTCGTTTTATACGATGGAAAAACTGTTCTATTTATTTTGTATTTTATGCTTCGGGCGTTGACTTCTAAGGCCCCAGCTATTCTATCTGTTCGAGCAACGCCCTAGTGTGAAGCCTTGGTTGCCCGGAACGTAGAAATGACCATAACTTTCACTCCGGTTGCAATTATTCGTTTTATACAATGGAAAAACTGTTCTTTTTATTTTGTATTTTATGCTTCGGGCGTCGACTTCCAATGCCCTAACTATTCGATCTGGTGGAGCAACGCCCTAGAGTGAAGCCTAGGTTGCCCGGAATGTAGAAATTACCTTAACTTTCAAAATGGTTGCCATTATGCGTTTTATACGATGGAAAAACTGTTGAATGTATATTCTATTTTATGCTTCTGGCGCTGACTTCTCAGGCCCTAACTATTCGATCTGGCGGAGCAACGCCCTACAGTGAAGCCTAGGTTGCCCGAAACGTAGAAATGACTATCACTTTCACACTGGGTGCAATTATTCGTTTTATACAATGGAAAAACTGTTCTCTTTATTTTGTATTTTATGCTTCGGGCGTGGACTTCCAATGCCCTAACTATTCGATCTGGTGGAGCAACGCCCTAGAGTGAAGCCTAGGTTGCCCGGAACGTAGAAATTACCTTAACTTTCAAACTGGTTGCTATTATTCGTTTTATACGATGGAAAAACTGTTGCATTTATATTCTATTTTATGCTTCTGGCGCTGACTTCTCAGGCCCTAACTATTCGATCTGGCGGAGCAACGCCCTACAGTGAAGCCTAGGTTGCCCGAAACGTAGAAATGACTATCACTTTCACACTGGTTGCAATTATTCCTGTTATACGATGGAAAAACTGTTGTAGTTTTATTGTATTTTATGCTTCAGGCGTTGAATTCATAGGCCCTAACTATTCGATCTGGTGGAGCAACGCCCTAGAGTGAAGCCTCGGTTGCCCGGAACGTAGAAAAGACCATAACTTTCACACTGGTTGCAATTATTCGTTTTATACGATGGAAAAGCTGTTGTCCTTATTTTGTATTTTATGCTTCTGGCGTTGACTTCTGAGGTCGTAGCTAATAGATGTGGTGGAGCAACGCCCTAGAGACAAGCCTAGGTTGCCCGGAACGTAGATATGACCATAACTTTCACAGTGGTTGCAATTATTCATGCTATACGGTAGAAATACTGTTGCATTTTTATTGTATTTTCTGCTTCTGGCTTTGACTTCTAAGGTCCTAGCTATTCCATCTGGTGGGGCAACATCCAAGGGTGTAGCCTATGTTGCCCGGAACGTAGAAATGACCATCACTTTCACACTGATAGCAATTATTCGTTTTATTCAATGGAAAAACTGTTGTATTTATATTGTATTGTATGCTTCTGGCGTCGACTTCTAAGGCACTAGCTACTCAATATAGTGGGGTAACGTCCAAGAGTGAACCCTATGTTGCCCGGAACGTAGAAATGACCACAACTTTCACACTGGTTGCAATTATCCGTTTTATAGGATGGAAAAACTGTTCTATTTATTTTGTATTTTATGCTTCGGGCGTTGACTTCTACGGCCCTAGCTATTCTATCTGGTCGAGCAACGCCCTCGAGTGAAGCCTAGGTTGGCCGGAACGTAGAAATGTCCATATCTTTCACACTGTTTGCAATTATTCGTTTTATACGATGGAAAAACTTTTGTACTTATATTGTGTTTTATTCTTCTGGCGTTGACTTCTTAGTCCCTAACTATTCGATTTGCAGGAGCAACGCCCGAGAGTGGAGCCTAGGTTGCCCGGTACGTAGAAATGACCATTACTTTCACACTGTTTGCAAATATACAATATACGATGGAAAATCTGTTGTATTTATGTTGTATTTTATGCTTCTGGCGTTGACTTCTTAGGCCCTAACTATTTGATCTGGTGGTGCACCGCCCTGGGGTGAAGCCTAGGTTGCCCGGAACGTAGAAAAGACCATTACATTCACACTGGTTGCAATTATTCCTGTTCTACGATGGAAAAACTGTTGCATCTTTATTGTATTTTATGCTTCCGGCGTTGATTTCTAAGGCCCTAATTATACGATCTGGTGGAGCAACGCCCTAGGGTGAAGCCAAGGTTGCCCGGAACGTAGAAATGACCATTACATTCACACTGGTTGCAATTATTCGTCTTATACGATGGAAAAGCTGTTGTATTTATATCGTATTTTATGCTTCTGACGTTGACTTCTTAGGCCCTAACTATTCCATCTGGTGGAACAACGCCCTTGGGTGAAGCCTAGGTTGCGCAGAACGTAGCAATGACCATAACTTTCACACTGGTAGCAATTATTCGTTTTACACGATGGAAAAACTGTTCTATTTATTTTGTATTTTATGCTTCTGGCGTTGACTTCTAATGCCCTATCTATTCGATCTGGTGGACCAACGCCCTAGAGTGAAGCCTAGGTTGCCCGGAAAGTAGAAATGACCATAACTTTCATCCTGCTTGCAATTATTCGTTTTATATGATGGAAAAACTGTTGTATTTATATAGTGTTTTATGCTTCTGGCGTTGACTTCTTAGTCCCTAACTATTGCATCTGGTGGAACAACGCCCGAGGGTGAAGCCTAGGTTGCCTGGAACGTAGAAATGACCATCACTTTCACACGGGTTGCAATTATTCCTGTTATAGGATGGAAAGACTGTTGTATTTTTATTGTATTTTATACTTCAGGCGTTGACTTCTAAGGCCCTAGCTATTCGATCTGGTCGAGCAACGCCCTAGAGTGAAGCCTAGGTTGCACGGAACGTAGAAATGACCATAACTTTTACACTGGTAGCAATTATTCGTTTTATACAATGGAAAAACTGTTCTATTTATTTTGTATATTATGCTTCGGGCGTTGACTTCTTTGGCCCTAACAATTCCATCTGGTGGAGCAACGCCCTAGAGTGAAGCCTAGGTTCCCTGGAACGTACAAATGACCATCACTTTCGCACGGGTTGCAATTATTGATGTTATAGGATTGAAAGACTGTTGTATTTTTATTGCATTTTATGCTTCTGCCGATCACTTCTTAGGCCCTGACTATTCGATCTGGTGGACCAACGCCCTAGAGTGAAGCCTAGGTTGCTCGGAATGTAGAAATGACCATAACTTTCACACTGGTTGCAATTATTCGTTTTATACGATGGAAAAGCTGTTGTATTTATATTGTATTTTATGCTTCTGCCGTTCACTTCTTGGGCCCTAACTATTCGATCTGGTGGAACACCGCCCTAGGGTGAAGCCTAGGTTGCCCGGAACGTAGAAATGACCATAACATTTACACTGGTAGCAATTATTCGTTTTATACAATGGAAAAACTGTTCTTTTTATTTTGTATTTTATGCTTCGGGCGTTGACTTCTAAGGCCCTAACTGTTTGATATGGTGGGGCAACGCCCTAGAGTTAAGCCCAGGTTTCCCGGAACGTAGAAATGACCATCACTATCAAACTGGTTGCAATTAATCCTGTTATACGATGGAAAAACTGTTGTATTTTTATTGCATTTTATGCTTCGGGCGTTGACTTCTAAGGCCCTAACAATTCAATCTGTTGGAGCAACGCCCTAGAGTGAAGCCTAGGTTGTTCGGAATGTAGAAATGACCATAACTTTCACACTGGCTGCAATTATTCGTTTTATACGATGGAAAAACTGTTGTATTTATATAGGATTTTATGCTTCTGGCGTTCACTTCTTAGGCCCTAACACTTCGATCTGGTGGAGCAACGCCCTACAGTGAAGCCTAGGTTGCCCGGAACGTAGATATGACCATAACCTTCACACAGGTTGCAATTATTCGTTTTATACGGTGTAAAGGCTGTTGTATTTATTTTGTATTTTATTCTTCTGGTGTTGAATTCTTAGGCCCGAACCATTCGATCTGGTGGAACAACGCCGTAGAGTGAAGCCTAGGTTACCCGGAACGCAGAAATGACCATTACTTTCACACTGTTTGCAATTATTCCTGTTATACGATGAAAAGACCGTTGTATTTTTATTGTATTTTATGCTTCAGGCGTAGGCTTCTAAGGCCGTAGCTATTCGATATGGTGGAGCACCGCCCTAGAGTGAAGCCTAGGTTGCTCGGAATATAGAAATGACCATAACTTTCACACTGGTTGCAATTATTCGTTTTCTACGATGGAAAAACTGTTGTATTTATATTGTATTCTATGCTTCTGGCGTTCACTTCTTAGGGCCTAACTATTCGATCTGATGGAACAATGCCCTATGGTGAAGCCTAGGTTGCCCGGAACGTAGAAATGACCATAACTTCTACACTGGTAGCAATTATTCGTTTTATACAATGGAAAAACTGTTCTATTTATTTTGTATTTTATGCTTCGGGCGTTGACTTCTTTGGCCCTAACAATTCGATCTGGTGGAGCAACGCCCTAGAGTGAAGCCTAGGTTCCCTGGAACGTACAAATGACCATCACTTTCACACGGGTTGCAATTATTGATGTTATAGGATTGAAAGACTGTTGTATTTTTATTGCATTTTATGCTTCTGGCGTTCACTTCTTAGGCCCTGACTATTCGATCTGGTGGAACAACGCCCTAGGGCGAAGCCTAGGCTGCCCGGAACGTAGAAATGACCATAACTTTTACACTGGTAGCAATTATTCGTTTTATACAATGGAAAATCTGTTCTATTTAATTTGTATTTTATGCTTCTGGCGTTGACTTCTAAGGACCTAACTATTCGATCTGGTGGAGCAACGCCCTAGAGTGAAGCCTAGGTTGCCCGGAACGTAGAAATGACCATCACTTTCAAACTGTTTGCAATTAATCCTGTTATACGATGGAAAAACTGTTGTATTTTTATTGCATTTTATGCTTCTGGCGTTCACTTCTTAGGGCCTAACTATTCGATCTGATGGAACAATGCCCTAGGGTGAAGCCTAGGTTGCCCGGAACGTAGAAATGACCATAACTTTTACACTGGTAGCAATTATTCGTTTTATACAATGGAAAAACTGTTCTATTTATTTTGTATTTTATGCTTCGGGCGTTGACTTCTTTGGCCCTAACAATTCGATCTGGTGGAGCAACGCCCTAGAGTGAAGCCTAGGTTGCACGGAACGTAGAAATGACCATAACTTCCACACTGGTTGCAATTATTCGTTTTATACGATGGAAAAGCTGTTGTATTTATATCGTATTTCATGCTTCTGGCGTTGACTTCTAAGGACCTAACTATTCGATCTGGTGGAGAAACACCCTAGAGTGAAGCCTAGGTTGCGCGGAACGTAGAAATGACCATAACTTTCACACTGGTAGCAATTATTCGTTTTATACGATGGATAAACTGTTCTATTTATTTTGTGTTTTATGCTTCGGGCGTTGACTTCTAAGGCCCCAGCTATTCTATCTGTTCGAGCAACGCCCTAGAGTGAAGCCTAGGTTGCGCGGAACGTAGAAATGACCATAACTTCCACACTGGTTGCAATTATTCGTTTTATACGATGGAAAAGCTGTTGTGTTTATATCGTATTTTATCCTTCTGGCGTTGACTTCTTAGGCCCTAACTATTCCATCTGGTGGAACAGCGCCCTAGGGTGAAGCCTAGGTTGCCCGGAAAGTAGAAATGACCATAACTTTCACACTGGTTGCAATTATTCGTTTTATACGATGGAAAAGCTGTGGTACCTTTATTGTATTTTATTCATCTGCGGTTGACTTCTAAGGCCGTAGCTATTAGAAGTGGTGGAGCAACGCCCTAGAGTGACGCCTAGGTTGGCCGGAACGTAGAAATGACCATTACTTTCACAATGTTTGCAATTATTCATGTTATACGATGGAAAAGCTTTTGTACTTATATTGTATTTTATTCTTCTGGCGTTGACTTCTTAGGCCCTAACTATTCGATCTGGTGGAAGAACGCCCTAGAGTGAAGACTTGGTTGCCCGGAACATGGAAATGACCATTACTTTCACACTGTTTGCAGATATTCCTGTTATACGATGGAAAAACTTTTGCACCTTTATTGTATTTTATGCTTCTGGCGTTGACTTCTAAGGCCCTAGCTATTCGATTTGCAGGAGCAACGCCCGAGAGTGGAGCCTAGGTTGCCCGGTACGTAGAAATGACCATTACTTTCACACGGGTTGCAATTATTCCTGTTATAGGATGGAAAGACTGTTGTATTTTTATTGTATTTTATACTTCAGGCGTTGACTTCTAAGGCCCTAGCTATTCTATCTGTTCGAGCAACGCCCTAGAGTGAAGCCTAGGTTGCCCGGAACGTAGAAATGACCATAACTTCCACACTGGTTGCAATTATTCGTTTTATAAGATGGAAAAGCTGTTGTATTTATATCGTATTTTATGCTTCTGGCGTTGACTTCTTAGGCCCTAACTATTCCATCTGGTGGAACAACGCCCTAGGGTGAAACGTAGGTTGCGCGGAACGTAGAAATGACCATAACTTTCACACTGGTAGCAATTATTCGTATTATACGATGGAAAAACTGTTATATTTATATTGTATTTGATGCTTCTGGCGTTGACTTCTTAGGCCCTCACTGTTCGATCAGGTGGAACAACGCCCTAGGGTTAAGCCTAGGTTGCCCGGAAAGTAGAAATGACCATAACATTCACACTGGTTGCAATTACTCGTTTTATATGCTGGAAAAACTGTTGTATTTATATTGTATGGTGGACCAACGCCCTAGAGTGAAGCCTAGGTTGCTCGGAATATAGAAATGACCATAACTTTCACACTGGTTGCAATTATTCGTTTTCTACGATGGAAAAACTGTTGTATTTTTATTGCATTTTATGCTTCTGGCGTTCACTTCTTAGGGCCTAACTATTCGATCTGATGGAACAATGCCCTAGGGTGAAGCCTAGGTTGCCCGGAACGTAGAAATGACCATAACTTTTACACTGGTAGCAATTATTCGTTTTATACAATGGAAAAACTGTTCTATTTATTTTGTATTTTATGCTTCGGGCGTTGACTTCTTTGGCCCTAACAATTCGATCTGGTGGAGCAACGCCCTAGAGTGAAGCCTAGGTTCCCTGGAACGTACATATGACCATCACTTTCACACGGGTTGCAATTATTCCTGTTATAGGATTGAAAGACTGTTGTATTTTTACTGCATTTTATGCTTCTGGCGTTCACTTCTTAGGCCCTGACTATTCGATCTGGTGGAACAACGCCCTAGGGTGAAGCCTAGGTTGCCCGGAACGTAGAAATGACCATAACTTTTACACTGGTAGCAATTATTCGTTTTCTACAATGGAAAATCTGTTCTATTTATTTTGTATTTTATGCTTGGGGCGTTGACTTCTAAGGCCCTAACTGTTTGATCTGGTGGAGCAACGCCCTAGAGTGAAGCCTAGGTTGCCCGGAAGGTAAAATGACAATTACATTCACACTGTTTGCAATTATTCCTTTTATACGATGCAAAAGCTGTTTTATTTATATCGTATTTTATGCTTCTGGCGTCGACTTCTAAGGACCTAACTATTCGATCTGGTGGAGCAACGCCCTAGAGTGAAGCCTAGGTTGCCCGGAACGTAGAAATGACCATTCCTTTCACACTGTTTGCAATTATTCCTTTTATACGATGGAAAAACTGTTGTATCTATATGGCATTTAATGCTTCTGGCGTTCACTTCTTAGGCCCTAACTATTCGATCTGGTGGAGCAATGCCTCAGAGTTAAGTCTAGGATGCCCGAAACGCCGAAATGATCATTACTTTCACGCTTGTTGCAATTATTCCTGTTATACGATGAAAAGACCGTTGTATTTTTATTGTATTTTATGCTTCAGGCGTAGGCTTCTAAGGCAGTAGCTATTCGATATGGTGGAGCACCGCCCTAGAGTGAAGCCTAGGTTGCCCGGAACGTTGAAATGACCATTACTTTCACACTGTTTGCAATTATTCCTTTTATACGATGGAAAAGCTGCTGTATTTATATCGTATTTTATGCTTCTGTCGTTGACTTCTAAGGACCTAACTATTCGATCTGGTGGAGCAACGCCCTAGAGTGAAGCCTAGGTTGCTCGGAATGTAGAAATGACCATAACTTTCACACTGGTTGCAATTATTCGTTTTATACGATGGAAAAGCTGTTGTATTTATATTGTATTTTATGCTTCTGCCGTTCACTTCTTCGGCCCTAACTATTCGATCTGGTGGAACACCGCCCTAGGGTGAAGTCTAGGTTGCCCGGAACGTAGAAATGACCATAACATTTACACTGGTAGCAATTATTCGTTTTATACAATGGAAAAACTGTTCTTTTTATTTTGTATTTTATGCTTCGGTCGTTGACTTCTAAGGCCCTAACTGTTTGATATGGTGGGGCAACGCCCTAGAGTTAAGCCCAGGTTTCCCGGAACGTAGAAATGACCATCACTATCAAACTGGTTGCAATTAATCCTGTTATACGATGGAAAAACTGTTGTATTTTTATTGCATTTTATGCTTCGGGCGTTGACTTCTAAGGCCCTAACAATTCAATCTGTTGGAGCAACGCCCTAGAGTGAAGCCTAGGTTGCTCGGAATGTAGAAATGACCATAACTTTCACACTGGCTGCAATTATTCGTTTTATACGATGGAAAAACTGTTGTATTTATATAGGATTTTATGCTTCTGGCGTTCACTTCTTAGGCCCTAGCAATTCGATCTGGTGGAACAGCGCCCTAGGGTGATGCCTAGGTTGCCCGGGACGTAGAAATGACCATAACTTTTACACTGGTAGTAATTACTCGTTTTATACAGTGGAAAAACTGTTCTATTTATTTTGTATTTTATGCTTCGGGCGTTGACTTCTAAGGCCCTAACTGTTTCATCTGGTGGAGCAACGCACTAGGGTGAAGCCTAGGTTGCCCGGAACGTAGAAATGACCATTACTTTCACACTGTTTGCAATTATTCCTTTTATACGATGGAAAAGCTGTTGTATTTATATCGAATTTTATGCTTCAGGCGTAGGCTCCTAAGCCCGTAGCTATTCGATATGGTGGAGCACCGCCCTAGAGTGAAGCCTAGGTTGCTCGGAACGCAGAAATGACCACTACTTTCACACAGTTTGCAATTATTTATTTAATACGATGGAAAAGCTGTTGTATTTATATCGTATTTTATGCTACGGGCGTTGACTTCTTAGGCCCTAACACTTCGATCTGGTGGAGCAACGCCCTACAGTGAAGCCTAGGTTGCCCGGAACGTAGATATGACCATAACCTTCACACAGGTTGCAATTATTCGTTTTATACGGTGTAAAGGCTGTTGTATTTATTTTGTATTTTATTCTTCTGGTGTTGAATTCTTAGGCCCTAACTATTCGATCTGGTGGAACACCGCCCTAGGGTGAAGCCTAGGTTGCCCGGAACGTAGAAATGACCATAACATTTACACTGGTAGCAATTATTCGTTTTATACAATGGAAAAACTGTTCTTTTTATTTTGTATTTTATGCTTCGGGCGTTGACTTCTAAGGCCCTAACTGTTTGATATGGTGGGGCAACGCCCTAGAGTTAAGCCCAGGTTTCCCGGAACGTAGAAATGACCATCACTATCAAACTGGTTGCAATTAATCCTGTTATACGATGGAAAAACTGTTGTATTTTTATTGCATTTTATGCTTCGGGCGTTGACTTCTAAGGCCCTAACTATTCAATCTGTTGGAGCAGCGCCCTAGAGTGAAGCCTAGGTTGCTCGGAATGTAGAAATGACCATAACTTTCACACTGGTTGCAATTATTCGTTTTATACGATGGAAAAACTGTTGTATTTATATTGCATTTAATGCTTCTGGCGTTCACTTCTTAGGCCCTAACAATTCGATCTGGTGGAACAACGCCCTAGGGTGAAGCCTAGGTTGCCCGGAACGTAGAAATGACCATAACTTTTACACTGGTAGCAATTATTCGTTTTATGCAATGGAAAAACTGTTCTATTTATTTTGTATTTTATTCTTCGGGCTTTGACTTCTAAGGCCCTAACTGTTTCATCTGGTGGAGCAACTCCCTAGGGTGTAGCCTAGGTTGCCCGGAAGGTAGAAATGACCGTAAGTTTCATAATGGTTGCAATTATTCGTTTTATACGATGGAAAAACTGTTGTATTTCTATTGTATTTTATGCTTCGGGCGTTGACTTCTTAGGCCCTAACTCTTCGATCTGGTGTAGCAACGCCCGACGGTGAAGCCTAGGTTGACTGGAACGTAGATATGACCATAACCTTCACACAGGTTGCAATTATTCGTTTTATACGGTGTAAAGGCTGTTGTATTTATTTTGTATTTTATTCTTCTGGTGTTGACTTCTTAGGCCCTAACTATTCGATATGGTGGAATAACGCCGTAGAGTGAAGCCTAGGTTGCCCGGAACGTAGAAATGACCATTACTTTCACACTGTTTGCAATTATTCCTTTTATACGATGGAAAAGCTGCTGTATTTAGATCGTATTTTATGCTTCTGGCGTTGACTTCTAAGGACCTAACTATTCGATCTGGTGGAGCAACGCCCTAGAGTGAAACCTAGGTTGCCTGGAACGTACAAATGACCATCACTTTCACACGGATTGCAATTATTCCTGTTATAGGATGGAAACACTGTTGTATTTTTATTGTATTTTATGCTTCTGGCGTTCACTTCTTGGGCCCTAACTATTCGATCCGGTGGAACAACGCCCTAGGGTGAAGCCTAGGTTGCCCGGGACGTAGAAATGACCATAACCTTCACACTGGTAGCAATTATTCGTTTTGTACAATGGAAAAACTGTTCTTTTTATTTTGTCTTTTATGCTTCGGGCGTTGACTTCTAAGGCCCTAACTGTTTGATCTGGTGGGGCAACGCCCTAGAGTGAAGCCTAGGTTGCCCGGAACGTAGAAATGACCATCACTTTCAAACTGGTTGCAATTAATCCTGTTATACGATGGAAAAACTGTTGTATTTTTGTTGCATTTTATGCTTCGGGCGTTGACTTCTAAGGACCTAACTATTCGATCTGGTGGAGCAACGCCCTAGAGTGAAGCCTATGTTGCTCGGAATGTAGAAATAACCATAACTTTCACACTGGTTGCAATTATTCGTTTTTTACGAAGGAAAAGCTGTTGTATTTATATTGTATTTTATGACTCTGGCGTTTACTTCTTAGGCCCTAACTATTCGACCTGGTGGAACAACGCCCTAGGGTGAAGCCTAGTTTGCCCGGAACGTAGAAATGACCATAACTTTTACACTGGTAGCAATTATTCGTTTTATACAATTTAAAAACTGTTGTATTTATATTGTATTTTATGCTTCTGGCGTTGACTTCATAGGCCCTAACTATTCGATCTGGTGGAGCAACGCCCTAGAGTGAAGCCTAGGTTGCCTGGAACGTACAAATGACCATCACTTTCACACGGATTGGAATTATTCCTGTTATAGGATGGAAAGTCTGTTGTATTTTTATTGCATTTTATGCTTCTGCCGTTTACTTCTTAGGCCCTAACCATTCGACCTGGTGTAACAACGCCCTAGGGTGAAGCCTAGTTTGCCCGGAACGTAGAAATGACCATAACTTTTACACTGGTAGCAATTATTCGATTTATACAATTTAAAAACTGTTGTATTTATATCGTATTTTATGCTTCTGGCGTTGACTTCATAGGCCCTAACTATTCGATCTGGTGGAGCAACGCCCTAGAGTGAAGCCTAGGTTGCCTGGAACGTACACATGACCATCACTTTCACACGGATTGCAATTATTCCTGTTATAGGATGGAAAGGCTGTTGTATTTTTATTGCATTTTATGCTTCTGGCATTCACTGCATAGGACCTAACTATTCGATCTGTTGGAACAACACCCTAGGGTGAAGCCTAGGTTGCCCGGAACGTAGAAATGACCATAACTTTTACACTGGTAGCAATTATTCGTTTTATACAGTGGAAAAACCGTTCTATTTATTTTGTATTTTATTCTTCGGGCGTTGACTTCTAAGGCCCTAACTGTTTGATCTGGTGGAGCAATGCCCTAGAGTGAAGCCTAGGTTGCCCGGAACGTAGAAATGACCATAACTTTCACACTGGTTGCTATCATTCGTTTTATACGATGGAAAGACTGTTATATTTATATTGTATTTTATGCTTCTGGCGTTGACTTCTAAGGACCTAACTATTCGATCTGGTTGAGCACCGCCTTAGAGTGAAGCCTAGGTTGCTCGGAATGTAGAAATAACCATAACTTTCACACTGGTTGCAATTATTCGTTTTATACGATGGAAAAACTGTTGTATTTATATTGTATTTTATGCTTCTGGCGTTGACTTCTTAGGCCTTAACTATTCGACCTGGTGGAACAACGCCCTAGGGTGAAGCCTAGGTTGCTCGGAATGTAGTAATAACCATAACTTTCACACGGATTGCAATTATTCCTGTTATAGGATGGAAAGACTGTTGTATTTTTATTGCATTTTATGCTTCTGGCATTCACTGCTTAGGACCTAACTATTCGTTCTGTTGGAACAACACCCTAGGGTGAAGCCTAGGTTGCCCGGTACGTAGAAATGACCATAACTTTTACACTGGTAGCAATTACTCGTTTTATACAATGGAAAAACTGTTCTATTTATTTTGTATTTTATTCTTCGGGCGTTGACTTCTAAGGCCCTAACTGTTTGATCTGGTGGAGCAACGCCCTAGATTGAAGCCTAGGTTGCCCGGAACGTAGAAATGACCATAACTTTCACACTGGTTGCTATCATTCGTTTTATACGATGGAAAGACTGTTATATTTATATTGTATTTTATGCTTGTGGCGTTGACTTCTAAGGACCTAACTATTCGATCTGGTGGAGCAACGCCCTAGAGTGAAGCCTAGGTTGCTCGGAATGTAGAAATAACCATAACTTTCACACTGGTTGCAATTATTCGTTTTTTACGATGGAAAAGCTGTTGTATTTATATTGTATTTTATACCTCTGGCGTTGACTTCTAACGCCCTAGCTATTCGATGTAGTGGAGCAACGCCCTAGAGTGAAGCCTAGGTTGCCCTGAACGTAGAAATGACCATCACTTTCAAACTGGTTGCAATTAATCCTGTTATACGATGGAAAAACTGTTGTATTTTTATTGCATTTTATGCTTCGGGCGTTGACTTCTAAGGCCCTGACTATTCAACCTGTTGGAGCAACGCCCTAGAGAGAAGCCTAGGTTGCTCGGAATGTAGAAATGACCATAGCTTTCACACTGGTTGCAATTATTCGTTTTATACGATGGAAAAACTGTTGTATTTATATTGTATTTTATGCTTCTGGCGTTGACTTCTTAGGCCCTAACTATTCGACCTGGTGGAACAACGCCCTAGGGTGAAGCCTGGGTTGCCCGGAACGTAGAAATGACCATAACTTTCACACTGGTTGCAATTATTCGTTTTATACGATGGAAAAACTGTTGTATTTATATTGTATTTTATGCTTCTGGCGTTGACTTCTTAGGCCCTAGCTATTCGATCTAGTGGAGCAACGCCCTAGAGTGTAGCCTAGGTTTCCCGGAACGTAGAAATGACCATCACTTTCAAACTGGTTGCAATTAATCCTGTCATACGATGGAAAAACCTTTGTATTTTTGTTGCATTTTATGCTTCGGTCGTTGACTTCTAAAGCCCTAACTATTCAATCTGTTGGAGCAACGCCCTAGAGTGAAGCTTAGGTTGCTCGGAATGTAGAAATGACCATAACTTTCACACTGGTTGCAATTATTCGTTTTATACGATGGAAAAACTGTTGTATTTATATTGTATTTTATGCTTCTGGCGTTTACTTCTTAGGCCCTAACTATTCGACCTGGTGGAACAACGCCCTAGGGTGAAGCCTAGTTTGCCCGGAACGTAGAAATGACCATAACTTTTACACTGGTAGCAATTATTCGGTTTATACAATTTAAAAACTGTTGTATTTATATTGTATTTTATGCTTCTGGCGTTGACTTCATAGGCCCTAACTATTCGATCTGGTGGAGCAACTCCCTAGAGTGAAGCCTAGGTTGCCTGGAACGTACAAATGACCATCACTTTCACACGGATTGCAATTATTCCTGTTATAGGATGGAAAGACTGTTGTATTTTTATTGCATTTTATGCTTCTGGCATTCACTGCTTAGGACCTAACCATTCGTTCTGTTGGAACAACACCCTAGGGTGAAGCCTAGGTTGCCCGGTACGTAGAAATGACCATAACTTTTACACTGGTAGCAATTATTCGTTTTATACAATGGAAAAACTGTTCTATTTATTTTGTATTTTATTCTTCGGGCGTTGACTTCTAAGGCCCTAATTGTTTGATCTGGTGGAGCAACGCCCTAGATTGAAGCCTAGGTTGCCCGGAACGTAGAAATAACCATAACTTTCACACTGGTTGCAATTATTCGTTTTTTACGATGGAAAAGCTGTTGTATTTATATTGTATTTTATACCTCTGGCGTTGACTTCTAACGTCCTAGCTATTCGATGTAGTGGAGCAACGCCCTAGAGTGAAGCCTAGGTTGCCCTGAACGTAGAAATGACCATCACTTTCAAACTGGTTGCAATTAATCCTGTTATCCGATGGAAAAACTGTTGTATTTTTATTGCATTTTATGCTTCGGGCGTTGACTTCTAAGGCCCTGACTATTCAACCTGTTGGAGCAACGCCCTAGAGAGAAGCCTAGGTTGCTCGGAATGTAGAAATGACCATAGCTTTCACACTGGTTGCAATTATTCGTTTTATACGATGGAAAAACTGTTGTATTTATATTGTATTTTATGCTTCTGGCGTTGACTTCTTAGGCCCTAACTATTCGACCTGGTGGAACAACGCCCTAGGGTGAAGCCTGGGTTGCCCGGAACGTAGAAATGACCATAACTTTCACACTGGTTGCAATTATTCGTTTTATACGATGGAAAAACTGTTGTATTTATATTGTATTTTATGCTTCTGGCGTTGACTCCTTAGGCCCTAGCTATTCGATCTAGTGGAGCAACGCCCTAGAGTGTAGCCTAGGTTTCCCGGAACGTAGAAATGGCCATCACTTTCAAACTGGTTGCAATTAATCCTGTCATACGATGGAAAAACCTTTGTATTTTTGTTGCATTTTATGCTTCGGTCGTTGACTTCTAAAGCCCTAACTATTCAATCTGTTGGAGCAACGCCCTAGAGTGAAGCCTAGGTTGCTCGGAATGTAGAAATGACCATAACTTTCACAATGGTTGCAATTATTCGTTTTATACGATGGAAAAACTGTTGTATTTATATTGTATTTTATGCTCCGGGCGTTGACTTCTAAGGCCCTAACTGTTTGATCTGGTGGAGCAACGCCCTAGAGTGAAGCCTAGGTTGCCCGGAACGTAGAAGTGACCATCACTTTCAAACTGGTTGCAATTAATCCTGTTATACAATGGAAAAACTGTTGTATTTTTATTGCATTTTATGCTTCGGGCGTTGACTTCTAAGGACCTAACTATTCGATCTGGTGGAGCAACGCCCTAGAGTGAAGCCTAGGTTGCTCGGAATGTAGTAATAACCATAACTTTCACACGGATTGCAATTATTCCTGTTATAGGATGGAAAGACTGTTGTATTTTTATTGCATTTTATGCTTCTGGCATTCACTGCTTAGGACCTAACTATTCGTTCTGTTGGAACAACACCCTAGGGTGAAGCCTAGGTTGCCCGGAACGTAGAAATGACCATAACTTTTACACTGGTAGCAATTACTCGTTTTATACAATGGAAAAACTGTTGTATTTATATTGTATTTTATACCTCTGGCGTTGACTTCTAACGCCCTAGCTATTCGATGTAGTGGAGCAACGCCCTAGAGTGAAGCCTAGGTTGCCCTGAACGTAGAAATGACCATCACTTTCAAACTGGTTGCAATTAATCCTGTTATACGATGGAAAAACTGTTGTATTTTTATTGCATTTTATGCTTCGGGCGTTGACTTCTAAGGCCCTGACTATTCAACCTGTTGGAGCAACGCCCTAGAGAGAAGCCTAGGTTGCTCGGAATGTAGAAATGACCATAGCTTTCACACTGGTTGCAATTACTCGTTTTATACGATGGAAAAACTGTTGTATTTATATTGTATTTTATGCTTCTGGCGTTGACTTCTTAGGCCCTAACTATTCGACCTGGTGGAACAACGCCCTAGGGTGAAGCCTGGGTTGCCCGGAACGTACAAATGACCATCACTTTCACACGGATTGCAATTATTCCTGTTATAGGATGGAAAGACTGTTGTATTTTTATTGCATTTTATGCTTCTGGCATTCACTGCTTAGGACCTAACCATTCGTTCTGTTGGAACAACACCCTAGGGTGAAGCCTAGGTTGCCCGGTACGTAGAAATGACCATAACTTTTACACTGGTAGCAATTATTCGTTTTATACAATGGAAAAACTGTTCTATTTATTTTGTATTTTATTCTTCGGGCGTTGACTTCTAAGGCCCTAATTGTTTGATCTGGTGGAGCAACGCCCTAGATTGAAGCCTAGGTTGCCCGGAACGTAGAAATAACCATAACTTTCACACTGGTTGCAATTATTCGTTTTTTACGATGGAAAAGCTGTTGTATTTATATTGTATTTTATACCTCTGGCGTTGACTTCTAACGTCCTAGCTATTCGATGTTGTGGAGCAACGCCCTAGAGTGAAGCCTAGGTTGCCCTGAACGTAGAAATGACCATCACTTTCAAACTGGTTGCAATTAATCCTGTTATACGATGGAAAAACTGTTGTATTTTTATTGCATTTTATGCTTCGGGCGTTGACTTCTAAGGCCCTGACTATTCAACCTGTTGGAGCAACGCCCTAGAGAGAAGCCTAGGTTGCTCGGAATGTAGAAATGACCATAGCTTTCACACTGGTTGCAATTATTCGTTTTATACGATGGAAAAACTGTTGTATTTATATTGTATTTTATGCTTCTGGCGTTGACTTCTTAGGCCCTAACTATTCGGCCTGGTGGAACAACGCCCTAGGGTGAAGCCTGGGTTGCCCGGAACGTAGAAATGACCATAACTTTTACACTGGTTGCAATTATTCGTTTTATACGATGGAAAAACTGTTGTATTTATATTGTATTTTATGCTTCTGGCGTTGACTTCTTAGGCCCTAGCTATTCGATCTAGTGGAGCTACGCCCTAGAGTGTAGCCTAGGTTTCCCGGAACGTAGAAATGACCATCACTTTCAAACTGGTTGCAATTAATCCTGTCATACGATGGAAAAACCTTTGTATTTTTGTTGCATTTTATGCTTCGGTCGTTGACTTCTAAAGCCCTAACTATTCAATCTGTTGGAGCAACGCCCTAGAGTGAAGCCTAGGTTGCTCGGAATGTAGAAATGACCATAACTTTCACACTGGTTGCAATTATTCGTTTTATACGATGGAAAAACTGTTGCATTTATATTGTATTTTATGCTTCTGGCGTTTACTTCTTAGGCCCTAACTATTCGACCTGGTGGAACAACGCCCTAGGGTGAAGCCTAGTTTGCCCGGAACGTAGAAATGACCATAACTTTTACACTGGTAGCAATTATTCGGTTTATACAATTTAAAAACTGTTGTATTTATATTGTATTTTATGCTTAAGGCGTTGACTTCATAGGCCCTAACTATTCGATGTGGTGGAGCAACTCCCTAGAGTGAAGCCTAGGTTGCCTGGAACGTACAAATGACCATCACTTTCACACGGATTGCAATTATTCCTGTTATAGGATGGAAAGACTGTTGTATTTTTATTGCATTTTATGCTTCTGGCATTCACTGCTTAGGACCTAACTATTCGTTCTGTTGGAACAACACCCTAGGGTGAAGCGTAGGTTGCCCGGAACGTAGAAATGACCATAACCTTTACACTGGTAGCAATTATTCGTTTTATACAATGGAAAAACTGTTCTATTTATTTTGTATTTTATTCTTCGGGCGTTGACTTCTAAGGCCCTAACTGTTTGATCTGGTGGAGCAACGCCCTAGATTGAAGCCTAGGTTGCCCGGAACGTAGAAATGACCATAACTTTCACACTGGTTGCTATCATTCGTTTTATACGATGGAAAGACTGTTATATTTATATTGTATTTTATGCTTCTGGCGTTGACTTCTAAGGACCTAACTATTCGATCTGGTGGAGCAACGCCCTAGAGTGAAGCCTAGGTTGCTCGGAATGTAGAAATAACCATAACTTTCACACTGGTTGCAATTATTCGTTTTTTACGATGGAAAAGCTTTTGTATTTATATTGTATTTTATACCTCTGGCGTTGACTTCTAACGCCCTAGCTATTCGATCAAGTGGAGCAACGCCCTAGAGTGAAGCCTAGGTTGCCCTGAACGTAGAAATGACCATCACTTTCAAACTGGTTGCAATTAATCCTGTTATACGATGGAAAAACTGTTGTATTTTTATTGCATTTTATGCTTCGGGCGTTGACTTCTAAGGCCCTGACTATTCAACCTGTTGGAGCAACGCCCTAGAGAGAAGCCTAGGTTGCTCGGAATGTAGAAATGACCATAGCGTTCACACTGGTTGCAATTATTCGTTTTATACGATGGAAAAACTGTTGTATTTATATTGTATTTTATGCTTCTGGCGTTCACTTCTTAGGCCCTAACTATTCGATCTGGTGGATCAACGCCCTAGTGTGAAGCCTAGGTTGCCCGGAACGTAGAAATGACCATAACTTTTACACTGGTAGCAATTATTCGTTTTATACAATGGAAAAACTGTTCTATTTATTTTGTATTTTATGCTTCGGGCGTTGACTTCTAAGGCCCTAACTGTTTGATCTGGTGGAGCAACGCCCTAGAGTGAAGCCTAGGTTGCCCGGAACGTAGAAATGACCATCACTTTCAAGCTGGTTGCAATTAATCCTGTTAAACGATGGAAAAATCTTTGTATTTTTGTTGCAATTTATGCTTCGGTCGTTGACTTCTAAGGCCCTAACTATTCAATCTGTTGGAGCAACGCCCTAGAGTGAAGCCTAGGTTGCTCGGAATGTAGAAATGACCATAACTTTCACACTGGTTGCAGTTATTCGTTTTATACGATGGAAAAACTGTTGTATTTATATTGTATTTTATGCTTCTGGCGTTTACTTCTTAGGCCCTAACTATTCGACCTGGTGGACCAACGCCCTAGGGTGAAGCCTAGTTTGCCCGGAACGAAGAAGTGACCATAACTTTTACACTGGTAGCAATTATTCGTTTTATACAATTTAAAAACTTTTGTATTTATATTGTATTTTATGCTTCTGGCGTTGACTTCATAGGCCCTAACTATTGGATCTGGTGGAGCAACGCCCTAGAGTGAAGCCTAGGTTGCTCGGAATGTAGAAATGACCATAACTTTCACACTGGTTGCTATCATTCGTTTTATACGATGGAAAAACTGTTATATTTATATTGTATTTTATGCTTCTGGCGTTGACTTCTAAGGACCTAACTATTCGATCTGGTGGAGCAACGCCCTAGAGTGAAGCCTAGGTTGCTCGGAATGTAGAAATAACCATAACTTTCACACTGGTTGCTATTATTCGTTTTTTACGATGGAAAAGCTGTTGTATTTATATTGTATTTTATACCTCTGGCGTTGACTTCTAACGCCCTAGCTATTCGATCTAGTGGAGCAACGCCCTAGAGTGAAGCCTAGGTTGCCCTGAACGTAGAAATGGCCATCACTTTCAAACTGGATGCAATTAATCCTGTTATACCATAGAAAAGCTGTTGTATTTTTATTGCATTTTATGCTTCGGGCGTTGACTTCTAAGGCCCTGACTATTCAACCTGTTGGAGCAACGCCCTAGAGTGAAGCCTAGGATGCTCGGAATGTAGAAATGACCATAGCTTTCACACTGGATGCAATTATTCGTTTTATACGATGGAAAGACTGTTGTATTTATATTGTATTTTATGCTTCTGGCGTTCACTTCTTAGGCCCTAGCTATTCGATCTAGTGGAGCAACGCCCTAGAGTGAAGCCTAGATTGCCCGGAACGTAGAAATGACCATCACTTTCAAACTTTTTGAAATTAATCCCGTTATACGATGGAAAAACTGTTGTATTTTTATTGTATTTTATGCTTCAGGCGTAGGCTTCTAAGGCCGTAGCTATTCGATATGGTGGAGCCCCGCCCTAGAGTGAAGCCTAGGTTGCTCGGAATATAGAAATGACCATAACTTTCACACTGGTTGCAATTATTCGTTTTCTACGAGGGAAAAACTGTTGTATTTATATCGTATTTTATGCTTCTGGCGTTGACTTCTAAGGACCTAACTATTCGATCTGGTGGAGCAACGCCCTAGAGTGAAGCCTAGGTTGCTCGGAATGTAGAAATAACCATAACTTTCACACTGGTTGCAATTATTCGTTTTTTACGATGGAAAAGCCTTTGTATTTATATTGTATTTTATACCTCTGGCGTTGACTTCTAACGCCCTAGCTATTCGATCAAGTGGAGCAACGCCCTAGAGTGAAGCCTAGGTTGCCCTGAACGTAGAAATGACCATCACTTTCAAACTGGTTGCAATTAATCCTGTTATACGATGGAAAAACTGTTGTATTTTTATTGCATTTTATGCTTCGGGCGATGACTTCTAAGGCCCTGACTATTCAACCTGTTGGAGCAACGCCCTAGAGAGAAGCCTAGGTTGCTCGGAATGTAGAAATGACCATAGCTTTCACACTGGTTGCAATTATTCGTTTTATACGATGGAAAAACTGTTGTATTTATATTGTATTTTATGCTTCTGGCGTTCACTGCTTAGGCCCTAACTATTCGATCTGGTGGATCAACGCCCTAGGGTGAAGCCTAGGTTGCCCGGAACGTAGAAATGACCATAACTTTTACACTGGTAGCAATTATTCGTTTTATACAATGGAAAAACTGTTCTATGTATTTTGTATTTTATGCTTCGGGCGTTGACTTCTAAGGCCCTAACTGTTTGATCTGGTGGAGCAACGCCCTAGAGTGAAGCCTAGGTTGCCCGGAACGTAGAAATGACCATCACTTTCAAACTGGTTGCAATTAATCCTGTTATACAATGGAAAAACTGTTGTATTTTTATTGCATTTTATGCTTCGGGTGTTGACTTCAAAGGCCCTAACTATTCAATCTGTTGCAGCAACGCCCTAGAGTGAAGCCTAGGTTGCTCAGAATGTAGAAATGACCATAACTTTCACACTGGCTGCAATTATACGTTTTATACGATGGAAAAACTGTTGTATTTATTTTGTATTTCATGCTTCTGGCGTTCACTTCTTAGGCCCTAACTATTCGTCCGGGTGGGACAACGCCCTAGGGTGAAGCCTAGGTTGCCCGGAACGTAGAAATGGCCATAACTTTTACACTGGTAGCAATTATTCGTTTTATACAATGGAAAAACAGTTCTATTTATTTTGTATTTTATGCTTCTGGCGTTGACTTCTAAGGCCCTAGCTATTCGATCTAGTGGAGTAACGCCCTAGAGTGAAGCCTAGGTTTGCCGGAACGTAGAAATGACCATCACTTTCAAGCTGGTTGCAATTAATCCTGTTATACGATGGAAAAATCTTTATATTTTTGTTGCATTTTATGCTTCGGTCGTTGACTTCTAAGGCCCTAACTATTCAATCTGTTGGAGCAACGCCCTAGAGTGAAGCCTAGGTTGCTCGGAATGTAGAAATGACCATAACTTTCACACTGGTTGCAATTATTCGTTTTATACGATGGAAAAACTGTTGTATTTATATTGTATTTTATGCTTCTGGCGTTTACTTCTTAGGCCCTAACTATTCGACCTGGTGGAACAACGCCCTAGGGTGAAGCCTAGTTTGCCCGGAACGTAGAAGTGACCATAACTTTTACACTGGTAGCAATTATTCGTTTTATACAATTTAAAAACTTTTGTATTTATATTGTATTTTATGCTTCTGGCGTTGACTTCATAGGCCCTAACTATTGGATCTGGTGGAGCAACGCCCTAGAGTGAAGCCTAGGTTGCCTGGAACGTACAAATGACCATCACTTTCACACGGATTGCAATTATTCCTGTTATAGGATGGAAAGACTGTTGTATTTTTATTGCATTTTATGCGTTCACTGCTTAGGACCTAACTATTCGATCTGGTGGAACAACGCCCAAGGGTGAAGCCTAGGTTGCCCGGAACGTAGAAATGACCATAAGTTTTACACTGGTAGCAATTATTCGTTTTATACAATGGAAAAACTGTTCTATTTATTTTGTATTTTATACTTCGGGCGTTGACTTCTAAGGCCCTAACTGTTTGATCTGGTCGAGCAACGCCCTAGACTGTAGCCTAGGTTGCCCGGAACGTAGAAATGACCATAACTTTCACACTGGTTGCTATCATTCGTTTTATACGATGGAAAAACTGTTATATTTATATTGTATTTTATGCTTCTGGCGTTGACTTCTAAGGACCTAACTATTCGATCTGGTGGAGCAACGCCCTAGAGTGAAGCCTAGGTTGCTCGGAATGTAGAAATAACCATAACTTTCACACTGGTTGCTATTATTCGTTTTTTACGATGGAAAAGCTGTTGTATTTATATTGTATTTTATACCTCTGGCGTTGACTTCTAACGCCCTAGCTATTCGATCTAGTGGAGCAACGCCCTAGAGTGAAGCCTAGGTTGCCCTGAACGTAGAAATGACCATCACTTTCAAACTGGATGCAATTAATCCTGTTATACCATGGAAAAGCTGTTGTATTTTTATTGCATTTTATGCTTCGGGCGTTGACTTCTAAGGCCCTGACTATTCAACCTGTTGGAGCAACGCCCTAGAGTGAAGCCTAGGATGCTCGGAATGTAGAAATGACCATAGCTTTCACACTGGTTGCAATTATTCGTTTTATACGATGGAAAGACTGTTGTATTTATATTGTATTTTATGCTTCTGGCGTTCACTTCTTAGGCCCTAGCTATTCGATCTAGTGGAGCAACGCCCTGGAGTGAAGCCTAGGTTGCCCGGAACGTAGAAATGACCATCACTTTCAAACTTTTTGAAATTAATCCCGTTATACGATGGAAAAACTGTTGTATTTTTTTGCATTTTATGCTTCGGGCGTTGACTTCTAAGGCCCTGACTACTCAATCTGTTGGAGCAACGCCCTAGAGTGAAGCCTAGGTTGCTCGGAATGTAGAAATGACCATAGCTTTCACACTGGTAGCAATTATTCGTTTTATACGATGGAAAAACTGTTGTATTTATATTGTATTTTATGCTTCTGGCGTTGACTTCTAAGGCCCTGACAATTCAATCTGTTGGAGCAACGCCCTAGAGTGAAGCCTAGGTTGCTCGGAATGTAGAAATGACCATAGCTTTCACACTGGTAGCAATTATTCGTTTTATACGATGGAAAAACTGTTGTATTTATATTGTATTTTATGCTTCTGGCGTTGACTTCTTAGGTCCTAACTATTCGATCTGGTGGAGCAATGCCTCAGAGTTAAGTCTAGGATGCCCGAAACGCCGAAATGATCATTACTTTCACGCTTGTTGCAATTATTCCTGTTATACGATGAAAAGACCGTTGTATTTTTATTGTATTTTATGCTTCAGGCGTAGGCTTCTAAGGCCGTAGCTATTCGATATGGTGGAGCACCGCCCTAGAGTGAAGAATAGGTTGCTCGGAATACAGAAATGACCATAACTTTCACACTGGTTGCAATTATTCGTTTTCTACGATGGAAAAACTGTTGTATTTATATTGTATTTTAGGCTTCAGCGTTCACTTCTTAAGGCCTAACTATTCGATCTGATGGAACAATGCCCTAGTGTGAAGCCTAGGTTGCCCGGAACGTAAAAATGACCATAACTTTTACACTGGTAGCAATTATTCGTTTTATACAATGGAAAAACTGTTCAATTTATTTTGTATTTTATGCTTCGGGCGTTGACTTCTTTGGCCCTAACAATTCGATCGGGTGGAGCAACGCCCTAGAGTGAAGCCTAGGTTCCCTGGAACGTACAAGTGACCATCACTTTCACACGGGTTGCAATTATTCCTGTTATACGATGGAAAGTCTGTTGTATTTTTATTGCATTTTATGCTTCTGGCGTTCACTTCCTAGGCCCTGACTATTCGATCTGGTGGAACAACGCCCTAGGGTGAAGCCTAGGTTGCTCGGAATACAGAAATGACCATAACTTTCACACTGGTTGCAATTATTCGTTTTCTACGATGGAAAAACTGTTGTATTTATATTGTATTTTAGGCTTCAGCGTTCACTTCTTAAGGCCTAACTATTCGATCTGATGGAACAATGCCCTAGGGTGAAGCCTAGGTTGCCCGGAACGTAGAAATGACCATCACTTTCAAACTGGTTGCAATTAATCCTGTTATACGATGGAAAAACTGTTGTATTTTTATTGCATTTTATGCTCCGGGCGTTGACTTATAAGGCCCTGACTATTCAGTCTGTTGGAGCAACGCCCTAGAGTGAAGCCTAGGTTGCTCGGAATGTAGAAATGACCATAACTTTCACACTGGTTGCAATTATTCGTTTTCTACGAGGGAAAAACTGTTGTATTTATATCGTATTTTATGCTTCTGGCGTTGACGTCTAAGGACCTAACTATTCGATATGGTGGAGCACCGCCCTAGAGTGAAGCCTAGGTTGCTCGGAATTCAGAAATGACCATAACTTTCACACTGGTTGCAATTATTCGTTTTCTACGATGGAAAAACTGTTGTATTTATATTGTATTTTATGCTTCTGGCGTTCACTCCTTAGGCCTTAACTATTCGATCTGGTGGATCGACGCCCTAGGGTAAAGCCTAGGTTGCCCGGAACGTAGAAATGACCATAACTTTTACACTGGTAGCAATTATTCGTTTTATACAATGGAAAAACTGTTCTATTTATTTTGTATTTTATGCTTCGGGCGTTGACTTCTAAGGCCCTAACTGTTTGATCTGGTGGAGCAGCGCCCTAGAGTGAAGCCTAGGTTGCGCGGAACGTAGAAATGACAATTACTTTCACACTGTTTACAATTATTCCTTTTATACGATGCAAAAGCTGTTGTATTTATATCGTATTTTATGCTTCTGGCGTTGACTTCTAAGGACCTAACTATTCGATCTGGTGGAACAACGCCCTTGGGTGAAGCCTAGGTTGCCCGGAACGTAGAAATGACCATAACTTTTACACTGGTAGCAATTATTCGTTTTATACGATGGAAAAACTGTTGTATTTATATTGTATTTTATGCTTCTGGCGTTGACTTCTTAGGTCCTAACTATTCGATCTGGTGGAGCAATGCCTCAGAGTTAAGTCTAGGATGCCCGAAACGCCGAAATGATCATTACTTTCACGCTTGTTGCAATTATTCCTGTTATACGATGAAAAGACCGTTGTATTTTTATTGTATTTTATGCTTCAGGCGTAGGCTTCTAAGGCCGTAGCTATTCGATATGGTGGAGCACCGCCCTAGAGTGAAGAATAGGTTGCTCGGAATACAGAAATGACCATAACTTTCACACTGGTTGCAATTATTCGTTTTCTACGATGGAAAAACTGTTGTATTTATATTGTATTTTAGGCTTCAGCGTTCACTTCTTAAGGCCTAACTATTCGATCTGATGGAACAATGCCCTAGTGTGAAGCCTAGGTTGCCCGGAACGTAAAAATGACCATAACTTTTACACTGGTAGCAATTATTCGTTTTATACAATGGAAAAACTGTTCAATTTATTTTGTATTTTATGCTTCGGGCGTTGACTTCTTTGGCCCTAACAATTCGATCGGGTGGAGCAACGCCCTAGAGTGAAGCCTAGGTTCCCTGGAACGTACAAGTGACCATCACTTTCACACGGGTTGCAATTATTCCTGTTATACGATGGAAAGTCTGTTGTATTTTTATTGCATTTTATGCTTCTGGCGTTCACTTCCTAGGCCCTGACTATTCGATCTGGTGGAACAACGCCCTAGGGTGAAGCCTAGGTTGCTCGGAATACAGAAATGACCATAACTTTCACACTGGTTGCAATTATTCGTTTTCTACGATGGAAAAACTGTTGTATTTATATTGTATTTTAGGCTTCAGCGTTCACTTCTTAAGGCCTAACTATTCGATCTGATGGAACAATGCCCTAGGGTGAAGCCTAGGTTGCCCGGAACGTAGAAATGACCATCACTTTCAAACTGGTTGCAATTAATCCTGTTATACGATGGAAAAACTGTTGTATTTTTATTGCATTTTATGCTCCGGGCGTTGACTTATAAGGCCCTGACTATTCAGTCTGTTGGAGCAACGCCCTAGAGTGAAGCCTAGGTTGCTCGGAATGTAGAAATGACCATAACTTTCACACTGGTTGCAATTATTCGTTTTCTACGAGGGAAAAACTGTTGTATTTATATCGTATTTTATGCTTCTGGCGTTGACGTCTAAGGACCTAACTATTCGATATGGTGGAGCACCGCCCTAGAGTGAAGCCTAGGTTGCTCGGAATTCAGAAATGACCATAACTTTCACACTGGTTGCAATTATTCGTTTTCTACGATGGAAAAACTGTTGTATTTATATTGTATTTTATGCTTCTGGCGTTCACTCCTTAGGCCTTAACTATTCGATCTGGTGGATCGACGCCCTAGGGTAAAGCCTAGGTTGCCCGGAACGTAGAAATGACCATAACTTTTACACTGGTAGCAATTATTCGTTTTATACAATGGAAAAACTGTTCTATTTATTTTGTATTTTATGCTTCGGGCGTTGACTTCTAAGGCCCTAACTGTTTGATCTGGTGGAGCAACGCCCTAGAGTGAAGCCTAGGTTGCGCGGAACGTAGAAATGACAATTACTTTCACACTGTTTACAATTATTCCTTTTATACGATGCAAAAGCTGTTGTATTTATATCGTATTTTATGCTTCTGGCGTTGACTTCTAAGGACCTAACTATTCGATCTGGTGGAGCAACGCCCTAGAGTGAAGCCCAGATTGACCGGAACGTAGAAATGACCATCACTTTCAAGCTGGTTGCAATTAATCCTGTTATACGATGGAAAAACTGTTGTATTTTTATTGCATTTTATGCTTCGGGCGTTGACTTCTAAGGCCCTGACTATTCAACCTGTTGGAGCAACGCCCTAGAGTGAAGCCTAGGATGCTCGGAATGTAGAAATGACCATAGCTTTCACACTGGTTGCAATTATTCGTTTTATACGATGGAAAAACTGTTGTATTTATATTGTATTTTATGCTTCTGGCGTTCACTTCTTAGGCCCTAGCTATTCGATCTAGTGGAGCAACGCCCTAGAGTGAAGCCTAGGTTTCCCGGAACGTAGAAATGACCATTACTTTCACACTGTTTGCAATTATTCCTTTTATACGATGGAAAAGCTGTTGTATTTATATCGTATTTTATGCTTCTGGCGTTGACTTCTAAGGCCCTACCTATTCGATCTAGTGGAGCAACGCCCTAGAGTGAAGCCTAGGTTGCCCGGAACGTAGAAATGACCATCACTTTCAAACTGGTTGCAATTATTCGTTTTATACGATGGAAAAACTGTTGTATTTATATTGTATTTTATGCTTCTGGCGTTGACTTCTAAGGACCTAACTATTCGATCTGGTGGAGCAACGCCCAACAGTGACGCCTAGGTTGCCCGGAACGTAGATATGACCATAACCTTCACACTGGTTGCAAATTATTCCTGCTATACGATGGAAAAGCTGTTGTATTTTTATTGCATTTTATGCTTCGGGCATTGACTCCTAAGGCCCTAACTATGCAATGTGTTGGAGCAACGCCCTAGGGGGAAGCCTAGGTTGCCCGGAACGTAGAAATGACCATAACTTTCACACTGGTTGCAATTATTCGTTTTATACGATGGAAAAGCTGTTGTATTTATTTTGTATTTAATGCTTCGGGCGTTGGCTTCTATGGCCCTAACTGTTTGATCTGGTGGACCAACGCCCTAGAGTGAAGCCTAGGTTGCCCGGAACGTAGAAATGACCATAACTTTTACACTGGTAGCAATTATTCGTAATATACAATGGAAAAACTGTTCTATTTATTATGTATTTTATGCTTCGTGCGTTGACTTCTAAGGCCCTAACTGTTTGATCTGGTGGAGCAACGCCCTAGAGTGAAGCCTAGATTGCCCGGAACGTAGAAATGACAATTACTTTCACACTGTTTGCAATTATTCCTTTTATACGATGCAAAAGCTGTTGTATTTACATCGTATTTTATGCTTCTGGCGTTGACTTCTAAGGACCTAACTATTCGATCTGGTGGAGCAACGCCCTAGAGTGAAGCCTAGGTTGCTCGGAATGTAGAAATAACCATAACTTTCACACTGGTTGCAATTATTCGTTTTTTACGATGGAAAAGCTGTTGTATTTATATTGTATTTTAAGCTTCTGGCGTTCACTTCTTAGGCCCTAACTACTCGATCTGGTGGAACAACGCCCCAGGGTGAAGCCTACGTTGCCCGGACCGTAGAAATGACCATAACTTTTACACTGGTAGCAATTATTCGTTTTATACAATGGAAAAACTGTTCTATTTATTTTGTATTTTATGCTTCGGGCGTTGACTTCTAAGGCCCTAACTGTTTGATCTGGTGGAGCAACGCCCTAGAGTGAAGCCTAGATTGCCCGGAACGTAGAAATGACAATTACTTTCACACTGTTTGCAATTATTCCTTTTATACGATGCAAAAGCTGTTGTATTTATATCGTATTTTATGCTTCTGGCGTTGACTTCTAAGGACCTAACTATTCGATCTGGTGGAGCAACGCCCTAGAGTGAAGCCTACGTTGCCCGGACCGTAGAAATGACCATAACTTTTAGACTGGTAGCAATTATTCGTTTTATACAATGGAAAAACTGTTCTATTTATTTTGTATTTTATGCTTCGGGCGTTGACTTCTAAGGCCCTAACTGTTTGATCTGGTGGAGCAACGCCCTAGAGTGAAGCCTAGATTGCCCGGAACGTAGAAATGACAATTACTTTCACACTGTTTGCAATTATTCCTTTTATACGATGCAAAAGCTGTTGTATTTATATCGTATTTTATGCTTCTGGCGTTGACTTCTAAGGACCTAACTATTCGATCTGGTGGAGCAACGCCCTAGAGTGAAGCCTAGGTTGCCCGGAACGTAGAAATGACCATCACTTTCAAACTGGTTGCAATTATTCGTTTTATACGATGGAAAAACTGTTGTATTTATATTGTATTTTATGCTTCTGGCGTTGACTTCTAAGGACCTAACTATTCGATCTGGTGGAGCAACGCCCAACAGTGACGCCTAGGTTGCCCGGAACGTAGATATGACCATAACCTTCACACTGGTTGCAAATTATTCCTGCTATACGATGGAAAAGCTGTTGTATTTTTATTGCATTTTATGCTTCGGGCATTGACTCCTAAGGCCCTAACTATGCAATGTGTTGGAGCAACGCCCTAGGGGGAAGCCTAGGTTGCCCGGAACGTAGAAATGACCATAACTTTCACACTGGTTGCAATTATTCGTTTTATACGATGGAAAAGCTGTTGTATTTATTTTGTATTTAATGCTTCGGGCGTTGGCTTCTATGGCCCTAACTGTTTGATCTGGTGGACCAACGCCCTAGAGTGAAGCCTAGGTTGCCCGGAACGTAGAAATGACCATAACTTTTACACTGGTAGCAATTATTCGTAATATACAATGGAAAAACTGTTCTATTTATTATGTATTTTATGCTTCGTGCGTTGACTTCTAAGGCCCTAACTGTTTGATCTGGTGGAGCAACGCCCTAGAGTGAAGCCTAGATTGCCCGGAACGTAGAAATGACAATTACTTTCACACTGTTTGCAATTATTCCTTTTATACGATGCAAAAGCTGTTGTATTTATATCGTATTTTATGCTTCTGGCGTTGACTTCTAAGGACCTAACTATTCGATCTGGTGGAGCAACGCCCTAGAGTGAAGCCTAGGTTGCTCGGAATGTAGAAATAACCATAACTTTCACACTGGTTGCAATTATTCGTTTTTTACGATGGAAAAGCTGTTGTATTTATATTGTATTTTATGCTTCTGGCGTTCACTTCTTAGGCCCTAACTACTCGATCTGGTGGAACAACGCCCCAGGGTGAAGCCTACGTTGCCCGGACCGTAGAAATGACCATAACTTTTACACTGGTAGCAATTATTCGTTTTATACAATGGAAAAACTGTTCTATTTATTTTGTATTTTATGCTTCGGGCGTTGACTTCTAAGGCCCTAACTGTTTGATCTGGTGGAGCAACGCCCTAGAGTGAAGCCTAGATTGCCCGGAACGTAGAAATGACAATTACTTTCACACTGTTTGCAATTAGTCTTTTTATACGATGCAAAAGCTGTTGTATTTATATCGTATTTTATGCTTCTGGCGTTGACTTCTAAGGACCTAACTATTCGATCTGGTGGAGCAACGCCCTAGAGTGAAGCCTACGTTGCCCGGACCGTAGAAATGACCATAACTTTTACACTGGTAGCAATTATTCGTTTTATACAATGGAAAAACTGTTCTATTTATTTTGTATTTTATGCTTCGGGCGTTGACTTCTAAGGCCCTAACTGTTTGATCTGGTGGAGCAACGCCCTAGAGTGAAGCCTAGATTGCCCGGAACGTAGAAATGACAATTACTTTCACACTGTTTGCAATTATTCCTTTTATACGATGCAAAAGCTGTTGTATTTATATCGTATTTTATGCTTCTGGCGTTGACTTCTAAGGACCTAACTATTCGATCTGGTGGAGCAACGCCCTAGAGTGAAGCCTAGGTTGCTCGGAATGTAGAAATAACCATAACTTTCACACTGGTTGCAATTATTCGTTTTTTACGATGGAAAAGCTGTTGTATTTATATTGTATTTTATGCTTCTGGCGTTCACTTCTTAGGCCCTAACTACTCGATCTGGTGGAACAACGCCCCAGGGTGAAGCCTACGTTGCCCGGACCGTAGAAATGACCATAACTTTTACACTGGTAGCAATTATTCGTTTTATACAATGGAAAAACTGTTCTATTTATTTTGTATTTTATGCTTCTGGCGTTGACTTCTTAGGCCCTAACTATTCGATCTGGTGGAGCAATGCCTCAGAGTTAAGTCTAGGATGCCCGAAACGCCGAAATGATGATTACTTTCACGCTTGTTGCAATTATTCCTGTTATACGATGAAAAGACCGTTGTATTTTTATTGTGTTTTATGCTTCAGGCGTAGGCTTCTAAGGCCGTAGCTATTGGATGTGCTGGAGCACCGCCCTAGAGTGAAGCCTAGGTTGCTCGGAATATAGACATGACCATAACTTTCACACTGGTTGCAATTATTCGTTTTCTACGATGGAAAAACTGGTGTATTTATATTGTACTTTATGCTTCTGGCGTTCACTTCTTAGGGCCTAACTATTCGAACTGATGGAACAATGCCCTAGGGTGAAGCCTAGGTTGCCCGGAACGTAAAAATGACCATAACTTTTACACTGGTAGCAATTATTCGTTTTATACAATGGAAAAACTGTTCTATTTATTTTGTATTTTATGCTTCGGGCGTTGACTTCTTCGGCCCTAACAATTCGATCTGGTGGAGCAACGCCCTAGAGTGAAGCATAGGTTCCCTGGAACGTACAAATGACCATCACTTTCACACGGGTTGCAATTATTCCTGTTATAGGATGGAAAGACTGTTGCATTTTTATTGCATTTTATGCTTCTGGCGTTCACTTCTTAGGCCCTGACTATTCGACCTGGTGGAACAACGCCCTAGGGTGAAGCCTAGGTTGCCCGGAACGTAGAAATGACCATAACTTTTACACTGGTATCAATTATTCGTTTTATACAATGGAAAAACCGTTCCCTTTATTTTGTATTTTATGCTTCGTGCGTTGACTTCTAAGGCCCTAACTGTTTGATCTGGTGGAGCAACGCCCTAGAGTGAAGCATAGATTGCCCGGAACGTAGAAATGACAATTACTTGCACACTGTTTGCAATTATTCCTTTTATACGATGCAAAAGCTGTTGTATTTATATCGTATTTTATGCTTCTGGCGTTGACTTCTAAGGACCTAACTATTCGATCTGGTGGAGCAACGCCCTAGAGTGAAGCCTAGGTTGCTCGGAATGTAGAAATAACCATAACTTTCACACTGTTTGCAATTATTCGTTTTTTACGATGGAAAAGCTGTTGTATTTATATTGTATTTTATGCCTCTGGCGTTGACTTCTAAGGCCCTAGCTATTCGATCTAGTGGAGCAACGCCCTACAGTGAAGCCTAGGTTGCCCGGAACGTAGAAGTGACCATCACTTTCAAACTGGTTGCAATTAATCCTGTCATACGATTGATAAACTGTTGTATTTTTATTGCATTTTATGCTTCGGACGTTGACTTCTAAGGCCCTGACTATTCAATCTGTTGGAGCAACGCCCTAGAGTGAAGCCTAGGTTGCTCGGAATGTAGAAATGACCATAGCTTTCACACTGGTTGCAATTATTCGTTTTATATGATGGAAAAACTGTTGTATTTATATTGTATTTCATGCTTCTGGCGTACACTTCTTAGGCCCTGACTATTCGATCTGGTGGAACAACGGCCTAAGGTGAAGCCTAGGTTGCCCGCAACGTAGAAATGACAATTACTTTCACACTATTTGCAATTATTCCTTTTATACGATGCCAAAGCTGTTGTATTTATATCGTATTTTATGCTTCTGGCGTTGACTTCTATGGCCCTAGCTATTCGATCTAGTGGAGCAACGCCCTAGAGTGAAGCCTAGGTTGCCCGGAACGTAGAAATGACCATTACTTCCACACGGTTTGCAATTATACATTACATACGATGGAAAAGCTGTTGTACTTATATTGTAATTTATGCTTCTGGCGTAGAATTCTAAGTCCCTAGCTATTCGTTCTTGTGGAGCAACGACCTAGGGTGAAACCTAGGTTACCCGGAACGTAGAAATGACCAGTACTTTCACACTGGTTACAGTTACTGGTTTTATACTATGGCAAAGCTGTTGTATTTATACTGTATTCTATGCTCCTGGCGTTGACTTCTAAGGCCGTAGCTATTAGATGTGGTGGAGCAACGCCCTAGAGTGACGCCTAGGTTGCCCGGAACGTAGGACATACCATTACCTTCACACTGGTTGCAATTATTCTTTTTATACGATGGAAAAACTGTTGTACTTATATTGTATTTTATCCCTCTGGCGTAGAATTCTAAGTCCCTAGCTATTCGTTCTTGTGGAGCAACGACCTAGGGTGAAACTTAGGTTACCCGGAACGTAGAAATGACCAGTACTTTCACACTGGTTACAGTTATTCGTTTTATACAATGGAAAAACTGTTCTATTTATTTTGCATTTTATGCTTCGGGCGTTGACATCTAAGGCCCTAACTATTCGATCTGGTGGAGCAACGCCCTAGAGTGAAGCGTAGGTTGCCCGGAACGTAGAAATGACCATAACTTTCACACTGGTTGCTATTATTTGTTTTATACGTTGGAAAAGCTGTTGTACTTATATTGTAATTTATGCTTCTGGCGTTGACTTCTTAGGCCCTAACTATTTGATCTGGTGGAGCACCGCCCTAGAGTGAAGCCTAGGTTGCCCGGAACGTAGGACATACCATTACCTTCACACTGGTTGCAATTATTCCTGTTATACGATGGAAAAACTGTTGCACCTTTTTTGTATTTTATGCTTCTGGCGTTGACTTCCAAGGCCCTAACTATTCGATCTGGTGGAGCAACGCCCTAGAGTGAAGCCTAGGTTGCCGGAACGTAGAAATGACCAGTACCTTCACAATGTTAGCAATTATTCATTTTATACGATGGAAAAACTGTTGTACATATATTGTGTTTAATTCTTCTTGCGTTGATTTGTCAGGCCCTAACTATTCGATCTGGTGTAACAACGCCCTAGGGTAAAGCCTAGGTTGCCCGGAAAGTAGAAATGACCATAACTTTCACAATGTTTGCAATTATTCATTTTATACGATGAAAAAACTGTTGTACATATATTGTATTTTATCCTTCTGGCGTTGAATTCTAAGTCCCTAGCTATTCGACCTACTGGAACGACGCCCTAGAGTGAAACCTAGGTTGCCGGGAACGTAGAACATACGATTACCTTCACCCTGGTTGCAATTATTCCTGTTATACGATGGAAAAACTGTTGCATCTTTATTGTATTTTATGCTTCTGGCGTTTACTTCTAAGGCCCCAACTAGTCGATCTGGTGGAGCAACGCCCTTGAGTGAAGCCTAGGTTGCCGGAACGTAGAAATGACCATAACTTTCACACTGGTTACCATTATTCGTTTTATACGATGGAAAAGTTGTTGTATTTATATCGTATTTTATGCTTCTGGCGTTGACTTTTAAGGCCGCAGCTATTAGATGTGGTGGGGCATCGCCCTAGATTGTCGCATAGGTTGCCCGGAACGTAGAACATACGATTACCTTCACCCTGGTTGCAATTATTCCTGTTACACGATGGAAAAACTGTTGCATCTTTATTGTATTTTATGCTTCTGGCGTTGACTTCTAAGGCCCCAACTAGTCGATCTGGTGGAGCAACGCCCTAGAGTGAAGCCTAGGTTGCCGGAAAGTAGAAATCACCATAACTTTCACAATGTTTGCAATTATTCATTTTATACGATGAAAAAACTGTTGTACATATATTGTATTTTATCCTTCTGGCGTTGAATTCTAAGTCCCTAGCTATTCGATCTATGGGAGCGACGCCCTAGAGTGCAACCTAGGTTGCCGGGAACGTAGAAATGACCATCACTTTCAAAGTGGTTGGAATCATTCCTGTTTTACGATGGAAAAACTCTTGTACTTTTATTGCATTTTATGCTTCTGGCGTTGACTGCATAGGCCCTAAATATTCGAGCTGGTGGAGCAACGCCCTAGAGTGAGACCTAGGTTGCCCGGAACGTAGAAATGACCATTACATTCACACTGGGTGCAATTATTCCTGTTATACGATGGAAAAACTGTTGCATCTTTATTGTATTTTATGCTTCGGGCGTTGACTTCTAAGGCCCTAACTATGCGATCAGGTGGAGCAACTCCCTAGAGTGCAGCCTAGGTAGCCCGGAACGTAGAAATGACCATAACTATCACACTGAATGCTATTATTCGTTTTATACGATGGAAAAACTGTTATATTTATATTGTATATTATGCCTCTTGCGTTGACTTCTTAGGCCCTAACATTTCGATCTGGTGGAACAGCGCCCTAGAGTGAAGCCTAGGTTGCCCGGAACGTAGAAATGTCCATCACTTTCACACTGGTTGCAATTATTCCTGTTATACCATGGAAAAACTCTTGTATATTTATTGTATATTATGCTTCGGGCGTTGACTTCTATGGCACTACCTATTCGATCTGGTGGAACAACACCCTACAGTGAAGCCTAGGTTGCCCGGAACGTAGATATGACCATAACCTTCACACAGGTTGCAATTATACGCTTTATACGATGGAAAGACTGTTGCATTTATTTTGTAGTTTATGCTTATGGCGTTAACTTCTAAGACCCTAACTCTTCGATCTGGTGGAGCAACGTCTCAGAGTTAAGCCTAGGATGCCAGAAAAGTCGAAATGATCATTACTTTCGCACTTTTTGCAATTAGTCATGCTATACGATGGAAAAACTGTGGCATTTTTATTGTATTTTATGCTCCTGGCGTTGACTTGTAAGGCCTTAGCTATTAGATATGGTGGAGCAACGCCCTAGAGTGACGCCTAGGATCCCCGGAACGTAGAAATGACCATTACTTCCACACGGTTTGCAATTATACATTACATACGATGGAAAAGCTGTTGTACTTATATTGTAATTTATGCTTCTGGCGTAGAATTCTAAGTCCCTAGCTATTCGTTCTTGTGGAGCAACGACCTAGGGTGAAACCTAGGTTACCCGGAACGTAGAAATGACCAGTACTTTCACACTGGTTACAGTTACTGGTTTTATACTATGGCAAAGCTGTTGTATTTATACTGTATTCTATGCTCCTGGCGTTGACTTCTAAGGCCGTAGCTATTAGATGTGGTGGAGCAACGCCCTAGAGTGACGCCTAGGTTGCCCGGAACGTAGGACATACCATTACCTTCACACTGGTTGCAATTATTCTTTTTATACGATGGAAAAACTGTTGTACTTATATTGTATTTTATCCCTCTGGCGTAGAATTCTAAGTCCCTAGCTATTCGTTCTTGTGGAGCAACGACCTAGGGTGAAACTTAGGTTACCCGGAACGTAGAAATGACCAGTACTTTCACACTGGTTACAGTTATTCGTTTTATACAATGGAAAAACTGTTCTATTTATTTTGCATTTTATGCTTCGGGCGTTGACATCTAAGGCCCTAACTATTCGATCTGGTGGAGCAACGCCCTAGAGTGAAGCGTAGGTTGCCCGGAACGTAGAAATGACCATAACTTTCACACTGGTTGCTATTATTTGTTTTATACGTTGGAAAAGCTGTTGTACTTATATTGTAATTTATGCTTCTGGCGTTGACTTCTTAGGCCCTAACTATTTGATCTGGTGGAGCACCGCCCTAGAGTGAAGCCTAGGTTGCCCGGAACGTAGGACATAGCATTACCTTCACACTGGTTGCAATTATTCCTGTTATACGATGGAAAAACTGTTGCACCTTTTTTGTATTTTATGCTTCTGGCGTTGTCTCCATAGGACCAAACTATTCGATCTGGTGAAGCAACGTCCTAGAGTGGAGCCTAGGTTGACCGGAACGTAGAAATGACCATAACTTTCACACTGGTTACCATTATTCGTTTTATACGATGGAAAAGCTGTTGTATTTATATCGTGCTTTATGCATCTGGCATTCACTTTTAAGGCCGTAGCTATTCGATCTGGTGGAGCAACGCCCAAGAGTGACGCCTAGGTTACCCGGAACGTAGAAATGACCAGTACTTTCACACTGTTTGCAGTTACTCCTGTTGTACGATGGAAAAACTGTTGCATCTTTATTGTATTTTATGCTTCTGGCGTTGACTTCCAAGGCCCTAACTATTCGATCTGGTGGAGCAACGCCCTAGAGTGAAGCCTAGGTTGCCGGAACGTAGAAATGACCAGTACCTTCACAATGTTAGCAATTATTCATTTTATACGATGGAAAAACTGTTGTACATATATTGTGTTTAATTCTTCTTGCGTTGATTTGTCAGGCCCTAACTATTCGATCTGGTGTAACAACGCCCTAGGGTAAAGCCTAGGTTGCCCGGAAAGTAGAAATGACCATAACTTTCACAATGTTTGCAATTATTCATTTTATACGATGAAAAAACTGTTGTACATATATTGTATTTTATCCTTCTGGCGTTGAATTCTAAGTCCCTAGCTATTCGACCTACTGGAACGACGCCCTAGAGTGAAACCTAGGTTGCCGGGAACGTAGAACATACGATTACCTTCACCCTGGTTGCAATTATTCCTGTTATACGATGGAAAAACTGTTGCATCTTTATTGTATTTTATGCTTCTGGCGTTTACTTCTAAGGCCCCAACTAGTCGATCTGGTGGAGCAACGCCCTTGAGTGAAGCCTAGGTTGCCGGAACGTAGAAATGACCATAACTTTCACACTGGTTACCATTATTCGTTTTATACGATGGAAAAGTTGTTGTATTTATATCGTATTTTATGCTTCTGGCGTTGACTTTTAAGGCCGCAGCTATTAGATGTGGTGGGGCATCGCCCTAGATTGTCGCATAGGTTGCCCGGAACGTAGAACATACGATTACCTTCACCCTGGTTGCAATTATTCCTGTTACACGATGGAAAAACTGTTGCATCTTTATTGTATTTTATGCTTCTGGCGTTGACTTCTAAGGCCCCAACTAGTCGATCTGGTGGAGCAACGCCCTAGAGTGAAGCCTAGGTTGCCGGAAAGTAGAAATCACCATAACTTTCACAATGTTTGCAATTATTCATTTTATACGATGAAAAAACTGTTGTACATATATTGTATTTTATCCTTCTGGCGTTGAATTCTAAGTCCCTAGCTATTCGATCTATGGGAGCGACGCCCTAGAGTGCAACCTAGGTTGCCGGGAACGTAGAAATGACCATCACTTTCAAAGTGGTTGGAATCATTCCTGTTTTACGATGGAAAAACTCTTGTACTTTTATTGCATTTTATGCTTCTGGCGTTGACTGCATAGGCCCTAAATATTCGAGCTGGTGGAGCAACGCCCTAGAGTGAGTCCTAGGTTGCCCGGAACGTAGAAATGACCATTACATTCACACTGGGTGCAATTATTCCTGTTATACGATGGAAAAACTGTTGCATCTTTATTGTATTTTATGCTTCGGGCGTTGACTTCTAAGGCCCTAACTATGCGATCAGGTGGAGCAACTCCCTAGAGTGCAGCCTAGGTAGCCCGGAACGTAGAAATGACCATAACTATCACACTGAATGCTATTATTCGTTTTATACGATGGAAAAACTGTTATATTTATATTGTATATTATGCCTCTTGCGTTGACTTCTTAGGCCCTAACATTTCGATCTGGTGGAACAGCGCCCTAGAGTGAAGCCTAGGTTGCCCGGAACGTAGAAATGTCCATCACTTTCACACTGGTTGCAATTATTCCTGTTATACCATGGAAAAACTCTTGTATATTTATTGTATATTATGCTTCGGGCGTTGACTTCTATGGCACTACCTATTCGATCTGGTGGAACAACACCCTACAGTGAAGCCTAGGTTGCCCGGAACGTAGATATGACCATAACCTTCACACAGGTTGCAATTATACGCTTTATACGATGGAAAGACTGTTGCATTTATTTTGTAGTTTATGCATATGGCGTTAACTTCTAAGACCCTAACTCTTCGTTCTGGTGGAGCAACGTCTCAGAGTTAAGCCTAGGATGCCAGAAAAGTCGAAATGATCATTACTTTCGCACTTTTTGCAATTAGTCATGCTATACGATGGAAAAACTGTGGCATTTTTATTGTATTTTATGCTCCTGGCGTTGACTTGTAAGGCCTTAGCTATTAGATATGGTGGAGCAACGCCCTAGAGTGACGCCTAGGATCCCCGGAACGTAGAAATGACCATTACTTTCACACTGTTTGCAGTTATTCGTTTTATACGATGGGAAAGCCGTTGTATTTATATTCTATTTTATGCTTCTGGCGTTGACTTCTAAGGCCGTACCTATTAGATGTGGTGGAGCAACGCCCTAGGGTGACGCCTAGGTTGCCCGGAACGTAGAAATGACCATTACTTTCACAATGTCTGCAATTATTCATTTTATACGATGGAAAAACTGTTGTACTTATATTGTATTTTATCCTTCTGGCGTTGAATTCTAAGTCCATAGATATACGATCTGGTGGATCAACGACCTAGGGTGAAACCTAGGTTACCCGGAACGTAGAAATGACCAGTACTTTCACACTGGTTACAGTTATTCGTTTTATACAATGGAAAAACTGTTCTATTTATTTTGCATTTTATGCTTCGGGCGTTGACTTCTAAGGCCCTAACTATTCGATCTGGTGGAGCACCGCCCTAGAGTGAAGCCTAGGTTGCCCGGAACGTTGAACATACCATTACCTTCACACTGGTTGTAATTATTCCTATTATACGATGGAAAAACTGTTGCACATTTATTGTATTTTATGCTTCTGGCGTTGACTCCATAGGCCCCAACTATTCGATCTGGTGGATCAACGTCCTAGAGTGAAGCCTAGGTTGACCGGAACGTAGAAATGACCATAACTCTAACACTGGTTACCATTATTCGTTTTATACGATGGAAGAGTTGTTGTATTTATATCGTATTTTATGCTTCTGGCGTTGACTTTTAAGGCCGTAGCTATTAGATGTGGTGGAGCATCGCCCTAGAGTGTCGCATAGGTTGCCCGGAACGTAGAAATGACCATAACTTTCACATTGGTTGCTATTATTCGTTTTATACGTTGGAAAAGCTGTTGTACTTATATTGTAATTTATGCTTCGGGCGTTGACTTCTGAGGCGCTAACTATTCGATCTGGTGGAACAACGCCCTAGGGTGAAGCCTAGGTTGCCAGGAACGTAGAAATGACCAGTACTTTCACACTGGTTGCAGTTATTCGTTTTATACAATGGAACAACTGTTCTATATATTTTGCATTTTATGCTTCGGGCGTTGACTTCTAAGGTCCTAACTATTCGATCTGGTGGAGCAACGCCCTAGAGTGCAGCCGAGGTTGCCCGGGAAGTAGAAATGACCATAACTTTCACACTGGTTGCTATTATTCGTTTTATACGATGGAAAAGCTGTTATATTTATATTGCATTTTATGATTTTGGCGTTGAGTTCTAAGTCCCAAGCTATTCCATCTGGTGGAGCAATACCCTAGCGTGAAGCCTAGGTTGCCCGAAACGTAGAAATGACCATAACTTTCACATTGGTTGCTATTATTCGTTTTATACGTTGGAAAAGCTGTTGTACTTATATTGTAATTTATGCTTCTGGCGTAGAATTCTAAGTCCCTAGCTATTCGTTCTTGTGGAGCAACGACCTAGGGTGAAACCTAGGTTACCCGGAACATAGAAATGACCAGTACTTTCACACTGGTTACAGTTATTGGTTTTCTACTATGGCAAAGCTGTTGTATTTATACTGTATTCTATGCTCCTGGCGTTGACTTCTAAGGCCGTAGCTATTAGATGTGGTGGAGCAACGCCCTAGAGTGACGCCTAGGTTGCCCGGAACGTAGGACATACCATTACCTTCACACTGGTTGCAATTATTCTTTTTATACGATGGAAAAACTGTTGTACTTATATTGTATTTTATCCTTCTGGCGTAGAATTCTAAGTCCCTAGCTATTCGTTCTTGTGGAGCAACGACCTAGGGTGAAACCTAGGTTACCCGGAACATAGAAATGACCAGTACTTTCACACTGGTTACAGTTATTGGTTTTATACTATGGCAAAGCTGTTGTATTTATATTGTATTCTATGCTCCTGGCGTTGACTTCTAAGGCCGTAGCTATTAGATGTGGTGGAGCAACGCCCTGGAGTGACGCCTAGGTTGACCGGAACGTAGAAATGACCATTACTTTCACACTGGTTACCATTATTCGTTTTATACGATGGAAAAGCTGTTGTATTTATATCGTGTTTTATGCTTCTGGCGTTCACTTTTAAGGCCGTAGCTATTAGATGTGGTGGAGCAACGCCTTAGAGTGTCGCATAGGTTGCCCGGAACGTAGAAATGACCATTACTTTCACAATTTTTGCAAATATTCATTTTATACGATGGAAAAACTGTTGTACTTATATTGTATTTTATTCTCCTGGCGTTGGATTCTAAGTCCCTAGCTATTCTATCTGGTGGAGCAACGCCCTAGAGTGAAACCTAGGATACCCGGAACGTAGAAATGACCAGTACTTTCACACTGGTTGCAGTTATTCCTTCTATACGATGGAAAAACTGTTGCACCTTTATTGTATTTTATGCATCTCGCGTTGACTTCTAAGGCCCTAGCTATTCGATCTGGTGGAGCAACGCGCTAGAGTGAAGCCTAGGTTGCCCGGAACGTAGAAATGACCATAACTTTCACACTGGTTGCTATTATTCGTTTTATACAATGGAAAAGCTGTTGTACTTATATTGTGTTTTATTCTTCTGGGGTTGACTTCTAAGGCCCTAACTATTCGATCTGGTGGAACAACGCCCCAGGGTGAAGACTAGGCTGCCCGGAACGTTGAAATGACCAGTACTTTCGCACTGGTTGCAGTTATTCGTTTTATACAATGGAACAACTGTTCTATTTATTTTGCGTTTTATGCTTCGGGCGTTGACTTCTAAGGCCCTAACTACTCGATCTGGTGGAGCAACACCCTAGAGTGAAGCCTAGGTTGCCCGGGAAGTAGAAATGACCATAACTTTCACACTGGTTGCTATTATTCGATTTATACGATGGAAAAGCTGTTATATTTATATTGCATTTTATGCTTCTGGCATTGAATGCTAAGTCCCTAGCAATTCCATCTGGTGGAGCAACACCCTAGAGTGAAGCCTAGGTTGCCCGGAACGTAGAAGTGACCATTACTTCCACACTGTTTGCAAATATTCATTTTATACGATGGCAAATCTGTTGTATTTATATTGTATTTTATGCTTCCGGCGTTAACTTCTAAGGCCGTAGTTATCAGATGTGGAGCAGCAACCCCCTAGTATGACGCGTAGGTTGCCCGGAACGTAGAAATGACCATTACTTTCACAATGTTCGCAATCATTCGTTTTATACGATGGAAAAACAGTTGTACTTATATTGTATTTTATGCTTCGGGCGTTGACTTCTAAGGCCCTAACCATTCGATTTGGTGGAGCAACGCCCTAGAGTGACGCCTAGGTTGACCGGAACGTAGAAATGACCTTTACTTTCACAATGTCTGCAAATATACATTATATACGATGGAAAATGTGTTGTATTTATATTGTATTTTATGCTTCTGGCGTTGACTTCTTAGGACCTAACTATTTGATCTGGTGGAGAACCGCCCTAGAGTGAAGCCTAGGTTGCCCGGAACGTAGAACATACCATTACCTTCACACTGGTTGCAATTATTCGTGTTATACGATGGAAGGACTGTTGTATTTTTAATGTATTTTATGCTTCTGGCGTTGACTTCTTAGGCCCTAACTATTCGATCTGGTAGAGAAACACCTTAGAGTGAAGCCTATGTTGCCCGGAACGTAGAAATGACCATTACCTTTATGCTTCCTGCAATTATTCCTGTTATACGATGAAAAAACTGTTGTATTTTTATTGCATTTTATGCTTCAGGCGTTGACTTCTAAGGCCGTAGCTATTCGATGTGGCGGAACAAGGCCCTAAAGCGAATCCTAGGTTGCCCGGAACGTAGAAATGACCATTACTTACACACTGGTTGCAATTATTCCTGTTATACGATGGGCAAGCTGTTGCATTTTTATTGCACTTTATGCTTCTGGCGTTGACTTCTAAGGCCCTATGTATTCGATCTGGTGGAGCAATGGCGCAGAGTTATGTCTAGGATGCCCGCAGCGTAGAAATGGCCATTACTTTCACACTGGTTGCAATTATTCCTGTTATACGAAGGAATGACTGTTGTATTTTATGCTGCTGGCGTTGTCTTCTTAAGCAGTGGCTATTCGATCTGGACGAACAACGCCCTAGAGTGAAGCCTAGCTTGCCCGGAACGTAGGAATGACCACCACTTTCACACTGGATGCAATTATTCCCGTTATAAGATGGAAAAGCTGTTGTATTTTTATTGTATTTTCTGCTTCTGGCTTTGACTTCTATTGTCCCAGCTTTTCGATCTGGTAGGACAACGTCTAAGAGTGAAGCCTATGTTGGCCGGAACGTAGAAATGACCATTAGTTTCGCACTGGTTGCAATTATTCCTGTTATACGATGGAAGGACTGTTGTATTTTTATTGTATTTTATGCTTCTGGCGTTGACTCCTTAGGCCCTAACTATTCGCTCTGGTGGAGCAACGCCCTAGAGTGAAGCCTAAGTCGCCCGGAACGTAGAAATGGCCATAACTTTCACACTGGTTGCTATTATTCGTTTTATACGATGGAAAAGCTGTTGTATTTATATTGTATTTTATGCTTCTGGCGTTGACTTCTTAGGCCCTAACTATTCGATTTGGTGGAACAGCGTCCTAGGGTGAAGCCTATCTTGCCGGGAACGTAGAAATGACCATCACTTTCACACTGGTTGCAATTATTACTGTTATACGATGGAAGGACTGTTGTATTTTTATTGTATTTTATGCTTCTGGCGTTGACTTCTTAGGCCCTAACTATTCGATCTGGTGGTACAACGCCCTAGAGTGAAGCCTAGGTTGCACGGATCGTAGAAATGACCATATCTTTCACACTGGTTACAATTATTCCCGTTATACGATGGAAAAGCTGTTGTATTTTTATTGTATTTTCTGCTTCTGGCTTTGACTTCTATGGTCCTAGCTATTCGATCTGGTAGGAAAACGTCCAAGAGTGAAGCCTATCTTGGCCGGAACGTAGAAATGACCATTAGTTTCACACTGTTTGCAAATACACATTATATACGATGGAAAAGCTGTTGTATTTATATTGTATTTTATGCTTCTGGCGTTGACTTCTTAGGACCTAACTATTTGATCTGGTGGAGAACCGCCCTAGAGTGAAGCCTAGGTTGCCCGGAACGTAGAACATACCATTACCTTCACACTGGTTGCAATTACTCCTGTTATACGATGGAAGGACTGTTGTATTTTTAATGTATTTTATGCTTCTGGCGTTGACTTCTTAGGCCCTAACTATTCGATCTGGTAGAGAAACACCTTAAAGTGAAGCCTATATTGCCCGGAACGTAGAAATGACCATTACCTTTATGCTTCCTGCAATTATTCCTGTTATACGATGAAAAAACTGTTGTATTTTTATTGCATTTTATGCTTCAGGCGTTGACTTCTAAGGCCGTAGCTATTCGATGTGGTGGAGCAACGCCCTAGAGTGAAGCCTATGTTGCCCGGAACGTAGAAATGACCAAAACTTTCACAATGGTTGCAATTATTCGTTATATACAATGGAAAAACTGTTGTATTTATATTGTATTTTATTCTTCTGGCGTTGACTTCTTAGGCCCAAACTATTCGATCTGGTGGAACAACGCCCTAGAGTGAAACCTAGGTTGCCCGGACCGTAGAAATGACCATTACTTTCACACTGCTTACAAATGCACATTATATACGATGGTAAAGCTGTTGTATTTATATTGTATTTTATGCTTCTGGCGTTGACTTCTTAGGCCCTAACTATTCGATCTGGTGGAACAACGCCCTAGAGTGAAGCCTAGGTTGCCCGGAACGTAGAAATGATCATTACTTTCACACTGTTTGCAAATACACATTATATACGATGGAAAAGCTGTTGTATTTACATTGTATTTTATGCTTCTGGCGTTGACTTCTTAGGACCTAACTATTTGATCTGGTGGAGAACCGCCCTAGAGTGAAGCCTAGGTTGCCCGGAACGTAGAACATACCATTACCTTCACACTGGTTGCAATTATTCCTGTTATACGATGGAAGGACTGTTGTATTTTTAATGTATTTTATGCTTCTGGTGTTGACTTCTTACGCCCTAACTATTCGATCTGGTAGAGAAACACCTTAGAGTGAAGCCTATGTTGCCCGGAACGTAGAAATGACAATTACCTTTATGCTTCCTGCAATTATTCCTGTTATACGATGAAAAAACTGTTGTATTTTTATTGCATTTTATGCTTCAGGCGTTGACTTCTAAGGCCGTAGCTATTCGATGTGGTGGAGCAACGCCCTAGAGTGAAGCCTATGTTGCCCGGAACGTAGAAATGACCATAACTTTCACACTGGTTGCAATTATTCGTTATATACAATGGAAAAACTGTTGTATTTATATTGTATTTTATGCTTCTGGCGTTGACTTCTAAGGCCCTATGTATTCGGTCTGGTGGAGCAACTTCCGAAGATGAAGCCTATGTTGCCCGGAACGTAGAAATGTCCATAACTTTCACACTGGTTGCAATTATTCGTTTTATAAGATGGAAAAACTGTTGTATTTATATTGTATTTTATGCTTCTGACGTTGACTTCTACGGCCATAGCTATTCACTGTGGTGGATTAATGCCCTAGAGTGAAACCTGGGTTGCCCGGATCGTAGAAATGACCATCACTTTCACACTGGTTGCAATATTCCTGTTATACGATGGAGAAACTGTTGTATTTTTATTGCATTTTATGCTTCGGGAGTTGACTTCACGGCCCTAACTATTCAGTCTGATGGAGCAACGCCCTAGGGTGAAGCCTAGGTTGCCCGGAACGTAGAAATGGCCATTACTTTCACAGTGGTTGCTATTATTCGTTATATACGATGGAAAAGCTGTTGTATTTATATTGTATTTTATTCTTCTGGCTTTGACTTCTTAGGCCCAAACTATTCGATCTGGTGGAACAACGCCCTAGAGTGAAACCTAGGTTGCCCGGACCGTAGAAATGACCATTACTTTCACAATGCTTACAAATGCACATTATATACGATGGTAAAGCTGTTGTATTTATATTGTATTTTATGCTTCTGGCGTTGACTCCATAGGCCCCAACTATTCGATCTGGTGGATCAACGTCCTAGAGTGAAGCCTAGGTTGACCGGAACGTAGAAATGACCATAACTCTAACACTGGTTACCATTATTCGTTTTATACGATGGAAGAGTTGTTGTATTTATATCGTATTTTATGCTTCTGGCGTTGACTTTTAAGGCCGTAGCTATTAGATGTGGTGGAGCATCGCCCTAGAGTGTCGCATAGGTTGCCCGGAACGTAGAAATGACCATAACTTTCACATTGGTTGCTATTATTCGTTTTATACGTTGGAAAAGCTGTTGTACTTATATTGTAATTTATGCTTCGGGCGTTGACTTCTGAGGCGCTAACTATTCGATCTGGTGGAACAACGCCCTAGGGTGAAGCCTAGGTTGCCAGGAACGTAGAAATGACCAGTACTTTCACACTGGTTGCAGTTATTCGTTTTATACAATGGAACAACTGTTCTATTTATTTTGCATTTTATGCTTCGGGCGTTGACTTCTAAGGTCCTAACTATTCGATCTGGTGGAGCAACGCCCTAGAGTGCAGCCGAGGTTGCCCGGGAAGTAGAAATGACCATAACTTTCACACTGGTTGCTATTATTCGTTTTATACGATGGAAAAGCTGTTATATTTATATTGCATTTTATGATTTTGGCGTTGAGTTCTAAGTCCCAAGCTATTCCATCTGGTGGAGCAATACCCTACCGTGAAGCCTAGGTTGCCCGAAACGTAGAAATGACCATAACTTTCACATTGGTTGCTATTATTCGTTTTATACGTTGGAAAAGCTGTTGTACTTATATTGTAATTTATGCTTCTGGCGTAGAATTCTAAGTCCCTAGCTATTCGTTCTTGTGGAGCAACGACCTAGGGTGAAACCTAGGTTACCCGGAACATAGAAATGACCAGTACTTTCACACTGGTTACAGTTATTGGTTTTCTACTATGGCAAAGCTGTTGTATTTATACTGTATTCTATGCTCCTGGCGTTGACTTCTAAGGCCGTAGCTATTAGATGTGGTGGAGCAACGCCCTAGAGTGACGCCTAGGTTGCCCGGAACGTAGGACATACCATTACCTTCACACTGGTTGCAATTATTCTTTTTATACGATGGAAAAACTGTTGTACTTATATTGTATTTTATCCTTCTGGCGTAGAATTCTAAGTCCCTAGCTATTCGTTCTTGTGGAGCAACGACCTAGGGTGAAACCTAGGTTACCCGGAACATAGAAATGACCAGTACTTTCACACTGGTTACAGTTATTGGTTTTATACTATGGCAAAGCTGTTGTATTTATATTGTATTCTATGCTCCTGGCGTTGACTTCTAAGGCCGTAGCTATTAGATGTGGTGGAGCAACGCCCTGGAGTGACGCCTAGGTTGACCGGAACGTAGAAATGACCATTACTTTCACACTGGTTACCATTATTCGTTTTATACGATGGAAAAGCTGTTGTATTTATATCGTGTTTTATGCTTCTGGCGTTCACTTTTAAGGCCGTAGCTATTAGATGTGGTGGAGCAACGCCTTAGAGTGTCGCATAGGTTGCCCGGAACGTAGAAATGACCATTACTTTCACAATTTTTGCAAATATTCATTTTATACGATGGAAAAACTGTTGTACTTATATTGTATTTTATTCTCCTGGCGTTGGATTCTAAGTCCCTAGCTATTCTATCTGGTGGAGCAACGCCCTAGAGTGAAACCTAGGATACCCGGAACGTAGAAATGACCAGTACTTTCACACTGGTTGCAGTTATTCCTTCTATACGATGGAAAAACTGTTGCACCTTTATTGTATTTTATGCATCTCGCGTTGACTTCTAAGGCCCTAGCTATTCGATCTGGTGGAGCAACGCGCTAGAGTGAAGCCTAGGTTGCCCGGAACGTAGAAATGACCATAACTTTCACACTGGTTGCTATTATTCGTTTTATACAATGGAAAAGCTGTTGTACTTATATTGTGTTTTATTCTTCTGGGGTTGACTTCTAAGGCCCTAACTATTCGATCTGGTGGAACAACGCCCCAGGGTGAAGACTAGGCTGCCCGGAACGTTGAAATGACCAGTACTTTCGCACTGGTTGCAGTTATTCGTTTTATACAATGGAACAACTGTTCTATTTATTTTGCGTTTTATGCTTCGGGCGTTGACTTCTAAGGCCCTAACTACTCGATCTGGTGGAGCAACACCCTAGAGTGAAGCCTAGGTTGCCCGGGAAGTAGAAATGACCATAACTTTCACACTGGTTGCTATTATTCGATTTATACGATGGAAAAGCTGTTATATTTATATTGCATTTTATGCTTCTGGCATTGAATGCTAAGTCCCTAGCAATTCCATCTGGTGGAGCAACACCCTAGAGTGAAGCCTAGGTTGCCCGGAACGTAGAAGTGACCATTACTTCCACACTGTTTGCAAATATTCATTTTATACGATGGCAAATCTGTTGTATTTATATTGTATTTTATGCTTCCGGCGTTAACTTCTAAGGCCGTAGTTATCAGATGTGGAGCAGCAACCCCCTAGTATGACGCGTAGGTTGCCCGGAACGTAGAAATGACCATTACTTTCACAATGTTCGCAATCATTCGTTTTATACGATGGAAAAACAGTTGTACTTAAATTGTATTTTATGCTTCGGGCGTTGACTTCTAAGGCCCTAACCATTCGATTTGGTGGAGCAACGCCCTAGAGTGACGCCTAGGTTGACCGGAACGTAGAAATGACCTTTACTTTCACAATGTCTGCAAATATACATTATATACGATGGAAAATGTGTTGTATTTATATTGTATTTTATGCTTCTGGCGTTGACTTCTTAGGACCTAACTATTTGATCTGGTGGAGAACCGCCCTAGAGTGAAGCCTAGGTTGCCCGGAACGTAGAACATACCATTACCTTCACACTGGTTGCAATTATTCGTGTTATACGATGGAAGGACTGTTGTATTTTTAATGTATTTTATGCTTCTGGCGTTGACTTCTTAGGCCCTAACTATTCGATCTGGTAGAGAAACACCTTAGAGTGAAGCCTATGTTGCCCGGAACGTAGAAATGACCATTACCTTTATGCTTCCTGCAATTATTCCTGTTATACGATGAAAAAACTGTTGTATTTTTATTGCATTTTATGCTTCAGGCGTTGACTTCCAAGGCCGTAGCTATTCGATGTGGCGGAACAAGGCCCTAAAGCGAATCCTAGGTTGCCCGGAACGTAGAAATGACCATTACTTACACACTGGTTGCAATTATTCCTGTTATACGATGGGCAAGCTGTTGCATTTTTATTGCACTTTATGCTTCTGGCGTTGACTTCTAAGGCCCTATGTATTCGATCTGGTGGAGCAATGGCGCAGAGTTATGTCTAGGATGCCCGCAGCGTAGAAATGGCCATTACTTTCACACTGGTTGCAATTATTCCTGTTATACGAAGGAATGACTGTTGTATTTTATGCTGCTGGCGTTGTCTTCTTAAGCAGTGGCTATTCGATCTGGACGAACAACGCCCTAGAGTGAAGCCTAGCTTGCCCGGAACGTAGGAATGACCACCACTTTCACACTGGATGCAATTATTCCCGTTATAAGATGGAAAAGCTGTTGTATTTTTATTGTATTTTCTGCTTCTGGCTTTGACTTCTATTGTCCTAGCTTTTCGATCTGGTAGGACAACGTCTAAGAGTGAAGCCTATGTTGGCCGGAACGTAGAAATGACCATTAGTTTCGCACTGGTTGCAATTATTCCTGTTATACGATGGAAGGACTGTTGTATTTTTATTGTATTTTATGCTTCTGGCGTTGACTCCTTAGGCCCTAACTATTCGCTCTGGTGGAGCAACGCCCTAGAGTGAAGCCTAAGTCGCCCGGAACGTAGAAATGGCCATAACTTTCACACTGGTTGCTATTATTCGTTTTATACGATGGAAAAGCTGTTGTATTTATATTGTATTTTATGCTTCTGGCGTTGACTTCTTAGGCCCTAACTATTCGATTTGGTGGAACAGCGTCCTAGGGTGAAGCCTATCTTGCCGGGAACGTAGAAATGACCATCACTTTCACACTGGTTGCAATTATTACTGTTATACGATGGAAGGACTGTTGTATTTTTATTGTATTTTATGCTTCTGGCGTTGACTTCTTAGGCCCTAACTATTCGATCTGGTGGTACAACGCCCTAGAGTGAAGCCTAGGTTGCACGGATCGTAGAAATGACCATATCTTTCACACTGGTTACAATTATTCCCGTTATACGATGGAAAAGCTGTTGTATTTTTATTGTATTTTCTGCTTCTGGCTTTGACTTCTATGGTCCTAGCTATTCGATCTGGTAGGAAAACGTCCAAGAGTGAAGCCTATCTTGGCCGGAACGTAGAAATGACCATTAGTTTCACACTGTTTGCAAATACACATTATATACGATGGAAAAGCTGTTGTATTTATATTGTATTTTATGCTTCTGGCGTTGACTTCTTAGGACCTAACTATTTGATCTGGTGGAGAACCGCCCTAGAGTGAAGCCTAGGTTGCCCGGAACGTAGAACATACCATTACCTTCACACTGGTTGCAATTACTCCTGTTATACGATGGAAGGACTGTTGTATTTTTAATGTATTTTATGCTTCTGGCGTTGACTTCTTAGGCCCTAACTATTCGATCTGGTAGAGAAACACCTTAAAGTGAAGCCTATATTGCCCGGAACGTAGAAATGACCATTACCTTTATGCTTCCTGCAATTATTCCTGTTATACGATGAAAAAACTGTTGTATTTTTATTGCATTTTATGCTTCAGGCGTTGACTTCTAAGGCCGTAGCTATTCGATGTGGTGGAGCAACGCCCTAGAGTGAAGCCTATGTTGCCCGGAACGTAGAAATGACCAAAACTTTCACAATGGTTGCAATTATTCGTTATATACAATGGAAAAACTGTTGTATTTATATTGTATTTTATTCTTCTGGCGTTGACTTCTTAGGCCCAAACTATTCGATCTGGTGGAACAACGCCCTAGAGTGAAACCTAGGTTGCCCGGACCGTAGAAATGACCATTACTTTCACACTGCTTACAAATGCACATTATATACGATGGTAAAGCTGTTGTATTTATATTGTATTTTATGCTTCTGGCGTTGACTTCTTAGGCCCTAACTATTCGATCTGGTGGAACAACGCCCTAGAGTGAAGCCTAGGTTGCCCGGAACGTAGAAATGATCATTACTTTCACACTGTTTGCAAATACACATTATATACGATGGAAAAGCTGTTGTATTTACATTGTATTTTATGCTTCTGGCGTTGACTTCTTAGGACCTAACTATTTGATCTGGTGGAGAACCGCCCTAGAGTGAAGCCTAGGTTGCCCGGAACGTAGAACATACCATTACCTTCACACTGGTTGCAATTATTCCTGTTATACGATGGAAGAACTGTTGTATTTTTATTGCATTTTATGCTTCAGGCGTTGACTTCTAAGGCCGTAGCTATTCGATGTGGTGGAGCAACGCCCTAGAGTGAAGCCTATGTTGCCCGGAACGTAGAAATGACCATAACTTTCACAATGGTTGCAATTATTCGTTATATACAATGGAAAAACTGTTGTATTTATATTGTATTTTATGCTTCTGGCGTTGACTTCTAAGGCCCTATGTATTCGGTCTGGTGGAGCAACTTCCGAAGATGAAGCCTATGTTGCCCGGAACGTAGAAATGTCCATAACTTTCACACTGGTTGCAATTATTCGTTTTATAAGATGGAAAAACTGTTGTATTTATATTGTATTTTATGCTTCTGACGTTGACTTCTACGGCCGTAGCTATTCACTGTGGTGGATTAATGCCCTAGAGTGAAACCTGGGTTGCCCGGATCGTAGAAATGACCATCACTTTCACACTGGTTGCAATATTCCTGTTATACGATGGAGAAACTGTTGTATTTTTATTGCATTTTATGCTTCGGGAGTTGACTTCACGGCCCTAACTATTCAGTCTGATGGAGCAACGCCCTAGGGTGAAGCCTAGGTTGCCCGGAACGTAGAAATGGCCATTACTTTCACAGTGGTTGCTATTATTCGTTATATACGATGGAAAAGCTGTTGTATTTATATTGTATTTTATTCTTCTGGCTTTGACTTCTTAGGCCCAAACTATTCGATCTGGTGGAACAACGCCCTAGAGTGAAACCTAGGTTGCCCGGACCGTAGAAATGACCATTACTTTCACAATGCTTACAAATGCACATTATATACGATGGTAAAGCTGTTGTATTTATATTGTATTTTATGCTTCTGGCGTTGACTTCTCCGGCCGTAGCTATTCGATGCGGTGGAGTAACGCCCTAGAGCGAAGCCTAGGTTGCCCGGAACGTAGAAATGACCATTACTTTCACTCTGGTTGCAATTATTCTTTTTATACGATGGAAAGACTGTTGTATTTTGATTGTATTTTATGCTCCTGGCGTTGACCACCAAGTCCCTAGCTATTCGATCTGGTGGAGCAACGCCCTAGAGTGAAGCCTATGTTGCACGAAACGTAGAAATGGCCATCACTTACACACTGGTTGCAATTATTCCTGTTATACGATGGAAATGCTCTTGTATATTTATTGTATATTATGCTTCGGGTGTTGACTTCTATGGCCCTGACTATTCGATCTGGTGGAGCAACGCCCTAAAGCGAATCCTAGGTTGCCCGGAACGTAGAAATGACCATTACTTACACACTGGTTGCAATTAATCCTGTTATACGATGGAAAAACTATTGTATTTGTTTTGTATTTGGTGCTCCTGGCGTTGACTTCTTAGGCGCTAACTATTGCGTCCGGCGGACCAGCGTCCTAGAATGAAGCCTAGGTTTCCCGGAACGTAGTAATGACCATCTCTTTCACAATTGTTGCAATTATTCCCGTTATACGATGGAAAGGCTGTTGTATTTATGCTGCATTTTATGCTTCTGGCGTTGACCTCTTAGGCCCTAACTATTCGATCTGGTGGAACAACGCCCTGGAGGGCATCCTAGGTTGCCCGGAACGTAGAAATGACAATATCTTTCACACTGGTTGCAATTATTCCTGTTATACGATGGAAGGACTGCTGTATTTTTGTTGTATTTTATGCTTCTGGCGTTGACTTCTTAGGCCCTAACTATTCGATCTGGTGGAACAACGCCCTAAAGTGAAGCCTAGGATGCCCGGAACGTAGAAATGACCATTACTTTCACACTGTTTGCAAATACACATTATATACGATGGAAAAGGTGTTGTATTTATATTGTATTTTATGCTTCTGGCGTTGACTTCTTAGGACCTAACTATTTGATCTGGTGGAGAACCGCCCTAGAGTGAAGCCTAGGTTGCCCGCAACGTAGAACATACCATTACCTTCACACTGGTTGCAATTATTCCTGTTATACGATGGAAGGACTGTTGTATTTTTAATGTACTTTATGCTTCTGGCGTTGACTTCTTAGGCCCTAACTATTCGATCTGGTAGAGAAACACCTTAGAGTGAAGCCTATGTTGCCCGGAACGTAGAAATGACCATTACCTTTATGCTTCCTGCAATTATTCCTGTTATACGATGAAAAAACTGTTGTATTTTTATTGCATTTTATGCTTCAGGCGTTGACTTCTAAGGCCGTAGCTATTCGATGTGGTGGAGCAACGCCCTAGAGTGAAGCCTATGTTGCCCGGAACGTAGAAATGACCATAACTTTCACACTGGTTGCAATTATTCGTTATATACAATGTAAAAACTGTTGTATTTATATTGTATTTTATGCTTCTGGCGTTGACTTCTAAGGCCCTATGTATTCGGTCTGGTGGAGCAACTTCCGAAGATGAAGCCTATGTTGCCCGGAACGTAGAAATGTCCATAACTTTCACACTGGTTGCAAATATTCGTTTTATAAGATGGAAAAACTGTTGTATTTATATTGTATTTTATGCTTCTGACGTTGACTTCTACGGCCGTAGCTATTCACTGTGGTGGAGTAATGCCCTAGAGTGAAACCTGGGTTGCCCGGATCGTAGAAATGACCATCACTTTCACACTGGTTGCAATATTCCTGTTATACGATGGAGAAACTGTTGTATTTTTATTGCATTTTATGCTTCGGGAGTTGACTTCACGGCCCTAACTATTCAGTCTGATGGAGCAACGCCCTAGAGCGAAGCCTAGGTTGCCCGGAACGTAGAAATGACCATTACTTTCACTCTGATTGCAATTATTCTTTTTATACGATGGAAAAACTGTTGTATTTTTATTGTATTTTATGCTTCTGGCGTTGACCACCAAGTCCCTAGCTATTCGATCTGGTGGAGCAACGCCCTAGAGTGAAGCCTATGTTGCACGAAACGTAGAAATGGCCATCACTTACACACTGGTTGCAATTATTCCTGTTATACGATGGAAATGCTCTTGTATATTTATTGTATATTATGCTTCGGGTGTTGACTTCTATGGCCCTGACTATTCGATCTGGTGGAGCAACGCCCTACAGTGAAGCCCAGGTTGCCCGGAACGTAGAAATGACCATTAGTTTCACACTGGTTTTAATTATTCCTGTTATACGATGGAAGGACTGTTGTATTTTTATTGTATTTTATGCTTCTGGCGTTGACTTCTTAGACCCTAACTATTCGATCTGGTGGAGCAACCCCCTAGAGCGAAGCCTAAGTCGCCCGGAACGTAGAAACGGCCATAACTTTCACACTGGTTGCTATTATTCGTATTATACGATGGAAATGCTGTTGTATTTGTATTGTATTTTATGCTTCTGGCGTTGACTTCTTACGCCCTAACTATTCGATTTGGTGGAACAGCGCCCTATGGTGAAGCCTATCTTGCCCGGAACGCAGAAATGACCATCACCTTCACACTGGTTGCAATTATTCCTGTTATACGATGGAAGGACTGTTTTATTTTTATTGTATTTTATGCTTCTGGCGTTGACTTCTTAGGCCCTAACTATTCGATCTGGTGGAACAAGGCGCTAAAGCGAATCCTAGGTTGCCCGGAACGTAGAAATGACCATTACTTACACACTGGTTGCAATTATTCCTGTTATACGATGGACAAGCTGTTGCATTTTTATTGTACTTTATGCTTCTGGCGTTGACTGCTAAGGCCCTATGTATTCGATCTGGTGGAGCAATGCCTCAGAGTTAAGTCTAGGATGCCCGCAGCGTAGAAATGGCCATTACTTTCACACTGGTTGCAATTATTCCTGTTATACGATGGAATGACTGTTGTATTTTATACTGGTGGCGTTGTCTTCTTAAGCAGTAGCTATTCGATCTGGTCGAACAACGCCCTAGAGTGAAGCCTAGCTTGCCCGGTACGTAGGAATGACCACCACTTTCACACTGGATGCAATTATTCCCGTTATAAGATGGAAAAGCTGTTGTATTTTTATTGTATTTTCTGCTTCTGGCTTTGACTTCTATTGTCCTAGCTTTTCGATCTGGTAGGACAACGTCCAAGAGTGAAGCCTATGTTGGCCGGAACGTAGAAATGACCATTAGTTTCGCACTGGTTGCAATTATTCCTGTTATACGATGGAAGGACTGTTGTATTTTTATTGTATTTTATGCTTCTGGCGTTGACTCCTTAGGCCCTAACTATTCGCTCTGGTGGAGCAACGCCCTAGAGTGAAGCCTAAGTCGCCCGGAACGTAGAAATGGAAATATCTTTCACACTGGTTACAATTATTCCTGTTATACGATGGAAGGACTGTTGTATTTTTATTGTATTTTATGCTTCTGGCGTTGACTTCTTAGGCCCTAACTATTCGATCTGGTGGTACAACGCCCTAGAGTGAAGCCTAGGTTGCACGGATCGTAGAAATGACCATATCTTTCACACTGGTTACAATTATACCCGTTATACGATGGAAAAGCTGTTGTATTTTTATTGTATTTTCTGCTTCTGGCTTTGACTTCTATGGTCCTAGCTATTCGATCTGGTAGGAAAACGTCCAAGAGTGAAGCCTATCTTGGCCGGAACGTAGAAATGACCATTAGTTTCACACTGTTTGCAAATACACATTATATACGATGGAAAAGCTGTTGTATTTATATTGTATTTTATGCTTCTGGCGTTGACTTCTTAGGACCTAACTATTTGATCTGGTGGAGAACCGCCCTAGAGTGAAGCCTAGGTTGCCCGGAACGTAGAACATACCATTACCTTCACACTGGTTGCAATTACTCCTGTTATACGATGGAAGGACTGTTGTATTTTTAATGTATTTTATGCTTCTGGCGTTGACTTCTTAGGCCCTAACTATTCGATCTGGTAGAGAAACAACTTAAAGTGAAGCCTATATTGCCCGGAACGTAGAAATGACCATTACCTTTATGCTTCCTGCAATTATTCCTGTTATACGATGAAAAAACTGTTGTATTTTTATTGCATTTTATGCTTCAGGCGTTGACTTCTAAGGCCGTAGCTATTCGATGTGGTGGAGCAACGCCCTAGAGTGAAGCCTATGTTGCCCGGAACGTAGAAATGACCAAAACTTTCACAATGGTTGCAATTATTCGTTATATACAATGGAAAAACTGTTGTATTTATATTGTATTTTATTCTTCTGGCGTTGACTTCTTAGGCCCAAACTATTCGATCTGGTGGAACAACGCCCTAGAGTGAAACCTAGGTTGCCCGGACCGGAGAAATGACCATTACTTTCACACTGCTTACAAATGCACATTATATACGATGGTAAAGCTGTTGTATTTATATTGTATTTTATGCTTCTGGCGTTGACTTCTTAGGCCCTAACTATTCGATCTGGTGGAACAACGCCCTAGAGTGAAGCCTAGGTTGCCCGGAACGTAGAAATGATCATTACTTTCACACTGTTTGCAAATACACATTATATACGATGGAAAAGCTGTTGTATTTATATTGTATTTTATGCTTCTGGCGTTGACTTCTTAGGACCTAACTATTTGATCTGGTGGAGAACCGCCCTAGAGTGAAGCCTAGGTTGCCCGGAACGTAGAACATACCATTACCTTCACACTGGTTGCAATTATTCCTGTTATACGATGGAAGGACTGTTGTATTTTTAATGTATTTTATGCTTCTGGTGTTGACTTCTTACGCCCTAACTATTCGATCTGGTAGAGAAACACCTTAGAGTGAAGCCTATGTTGCCCGGAACGTAGAAATGACAATTACCTTTATGCTTCCTGCAATTATTCCTGTTATACGATGAAAAAACTGTTGTATTTTTATTGCATTTTATGCTTCAGGCGTTGACTTCTAAGGCCGTAGCTATTCGATGTGGTGGAGCAACGCCCTAGAGTGAAGCCTATGTTGCCCGGAACGTAGAAATGACCATAACTTTCACACTGGTTGCAATTATTCGTTATATACAATGGAAAAACTGTTGTATTTATATTGTATTTTATGCTTCTGGCGTTGACTTCTAAGGCCCTATGTATTCGGTCTGGTGGAGCAACTTCCGAAGATGAAGCCTATGTTGCCCGGAACGTAGAAATGTCCATAACTTTCACACTGGTTGCAATTATTCGTTTTATAAGATGGAAAAACTGTTGTATTTATATTGTATTTTATGCTTCTGACGTTGACTTCTACGGCCGTAGCTATTCACTGTGGTGGATTAATGCCCTAGAGTGAAAGCTGGGTTGCCCGGATCGTAGAAATGACCATCACTTTCACACTGGTTGCAATATTCCTGTTATACGATGGAGAAACTGTTGTATTTTTATTGCATTTTATGCTTCGGGAGTTGACTTCACGGCCCTAACTATTCAGTCTGATGGAGCAACGCCCTAGGGTGAAGCCTAGGTTGCCCGGAACGTAGAAATGGCCATTACTTTCACAGTGGTTGCTATTATTCGTTATATACGATGGAAAAGCTGTTGTATTTATATTGTATTTTATTCTTCTGGCTTTGACTTCTTAGGCCCAAACTATTCGATCTGGTGGAACAACGCCCTAGAGTGAAACCTAGGTTGCCCGGACCGTAGAAATGACCATTACTTTCACAATGCTTACAAATGCACATTATATACGATGGTAAAGCTGTTGTATTTATATTGTATTTTATGCTTCTGGCGTTGACTTCTTAGGCCCTAACTATTCGATCTGGTGGTACAACGCCCTAGAGTGAAGCCTAGGTTGCACGGATCGTAGAAATGACCATATCTTTCACACTGGTTACAATTATTCCCGTTATACGATGGAAAAGCTGTTGTATTTTTATTGTATTTTCTGCTTCTGGCTTTGACTTCTATGGTCCTAGCTATTCGATCTGGTAGGAAAACGTCCAAGAGTGAAGCCTATGTTGGCCGGAACGTAGAAATGACCATTAGCTTCACACCGTTTGCAATTATTACTGTTATACGGTGGAAGGACTGTTGTATTTTTATTGTATTTTATGCTTCTGGCGTTTACTTCTTAGGCCCTAACTATTCGACCTGGTGGAACAACGCCCTAGAGTGAAGCCTAGGTTGCACGGATCGTAGAAATGACCACATCTTTCACACTGGTTGCAATTATTCCTGTTATACGATGGAAAAACTGTTGTATTTATTTTGTATTTGGTGCTCCTGGCGTTGACTTCTTAGGCGCTAACTATTGCGTCTGGTGGACCAGCGCCCTAGAGTGATGCCTAGGTTTCCCGGAACGTAGTAATGACCATCTCTTTCACAATTGTTGCAATTATTCCCGTTATACGATGGAAAGGCTGTTCTATTTTTATTGTATTTTCTGCTTCTGGCTTTGACTTCTATGGTCCTGGCTATTCGATCTGGTAGGGCAACGTCCAAGAGTGAAGCCTATGTTGGCTGGATCGTAGAAATGACCATTAGTTTCACACTGGTTGCAATTATTCCTGTTATACGATGGAAGGACTGTTTTATTTTTATTGTATTTTATGCTTCTGGCGTTGACTTCTTAGGCCCTAACTATTCGATCTGGTGGAACAAGGCGCTAAAGCGAATCCTAGGTTGCCCGGAACGTAGAAATGACCATTACTTACACACTGGTTGCAATTATTCCTGTTATACGATGGACAAGCTGTTGCATTTTTATTGTACTTTATGCTTCTGGCGTTGACTGCTAAGGCCCTATGTATTCGATCTGGTGGAGCAATGCCTCAGAGTTAAGTCTAGGATGCCCGCAGCGTAGAAATGGCCATTACTTTCACACTGGTTGCAATTATTCCTGTTATACGATGGAATGACTGTTGTATTTTATGCTGGTGGCGTTGTCTTCTTAAGCAGTAGCTATTCGATCTGGTCGAACAACGCCCTAGAGTGAAGCCTAGCTTGCCCGGAACGTAGGAATGACCACCACTTTCACACTGGATGCAATTATTCCCGTTATAAGATGGAAAAGCTGTTGTATTTTTATTGTATTTTCTGCTTCTGGCTTTGACTTCTATTGTCCTAGCTATTCGATCTGGTAGGAAAACGTCCAAGAGTGAAGCCTATGTTGGCCGGAACGTAGAAATGACCATTAGTTTCACACCGTTTGCAATTATTACTGTTATACGGTGGAAGGACTGTTGTATTTTTATTGTATTTTCTGCTTCTGGCTTTGACTTCTATTGTCCTAGCTTTTCGATCTGGTAGGACAACGTCCAAGAGTGAAGCCTATGTTGGCCGGAACGTAGAAATGACCATTAGTTTCGCACTGGTTGCAATTATTCCTGTTATACGATGGAAGGACTGTTGTATTTTTATTGTATTTTATGCTTCTGGCGTTGACTCCTTAGGCCCTAACTATTCGCTCTGGTGGAGCAACGCCCTAGAGTGAAGCCTAAGTCGCCCGGAACGTAGAAATGGCCATAACTTTCACACTGGTTGCTATTATTCGTTTTATACGATGGAAAAGCTGTTGTATTTATATTGTATTTTATGCTTCTGGCGTTGACTTCTTAGGCCCTAACTATTCGATTTGGTTTAACAGCGTCCTAGGGTGAAGCCTATCTTGCCGGGAGCGTAGAAATGACCATCACTTTCACACTGGTTGCAATTATTCCTGTTATACGATGGAAGGACTGTTGTATTTTTATTGTATTTGATGCCTCTGGCGTTGACTTCTTAGGCCCTAACTATTCGATCTGGTGGTACAACGCCCTATAGTGAAGCCTAGGTTGCACGGATCGTAGAAATGACCATATCTTTCACACTGGTTACAATTATTCCCGTTATACGATGGAAAAGCTGTTGTATTTTTATTGTATTTTCTGCTTCTGGCTTTGACTTCTATGGTCCTAGCTATTCGATCTCGTAGGAAAACGTCCAAGAGTGAAGCCTATGTTGGCCGGAACGTAGAAATGACCATTAGTTTCACACCGTTTGCAATTATTACTGTTATACGGTGGAAGGACTGTTGTATTTTTATTGTATTTTATGCTTCTGGCGTTTACTTCTTAGGCCCTAACTATTCGACCTGGTGGAACAACGCCCTAGAGTGAAGCCTAGGTTGCACGGATCGTAGAAATGACCACATCTTTCACACTGGTTGCAATTAATCCTGTTATACGATGGAAAAACTTTTGTATTTATTTTGTATTTGGTGCTCCTGGCGTTGACTTCTTAGGCGCTAACTATTGCGTCTGGTGGACCAGCGCCCTAGAGTGAAGCCTAGGTTTCCCGGAACGTAGTAATGACCATCTCTTTCACAATTGTTGCAATTACTCCCGTTATACGATGGAAAGGCTGTTGTATTTATGCTGCATTTTATGCTTCTGGCGTTGACTTCCTAGGCCCTAACTATTCGTTCTGGTGGAACAACGCCCTGGAGGGCATCCTAGGTTGCCCGGAACGTAGAAATGACAATATCTTTCACACTGGTTGCAATTATTCCTGTTATACGATGTACAAGCCGTTGCATTTTTATTGTACTTTATGCTTCTCGCGTTGACTTCTAAGGCCCTATGTATTCGATCTGGTGGAGCAATAGCTCAGAGTTAAGTCTAGGATGCCCGCAGCGTAGAAATGGCCATTACCTTCACACTGGTTGCAATTATTCCTGTTATACGAGGGAAGGACTGTTGTATTTTATGCTTCTGGCGTTTACTTCTTAGGCCCTGACTATTCGATCTGGTGGAGACACGCCCTAGAGTGAAGCCTACGTTGCCCGGAAGGTAGAAATGACCGTTACTTTCACAATGTATGAATTATTCATTTTATACGGTGGAAAAACTGTTTTACTTATATTGTATTTTATACTTCTGGCGTTGACTTCGAAGGCCGTAGCTATTGGATGTGGTGGAGCAACGCCCCAGTGTAAAACCTAGGTTGCCCGGAACGTAGACAAGACCATAAATTTCACACTGGTAGCAATTATTCATTTTAAGCGATGGAAAAGGTGTTGTATTTATATTGTATTTTATGCTTCTGGCGTTGACTTCTAAGGCCGTAGCTATTCGATCTGGTGGACCAACGCCCTAGAGTGAAGCCTAGCTTGCCCGGAACGTAGAAATGACCACCACTTTCACACTGGTTGCAATTATTCCTGTTATACGATGGAAAAACTGTTGTATTTTTATTGTATTTTATGCTTCTGGCGTTGACTTCTTAGGCCCTAACTATTCGATCTGGTGGAACAACGCCCTAGAGTGAAGCCTAGGTTGCACGGATCGTAGAAATGACCACATCTTTCACACTGGTTGCAATTATTCCTGTTATACGATGGAAAAACTGTTGTATTTATTTTGTATTTGGTGGTCCTGGCGTTGACTTCTTAGGCGCTAACTATTGCGTCTGGTGGACCAGCGCCCTAGAGTGAAGCCTAGGTTTCCCGGAACGTAGTAATGACCATCTCTTTCACAATTGTTGCAATTATTCCCGTTATACGATGGAAAGGCTGTTGTATTTTTATTGTATTTTCTGCCTCTGGCTTTGACTTCTATGGTCCTGGCTATTCGATCTGGTAGGGCAACGTCCAAGAGTGAAGCCTATGTTGGCTGGATCGTAGAAATGACCATTAGTTTCACACTGGTTGCAATTATTCCTGTTATACGATGGAAGGACTGTTGTATTTTTATTGTATTTTATGCTTCTGGCGTTGACTTCTTAGGCCCTAACTATTCGATCTGGTGGAGCAACGCCCTAGAGTGAAGCCTAAGTCGCCCGGAACGTAGAAATGGCCATAACTTTCACACTGGTTGCTATTATTCGTTTTATACGATGGAAAAGCTGTTGTTTTTATATTGTATTTTATGCTTCTGGCGTTGACTTCTTAGGCCCTAACTATTCGATTTGGTGGAACAGCGTCCTAGGGTGAAGCCTATCTTGCCGGGAACGTAGAAATGACCATCACTTTCACACTGGTTGCAATTATTCCTGTTATACGATGGAAGGACTGTTGTATTTTTATTGTATTTTATGCTTCTGGCGTTGACTTCTTAGGCCCTAACTATTCGATCTGGTGGTACAACGCCCTAGAGTGAAGCCTAGGTTGCACGGATCGTAGAAATGGCCATATCTTTCACACTGGTTACAATTATTCCCGTTATACGATGGAAAAGCTGTTGTATTTTTATTGTATTTTCTGCTTCTGGCTTTGACTTCTATGGTCCTAGCTATTCGATCTGGTAGGAAAACGTCCAAGAGTGAAGCCTATGTTGGCCGGAACGTAGAAATGACCATTAGTTTCACACCGTTTGCAATTATTACTGTTATACGGTGGAAGGACTGTTGTATTTTTATTGTATTTTATGCTTCTGGCGTTTACTACTTAGGCCCTAACTATTCGACCTGGTGGAACAACGCCCTAGAGTGAAGCCTAGGTTGCACGGATCGTAGAAATGACCACATCTTTCACACTGGTTGCAATTAATCCTGTTATACGATGGAAAAACTTTTGTATTTATTTTGTATTTGGTGCTCCTGGCGTTGACTTCTTAGGCGCTAACTATTGCGTCTGGTGGACCAGCGCCCTAGAGTGAAGCCTAGGTTTCCCGGAACGTAGTAATGACCATCTCTTTCACAATTGTTGCAATTATTCCCGTTATCCGATGGAAAGGCTGTTGTATTTATGCTGCATTTTATGCTTCTGGCGTTGACTTCTTAGGCCCTAGCTATTCGTTCTGGTGGAACAACGCCCTGGAGGGCATCCTAGGTTGCCCGGAACGTAGAAATGACAATATCTTTCACACTGGTTGCAATTATTCCTGTTATACGATGTACAAGCCGTTGCATTTTTATTGTACTTTATGCTTCTCGCGTTGACTTCTAAGGCCCTATGTATTCGATCTGGTGGAGCAATAGCTCAGAGTTAAGTCTAGGATGCCCGCAGCGTAGAAATGGCCATTACTTTCACACTGGTTGCAATTATTCCTGTTATACGAGGGAAGGGCTGTCGTATTTTATGCTTCTGGCGTTTACTTCTTAGGCCCTGACTATTCGATCTGGTGGAGAAACGCCCTAGAGTGAAGCCTACGTTGCCCGGAAGGTAGAAATGACCGTTACTGTCACAACGTATGAATTATTCATTTTATACGGTGGAAAAACTGTTTTACTTATATTGTATTTTATACTTCTGGCGTTGACTTCGAAGGCCGTAGCTATTGGATGTGGTGGAGCAACGCCCCAGAGTAAAACCTAGGTTGCCCGGAACGTAGAAAAGACCATAAATTTCACACTGGTAGCAATTATTCATTTTAAGCGATGGAAAAGGTGTTGTATTTATATTGTATTTTATGCTTCTGGCGTTGACTTCTAAGGCCGTAGCTTTTCGATCTGGTGGACCAGCGCCCTAGAGTGAAGCCTAGCTTGCCCGGAACGTAGAAATGACCACCACTTTCACACTGGTTGCAATTATTCCTGTTATACGATGGAAAAACTGTTGTATTTTTATTGTATTTTATGCTTCTGGCGTTGACTTCTTAGGCCCTAACTATTCGATCTGGTGGAACAACGCCCTAGAGTGAAGCCTAGGTTGCACGGATCGTAGAAATGACCATCACTTTTACTCTGGTTGCAATTATTCCTGTGATACGATGGAAAAACTGTTGTATTTATATTGTATTTTATGCTTCTGGCGTTGACATCTCAGGCCCTAATTATTTGATCTGGTGGAGCACCGCCCTAGAGTGAAGCCTAGGTTGCCCGGAACGTAGAACATACCATTACCTTCACACTGGTTGCAATTTTTCCTGTTATACGATGAAAATACTGTTGCATCTTTATTGTATTTTATGCTCCTGGCGTTGACTTCTAAGGCCCAAACTATTCGATCTGGTGGAGGAACGCCATAGAGTGAATCCTAGCATGCCCGGAACGTAGAAATGACCATTACTTTCACACTGGTTGCAATTATTCCTGTTATACGATGGAAAAACTGTTGTATTTTTATTGTATTTTATGCTTCTGGCGTTGAATTCTAAGTCCCTAGCTATTGGATCTGGAGGAGCAACGCCCTAGAGTGAAAACTAGGTTGCCCGGAACGTAGAAATGACCATTACTTTCACACTGTTTGCAAATATACATTATATTCGATGGAGAAGCTGTTGTCTTTATATTGTGTTTTATGCTTCTGGCGTTGACTTCTTAGGCCCTAACTATTTGATTTGGTGGAGCCCCGCCCTAAGGTGAAGCCTGGGTTGCACGGAACGTAGAAATGACCATAACCTTCACACTGGTTGCAATTACTCGTTTTACACGAAGGAAAAACTGTTGCATCTTTATCGTATTTTATGCTTCTGGCGTTGACTTCTAAGGCCCTAACTATTCGATCTGGTGGAGCAACGCCCTAGAGTGAAGCCTGGGTTGCTCGGAACGTAGAAATGACCATAAATTTCACACTGGTTGCTATTATTCGTTTTAGACGATGGAAAAACTGTTATATTTATATTGTATTTTATGCTTCTGGCGTTGACTTCTTAGGCCCTAACTGTTCGATCTGGTGGAACAACGTCCTAGGGTGAAGCCTAGGATGCCCGGAAAGTAGAAATGACCATAATTTTCACACTGGTTGCAATTATTCGTTTTATACGATGGAAAAGCTGTTGCATCTTTATTGTATTTTATTCATCTCGGGTTGACTTCTAAGGCCCTAGCTATTAGATGTGGTGGAGCAACGCCCTAGAGTGACGCCTAGGTTGCCCGGAACGTAGAAATGACCATTACTATCACAATGTTTGCAATTATTCATTTTATACGATGGAAAACCTTTTGTACTTATATTGTATCTTATTCTTCTGGCGTTGACTTCTTAGGCCCTAATTATTCGATCTGGCGGAACAACGCCCTAGAGTGAAGACTAGGTTGCCCGGTACATGGAAATGACCATTACTTTCACACTGTTTGCAGTTATTCCTGTTATACGATGGAAAAACTTTTGCATCTTTATTGTATTTTATGCTTCTGGCGTTGACTTCTAAGGCCCTAGCTATTCGATTTGGTGGAGCAACCCCCGAGAGTGGGGCCTAGGTTGCCCGGTACATGGAAATGACCATTACTTTCACACTGTTTGCAAATATACATTATATACAATGGAAAATCTGTTGTTATAATGTTGTATTTTATGCTTCTGGCGTTGACTTGTTAGGCCCTAACTATTTGATCTGGTGGCGCAACGCCCCAGAGTGAAGCCTAGGTTGCCCGGAACGTAGAAATGACCATAACTTTCACACTGGTTGCTATCATTCGTTTTATACGATGGAAAAACTGTTATATTTATATTGTATTTTATGCTTCTGGCGTTGCCTTCTTAGGCCCTAACTGTTCGATCTGGTGGAACAACGTCCTAGGGTGAAGCCTAGGATGCCTGGAACGTAGAAATGACCATAACTTTTACACTGGTAGCAATTATTCGTTTTATACAATGGAAAAACCGTTCCATTTATTTTGTGTTTTATGCTTCGGGCGTTGACTTCTAATGGCCTAACTATTCAGTCTGTTGGTGCAACGCCCTAGAGTGAAGCCTAGGTTGCCCGGAACGGAGAAATGACCATTACTTTCACAATGTTTGCAATTATTCATTTTATACGATGGAAAAGCATTTGTACTAATATTGTATTTTATACTTCTGGCGTTGACTTCTTAGGCCCTAGCTATTCGATCTGGTGGAACAACGCCCTAGAGTGAAGACTTGGTTGCCCGGAACATGGAAATGACCATTACTTTCACACTGTTTGAAGTTATTCCTGTTATACGATGGAAAAACTTTTGCATCTTTATATTATTTTATGCTTCTGGCGTTGACTTGTAAGGCCCTAGCTATTCGATTTGGTGGAGCAACGCCCGTGAGTGGAGCCTAGGTTGCCCGGTACGTAGAAATGACCATTACTTTCACACTGTTTGCAAATATACATTATATACGATGGTGAATCTGTTGTATTTATGTTGTATTTTATGCTTCTGGCGTTGATTTCTAAGGCCTAATTATTCGATCTGGTGGAGCAACGCCCTAGAGTGAAGCCTAGGTTGCCGGGAACGTAGAAATGACCATTACATTCACACTGGGCGCAATTATTCGTCTTATATGATGGAAAAGCTGTTGTATTTATATCGTATTTTATGCTTCTGGCGTTGACTTCTTAGGCAATAACTATTCCATCTGGTGGAACAACGCCCTTGGGTGAAGCCTAGGTTGCGCGGAACGTAGCAATGACCATAACTTACACACTGGTAGCAATTATTCGTTTTATACGATGGAAAAACTGTTCTACTTATTTTGTATTTTATGCTTCGGGCGTTGACTTCTAAGGCCCTAGCTATTCCATCTGGTCGAGCGACGCCTTAGAGTGAAGCCTAGGTTGCCCGGAACGTAGAAATGACCATAACTTTCATCCTGGTTGCAATTATTCGTTTTATATGATGGAAAAACTGTTGTATTTATCTAGTGTTTTATGCTTCTGGCGTTGACTTCTTAGTCCCTAACTATTCCATCTGGTGGAACAACGCCCTAGGGTGAAGCCTAGGTTGCCTGGAACGTAGAAATGACCATCACCTTCACACGGGTTGCAATTATTCCTGTTATAGGATGGAAAGACTGTTGTATTTTTATTGTATTTTATACTTCAGGCGTTGACTTCTAAGGCCCTAGCTATTCGATCAGGTCGAGCAACGCCCTAGAGTGAAGCCTAGGTTGCCCGGAACGTAGAAATGACCATAACTTCTACACTGGTTGCAATTATTCGTTTTATACGATGGAAAAGCTGTTGTATTTATATCGTATTTTATGCTTCTGGCGTTGACTTCTAAGGACCTAACTATTCGATCTGGTGGAGAAACGCCCTAGAGTGAAGCCTAGGTTGCGCGGAACGTAGAAATGACCATAACCTTCACACCGGTAGCAATTATTCGTTTTAGACGATGGAAAAACTGTTATATTTATATTGTATTTGATGCTTCTGGCGTTGACTTCTTAGGCCCTGACTGTTCGATCTGGTGGAACAACGCCCTAGGGTGAAGCCTAGGTTGCCCGGAAAGTAGAAATGACCATAACTTTCACACTGGTTGCAATTATTCGTTTTATACGATGGAAAAGCTGTGGCACCTTTATTGTATTTCATTCATCTGCGGTTGACTTCTAAGGCCGTAGCTATTAGATGTGGTGGAGCAACGCCCTAGAGTGACGCCTAGGTTGGCCGGAACGTAGAAATGACCATTACTTTCACACTGGTTGCAATTATTCGTTTTATACGATGGAAAAGCTGTTGTATTTATATCGTATTTTATGCTTCTGGCGTTGACTTCTAAGGACCTAACTATTCGATCTGGTGGAGAAATGCCCTAGAGTGAAGCCTAGGTTGCCGGGAACGTAGAAATGACCATAACCTTCACACCGGTAGCAATTATTCGTTTTAGACGATGGAAAAACTGTTATATTTATATTGTATTTTATGCTTCTGTCGTTGTTTTCTAAGTCCCTAACTATTCGATGTGGTGGAAGAACGCCATAGAGTGAAGCCTAGGTAGCCCGGAACGTAGAAATGTCCATATCTTTCACACTGTTTGCAATTATTCGTTTTTTACGATGGAAAAACTGTTGTATTTATATTGTATTTTATGCTTCTGGCGTTGACTTCTAAGGCCCTAGCTATTCGATATGGTGGAACAACGCCCTAGGGTGAAGCCTAGGTTGCCCGGAACGTAGAAATGACCATAACTTTCACACTGGTTGCTACTATTCGTTTTATACGATGGAAAAACTGTTTCATTTATTTTGTATTTTATGCTTCGGGCGTTGACTTCTAAGGCCCTAACTATTTGATCTGGTGGAAGAACGCCATAGAGTGAAGCCTAGGTTGCCCGGAACGTAGAAATGACCATAACTTTCACACTGGTTGCTACTATTCGTTTTATACGATGGAAAAACTGTTTCATTTATTTTGTATTTTATGCTTCGGGCGTTGACTTCTAAGGCCCTAACTATTCGATCTGGTGGCGCAACGCCCTAGAGTGAAGCCTAGGTTGCCCGGAAAGTAGAAATGACGTTGACTTTCATACTGGTTGCAATTATTCGTTTTATACGATGGAAAAACTGTTTTAGTTATTTTGTATCTTGTGCTTCGGGCGTTGACTTCTAAGGCCCTAACTATTCGATCTGGTGGCGCAACGCCCTAGAGGGAAGCCTATGCTGCCTGGAACGTAGAAATGACCATAACTTTCACACTGGGAGCAACTAGACGTTTTATGCGAAGGAAAAGCTGTTGTATTTATATTGTATTTTATGCTTCTGCCGTTGACTTCTTAGGCACTAACTATTCGATCTGGTGGAGCACCGCCCTAGAGTGAAGCCTACGTTGCCCGGAACGTAGAACATACCATTACCTTCACACTGGTTGCAATTATTCCTGTTATACGATGGAAAAACTGTTGCATCTTTATTGTACTTTATGCTTCTGGCGTTGACTTCTAAGGCCCTAGCTATTCGATTTGGTGGAGCAACCCCCGAGAGTGGGGCCTAGGTTGCCCGGTACATGGAAATGACCATTACTTTCACACTGTTTGCAAATATACATTATATACAATGGAAAATCTGTTGTATTAATGTTGTATTTTATGCTTCTGGCGTTGACTTCTTAGGCCCTAACTATTTGATCTGGTGGCGCAACGCCCCAGAGTAAAGCCTAGGTTGCCCGGAACGTAGAAATGACCATAACTTTCACACTGGTTGCTATCATTCGTTTTATACGATGGAAAAACTGTTATATTTATATTGTATTTTATGCTTCTTGCGTTGCCTTCTTAGGCCCTAACAGTTCGATCTGGTGGAACAACGTCCTAGGGTGAAGCCTAGGATGCCTGGAACGTAGAAATGACCATAACTTTTACACTGGTAGCAATTATTCGTTTTATACAATGGAAAAACCGTTCCATTTATTTTGTGTTTTATGCTTCGGGCGTTGACTTCTAATGGCCTAACTATTCAGTCTGTTGGTGCAACGCCCTAGAGTGAAGCCTAGGTTGCCCGGAACGGAGAAATGACCATTACTTTCACAATGTTTGCAATTATTCATTTTATACGATGGAAAAGCATTTGTACTAATATTGTATTTTATACTTCTGGCGTTGACTTCTTAGGCCCTAGCTATTCGATCTGGTGGAACAACGCCCTAGAGTGAAGACTTGGTTGCCCGGAACATGGAAATGACCATTACTTTCACACTGTTTGAAGTTATTCCTGTTATACGATGGAAAAACTTTTGCATCTTTATATTATTTTATGCTTCTGGCGTTGACTTCTAAGGCCCTAGCTATTCGATTTGGTGGAGCAACGCCCGTGAGTGGAGCCTAGGTTGCCCGGTACGTAGAAATGACCATTACTTTCACACTGTTTGCAAATATACATTATATACGATGGTGAATCTGTTGTATTTATGTTGTATTTTATGCTTCTGGCGTTGATTTCTAAGGCGTAATTATTCGATCTGGTGGAGCAACGCCCTAGAGTGAAGCCTAGGTTGCCGGGAACGTAGAAATGACCATTACATTCACACTGGGCGCAATTATTCGTCTTATACGATGGAAAAGCTGTTGTATTTATATCGTATTTTATGCTTCTGGCGTTGACTTCTTAGGCAATAACTATTCCATCTGGTGGAACAACGCCCTTGGGTGAAGCCTAGGTTGCGCGGAACGTAGCAATGACCATAACTTACACACTGGTAGCAATTATTCGTTTTATACGATGGAAAAACTGTTCTACTTATTTTGTATTTTATGCTTCGGGCGTTGACTTCTAAGGCCCTAGCTATTCTATCTGGTCGAGCGACGCCCTAGAGTGAAGCCTAGGTTGCCCGGAACGTAGAAATGACCATAACTTTCATCCTGGTTGCAATTATTCGTTTTATATGATGGAAAAACTGTTGTATTTATCTAGTGTTTTATGCTTCTGGCGTTGACTTCTTAGTCCCTAACTATTCCATCTGGTGGAACAACGCCCTAGGGTGAAGCCTAGGTTGCCTGGAACGTAGAAATGACCATCACCTTCACACGGGTTGCAATTATTCCTGTTATAGGATGGAAAGACTGTTGTATTTTTATTGTATTTTATACTTCAGGCGTTGACTTCTAAGGCCCTAGCTATTCGATCAGGTCGAGCAACGCCCTAGAGTGAAGCCTAGGTTGCCCGGAACGTAGAAATGACCATAACTTCTACACTGGTTGCAATTATTCGTTTTATACGATGGAAAAGCTGTTGTATTTATATCGTATTTTATGCTTCTGGCGTTGACTTCTAAGGACCTAACTATTCGATCTGGTGGAGAAACGCCCTAGAGTGAAGCCTAGGTTGCGCGGAACGTAGAAATGACCATAACCTTCACACCGGTAGCAATTATTCGTTTTAGACGATGGAAAAACTGTTATATTTATATTGTATTTGATGCTTCTGGCGTTGACTTCTTAGGCCCTGACTGTTCGATCTGGTGGAACAACGCCCTAGGGTGAAGCCTAGGTTGCCCGGAAAGTAGAAATGACCATAACTTTCACACTGGTTGCAATTATTCGTTTTATACGATGGAAAAGCTGTGGCACCTTTATTGTATTTCATTCATCTGCGGTTGACTTCTAAGGCCGTAGCTATTAGATGTGGTGGAGCAACGCCCTAGAGTGACGCCTAGGTTGGCCGGAACGTAGAAATGACCATTACTTTCACACTGGTTGCAATTATTCGTCTTATACGATGGAAAAGCTGTTGTATTTATATCGTATTTTATGCTTCTGGCGTTGACTTCTTAGGCCCTAACTATTCCATCTGGTCGAACAACGCCCTTGGGTGAAGCCTAGGTTGCGCGGAACGTAGCAATGACCATAACTTTCACACTGGTAGCAAATATTCGTTTTATACGATGGAAAAACAGTTTTATTTATTTTGTATTTAATGCTTCTGGCGTTGACTTCTAAGGCCCTAACTATTCCATCTGGTCGAGCAACGCCCTAGAGTGAAGCCTAGGTTGCCCGGAACGTAGAAATGACCATAACTTCCACACTGGTTGCAGTTATTCGTTTTATACGATGGAAAAGCTGTTGTATTTATATCGTATTTTATGCTTCTGGCGTTGACTTCTAAGGACCTAACTATTCGATCTGGTGGAGAAACGCCCTAGAGTGAAGCCTAGGTTGCGCGGAACGTAGAAATGACCATAACCTTCACACCGGTAGCAATTATTCGTTTTAGACGATGGAAAAACTGTTATATTTATATTGTATTTGATGCTTCTGGATTTGACTTCTTAGGCCCTGACTGTTCGATCTGGTGGAACAACGCCCTAGGGTGAAGCCTAGGTTGCCCGGAAAGTAGATGTGACCATAACTTTCACACTGGTTGCAATTATTCGTTTTATACGATGGAAAAGCTGTGGCACCTTTATTGTATTTCATTCATCTGCGGTTGACTTCTAAGGCCTTAGCTATTAGATGTGGTGGAGCAACGCCCTAGAGTGACGCCTAGGTTGGCCGGAACGTAGAAATGACCATTACTTTCACACTGGTTGCAATTATTCGTCTTATACGATGGAAAAGCTGTTGTATTTATATCGTATTTTATGCTTCTGGCGTTGACTTCATAGGCCCTAACTATCCCATCTGGTCGAACAACGCCCTTGGGTGAAGCCTAGGTTGCGCGGAACGTAGCAATGACCATAACTTTCACACTGGTAGCAAATATTCGTTTTATACGATGGAAAAACAGTTTTATTTATTTTGTATTTAATGCTTCTGGCGTTGACTTCTAAGGCCCTAACTATTCCATCTGGTCGAGCAACGCCCTAGAGTGAAGCCTAGGTTGCCCGGAACGTAGAAATGACCATAACTTCCACACTGGTTGCAGTTATTCGTTTTATACGATGGAAAAGCTGTTGTATTTATATCGTATTTTATGCTTCTGGCGTGGACTTCTAAGGACCTAACTATTCGATCTGGTGGAGAAACGCCCTAGAGTGAAGCCTAGGTTGCGCGGAACGTAGAAATGACCATAACGTTCACACTGGTAGCAATTATTCGTTTTATACGATGGAAAAACTGTTTAATTTATTTTGTATTTTATGCTTCTGGCGTTGACGTCTAAGGACTTAACTATTCGATCTGGTAGAGCAACGCACTAGGGTGAAGCCTAGGTTGCGCGGAATGTAGAAATGACCATAACGTTCACACTGGTAGCAATTATTCGGTTTAAACGATGGAAAAACAGTTTTATTTATTTTGTGTTTTATGCTTCTGGCGTTGACTTCTAAGGCCCTAACTATTCGATCTGGTGGAGCAACGCCCTAGAGTGAAGCCTAGGTTGCCCGGAACGGAGAAATGACCATAACTTTCACACCGGTAGCAATTATTCGGTTTATACGATGGAAAAACTGTTCTATTTATTTTGTATTTTATGCTTCGGGCGTTGACTTCTAAGGCCCTAACTATTCAATCTGTTGGTGCAACGACCAAGGGTGAAGCCTATGTTGCCCGGAAAGTAGAAATGACGTTAACTTTCATACTGGTTGCAATTATTCGTTTTATACGATGGAAAGCTGTTTTATTTATTTTGTATTTTATGCTTCGGGCGTTGACTTCTAAGGCCCTAACTATTCGATCTGGTGGCGCAACGCCCTCGAGTGAAGCCTAGGTTGCCCGGAAAGTAGAAATGACGTTGACTTTCATACTGGTTGCAATTATTCGTTTTATACGATGGAAAAACTGTTTTAGTTATTTTGTATTTTGTGCTTCGGGCGTTGACTTCTAAGGCCCTAACTATTCGATCCGGCGGCGCAACGCCCTAGAGGGAAGCCTATGCTGCCCGGAACGTAGAAATCACCATAACTTTCACGCTGGTTGCTATTATTCGTTTTAGACGATGGAAAAACTGTTATATTTATATTGTATTTTATGCTTCTGGCGTTGACCTCTTAGGCCCTAACTGTTCGATCTGGTGGAACAACGTCCTAGGGTGAAGCCTAGGATGCCCGGAAAGTAGAAATGACCATAATTTTCACACTGGTTGCAATTATTCGTTTTATACGATGGAAAAGCTGTTGCATCTTTATTGTATTTTATTCATCTGGGGTTGACTTCGAAGGCCCTAGCTATTAGATGTGGTGGAGCAACGCCCTAGAGTGACGCCTAGGTTGCCCGGAACGTAGAAATGACCATTACTATCACAATGTTTGCAATTATACATTTTATACGATGGAAAAGCTTTTGTACTTATATTGTATCTTATTCTTCTGGCGTTGACTTCTTAGGCGCTAATTATTCGATCTGGTGGAACAACGCCCTAGAGTGAGGACTAGGTTGCCCGGTACATGGAAATGACCATTACTTTCACACTGTTTGCAGTTACTCCTGTTATACGATGGAAAAACTTTTGCATCTTTATTGTATTTTATGCTTCTGGCGTTGACTTCTAAGGCCCTAGCTATTCGATTTGGTGGAGCAACCCCCGAGAGTGGGGCCTAGGTTGCCCGGTACATGGAAATGACCATTACTTTCACACTGTTTGCAAATATACATTATATACAAAGGAAAATCTGTTGTATTAATGTTGTATTTTATGCTTCTGGCGTTGACTTCTTAGGCCCTAACTATTTGATCCGGTGGCGCAACGCCCCAGAGTGAAGCCTAGGTTGCCCGGAACGTAGAAATGACCATAACATTCACACTGGTTGCAATTATTCATTTTATACGATGGAAAAGCATTTGTACTTATATTGTATTTTATTCTTCTGGCGTTGACATCTTAGGCCCTAGCTATTCGATCTGGTGGAATAACGCCCTAGAGTGAAGACTTGGTTGCCCGGAACATGGAAATGACCATTACTTTCACACTGTTTGCAGTTATTCCTGTTATACGATGGAAAAACTTTTGCATCTTTATATTATTTTATGCTTCTGGCGTTGACTTCTAAGGCCCTAGCTATTCGATTTGGTGGAGCAACGCCCGTGAGTGGAGCCTAGGTTGCCCGGTACGTAGAAATGACCATTACTTTTACACTGTTTGCAAATATACATTATATACGATGGAGAATCTGTTATATTTATGTTGTATTTTATGCTTCTGGCGTTGATTTCTAAGGCCTAATTATTCGATCTGGTGGAGCAACGCCCTAGAGTGAAGCCTAGGTTGCCGGGAACGTAGAAATGACCATTACATTCACACTGGTTGAAATTATTCGTCTTATACGATGGAAAAGCTGTTGTATTTATATCGTATTTTATGCTTCTGGCGTTGACTTCTTAGGCTCTAACTATTCCATCTGGTGGAACAACGCCCTAGGGTGAAGCCTAGGTTGCGCGGAACGTAGAAATGACCATAACTTTCACACTGGTAGCAATTATTCGTTTTATACGATGGAAAAAATGTTTTATTTATTTTGTATTTTATGCTTCTGGCGTTGACTTCTAAGGCCCTAACTACTCGATCTGGTGGAGCAACGCCCTAGAGTGAAGCCTAGGTTGCCCGGAAAGTAGAAATGACCATAACTTTCATCCTGGTTGCAATTATTCGTTTTATATGATGGAAAAACTGTTGTATTTATATAGTGTTTTATGCTTCTGGCGTTGACTTCTTAGTCCCTAACTATTCCATCTGGTGGAACAACGCCCTAGGGTGAAGCCTAGGTTGCCTGGAACGTAGAAATGACCATCACCTTCACTCGGGATGCAATTATTCCTGTTATAGGATGGAAAGACTGTTGTATTTTTATTGTATTTTATACTTCAGGCGTTGACTTCTAAGGCCCTAGCTATTCGATCAGGTCGAGCAACGCCCTAGAGTGAAGCCTAGGTTGCCCGGAACGTAGAAATGACCATAACTTCTACACTGGTTGCAATTATTCGTTTTATACGATGGAAAAGCTGTTGTATTTATATCGTATTTTATGCTTCTGGCGTTGACTTCTAAGGACCTAACTATTCGATCTGGTGGAGAAACGCCCTAGAGTGAAGCCTAGGTTGCTCGGAATGTAGAAATAACCATTACCTTCACGCTTGTTGCAATTATTCCTACTATAGGATGAAAAAACTGTTGTATTTTTATTGCATTTCATACTTCAGGCGTTGACTTCTAGGGCCCGAGCTATTCCATGTGGTGGAGCTACGCCCTAGAGTGAGGCCTAGGTTGCCCGGAACGTAGAAATGACCATTGCTTTCACACTGTTTGCAAATACACATTATATACGAGGTAAAAGCTGTTGTATTTATATTGTATTTTATGCTTCTGGCGTTTACTCCTAAGGCCCTAACTATTCGATCTGGTGGAACAACGCCGTTGTGTCAAGCATAGGTTGCCCGGAGCGTAGAACACACCATTACCTTTACACTGTTTGCAATTATTCCTGTTATACGATGGAAAAACTGTTGCATTTTTATTGTATATTATGCTTCTGGCGTTCACTTCTAAGGACCTAACTATTCGATATGGTGGAACAACGCCCTAGGGTGAAGCCTAGGTTGCCCGGAACGTAGAAATGACCATAACTTTTACACTGGTAGCAATTATTCGTTTTATACAATGGAAAAACCGTTCTATTTATTTTGTGTTTTATGCTTCGGGCGTTGACTTCTAAGGCCCTAACTGTTTGATCTGGTGGAGCAACGCCCTAGAGTGAAGCCTAGGTTGCCCGGGACGTAGAAATGACCATAGCGTTCACACTGGTTGCTACTATTCGTTTTATACGATGGAAAAACTGTTATATTGATATTGTATTTTATGCTTCTGGCGTTGACTTGTGAGGCCGTTGCTTTTCGATGTGGTGGAAGAACGCCATAGAGTGAAGCCTAGGTAGCCCGGAACGTATAAATGTCCATATCTTTCACACTGTTTGCAATTATTCGTTTTATACGACGGATAAACTTTTGTACTTATATTGTGTTTTATTCTTTTGGCGTTGACTTCTTAGTCCCTAACTATTCGATGTGGTGGAAGAACGCCATAGAGTGAAGCCTAGGTAGCCCGGAACGTAGAAATGTCCATATCTTTCACACTGTTTGCAATTATTCGTTTTATACGATGGAAAAACTTTTTTACTTATATTGTATTTTATGCATCTGGCGTTGACTTCTAAGGCCCTAGCTATTCGATATGGTGGAACAACGCCCTAGGGTGAAGCCTAGGTTGCCCGGAACGTAGAAATGACCATAACTTTCACACTGGCTGCTACTATTCGTTTTATACGATGGAAAAACTGTTTCATTTATTTTGTATTTTATGCTTCGGGCGTTGACTTCTAAGGCCCTAACTATTCGATCTGGTGGCGCAACGCCCTAGAGTGAAGCCTAGGTTGCCCGGAAAGTAGAAATGACGTTGACTTTCATACTGGTTGCAATTATTCGTTTTATACGATGGAAAAACTGTTTTAGTTATTTTGTATTTTGTGCTTCGGGCGTTGACTTCTAAGGCCCTAACTATTCGATCTGGTGGCGCAACGCCCTAGAGGGAAGCCTATGCTGCCCGGAACGTAGAAATGACCATAACTTTCACACTGGTTGCTATTATTCGTTTTAGACGATGGAAAAACTGTTATATTTATATTGTATTTTATGCTTCTGGCGTTGACTTCTTAGGCCCTAACTGTTCGATCTGCTGGAACAACGTCCTAGGGTGAAGCCTAGGATGCCTGGAACGTAGAAATGACCATAACTTTTACACTGGTAGCAATTATTCGTTTTATACAATGGAAAAACCGTTCCATTTATTTTGTGTTTTATGCTTCGGGCGTTGACTTCTAATGGCCTAACTATTCAGTCTGTTGGTGCAACGCCCTCGAGTGAAGCCTAGGTTGCCCGGAACGGAGAAATGACCATTACTTTCACAATGTTTGCAATTATTCATTTTATACGATGGAAAAGCATTTGTACTTATATTGTATTTTATACTTCTGGCGTTGACTTCTTAGGCCCTAGCTATTCGATCTGGTGGAACAACGCCCTAGAGGGAAGACTTGGTTGCCCGGAACATGGAAATGACCATTACTTTCACACTGTTTGCAGTTATTCCTGTTATACGATGGAAAAACTTTTGCATCTTTATATTATTTTATGCTTCTGGCGTTGACTTCTAAGGCCCTAGCTATTCGATTTGGTGGAGCAACGCCCGTGAGTGGAGCCTAGGTTGCCCGGTACGTAGAAATGACCATTACTTTCACACTGTTTGCAAATATACATTATATACGATGGTGAATCTGTTGTATTTATGTTGTATTTTATGCTTCTGGCGTTGATTTCTAAGGCCTAATTATTCGATCTGGTGGAGCAACGCCCTAGAGTGAAGCCTAGGTTGCCGGGAACGTAGAAATGACCATTACATTCACACTGGGCGCAATTATTCGTCTTATACGATGGAAAAGCTGTTGTATTTATATCGTATTTTATGCTTCTGGCGTTGACTTCTTAGGCAATAACTATTCCATCTGGTGGAACAACGCCCTTGGGTGAAGCCTAGGTTGCGCGGAACGTAGCAATGACCATAACTTACACACTGGTAGCAATTATTCGTTTTATACGATGGAAAAACTGTTCTACTTATTTTGTATTTTATGCTTCGGGCGTTGACTTCTAAGGCCCTAGCTATTCTATCTGGCCGAGCGACGCCCTAGAGTGAAGCCTAGGTTGCCCGGAACGTAGAAATGACCATAACTTTCATCCTGGTTGCAATTATTCGTTTTATATGATGGAAAAACTGTTGTATTTATCTAGTGTTTTATGCTTCTGGCGTTGACTTCTTAGTCCCTAACTATTCCATCTGGTGGAACAACGCCCTAGGGTGAAGCCTAGGTTGCCTGGAACGTAGAAATGACCATCACCTTCACACGGGTTGCAACTATTCCTGTTATAGGATGGAAAGACTGTTGTATTTTTATTGTATTTTATACTTCAGGCGTTGACTTCTAAGGCCCTAGCTATTCGATCAGGTCGAGCAACGCCCTAGAGTGAAGCCTAGGTTGCCCGGAACGTAGAAATGACCATAACTTCTACACTGGTTGCAATTATTCGTTTTATACGATGGAAAAGCTGTTGTATTTATATCGTATTTTATGCTTCTGGCGTTGACTTCTAAGGACCTAACTATTCGATCTGGTGGAGAAACGACCTAGAGTGAAGCCTAGGTTGCGCGTAACGTAGAAATGACCATAACCTTCACACCGGTAGCAATTATTCGTTTTAGACGATGGAAAAACTGTTATATTTATATTGTATTTGATGCTTCTGGCGTTGACTTCTTAGGCCCTAACTGTTCGATCTGGTGGAACAACGCCCTAGGGTGAAGCCTAGGTTGCCCGGAAAGTAGAAATGACCATAACCTTCACACTGGTTGCAATTATTCGTTTTATACGATGGAAAAGCTGTGGCACCTTTATTGTATTTCATTCATCTGCTGTTGACTTCTAAGGCCGTAGCTATTAGATGTGGTGGAGCAACGCCCTAGAGTGACGCCTAGGTTGGCCGGAACGTAGAAATGACCATAACGTTCACACTGGTTGCTACTATTCGTTTTATACGATGGAAAAACTGTTATATTGATATTGTATTTTATGCTTCTGGCGTTGACTTCTGAGGCCGTTGCTTTTCGATGTGGTGGAAGAACGCCATAGAGTGAAGCCTAGGTAGCCCGGAACGTATAAATGTCCATACCTTTCACACTGTTTGCAATTATTCGTTTTATACGACGGATAAACTTTTGTACTTATATTGTGTTTTATTCTTCTGGCGTTGACTTCTTAGTCCCTAACTATTCGATGTGGTGGAAGAACGCCATAGAGTGAAGCCTAGGTAGCCCGGAACGTAGAAATGTCCATATCTTTCACACTGTTTGCAATTATTCGTTTTATACGATGGAAAAACTTTTTTACTTATATTGTATTTTATGCATCTGGCGTTGACTTCTAAGGCCCTAGCTATTCGATATGGTGGAACAACGCCCTAGGGTGAAGCCTAGGTTGCCCGGAACGTAGAAATGACCATAACTTTCACACTGGCTGCTACTATTCGTTTTATACGATGGAAAAACTGTTTCATTTATTTTGTATTTTATGCTTCGGGCGTTGACTTCTAAGGCCCTAACTATTCGATCTGGTGGCGCAACGCCCTAGAGTGAAGCCTAGGTTGCCCGGAAAGTAGAAATGACGTTGACTTTCATACTGGTTGCAATTATTCGTTTTATACGATGGAAAAACTGTTTTAGTTATTTTGTATTTTGTGCTTCGGGCGTTGACTTCTAAGGCCCTAACTATTCGATCTGGTGGCGCAACGCCCTAGAGGGAAGCCTATGCTGCCCGGAACGTAGAAATGACCATAACTTTCACACTGGTTGCTATTATTCGTTTTAGACGATGGAAAAACTGTTATATTTATATTGTATTTTATGCTTCTGGCGTTGACTTCTTAGGCCCTAACTGTTCGATCTGCTGGAACAACGTCCTAGGGTGAAGCCTAGGATGCCTGGAACGTAGAAATGACCATAACTTTTACACTGGTAGCAATTATTCGTTTTATACAATGGAAAAACCGTTCCATTTATTTTGTGTTTTATGCTTCGGGCGTTGACTTCTAATGGCCTAACTATTCAGTCTGTTGGTGCAACGCCCTCGAGTGAAGCCTAGGTTGCCCGGAACGGAGAAATGACCATTACTTTCACAATGTTTGCAATTATTCATTTTATACGATGGAAAAGCATTTGTACTTATATTGTATTTTATACTTCTGGCGTTGACTTCTTAGGCCCTAGCTATTCGATCTGGTGGAACAACGCCCTAGAGGGAAGACTTGGTTGCCCGGAACATGGAAATGACCATTACTTTCACACTGTTTGCAGTTATTCCTGTTATACGATGGAAAAACTTTTGCATCTTTATATTATTTTATGCTTCTGGCGTTGACTTCTAAGGCCCTAGCTATTCGATTTGGTGGAGCAACGCCCGTGAGTGGAGCCTAGGTTGCCCGGTACGTAGAAATGACCATTACTTTCACACTGTTTGCAAATATACATTATATACGATGGTGAATCTGTTGTATTTATGTTGTATTTTATGCTTCTGGCGTTGATTTCTAAGGCCTAATTATTCGATCTGGTGGAGCAACGCCCTAGAGTGAAGCCTAGGTTGCCGGGAACGTAGAAATGACCATTACATTCACACTGGGCGCAATTATTCGTCTTATACGATGGAAAAGCTGTTGTATTTATATCGTATTTTATGCTTCTGGCGTTGACTTCTTAGGCAATAACTATTCCATCTGGTGGAACAACGCCCTTGGGTGAAGCCTAGGTTGCGCGGAACGTAGCAATGACCATAACTTACACACTGGTAGCAATTATTCGTTTTATACGATGGAAAAACTGTTCTACTTATTTTGTATTTTATGCTTCGGGCGTTGACTTCTAAGGCCCTAGCTATTCTATCTGGCCGAGCGACGCCCTAGAGTGAAGCCTAGGTTGCGCGGAACGTAGCAATGACCATAACTTTCACACTGGTAGCAAATATTCGTTTTATACGATGGAAAAACAGTTTTATTTATTTTGTATTTAATGCTTCTGGCGTTGACTTCTAAGGCCCTAACTATTCCATCTGGTCGAGCAGCGCCCTAGAGTGAAGCCTAGGTTGCCCGGAACGGAGAAATGACCATAACTTTCACACCGGTAGCAATTATTCGTTTTATACGATGGAAAAACTGTTCTATTTATTTTGTGTTTTATGCTTCGGGCGTTGATTTCTAAGGCCCTAACTATTCAGTCTGTTGGTGCAACGACCAAGGGTGAAGCCTATGTTGCCCGGAAAGTAGAAATGACGTTAACTTTCATACTGGTTGCAATTATTCGTTTTATACGATGGAAAAACTGTTTTATTTATTTTGTATTTTATGCTTCGGGCGTTGCCTTCTAAGGCCCTAACTATTCTATCTGGTCGAGCAACGCCCTAGAGTGAAGCCTAGGTTGCCCGGAACGTAGAAATGACCATAACTTCCACACTGGTTGCAGTTATTGGTTTTATACGATGGAAAAGCTGTTGTATTTATATCGTATTTTATGCTTCTGGCGTTGACTTCTAAGGACCTAACTATTCGATCTGGTGGAGAAACGCCCTAGAGTGAAGCCTAGGTTGCGCGGAACGTAGAAATGACCATAACGTTCACACTGGTAGCAATTATTCGTTTTATACGATGGAAAAACTGTTTAATTTATTTTGTACTTTATGCTTCTGGCGTTGACTTCTAAGGACTTAACTATTCGATCTGGTAGAGCAACGCACTAGGGTGAAGCCTAGGTTGCGCGGAATGTAGAAATGACCATAACGTTCACACTGGTAGCAATTATTCGGTTTAAACGATGGAAAAACAGTTTTATTTATTTTGTATTTTATGCTTCTGGCGTTGACTTCTAAGGCCCTAACTATTCGATCTGGTGGAGCAACGCCCTAGAGTGAAGCCTAGGTTGCCCGGAACGGAGAAATAACCATAACTTTCACACCGGTAGCAATTATTCGGTTTATACGATGGAAAAACTGTTCTATTTATTTTGTATTTTATGCTTCGGGCGTTGACTTCTAAGGCCCTAACTATTCAATCTGTTGGTGCAACGACCAAGGGTGAAGCCTATGTTGCCCGGAAAGTAGAAATGACGTTAACTTTCATACTGGTTGCAATTATTCGTTTTATACGATGGAAAAACAGTTTTATTTATTTTGTATTTTATGCTTCGGGCGTTGACTTCTAAGGCCCTAACTATTCGATCTGGTGGCGCAACGCCCTCGAGTGAAGCCTAGGTTGCCCGGAAAGTAGAAATGACGTTGACTTTCATACTGGTTGCAATTATTCGTTTTATACGATGGAAAAACTGTTTTAGTTATTTTGTATTTTGTGCTTCGGGCGTTGACTTCTAAGGCCCTAACTATTCGATACGGCGGCGCAACGCCCTAGAGGGAAGCCTATGCTGCCCGGAACGTAGAAATCACCATAACTTTCACACTGGTTGCTATTATTCGTTTTAGACGATGGAAAAACTGTTATATTTATATTGTATTTTATGCTTCTGGCGTTGACCTCTTAGGCCCTAACTGTTCGATCTGGTGGAACAACGTCCTAGGGTGAAGCCTAGGATGCCCGGAAAGTAGAAATGACCATAATTTTCACACTGGTTGCAATTATTCGTTTTATACGATGGAAAAGCTGTTGCATCTTTATTGTATTTTATTCATCTGGGGTTGACTTCGAAGGCCCTAGCTATTAGATGTGGTGGAGCAACGCCCTAGAGTGACGCCTAGGTTGCCCGGAACGTAGAAATGACCATTACTATCACAATGTTTGCAATTATACATTTTATACGATGGAAAAGCTTTTGTACTTATATTGTATCTTATTCTTCTGGCGTTGACTTCTTAGGCGCTAATTATTCGATCTGGTGGAACAACGCCCTAGAGTGAGGACTAGGTTGCCCGGTACATGGAAATGACCATTACTTTCACACTGTTTGCAGTTACTCCTGTTATACGATGGAAAAACTTTTGCATCTTTATTGTATTTTATGCTTCTGGCGTTGACTTCTAAGGCCCTAGCTATTCGATTTGGTGGAGCAACCCCCGAGAGTGGGGCCTAGGTTGCCCGGTACATGGAAATGACCATTACTTTCACACTGTTTGCAAATATACATTATATACAAAGGAAAATCTGTTGTATTAATGTTGTATTTTATGCTTCTGGCGTTGACTTCTTAGGCCCTAACTATTTGATCCGGTGGCGCAACGCCCCAGAGTGAAGCCTAGGTTGCCCGGAACGTAGAAATGACCATAACATTCACACTGGTTGCAATTATTCATTTTATACGATGGAAAAGCATTTGTACTTATATTGTATTTTATTCTTCTGGCGTTGACATCTTAGGCCCTAGCTATTCGATCTGGTGGAATAACGCCCTAGAGTGAAGACTTGGTTGCCCGGAACATGGAAATGACCATTACTTTCACACTGTTTGCAGTTATTCCTGTTATACGATGGAAAAACTTTTGCATCTTTATATTATTTTATGCTTCTGGCGTTGACTTCTAAGGCCCTAGCTATTCGATTTGGTGGAGCAACGCCCGTGAGTGGAGCCTAGGTTGCCCGGTACGTAGAAATGACCATTACTTTTACACTGTTTGCAAATATACATTATATACGATGGAGAATCTGTTGTATTTATGTTGTATTTTATGCTTCTGGCGTTGATTTCTAAGGCCTAATTATTCGATCTGGTGGAGCAACGCCCTAGAGTGAAGCCTAGGTTGCCGGGAACGTAGAAATGACCATTACATTCACACTGGTTGAAATTATTCGTCTTATACGATGGAAAAGCTGTTGTATTTATATCGTATTTTATGCTTCTGGCGTTGACTTCTTAGGCAATAACTATTCCATCTGGTGGAACAACGCCCTTGGGTGAAGCCTAGGTTGCGCGGAACGTAGCAATGACCATAACTTACACACTGGTAGCAATTATTCGTTTTATACGATGGAAAAACTGTTCTACTTATTTTGTATTTTATGCTTCGGGCGTTGACTTCTAAGGCCCTAGCTATTCTATCTGGCCGAGCGACGCCCTAGAGTGAAGCCTAGGTTGCCCGGAACGTAGAAATGACCATAACTTTCATCCTGGTTGCAATTATTCGTTTTATATGATGGAAAAACTGTTGTATTTATCTAGTGTTTTATGCTTCTGGCGTTGACTTCTTAGTCCCTAACTATTCCATCTGGTGGAACAACGCCCTAGGGTGAAGCCTAGGTTGCCTGGAACGTAGAAATGACCATCACCTTCACACGGGTTGCAACTATTCCTGTTATAGGATGGAAAGACTGTTGTATTTTTATTGTATTTTATACTTCAGGCGTTGACTTCTAAGGCCCTAGCTATTCGATCAGGTCGAGCAACGCCCTAGAGTGAAGCCTAGGTTGCCCGGAACGTAGAAATGACCATAACTTCTACACTGGTTGCAATTATTCGTTTTATACGATGGAAAAGCTGTTGTATTTATATCGTATTTTATGCTTCTGGCGTTGACTTCTTAGGCCCTAACTATTCCATCTGGTCGAACAACGCCCTTGGGTGAAGCCTAGGTTGCGCGGAACGTAGCAATGACCATAACTTTCACACTGGTAGCAAATATTCGTTTTATACGATGGAAAAACAGTTTTATTTATTTTGTATTTAATGCTTCTGGCGTTGACTTCTAAGGCCCTAACTATTCCATCTGGTCGAGCAGCGCCCTAGAGTGAAGCCTAGGTTGCCCGGAACGGAGAAATGACCATAACTTTCACACCGGTAGCAATTATTCGTTTTATACGATGGAAAAACTGTTCTATTTATTTTGTGTTTTATGCTTCGGGCGTTGATTTCTAAGGCCCTAACTATTCAGTCTGTTGGTGCAACGACCAAGGGTGAAGCCTATGTTGCCCGGAAAGTAGAAATGACGTTAACTTTCATACTGGTTGCAATTATTCGTTTTATACGATGGAAAAACTGTTTTATTTATTTTGTATTTTATGCTTCGGGCGTTGCCTTCTAAGGCCCTAACTATTCTATCTGGTCGAGCAACGCCCTAGAGTGAAGCCTAGGTTGCCCGGAACGTAGAAATGACCATAACTTCCACACTGGTTGCAGTTATTGGTTTTATACGATGGAAAAGCTGTTGTATTTATATCGTATTTTATGCTTCTGGCGTTGACTTCTAAGGACCTAACTATTCGATCTGGTGGAGAAACGCCCTAGAGTGAAGCCTAGGTTGCGCGGAACGTAGAAATGACCATAACGTTCACACTGGTAGCAATTATTCGTTTTATACGATGGAAAAACTGTTTAATTTATTTTGTACTTTATGCTTCTGGCGTTGACTTCTAAGGACTTAACTATTCGATCTGGTAGAGCAACGCACTAGGGTGAAGCCTAGGTTGCGCGGAATGTAGAAATGACCATAACGTTCACACTGGTAGCAATTATTCGGTTTAAACGATGGAAAAACAGTTTTATTTATTTTGTATTTTATGCTTCTGGCGTTGACTTCTAAGGCCCTAACTATTCGATCTGGTGGAGCAACGCCCTAGAGTGAAGCCTAGGTTGCCCGAAACGGAGAAATGACCATAACTTTCACACCGGTAGCAATTATTCGGTTTATACGATGGAAAAACTGTTCTATTTATTTTGTATTTTATGCTTCGGGCGTTGACTTCTAAGGCCCTAACTATTCAATCTGTTGGTGCAACGACCAAGGGTGAAGCCTATGTTGCCCGGAAAGTAGAAATGACGTTAACTTTCATACTGGTTGCAATTATTCGTTTTATACGATGGAAAAACAGTTTTATTTATTTTGTATTTTATGCTTCGGGCGTTGACTTCTAAGGCCCTAACTATTCGATCTGGTGGCGCAACGCCCTCGAGTGAAGCCTAGGTTGCCCGGAAAGTAGAAATGACGTTGACTTTCATACTGGTTGCAATTATTCGTTTTATACGATGGAAAAACTGTTTTAGTTATTTTGTATTTTGTGCTTCGGGCGTTGACTTCTAAGGCCCTAACTATTCGATCCGGCGGCGCAACGCCCTAGAGGGAAGCCTATGCTGCCCGGAACGTAGAAATCACCATAACTTTCACACTGGTTGCTATTATTCGTTTTAGACGATGGAAAAACTGTTATATTTATATTGTATTTTATGCTTCTGGCGTTGACCTCTTAGGCCCTAACTGTTCGATCTGGTGGAACAACGTCCTAGGGTGAAGCCTAGGATGCCCGGAAAGTAGAAATGACCATAATTTTCACACTGGTTGCAATTATTCGTTTTATACGATGGAAAAGCTGTTGCATCTTTATTGTATTTTATTCATCTGGGGTTGACTTCGAAGGCCCTAGCTATTAGATGTGGTGGAGCAACGCCCTAGAGTGACGCCTAGGTTGCCCGGAACGTAGAAATGACCATTACTATCACAATGTTTGCAATTATACATTTTATACGATGGAAAAGCTTTTGTACTTATATTGTATCTTATTCTTCTGGCGTTGACTTCTTAGGCGCTAATTATTCGATCTGGTGGAACAACGCCCTAGAGTGAGGACTAGGTTGCCCGGTACATGGAAATGACCATTACTTTCACACTGTTTGCAGTTACTCCTGTTATACGATGGAAAAACTTTTGCATCTTTATTGTATTTTATGCTTCTGGCGTTGACTTCTAAGGCCCTAGCTATTCGATTTGGTGGAGCAACCCCCGAGAGTGGGGCCTAGGTTGCCCGGTACATGGAAATGACCATTACTTTCACACTGTTTGCAAATATACATTATATACAAAGGAAAATCTGTTGTATTAATGTTGTATTTTATGCTTCTGGCGTTGACTTCTTAGGCCCTAACTATTTGATCCGGTGGCGCAACGCCCCAGAGTGAAGCCTAGGTTGCCCGGAACGTAGAAATGACCATAACATTCACACTGGTTGCAATTATTCATTTTATACGATGGAAAAGCATTTGTACTTATATTGTATTTTATTCTTCTGGCGTTGACATCTTAGGCCCTAGCTATTCGATCTGGTGGAATAACGCCCTAGAGTGAAGACTTGGTTGCCCGGAACATGGAAATGACCATTACTTTCACACTGTTTGCAGTTATTCCTGTTATACGATGGAAAAACTTTTGCATCTTTATATTATTTTATGCTTCTGGCGTTGACTTCTAAGGCCCTAGCTATTCGATTTGGTGGAGCAACGCCCGTGAGTGGAGCCTAGGTTGCCCGGTACGTAGAAATGACCATTACTTTTACACTGTTTGCAAATATACATTATATACGATGGAGAATCTGTTGTATTTATGTTGTATTTTATGCTTCTGGCGTTGATTTCTAAGGCCTAATTATTCGATCTGGTGGAGCAACGCCCTAGAGTGAAGCCTAGGTTGCCGGGAACGTAGAAATGACCATTACATTCACACTGGTTGAAATTATTCGTCTTATACGATGGAAAAGCTGTTGTATTTATATCGTATTTTATGCTTCTGGCGTTGACTTCTTAGGCTCTAACTATTCCATCTGGTGGAACAACGCCCTAGGGTGAAGCCTAGGTTGCGCGGAACGTAGAAATGACCATAACTTTCACACTGGTAGCAATTATTCGTTTTATACGATGGAAAAAATGTTTTATTTATTTTGTATTTTATGCTTCTGGCGTTGACTTCTAAGGCCCTAACTACTCGATCTGGTGGAGCAACGCCCTAGAGTGAAGCCTAGGTTGCCCGGAAAGTAGAAATGACCATAACTTTCATCCTGGTTGCAATTATTCGTTTTATATGATGGAAAAACTGTTGTATTTATATAGTGTTTTATGCTTCTGGCGTTGACTTCTTAGTCCCTAACTATTCCATCTGGTGGAACAACGCCCTAGGGTGAAGCCTAGGTTGCCTGGAACGTAGAAATGACCATCACCTTCACACGGGATGCAATTATTCCTGTTATAGGATGGAAAGACTGTTGTATTTTTATTGTATTTTATACTTCAGGCGTTGACTTCTAAGGCCCTAGCTATTCGATCAGGTCGAGCAACGCCCTAGAGTGAAGCCTAGGTTGCCCGGAACGTAGAAATGACCATAACTTCTACACTGGTTGCAATTATTCGTTTTATACGATGGAAAAGCTGTTGTATTTATATCGTATTTTATGCTTCTGGCGTTGACTTCTAAGGACCTAACTATTCGATCTGGTGGAGAAACGCCCTAGAGTGAAGCCTAGGTTGCTCGGAATGTAGAAATAACCATTACCTTCACGCTTGTTGCAATTATTCCTACTATAGGATGAAAAAACTGTTGTATTTTTATTGCATTTCATACTTCAGGCGTTGACTTCTAGGGCCCGAGCTATTCCATGTGGTGGAGCTACGCCCTAGAGTGAGGCCTAGGTTGCCCGGAACGTAGAAATGACCATTGCTTTCACACTGTTTGCAAATACACATTATATACGAGGTAAAAGCTGTTGTATTTATATTGTATTTTATGCTTCTGGCGTTTACTCCTAAGGCCCTAACTATTCGATCTGGTGGAACAACGCCGTTGTGTCAAGCATAGGTTGCCCGGAGCGTAGAACACACCATTACCTTTACACTGTTTGCAATTATTCCTGTTATACGATGGAAAAACTGTTGCATTTTTATTGTATATTATGCTTCTGGCGTTCACTTCTAAGGACCTAACTATTCGATATGGTGGAACAACGCCCTAGGGTGAAGCCTAGGTTGCCCGGAACGTAGAAATGACCATAACTTTTACACTGGTAGCAATTATTCGTTTTATACAATGGAAAAACCGTTCTATTTATTTTGTGTTTTATGCTTCGGGCGTTGACTTCTAAGGCCCTAACTGTTTGATCTGGTGGAGCAACGCCCTAGAGTGAAGCCTAGGTTGCCCGGGACGTAGAAATGACCATAACGTTCACACTGGTTGCAATTATTCGTTTTATACGATGGAAAAGCTGTTGTATTTATATCGTATTTTATGCTTCTGGCGTTGACTTCTAAGGACCTAACTATTCGATCTGGTGGAGAAATGCCCTAGAGTGAAGCCTAGGTTGCCGGGAACGTAGAAATGACCATAACCTTCACACCGGTAGCAATTATTCGTTTTAGACGATGGAAAAACTGTTATATTTATATTGTATTTTATGCTTCTGTCGTTGTTTTCTAAGTCCCTAACTATTCGATGTGGTGGAAGAATGCCATAGAGTGAAGCCTAGGTAGCCCGGAACGTAGAAATGTCCATATCTTTCACACTGTTTGCAATTATTCGTTTTTTACGATGGAAAAACTGTTGCATTTATATTGTATTTTATGCTTCTGGCGTTGACTTCTAAGGCCCTAGCTATTCGATATGGTGGAACAACGCCCTAGGGTGAAGCCTAGGTTGCCCGGAACGTAGAAATGACCATAACTTTCACACTGGTTGCTACTATTCGTTTTATACGATGGAAAAACTGTTTCATTTATTTTGTATTTTATGCTTCGGGCGTTGACTTCTAAGGCCCTAACTATTTGATCTGGTGGAAGAATGCCATAGAGTGAAGCCTAGGTTGCCCGGAACGTAGAAATGACCATAACTTTCACACTGGTTGCTACTATTCGTTTTATACGATGGAAAAACTGTTTCATTTATTTTGTATTTTATGCTTCGGGCGTTGACTTCTAAGGCCCTAACTATTCGATCTGGTGGCGCAACGCCCTAGAGTGAAGCCTAGGTTGCCCGGAAAGTAGAAATGACGTTGACTTTCATACTGGTTGCAATTATTCGTTTTATACGATGGAAAAACTGTTTTAGTTATTTTGTATCTTGTGCTTCGGGCGTTGACTTCTAAGGCCCTAACTATTCGATCTGGTGGCGCAACGCCCTAGAGGGAAGCCTATGCTGCCTGGAACGTAGAAATGACCATAACTTTCACACTGGGAGCAACTAGACGTTTTATGCGAAGGAAAAGCTGTTGTATTTATATTGTATTTTATGCTTCTGCCGTTGACTTCATAAGCACTAACTATTCGATCTGGTGGAGCACCGCCCTAGAGTGAAGCCTACGTTGCCCGGAACGTAGAACATACCATTACCTTCACACTGGTTGCAATTATTCCTGTTATACGATGGAAAAACTGTTGCATCTTTATTGTACTTTATGCTTCTGGCGTTGACTTCTAAGGCCCTAGCTATTCGATTTGGTGGAGCAACCCCCGAGAGTGGGGCCTAGGTTGCCCGGTACATGGAAATGACCATTACTTTCACACTGTTTGCAAATATACATTATATACAATGGAAAATCTGTTGTATTAATGTTGTATTTTATGCTTCTGGCGTTGACTTCTTAGGCCCTAACTATTTGATCCGGTGGCGCAACGCCCCAGAGTGAAGCCTAGGTTGCCCGGAACGTAGAAATGACCATAACATTCACACTGGTTGCAATTATTCATTTTATACGATGGAAAAGCATTTGTACTTATATTGTATTTTATTCTTCTGGCGTTGACATCTTAGGCCCTAGCTATTCGATCTGGTGGAATAACGCCCTAGAGTGAAGACTTGGTTGCCCGGAACATGGAAATGACCATTACTTTCACACTGTTTGCAGTTATTCCTTTTATACGATGGAAAAACTTTTGCATCTTTATATTATTTTATGCTTCTGGCGTTGACTTCTAAGGCCCTAGCTATTCGATTTGGTGGAGCAACGCCCGTGAGTGGAGCCTAGGTTGCCCGGTACGTAGAAATGACCATTACTTTTACACTGTTTGCAAATATACATTATATACGATGGAGAATCTGTTGTATTTATGTTGTATTTTATGCTTCTGGCGTTGATTTCTAAGGCCTAATTATTCGATCTGGTGGTGCAACGCCCTAGAGTGAAGCCTAGGTTGCCGGGAACGTAGAAATGACCATTACATTCACACTGGTTGAAATTATTCGTCTTATACGATGGAAAAGCTGTTGTATTTATATCGTATTTTATGCTTCTGGCGTTGACTTCTTAGGCTCTAACTATTCCATCTGGTGGAACAACGCCCTAGGGTGAAGCCTAGGTTGCGCGGAACGTAGAAATGACCATAACTTTCACACTGGTAGCAATTATTCGTTTTATACGATGGAAAAAATGTTTTATTTATTTTGTATTTTATGCTTCTGGCGTTGACTTCTAAGGCCCTAACTACTCGATCTGGTGGAGCAACGCCCTAGAGTGAAGCCTAGGTTGCCCGGAAAGTAGAAATGACCATAACTTTCATCCTGGTTGCAATTATTCGTTTTATATGATGGAAAAACTGTTGTATTTATATAGTGTTTTATGCTTCTGGCGTTGACTTCTTAGTCCCTAACTATTCCATCTGGTGGAACAACGCCCTAGGGTGAAGCCTAGGTTGCCTGGAACGTAGAAATGACCATCACCTTCACACGGGATGCAATTATTCCTGTTATAGGATGGAAAGACTGTTGTATTTTTATTGTATTTTATACTTCAGGCGTTGACTTCTAAGGCCCTAGCTATTCGATCAGGTCGAGCAACGCCCTAGAGTGAAGCCTAGGTTGCCCGGAACGTAGAAATGACCATAACTTCTACACTGGTTGCCATTATTCGTTTTATACGATGGAAAAGCTGTTGTATTTATATCGTATTTTATGCTTCTGGCGTTGACTTCTAAGGACCTAACTATTCGATCTGGTGGAGAAACGCCCTAGAGTGAAGCCTAGGTTGCTCGGAATGTAGAAATAACCATTACCTTCACGCTTGTTGCAATTATTCCTACTATAGGATGAAAAAACTGTTGTATTTTTATTGCATTTCATACTTCAGGCGTTGACTTCTAGGGCCCGAGCTATTCCATGTGGTGGAGCTACGCCCTAGAGTGAGGCCTAGGTTGCCCGGAACGTAGAAATGACCATTGCTTTCACACTGTTTGCAAATACACATTATATACGAGGTAAAAGCTGTTGTATTTATATTGTATTTTATGCTTCTGGCGTTTACTCCTAAGGCCCTAACTATTCGATCTGGTGGAACAACGCCGTTGTGTCAAGCATAGGTTGCCCGGAGCGTAGAACACACCATTACCTTTACACTGTTTGCAATTATTCCTGTTATACGATGGAAAAACTGTTGCATTTTTATTGTATATTATGCTTCTGGCGTTCACTTCTAAGGACCTAACTATTCGATATGGTGGAACAACGCCCTAGGGTGAAGCCTAGGTTGCCCGGAACGTAGAAATGACCATAACTTTTACACTGGTAGCAATTATTCGTTTTATACAATGGAAAAACCGTTCTATTTATTTTGTGTTTTATGCTTCGGGCGTTGACTTCTAAGGCCCTAACTGTTTGATCTGGTGGAGCAACGCCCTAGAGTGAAGCCTAGGTTGCCCGGGACGTAGAAATGACCATAACGTTCACACTGGTTGCAATTATTCGTTTTATACGATGGAAAAGCTGTTGTATTTATATCGTATTTTATGCTTCTGGCGTTGACTTCTAAGGACCTAACTATTCGATCTGGTGGAGAAATGCCCTAGAGTGAAGCCTAGGTTGCCGGGAACGTAGAAATGACCATAACCTTCACACCGGTAGCAATTATTCGTTTTAGACGATGGAAAAACTGTTATATTTATATTGTATTTTATGCTTCTGTCGTTGTTTTCTAAGTCCCTAACTATTCGATGTGGTGGAAGAACGCCATAGAGTGAAGCCTAGGTAGCCCGGAACGTAGAAATGTCCATATCTTTCACACTGTTTGCAATTATTCGTTTTTTACGATGGAAAAACTGTTGTATTTATATTGTATTTTATGCTTCTGGCGTTGACTTCTAAGGCCCTAGCTATTCGATATGGTGGAACAACGCCCTAGGGTGAAGCCTAGGTTGCCCGGAACGTAGAAATGACCATAACTTTCACACTGGTTGCTACTATTCGTTTTATACGATGGAAAAACTGTTTCATTTATTTTGTATTTTATGCTTCGGGCGTTGACTTCTAAGGCCCTAACTATTTGATCTGGTGGAAGAACGCCATAGAGTGAAGCCTAGGTTGCCCGGAACGTAGAAATGACCATAACTTTCACACTGGTTGCTACTATTCGTTTTATACGATGGAAAAACTGTTTCATTTATTTTGTATTTTATGCTTCGGGCGTTGACTTCTAAGGCCCTAACTATTCGATCTGGTGGCGCAACGCCCTAGAGTGAAGCCTAGGTTGCCCGGAAAGTAGAAATGACGTTGACTTTCATACTGGTTGCAATTATTCGTTTTATACGATGGAAAAACTGTTTTAGTTATTTTGTATCTTGTGCTTCGGGCGTTGACTTCTAAGGCCCTAACTATTCGATCTGGTGGCGCAACGCCCTAGAGGGAAGCCTATGCTGCCTGGAACGTAGAAATGACCATAACTTTCACACTGGGAGCAACTAGACGTTTTATGCGAAGGAAAAGCTGTTGTATTTATATTGTATTTTATGCTTCTGCCGTTGACTTCTTAGGCACTAACTATTCGATCTGGTGGAGCACCGCCCTAGAGTGAAGCCTACGTTGCCCGGAACGTAGAACATACCATTACCTTCACACTGGTTGCAATTATTCCTGTTATACGATGGAAAAACTGTTGCATCTTTATTGTACTTTATGCTTCTGGCGTTGACTTCTAAGGCCCTAGCAATTCGATTTGGTGGAGCAACCCCCGAGAGTGGGGCCTAGGTTGCCCGGTACATGGAAATGACCATTACTTTCACACTGTTTGCAAATATACATTATATACAATGGAAAATCTGTTGTATTAATGTTGTATTTTATGCTTCTGGCGTTGACTTCTTAGGCCCTAACTATTTGATCTGGTGGCGCAACGCCCCAGAGTAAAGCCTAGGTTGCCCGGAACGTAGAAATGACCATAACTTTCACACTGGTTGCTATCATTCGTTTTATACGATGGAAAAACTGTTATATTTATATTGTATTTTATGCTTCTTGCGTTGCCTTCTTAGGCCCTAACAGTTCGATCTGGTGGAACAACGTCCTAGGGTGAAGCCTAGGATGCCTGGAACGTAGAAATGACCATAACTTTCACACTGGGAGCAACTAGACGTTTTATGCGAAGGAAAAGCTGTTGTATTTATATTGTATTTTATGCTTCTGCCGTTGACTTCTTAGGCACTAACTATTCGATCTGGTGGAGCACCGCCCTAGAGTGAAGCCTACGTTGCCCGGAACGTAGAACATACCATTACCTTCACACTGGTTGCAATTATTCCTGTTATACGATGGAAAAACTGTTGCATCTTTATTGTACTTTATGCTTCTGGCGTTGACTTCTAAGGCCCTAGCTATTCGATTTGGTGGAGCAACCCCCGAGAGTGGGGCCTAGGTTGCCCGGTACATGAAAATGACCATTACTTTCACACTGTTTGCAAATATACATTATATACAATGGAAAATCTGTTGTATTAATGTTGTATTTTATGCTTCTGGCGTTGACTTCTTAGGCCCTAACTATTTGATCTGGTGGCGCAACGCCCCAGAGTAAAGCCTAGGTTGCCCGGAACGTAGAAATGACCATAACTTTCACACTGGTTGCTATCATTCGTTTTATACGATGGAAAAACTGTTATATTTATATTGTATTTTATGCTTCTTGCGTTGCCTTCTTAGGCCCTAACAGTTCGATCTGGTGGAACAACGTCCTAGGGTGAAGCCTAGGATGCCTGGAACGTAGAAATGACCATAACTTTTACACTGGTAGCAATTATTCGTTTTATACAATGGAAAAACCGTTCCATTTATTTTGTGTTTTATGCTTCGGGCGTTGACTTCTAATGGCCTAACTATTCAGTCTGTTGGTGCAACGCCCTAGAGTGAAGCCTAGGTTGCCCGGAACGGAGAAATGACCATTACTTTCACAATGTTTGCAATTATTCATTTTATACGATGGAAAAGCATTTGTACTAATATTGTATTTTATACTTCTGGCGTTGACTTCTTAGGCCCTAGCTATTCGATCTGGTGAAACAACGCCCTAGAGTGAAGACTTGGTTGCCCGGAACATGGAAATGACCATTACTTTCACACTGTTTGAAGTTATTCCTGTTATACGATGGAAAAACTTTTGCATCTTTATATTATTTTATGCTTCTGGCGTTGACTTCTAAGGCCCTAGCTATTCGATTTGGTGGAGCAACGCCCGTGAGTGGAGCCTAGGTTGCCCGGTACGTAGAAATGACCATTACTTTCACACTGTTTGCAAATATACATTATATACGATGGTGAATCTGTTGTATTTATGTTGTATTTTATGCTTCTGGCGTTGATTTCTAAGGCCTAATTATTCGATCTGGTGGAGCAACGCCCTAGAGTGAACCCTAGGTTGCCGGGAACGTAGAAATGACCATTACATTCACACTGGGCGCAATTATTCGTCTTATACGATGGAAAAGCTGTTGTATTTATATCGTATTTTATGCTTCTGGCGTTGACTTCTTAGGCAATAACTATTCCATCTGGTGGAACAACGCCCTTGGGTGAAGCCTAGGTTGCGCGGAACGTAGCAATGACCATAACTTACACACTGGTAGCAATTATTCGTTTTATACGATGGAAAAACTGTTCTACTTATTTTGTATTTTATGCTTCGGGCGTTGACTTCTAAGGCCCTAGCTATTCTATCTGGTCGAGCGACGCCCTAGAGTGAAGCCTAGGTTGCCCGGAACGTAGAAATGACCATAACTTTCATCCTGGTTGCAATTATTCGTTTTATATGATGGAAAAACTGTTGTATTTATCTAGTGTTTTATGCTTCTGGCGTTGACTTCTTAGTCCCTAACTATTCCATCTGGTGGAACAACGCCCTAGGGTGAAGCCTAGGTTGCCTGGAACGTAGAAATGACCATCACCTTCACACGGGTTGCAATTATTCCTGTTATAGGATGGAAAGACTGTTGTATTTTTATTGTATTTTATACTTCAGGCGTTGACTTCTAAGGCCCTAGCTATTCGATCAGGTCGAGCAACGCCCTAGAGTGAAGCCTAGGTTGCCCGGAACGTAGAAATGACCATAACTTCTACACTGGTTGCAATTATTCGTTTTATACGATGGAAAAGCTGTTGTATTTATATCGTATTTTATGCTTCTGGCGTTGACTTCTAAGGACCTAACTATTCGATCTGGTGGAGAAACGCCCTAGAGTGAAGCCTAGGTTGCGCGGAACGTAGAAATGACCATAACCTTCACACCGGTAGCAATTATTCGTTTTAGACGATGGAAAAACTGTTATATTTATATTGTATTTGATGCTTCTGGCGTTGACTTCTTAGGCCCTGACTGTTCGATCTGGTGGAACAACGCCCTAGGGTGAAGCCTAGGTTGCCCGGAAAGTAGAAATGACCATAACTTTCACACTGGTTGCAATTATTCGTTTTATACGATGGAAAAGCTGTGGCACCTTTATTGTATTTCATTCATCTGCGGTTGACTTCTAAGGCCGTAGCTATTAGATGTGGTGGAGCAACGCCCTAGAGTGACGCCTAGGTTGGCCGGAACGTAGAAATGACCATTACTTTCACACTGGTTGCAATTATTCGTCTTATACGATGGAAAAGCTGTTGTATTTATATCGTATTTTATGCTTCTGGCGTTGACTTCTTAGGCCCTAACTATTCCATCTGGTCGAACAACGCCCTTGGGTGAAGCCTAGGTTGCGCGGAACGTAGCAATGACCATAACTTTCACACTGGTAGCAAATATTCGTTTTATACGATGGAAAAACAGTTTTATTTATTTTGTATTTAATGCTTCTGGCGTTGACTTCTAAGGCCCTAACTATTCCATCTGGTCGAGCAACGCCCTAGAGTGAAGCCTAGGTTGACAGGAACGTAGAAATGACCATAACTTCCACACTGGTTGCAGTTATTCGTTTTATACGATGGAAAAGCTGTTGTATTTATATCGTATTTTATGCTTCTGGCGTTCACTTCTAAGGACCTAACTATTCGATCTGGTGGAGAAACGCCCTAGAGTGAAGCCTAGGTTGCGCGGAACGTAGAAATGACCATAACCTTCACACCGGTAGCAATTATTCGTTTTAGACGATGGAAAAACTGTTATATTTATATTGTATTTGATGCTTCTGGCGTTGACTTCTTAGGCCCTGACTGTTCGATCTGGTGGAACAACGCCCTAGGGTGAAGCCTAGGTTGCCCGGAAAGTAGAAATGACCATAACTTTCACACTGGTTGCAATTATTCGTTTTATACGATGGAAAAGCTGTGGCACCTTTATTGTATTTCATTCATCTGCGGTTGACTTCTAAGGCCTTAGCTATTAGATGTGGTGGAGCAACGCCCTAGAGTGACGCCTAGGTTGGCCGGAACGTAGAAATGACCATTACTTTCACACTGGTTGCAATTATTCGTCTTATACGATGGAAAAGCTGTTGTATTTATATCGTATTTTATGCTTCTGGCGTTGACTTCTAAGGCCCTAACTATTCGATCTGGTGGAGCAACGCCCTAGAGTGAAGCCTAGGTTGCCCGGAACGGAGAAATGACCATAACTTTCACACCGGTAGCAATTATTCGGTTTATACGATGGAAAAACTGTTCTATTTATTTTGTATTTTATGCTTCGGGCGTTGACTTCTAAGGCCCTAACTATTCAATCTGTTGGTGCAACGACCAAGGGTGAAGCCTATGTTGCCCGGAAAGTAGAAATGACGTTAACTTTCATACTGGTTGCAATTATTCGTTTTATACGATGGAAAAACTGTTTTATTTATTTTGTATTTTATGCTTCGGGCGTTGACTTCTAAGGCCCTAACTATTCGATCTGGTGGCGCAACGCCCTCGAGTGAAGCCTAGGTTGCCCGGAAAGTAGAAATGACGTTGACTTTCATACTGGTTGCAATTATTCGTTTTATACGATGGAAAAACTGTTTTAGTTATTTTGTATTTTGTGCTTCGGGCGTTGACTTCTAAGGCCCTAACTATTCGATCCGGCGGCGCAACGCCCTAGAGGGAAGCCTATGCTGCCCGGAACGTAGAAATCACCATAACTTTCACACTGGTTGCTATTATTCGTTTTAGACGATGGAAAAACTGTTATATTTATATTGTATTTTATGCTTCTGGCGTTGACCTCTTAGGCCCTAACTGTTCGATCTGGTGGAACAACGTCCTAGGGTGAAGCCTAGGATGCCCGGAAAGTAGAAATGACCATAATTTTCACACTGGTTGCAATTATTCGTTTTATACGATGGAAAAGCTGTTGCATCTTTATTGTGTTTTATTCATCTGGGGTTGACTTCGAAGGCCCTAGCTATTAGATGTGGTGGAGCAACGCCCTAGAGTGACGCCTAGGTTGCCCGGAACGTAGAAATGACCATTACTATCACAATGTTTGCAATTATACATTTTATACGATGGAAAAGCTTTTGTACTTATATTGTATCTTATTCTTCTGGCGTTGACTTCTTAGGCGCTAATTATTCGATCTGGTGGAACAACGCCCTAGAGTGAGGACTAGGTTGCCCGGTACATGGAAATGACCATTACTTTCACACTGTTTGCAGTTACTCCTGTTATACGATGGAAAAACTTTTGCATCTTTATTGTATTTTATGCTTCTGGCGTTGACTTCTAAGGCCCTAGCTATTCGATTTGGTGGAGCAACCCCCGAGAGTGGGGCCTAGGTTGCCCGGTACATGGAAATGACCATTACTTTCACACTGTTTGCAAATATACATTATATACAAAGGAAAATCTGTTGTATTAATGTTGTATTTTATGCTTCTGGCGTTGACTTCTTAGGCCCTAACTATTTGATCCGGTGGCGCAACGCCCCAGAGTGAAGCCTAGGTTGCCCGGAACGTAGAAATGACCATAACATTCACACTGGTTGCAATTATTCATTTTATACGATGGAAAAGCATTTGTACTTATATTGTATTTTATTCTTCTGGCGTTGACATCTTAGGCCCTAGCTATTCGATCTGGTGGAATAACGCCCTAGAGTGAAGACTTGGTTGCCCGGAACATGGAAATGACCATTACTTTCACACTGTTTGCAGTTATTCCTGTTATACGATGGAAAAACTTTTGCATCTTTATATTATTTTATGCTTCTGGCGTTGACTTCTAAGGCCCTAGCTATTCGATTTGGTGGAGCAACGCCCGTGAGTGGAGCCTAGGTTGCCCGGTACGTAGAAATGACCATTACTTTTACACTGTTTGCAAATATACATTATATACGATGGAGAATCTGTTGTATTTATGTTGTATTTTATGCTTCTGGCGTTGATTTCTAAGCCCTAATTATTCGATCTGGTGGAGCAACGCCCTAGAGTGAAGCCTAGGTTGCCGGGAACGTAGAAATGACCATTACATTCACACTGGTTGAAATTATTCGTCTTATACGATGGAAAAGCTGTTGTATTTATATCGTATTTTATGCTTCTGGCGTTGACTTCTTAGGCTCTAACTATTCCATCTGGTGGAACAACGCCCTAGGGTGAAGCCTAGGTTGCGCGGAACGTAGAAATGACCATAACTTTCACACTGGTAGCAATTATTCGTTTTATACGATGGAAAAAATGTTTTATTTATTTTGTATTTTATGCTTCTGGCGTTGACTTCTAAGGCCCTAACTACTCGATCTGGTGGAGCAACGCCCTAGAGTGAAGCCTAGGTTGCCCGGAAAGTAGAAATGACCATAACTTTCATCCTGGTTGCAATTATTCGTTTTATATGATGGAAAAACTGTTGTATTTATATAGTGTTTTATGCTTCTGGCGTTGACTTCTTAGTCCCTAACTATTCCATCTGGTGGAACAACGCCCTAGGGTGAAGCCTAGGTTGCCTGGAACGTAGAAATGACCATCACCTTCACACGGGATGCAATTATTCCTGTTATAGGATGGAAAGACTGTTGTATTTTTATTGTATTTTATACTTCAGGCGTTGACTTCTAAGGCCCTAGCTATTCGATCAGGTCGAGCAACGCCCTAGAGTGAAGCCTAGGTTGCCCGGAACGTAGAAATGACCATAACTTCTACACTGGTTGCAATTATTCGTTTTACACGATGGAAAAGCTGTTGTATTTATATCGTATTTTATGCTTCTGGCGTTGACTTCTAAGGACCTAACTATTCGATCTGGTGGAGAAACGCCCTAGAGTGAAGCCTAGGTTGCGCGGAACGTAGAAATGACCATAACCTTCACACCGGTAGCAATTATTCGTTTTAGACGATGGAAAAACTGTTATATTTATATTGTATTTGATGCTTCTGGCGTTGACTTCTTAGGCCCTGACTGTTCGATCTGGTGGAACAACGCCCTAGGGTGAAGCCTAGGTTGCCCGGAAAGTAGAAATGACCATAACTTTCACACTGGTTGCAATTATTCGTTTTATACGATGGAAAAGCTGTGGCACCTTTATTGTATTTCATTCATCTGCGGTTGACTTCTAAGGCCGTAGCTATTAGATGTGGTGGAGCAACGCCCTAGAGTGACGCCTAGGTTGGCCGGAACGTAGAAATGACCATTACTTTCACACTGGTTGCAATTATTCGTCTTATACGATGGAAAAGCTGTTGTATTTATATCGTATTTTATGCTTCTGGCGTTGACTTCTTAGGCCCTAACTATTCCATCTGGTCGAACAACGCCCTTGGGTGAAGCCTAGGTTGCGCGGAACGTAGCAATGACCATAACTTTCACACTGGTAGCAAATATTCGTTTTATACGATGGAAAAACAGTTTTATTTATTTTGTATTTAATGCTTCTGGCGTTGACTTCTAAGGCCCTAACTATTCCATCTGGTCGAGCAACGCCCTAGAGTGAAGCCTAGGTTGCCCGGAACGTAGAAATGACCATAACTTCCACACTGGTTGCAGTTATTCGTTTTATACGATGGAAAAGCTGTTGTATTTATATCGTATTTTATGCTTCTGACGTTCACTTCTAAGGACCTAACTATTCGATCTGGTGGAGAAACGCCCTAGAGTGAAGCCTAGGTTGCGCGGAACGTAGAAATGACCATAACCTTCACACCGGTAGCAATTATTCGTTTTAGACGATGGAAAAACTGTTATATTTATATTGTATTTGATGCTTCTGGCGTTGACTTCTTAGGCCCTGACTGTTCGATCTGGTGGAACAACGCCCTAGGGTGAAGCCTAGGTTGCCCGGAAAGTAGAAATGACCATAACTTTCACACTGGTTGCAATTATACGTTTTATACGATGGAAAAGCTGTGGCACCTTTATTGTATTTCATTCATCTGCGGTTGACTTCTAAGGCCTTAGCTATTAGATGTGGTGGAGCAACGCCCTAGAGTGACGCCTAGGTTGGCCGGAACGTAGAAATGACCATTACTTTCACACTGGTTGCAATTATTCGTCTTATACGATGGAAAAGCTGTTGTATTTATATCGTATTTTATGCTTCTGGCGTTGACTTCATAGGCCCTAACTATTCCATCTGGTCGAACAACGCCCTTGGGTGAAGCCTAGGTTGCGCGGAACGTAGCAATGACCATAACTTTCACACTGGTAGCAAATATTCGTTTTATACGATGCAAAAACAGTTTTATTTATTTTGTATTTAATGCTTCTGGCGTTGACTTCTAAGGCCCTAACTATTCCATCTGGTCGAGCAACGCCCTAGAGTGAAGCCTAGGTTGCCCGGAACGTAGAAATGACCATAACTTCCACACTGGTTGCAGTTATTCGTTTTATACGATGGAAAAGCTGTTGTATTTATATCGTATTTTATGCTTCTGGCGTTGACTTCTAAGGACCTAACTATTCGATCTGGTGGAGAAACGCCCTAGAGTGAAGCCTAGGTTGCGCGGAACGTAGAAATGACCATAACGTTCACACTGGTAGCAATTATTCGTTTTATACGATGGAAAAACTGTTTAATTTATTTTGTATTTTATGCTTCTGGCGTTGACTTCTAAGGACTTAACTATTCGATCTGGTAGAGCAACGCACTAGGGTGAAGCCTAGGTTGCGCGGAATGTAGAAATGACCATAACGTTCACACTGGTAGCAATTATTCGGTTTAAACGATGGAAAAACAGTTTTATTTATTTTGTGTTTTATGCTTCTGGCGTTGACTTCTAAGGCCCTAACTATTCGATCTGGTGGAGCAACGCCCTAGGGTGAAGCCTAGGTTGCCTGGAACGTAGAAATGACCATCACCTTCACACGGGATGCAATTATTCCTGTTATAGGATGGAAAGACTGTTGTATTTTTATTGTATTTTATACTTCAGGCGTTGACTTCTAAGGCCCTAGCTATTCGATCAGGTCGAGCAACGCCCTAGAGTGAAGCCTAGGTTGCCCGGAACGTAGAAATGACCATAACTTCTACACTGGTTGCAATTATTCGTTTTACACGATGGAAAAGCTGTTGTATTTATATCGTATTTTATGCTTCTGGCGTTGACTTCTAAGGACCTAACTATTCGATCTGGTGGAGAAACGCCCTAGAGTGAAGCCTAGGTTGCGCGGAACGTAGAAATGACCATAACCTTCACACCGGTAGCAATTATTCGTTTTAGACGATGGAAAAACTGTTATATTTATATTGTATTTGATGCTTCTGGCGTTGACTTCTTAGGCCCTGACTGTTCGATCTGGTGGAACAACGCCCTAGGGTGAAGCCTAGGTTGCCCGGAAAGTAGAAATGACCATAACTTTCACACTGGTTGCAATTATTCGTTTTATACGATGGAAAAGCTGTGGCACCTTTATTGTATTTCATTCATCTGCGGTTGACTTCTAAGGCCGTAGCTATTAGATGTGGTGGAGCAACGCCCTAGAGTGACGCCTAGGTTGGCCGGAACGTAGAAATGACCATTACTTTCACACTGGTTGCAATTATTCGTCTTATACGATGGAAAAGCTGTTGTATTTATATCGTATTTTATGCTTCTGGCGTTGACTTCTTAGGCCCTAACTATTCCATCTGGTCGAACAACGCCCTTGGGTGAAGCCTAGGTTGCGCGGAACGTAGCAATGACCATAACTTTCACACTGGTAGCAAATATTCGTTTTATACGATGGAAAAACAGTTTTATTTATTTTGTATTTAATGCTTCTGGCGTTGACTTCTAAGGCCCTAACTATTCCATCTGGTCGAGCAACGCCCTAGAGTGAAGCCTAGGTTGCCCGGAACGTAGAAATGACCATAACTTCCACACTGGTTGCAGTTATTCGTTTTATACGATGGAAAAGCTGTTGTATTTATATCGTATTTTATGCTTCTGACGTTCACTTCTAAGGACCTAACTATTCGATCTGGTGGAGAAACGCCCTAGAGTGAAGCCTAGGTTGCGCGGAACGTAGAAATGACCATAACCTTCACACCGGTAGCAATTATTCGTTTTAGACGATGGAAAAACTGTTATATTTATATTGTATTTGATGCTTCTGGCGTTGACTTCTTAGGCCCTGACTGTTCGATCTGGTGGAACAACGCCCTAGGGTGAAGCCTAGGTTGCCCGGAAAGTAGAAATGACCATAACTTTCACACTGGTTGCAATTATACGTTTTATACGATGGAAAAGCTGTGGCACCTTTATTGTATTTCATTCATCTGCGGTTGACTTCTAAGGCCTTAGCTATTAGATGTGGTGGAGCAACGCCCTAGAGTGACGCCTAGGTTGGCCGGAACGTAGAAATGACCATTACTTTCACACTGGTTGCAATTATTCGTCTTATACGATGGAAAAGCTGTTGTATTTATATCGTATTTTATGCTTCTGGCGTTGACTTCATAGGCCCTAACTATTCCATCTGGTCGAACAACGCCCTTGGGTGAAGCCTAGGTTGCGCGGAACGTAGCAATGACCATAACTTTCACACTGGTAGCAAATATTCGTTTTATACGATGCAAAAACAGTTTTATTTATTTTGTATTTAATGCTTCTGGCGTTGACTTCTAAGGCCCTAACTATTCCATCTGGTCGAGCAACGCCCTAGAGTGAAGCCTAGGTTGCCCGGAACGTAGAAATGACCATAACTTCCACACTGGTTGCAGTTATTCGTTTTATACGATGGAAAAGCTGTTGTATTTATATCGTATTTTATGCTTCTGGCGTTGACTTCTAAGGACCTAACTATTCGATCTGGTGGAGAAACGCCCTAGAGTGAAGCCTAGGTTGCGCGGAACGTAGAAATGACCATAACGTTCACACTGGTAGCAATTATTCGTTTTATACGATGGAAAAACTGTTTAATTTATTTTGTATTTTATGCTTCTGGCGTTGACTTCTAAGGACTTAACTATTCGATCTGGTAGAGCAACGCACTAGGGTGAAGCCTAGGTTGCGCGGAATGTAGAAATGACCATAACGTTCACACTGGTAGCAATTATTCGGTTTAAACGATGGAAAAACAGTTTTATTTATTTTGTGTTTTATGCTTCTGGCGTTGACTTCTAAGGCCCTAACTATTCGATCTGGTGGAGCAACGCCCTAGAGTGAAGCCTAGGTTGCCCGGAACGGAGAAATGACCATAACTTTCACACCGGTAGCAATTATTCGGTTTATACGATGGAAAAACTGTTCTATTTATTTTGTATTTTATGCTTCGGGCGTTGACTTCTAAGGCCCTAACTATTCAATCTGTTGGTGCAACGACCAAGGGTGAAGCCTATGTTGCCCGGAAAGTAGAAATGACGTTAACTTTCATACTGGTTGCAATTATTCGTTTTATACGATGGAAAAACTGTTTTATTTATTTTGTATTTTATGCTTCGGGCGTTGACTTCTAAGGCCCTAACTATTCGATCTGGTGGCGCAACGCCCTCGAGTGAAGCCTAGGTTGCCCGGAAAGTAGAAATGACGTTGACTTTCATACTGGTTGCAATTATTCGTTTTATACGATGGAAAAACTGTTTTAGTTATTTTGTATTTTGTGCTTCGGGCGTTGACTTCTAAGGCCCTAACTATTCGATCCGGCGGCGCAACGCCCTAGAGGGAAGCCTATGCTGCCCGGAACGTAGAAATCACCATAACTTTCACACTGGTTGCTATTATTCGTTTTAGACGATGGAAAAACTGTTATATTTATATTGTATTTTATGCTTCTGGCGTTGACCTCTTAGGCCCTAACTGTTCGATCTGGTGGAACAACGTCCTAGGGTGAAGCCTAGGATGCCCGGAAAGTAGAAATGACCATAATTTTCACACTGGTTGCAATTATTCGTTTTATACGATGGAAAAGCTGTTGCATCTTTATTGTATTTTATTCATCTGGGGTTGACTTCGAAGGCCCTAGCTATTAGATGTGGTGGAGCAACGCCCTAGAGTGACGCCTAGGTTGCCCGGAACGTAGAAATGACCATTACTATCACAATGTTTGCAATTATACATTTTATACGATGGAAAAGCTTTTGTACTTATATTGTATCTTATTCTTCTGGCGTTGACTTCTTAGGCGCTAATTATTCGATCTGGTGGAACAACGCCCTAGAGTGAGGACTAGGTTGCCCGGTACATGGAAATGACCATTACTTTCACACTGTTTGCAGTTACTCCTGTTATACGATGGAAAAACTTTTGCATCTTTATTGTATTTTATGCTTCTGGCGTTGACTTCTAAGGCCCTAGCTATTCGATTTGGTGGAGCAACCCCCGAGAGTGGGGCCTAGGTTGCCCGGTACATGGAAATGACCATTACTTTCACACTGTTTGCAAATATACATTATATACAAAGGAAAATCTGTTGTATTAATGTTGTATTTTATGCTTCTGGCGTTGACTTCTTAGGCCCTAACTATTTGATCCGGTGGCGCAACGCCCCAGAGTGAAGCCTAGGTTGCCCGGAACGTAGAAATGACCATAACATTCACACTGGTTGCAATTATTCATTTTATACGATGGAAAAGCATTTGTACTTATATTGTATTTTATTCTTCTGGCGTTGACATCTTAGGCCCTAGCTATTCGATCTGGTGGAATAACGCCCTAGAGTGAAGACTTGGTTGCCCGGAACATGGAAATGACCATTACTTTCACACTGTTTGCAGTTATTCCTGTTATACGATGGAAAAACTTTTGCATCTTTATATTATTTTATGCTTCTGGCGTTGACTTCTAAGGCCCTAGCTATTCGATTTGGTGGAGCAACGCCCGTGAGTGGAGCCTAGGTTGCCCGGTACGTAGAAATGACCATTACTTTTACACTGTTTGCAAATATACATTATATACGATGGAGAATCTGTTGTATTTATGTTGTATTTTATGCTTCTGGCGTTGATTTCTAAGGCCTAATTATTCGATCTGGTGGAGCAACGCCCTAGAGTGAAGCCTAGGTTGCCGGGAACGTAGAAATGACCATTACATTCACACTGGTTGAAATTATTCGTCTTATACGATGGAAAAGCTGTTGTATTTATATCGTATTTTATGCTTCTGGCGTTGACTTCTTAGGCTCTAACTATTCCATCTGGTGGAACAACGCCCTAGGGTGAAGCCTAGGTTGCGCGGAACGTAGAAATGACCATAACTTTCACACTGGTAGCAATTATTCGTTTTATACGATGGAAAAAATGTTTTATTTATTTTGTATTTTATGCTTCTGGCGTTGACTTCTAAGGCCCTAACTACTCGATCTGGTGGAGCAACGCCCTAGAGTGAAGCCTAGGTTGCCCGGAAAGTAGAAATGACCATAACTTTCATCCTGGTTGCAATTATTCGTTTTATATGATGGAAAAACTGTTGTATTTATATAGTGTTTTATGCTTCTGGCGTTGACTTCTTAGTCCCTAACTATTCCATCTGGTGGAACAACGCCCTAGGGTGAAGCCTAGGTTGCCTGGAACGTAGAAATGACCATCACCTTCACACGGGATGCAATTATTCCTGTTATAGGATGGAAAGACTGTTGTATTTTTATTGTATTTTATACTTCAGGCGTTGACTTCTAAGGCCCTAGCTATTCGATCAGGTCGAGCAACGCCCTAGAGTGAAGCCTAGGTTGCCCGGAACGTAGAAATGACCATAACTTCTACACTGGTTGCAATTATTCGTTTTATACGATGGAAAAGCTGTTGTATTTATATCGTATTTTATGCTTCTGGCGTTGACTTCTAAGGACCTAACTATTCGATCTGGTGGAGAAACGCCCTAGAGTGAAGCCTAGGTTGCTCGGAATGTAGAAATAACCATTACCTTCACGCTTGTTGCAATTATTCCTACTATAGGATGAAAAAACTGTTGTATTTTTATTGCATTTCATACTTCAGGCGTTGACTTCTAGGGCCCGAGCTATTCCATGTGGTGGAGCTACGCCCTAGAGTGAGGCCTAGGTTGCCCGGAACGTAGAAATGACCATTGCTTTCACACTGTTTGCAAATACACATTATATACGAGGTAAAAGCTGTTGTATTTATATTGTATTTTATGCTTCTGGCGTTTACTCCTAAGGCCCTAACTATTCGATCTGGTGGAACAACGCCGTTGTGTCAAGCATAGGTTGCCCGGAGCGTAGAACACACCATTACCTTTACACTGTTTGCAATTATTCCTGTTATACGATGGAAAAACTGTTGCATTTTTATTGTATATTATGCTTCTGGCGTTCACTTCTAAGGACCTAACTATTCGATATGGTGGAACAACGCCCTAGGGAGAAGCCTAGGTTGCCCGGAACGTAGAAATGACCATAACTTTTACACTGGTAGCAATTATTCGTTTTATACAATGGAAAAACCGTTCTATTTATTTTGTGTTTTATGCTTCGGGCGTTGACTTCTAAGGCCCTAACTGTTTGATCTGGTGGAGCAACGCCCTAGAGTGAAGCCTAGGTTGCCCGGGACGTAGAAATGACCATAACGTTCACACTGGTTGCTACTATTCGTTTTATACGATGGAAAAACTGTTTCATTTATTTTGTATTTTATGCTTCGGGCGTTGACTTCTAAGGCCCTAACTATTCGATCTGGTGGCGCAACGCCCTAGAGTGAAGCCTAGGTTGCCCGGAAAGTAGAAATGACGTTGACTTTCATACTGGTTGCAATTATTCGTTTTATACGATGGAAAAACTGTTTTAGTTATTTTGTATTTTGTGCTTCGGGCGTTGACTTCTAAGGCCCTAACTATTCGATCTGGTGGCGCAACGCCCTAGAGGGAAGCCTATGCTGCCCGGAACGTAGAAATGACCATAACTTTCACACTGGTTGCTATTATTCGTTTTAGACGATGGAAAAACTGTTATATTTATATTGTATTTTATGCTTCTGGCGTTGACTTCTTAGGCCCTAACTGTTCGATCTGCTGGAACAACGTCCTAGGGTGAAGCCTAGGATGCCTGGAACGTAGAAATGACCATAACTTTTACACTGGTAGCAATTATTCGTTTTATACAATGGAAAAACCGTTCCATTTATTTTGTGTTTTATGCTTCGGGCGTTGACTTCTAATGGCCTAACTATTCAGTCTGTTGGTGCAACGCCCTCGAGTGAAGCCTAGGTTGCCCGGAACGGAGAAATGACCATTACTTTCACAATGTTTGCAATTATTCATTTTATACGATGGAAAAGCATTTGTACTTATATTGTATTTTATGCTTCGGGCGTTGACTTCTAAGGCCCTAGCTATTCTATCTGGCCGAGCGACGCCCTAGAGTGAAGCCTAGGTTGCCCGGAACGTAGAAATGACCATAACTTTCATCCTGGTTGCAATTATTCGTTTTATATGATGGAAAAACTGTTGTATTTATCTAGTGTTTTATGCTTCTGGCGTTGACTTCTTAGTCCCTAACTATTCCATCTGGTGGAACAACGCCCTAGGGTGAAGCCTAGGTTGCCTGGAACGTAGAAATGACCATCACCTTCACACGGGTTGCAACTATTCCTGTTATAGGATGGAAAGACTGTTGTATTTTTATTGTATTTTATACTTCAGGCGTTGACTTCTAAGGCCCTAGCTATTCGATCAGGTCGAGCAACGCCCTAGAGTGAAGCCTAGGTTGCCCGGAACGTAGAAATGACCATAACTTCTACACTGGTTGCAATTATTCGTTTTATACGATGGAAAAGCTGTTGTATTTATATCGTATTTTATGCTTCTGGCGTTGACTTCTAAGGACCTAACTATTCGATCTGGTGGAGAAACGACCTAGAGTGAAGCCTAGGTTGCGCGTAACGTAGAAATGACCATAACCTTCACACCGGTAGCAATTATTCGTTTTAGACGATGGAAAAACTGTTATATTTATATTGTATTTGATGCTTCTGGCGTTGACTTCTTAGGCCCTAACTGTTCGATCTGGTGGAACAACGCCCTAGGGTGAAGCCTAGGTTGCCCGGAAAGTAGAAATGACCATAACCTTCACACTGGTTGCAATTATTCGTTTTATACGATGGAAAAGCTGTGGCACCTTTATTGTATTTCATTCATCTGCGGTTGACTTCTAAGGCCGTAGCTATTAGATGTGGTGGAGCAACGCCCTAGAGTGACGCCTAGGTTGGCCGGAACGTAGAAATGACCATTACTTTCACACTGGTTGCAATTATTCGTCTTATACGATGGAAAAGCTGTTGTATTTATATCGTATTTTATGCTTCTGGCGTTGACTTCTTAGGCCCTAACTATTCCATCTGGTCGAACAACGCCCTTGGGTGAAGCCTAGGTTGCGCGGAACGTAGCAATGACCATAACTTTCACACTGGTAGCAAATATTCGTTTTATACGATGGAAAAACAGTTTTATTTATTTTGTATTTAATGCTTCTGGCGTTGACTTCTAAGGCCCTAACTATTCCATCTGGTCGAGCAGCGCCCTAGAGTGAAGCCTAGGTTGCCCGGAACGGAGAAATGACCATAACTTTCACACCGGTAGCAATTATTCGTTTTATACGATGGAAAAACTGTTCTATTTATTTTGTGTTTTATGCTTCGGGCGTTGATTTCTAAGGCCCTAACTATTCAGTCTGTTGGTGCAACGACCAAGGGTGAAGCCTATGTTGCCCGGAAAGTAGAAATGACGTTAACTTTCATACTGGTTGCAATTATTCGTCTTATACGATGGAAAAACTGTTTTATTTATTTTGTATTTTATGCTTCGGGCGTTGCCTTCTAAGGTCCTAACTATTCTATCTGGTCGAGCAACGCCCTAGAGTGAAGCCTAGGTTGCCCGGAACGTAGAAATGACCATAACTTCCACACTGGTTGCAGTTATTGGTTTTATACGATGGAAAAGCTGTTGTATTTATATCGTATTTTATGCTTCTGGCGTTGACTTCTAAGGACCTAACTATTCGATCTGGTGGAGAAACGCCCTAGAGTGAAGCCTAGGTTGCGCGGAACGTAGAAATGACCATAACGTTCACACTGGTAGCAATTATTCGTTTTATACGATGGAAAAACTGTTTAATTTATTTTGTACTTTATGCTTCTGGCGTTGACTTCTAAGGACTTAACTATTCGATCTGGTAGAGCAACGCACTAGGGTGAAGCCTAGGTTGCGCGGAATGTAGAAATGACCATAACGTTCACACTGGTAGCAATTATTCGGTTTAAACGATGGAAAAACAGTTTTATTTATTTTGTATTTTATGCTTCTGGCGTTGACTTCTAAGGCCCTAACTATTCGATCTGGTGGAGCAACGCCCTAGAGTGAAGCCTAGGTTGCCCGGAACGGAGAAATGACCATAACTTTCACACCGGTAGCAATTATTCGGTTTATACGATGGAAAAACTGTTCTATTTATTTTGTATTTTATGCTTCGGGCGTTGACTTCTAAGGCCCTAACTATTCAATCTGTTGGTGCAACGACCAAGGGTGAAGCCTATGTTGCCCGGAAAGTAGAAATGACGTTAACTTTCATACTGGTTGCAATTATTCGTTTTATACGATGGAAAAACAGTTTTATTTATTTTGTATTTTATGCTTCGGGCGTTGACTTCTAAGGCCCTAACTATTCGATCTGGTGGCGCAACGCCCTCGAGTGAAGCCTAGGTTGCCCGGAAAGTAGAAATGACGTTGACTTTCATACTGGTTGCAATTATTCGTTTTATACGATGGAAAAACTGTTTTAGTTATTTTGTATTTTGTGCTTCGGGCGTTGACTTCTAAGGCCCTAACTATTCGATCTGGCGGCGCAACGCCCTAGAGGGAAGCCTATGCTGCCCGGAACGTAGAAATCACCATAACTTTCACACTGGTTGCTATTATTCGTTTTAGACGATGGAAAAACTGTTATATTTATATTGTATTTTATGCTTCTGGCGTTGACCTCTTAGGCCCTAACTGTTCGATCTGGTGGAACAACGTCCTAGGGTGAAGCCTAGGATGCCCGGAAAGTAGAAATGACCATAATTTTCACACTGGTTGCAATTATTCGTTTTATACGATCGAAAAGCTGTTGCATCTTTATTGTATTTTATTCATCTGGGGTTGACTTCGAAGGCCCTAGCTATTAGATGTGGTGGAGCAACGCCCTAGAGTGACGCCTAGGTTGCCCGGAACGTAGAAACGACCATTACTATCACAATGTTTGCAATTATACATTTTATACGATGGAAAAGCTTTTGTACATATATTGTATCTTATTCTTCTGGCGTTGACTTCTTAGGCGCTAATTATTCGATCTGGTGGAACAACGCCCTAGAGTGAAGACTAGGTTGCCCGGTACATGGAAATGACCATTACTTTCACACTGTTTGCAGTTACTCCTGTTATACGATGGAAAAACTTTTGCATCTTTATTGTATTTTATGCTTCTGGCGTTGACTTCTAAGGCCCTAGCTATTCGATTTGGTGGAGCAACCCCCGAGAGTGGGGCCTAGGTTGCCCGGTACATGGAAATGACCATTACTTTCACACTGTTTGCAAATATACATTATATACAATGGAAAATCTGTTGTATTAATGTTGTATTTTATGCTTCTGGCGTTGACTTCTTAGGCCCTAACTATTTGATCCGGTGGCGCAACGCCCCAGAGTGAAGCCTAGGTTGCCCGGAACGTAGAAATGACCATAACATTCACACTGGTTGCAATTATTCATTTTATACGATGGAAAAGCATTTGTACTTATATTGTATTTTATTCTTCTGGCGTTGACATCTTAGGCCCTAGCTATTCGATCTGGTGGAACAACGCCCTAGAGTGAAGACTTGGTTGCCCGGAACATGGAAATGACCATTACTTTCACACTGTTTGCAGTTATTCCTGTTATACGATGGAAAAACTTTTGCATCTTTATATTATTTTATGCTTCTGGCGTTGACTTCTAAGGCCCTAGCTATTCGATTTGGTGGAGCAACGCCCGTGAGTGGAGCCTAGGTTGCCCGGTACGTAGAAATGACCATTACTTTTACACTGTTTGCAAATATACATTACATACGATGGAGAATCTGTTGTATTTATGTTGTATTTTATGCTTCTGGCGTTGATTTCTAAGGCCTAATTATTCGATCTGGTGGACCAACGCCCTAGAGTGAAGCCTAGGTTGCCGGGAACGTAGAAATGACCATTACATTCACACTGGTTGAAATTATTCGTCTTATACGATGGAAAAGCTGTTGTATTTATATCGTATTTTATGCTTCTGGCGTTGACTTCTTAGGCAATAACTATTCCATCTGGTGGAACAACGCCCTTGGGTGAAGCCTAGGTTGCGCGGAACGTAGCAATGACCATAACTTACACACTGGTAGCAATTATTCGTTTTATACGATGGAAAAACTGTTCTACTTATTTTGTATTTTATGCTTCGGGCGTTGACTTCTAAGGCCCTAGCAATTCTATCTGGTCGAGCGACGCCCTAGAGTGAAGCCTAGGTTGCCCGGAACGTAGAAATGACCATAACTTCCACACTGGTTGCAATTATTCGTTTTATACGATTGAAAAGCTGTTGTATTTATATCGTATTTTATGCTTCTGGCGTTGACTTCTTAGGCCCTAACTATTCCATCTGGTGGAACAACGCCCTAGGGTGAAGCCTAGGTTGCGCGGAACGTAGAAATGACCATAACTTTCACACTGGTAGCAATTATTCGTTTTGTACGATGGAAAAAATGTTTTATTTATTTTGTATTTTATGCTTCTGGCGTTGACTTCTAAGGCCCTAACTATTCGATCAGGTGGAGCAACGCCCTAGAGTGAAGCCTAGGTTGCCCGGAAAGTAGAAATGACCATAACTTTCATCCTGGTTGCAATTATTCGTTTTATATGATGGAAAAACTGTTGTATTTATATAGTGTTTTATGCTTCTGGCGTTGACTTCTTAGTCCCTAACTATTCCATCTGGTGGAACAACGCCCTAGGGTGAAGCCTAGGTTGCCTGGAACGTAGAAATGACCATCACTTTCACACGGGTTGCAATTATTGCTGTTATAGGATGGAAAGACTGTTGTATTTTTATTGCATTTTATACTTCAGGCGTTGACTTCTAAGGCCCTAGCTATTCGATCAGGTCGAGCAACGCCCTAGAGTGAAGCCTAGGTTGCCCGGAACGTAGAAATGACCATAACTTCTACACTGGTTGCAATTATTCGTTTTATACGATGGAAAAGCTGTTGTATTTATATCGTATTTTATGCTTCTGGCGTTGACTTCTAAGGACCTAACTATTCGATCTGGTGGAGAAACGCCCTAGAGTAAAACCTAGGTTGCCCGGAACGTAGAAATGACCATAACTTTCACACTGGTAGCAATTATTCGTTTTATACAATGGAAAAACCGTTCTATTTATTTTGCGTTTTATGCTACGGGCGTTGACTTCTAAGGCCCTAACTGTTTGATCTGGTGGAGCAACGCCCTAGAGTGAAGCCTAGGTTGCCCGGGACGTAGAAATGACCATAACTTTCACACTGGTTGCCACTATTCGTTTTATACAATGGAAAAACTGTTATATTTATATTGTATTTTATGCTTCTGGCGTTGACTTCTGAGGCCGTTGCTTTTCGATGTGGTGGAAGAACGCCATAGAGTGAAGCCTAGGTAGCCCGGAACGTAGAAATGTCCATATCTTTCACACTGTTTGCAATTATTCGTTTTATACGATGGAAAAACTTTTGTACTTATATTTTATTTTATTCTTCTGGCGTTGACTTCTTAGTCCCTAACTATTCGATGTGGTGGAAGAACGCCATAGAGCGAAGCCTAGGTAGCCCGGAACGTAGAAATGTCCATATCTTTCACACTGTTTGCAATTATTCGTTTTTTACGATGGAAAAACTGTTGTATTTATATTGTATTTTATTCTTCTGGCGTTGACTTCTTAGGCCCTAACTATGCGATCTGGTGGAGCAACGCCCTAGGAGGTAGCTTAGGCTGCCCGGAACGTAGAAATGACCAGTACTTTCACACTGGCTGCAGTTATTCATTTTGTGCGATGGAAAAGCCCTTCTATTTATATTGTATTTTATGCTTCTAGCTTTGACTTCTCAGGCCCTAACTATTCGATCTGATGGAACAACGCCCTAGATTGAAGCCAAGGTTGCCCGGAACGTAGAAATGATCATGACATTCACAGTGGTTGCAATTATTCGTTTAATACGATGGAAAAACTGTTGCATTTATTTTTTACTTTATGCTCCTGCGGATGACTTATTAGACTCTAACTATTCGATCTGGTGGACCAACGCCCTAGAGTGAAGTCTAGGTTGCCCGGAAGGTAGAAATGACCACTACCTTCACACTGTTTGCAATTATTCCTGTTATACGATAGAAAAACTGTTGCATTTTTATTGTATTTTATCCTTCTGTCGTTGTTTTCTAAGGCCCTAACTATTCGATCTGGTGGAGCAACGCCCTAGAATGAAGCATAGGTTGCCCGGAACGTTGAAATGACCACTACCTTCACACTGTTTGCAATTATTCATTTTATAAGATGGAAAAACTGTTGTAATTATATTGTATTTTATGCTCCTGGTGTTGACTTCTCAGGCCCTAACTATCGATCTTGTTGAGCAACGCCTCAGAGTTATATCTAGGCCGCCCGGAACGTAGAAATGGCCGTCACATTCACACTGGTTGCAATTATTCGTTTTATACGATGGAAAAGCTGTTGTATTTATATCGTATTTTATGCTTCTGGCGTTGACTTCTTAGGCCCTAACTATTCAGTCTGGTGGAACAACGCCCTTGGGTGAAGCCTAGGTTGCCCGCAACGTAGAAATGACCATTACCTTCACACTGTTTGCAATTATTCCTGTTATACGACAGAAAAACTGTTGTATTTTTATTGTATTTTATGCTTCTGGCGTTGACTTCTTAGGCCCTAACTATTCAGTCTGGTGGAACAACGCCCTTGGGTGAAGCCTAGGTTGCCCGCAACGTAGAAATGACCATTACCTTCACACTGTTTGCAATTATTCCTGTTATACGACAGAAAAACTGTTGTATTTTTATTGTATTTTATGCTTCTGTCGTTGTTTTCTAAGTCCCTAACTATTCGATGTGGTGGAAGAACGCCATAGAGTGAAGCCTAGGTAGCCCGGAACGTAGAAATGTCCATATCTTTCACACTGTTTGCAATTATTCGTTTTTTACGATGGAAAAACTGTTGTATTTATATTGTATTTTATGCTTCTGGCGTTGACTTCTAAGGCCCTAGCTATTCGATATGGTGGAACAACGCCCTAGGGTGAAGCCTAGGTTGCCCGGAACGTAGAAATGACCATAACTTTCACACTGGTTGCTACTATTCGTTTTATACGATGGAAAAACTGTTTCATTTATTTTGTATTTTATGCTTCGGGCGTTGACTTCTAAGGCCCTAACTATTCGATCTGGTGGCGCAACGCCCAAGAGTGAAGCCTAGGTTGCCCGGAAAGTAGAAATGACGTTGACTTTCATACTGGTTGCAATTATTCGTTTTATACGATGGAAAAACTGTTTTAGTTATTTTGTATTTTGTGCTTCGGGCGTTGACTTCTAAGGCCCTAACTATTCGATCTGGTGGCGCAACGCCCTAGAGGGAAGCCTATGCTGCCTGGAACGTAGAAATGACCATAACTTTCACACTGGGAGCAACTAGACGTTTTATGCGAAGGAAAAGCTGTTGTATTTATATTGTATTTTATGCTTCTGCCGTTGACTTCTTAGGCACTAACTATTCGATCTGGTGGAGCACCGCCCTAGAGTGAAGCCTACGTTGCCCGGAACGTAGAACATACCATTACCTTCACACTGGTTGCAATTATTCCTGTTATACGATGGAAAAACTGTTGCATCTTTATTGTACTTTATGCTTCTGGCGTTGACTTCTAAGGCCCTAGCTATTCGATTTGGTGGAGCAACCCCCGAGAGTGGGGCCTAGGTTGCCCGGTACATGGAAATGACCATTACTTTCACACTGTTTGCAAATATACATTATATACAATGGAAAATCTGTTGTATTAATGTTGTATTTTATGCTTCTGGCGTTGACTTCTTAGGCCCTAACTATTTGATCTGGTGGCGCAACGCCCCAGAGTAAAGCCTAGGTTGCCCGGAACGTAGAAATGACCATAACTTTCACACTGGTTGCTATCATTCGTTTTATACGATGGAAAAACTGTTATATTTATATTGTATTTTATGCTTCTTGCGTTGCCTTCTTAGGCCCTAACAGTTCGATCTGGTGGAACAACGTCCTAGGGTGAAGCCTAGGATGCCTGGAACGTAGAAATGACCATAACTTTTACACTGGTAGCAATTATTCGTTTTATACAATGGAAAAACCGTTCCATTTATTTTGTGTTTTATGCTTCGGGCGTTGACTTCTAATGGCCTAACTATTCAGTCTGTTGGTGCAACGCCCTAGAGTGAAGCCTAGGTTGCCCGGAACGGAGAAATGACCATTACTTTCACAATGTTTGCAATTATTCATTTTATACGATGGAAAAGCATTTGTACTAATATTGTATTTTATACTTCTGGCGTTGACTTCTTAGGCCCTAGCTATTCGATCTGGTGGAACAACGCCCTAGAGTGAAGACTTGGTTGCCCGGAACATGGAAATGACCATTACTTTCACACTGTTTGAAGTTATTCCTGTTATACGATGGAAAAACTTTTGCATCTTTATATTATTTTATGCTTCTGGCGTTGACTTCTAAGGCCCTAGCTATTCGATTTGGTGGAGCAACGCCCGTGAGTGGAGCCTAGGTTGCCCGGTACGTAGAAATGACCATTACTTTCACACTGTTTGCAAATATACATTATATACGATGGTGAATCTGTTGTATTTATGTTGTATTTTATGCTTCTGGCGTTGATTTCTAAGGCCTAATTATTCGATCTGGTGGAGCAACGCCCTAGAGTGAAGCCTAGGTTGCCGGGAACGTAGAAATGACCATTACATTCACACTGGGCGCAATTATTCGTCTTATACGATGGAAAAGCTGTTGTATTTATATCGTATTTTATGCTTCTGGCGTTGACTTCTTAGGTAATAACTATTCCATCTGGTGGAACAACGCCCTTGGGTGAAGCCTAGGTTGCGCGGAACGTAGCAATGACCATAACTTACACACTGGTAGCAATTATTCGTTTTATACGATGGAAAAACTGTTCTACTTATTTTGTATTTTATGCTTCGGGCGTTGACTTCTAAGGCCCTAGCTATTCTATCTGGTCGAGCGACGCCCTAGAGTGAAGCCTAGGTTGCCCGGAACGTAGAAATGACCATAACTTTCATCCTGGTTGCAATTATTCGTTTTATATGATGGAAAAACTGTTGTATTTATCTAGTGTTTTATGCTTCTGGCGTTGACTTCTTAGTCCCTAACTATTCCATCTGGTGGAACAACGCCCTAGGGTGAAGCCTAGGTTGCCTGGAACGTAGAAATGACCATCACCTTCACACGGGTTGCAATTATTCCTGTTATAGGATGGAAAGACTGTTGTATTTTTATTGTATTTTATACTTCAGGCGTTGACTTCTAAGGCCCTAGCTATTCGATCAGGTCGAGCAACGCCCTAGAGTGAAGCCTAGGTTGCCCGGAACGTAGAAATGACCATAACTTCTACACTGGTTGCAATTATTCGTTTTATACGATGGAAAAGCTGTTGTATTTATATCGTATTTTATGCTTCTGGCGTTGACTTCTAAGGACCTAACTATTCGATCTGGTGGAGAAACGCCCTAGAGTGAAGCCTAGGTTGCGCGGAACGTAGAAATGACCATAACCTTCACACCGGTAGCAATTATTCGTTTTAGACGATGGAAAAACTGTTATATTTATATTGTAATTGATGCTTCTGGCGTTGACTTCTTAGGCCCTGACTGTTCGATCTGGTGGAACAACGCCCTAGGGTGAAGCCTAGGTGGCCCGGAAAGTAGAAATGACCATAACTTTCACACTGGTTGCAATTATTCGTTTTATACGATGGAAAAGCTGAGGCACCTTTATTGTATTTCATTCATCTGCGGTTGACTTCTAAGGCCGTAGCTATTAGATGTGGTGGAGCAACGCCCTAGAGTGACGCCTAGGTTGGCCGGAACGTAGAAATGACCATTACTTTCACACTGGTTGCAATTATTCGTCTTATACGATGGAAAAGCTGTTGTATTTATATCGTATTTTATGCTTCTGGCGTTGACTTCTTAGGCCCTAACTATTCCATCTGGTCGAACAACGCCCTTGGGTGAAGCCTAGGTTGCGCGGAACGTAGCAATGACCATAACTTTCACACTGGTAGCAAATATTCGTTTTATACGATGGAAAAACAGTTTTATTTATTTTGTATTTAATGCTTCTGGCGTTGACTTCTAAGGCCCTAACTATTCCATCTGGTCGAGCAACGCCCTAGAGTGAAGCCTAGGTTGCCCGGAACGTAGAAATGACCATAACTTCCACACTGGTTGCAGTTATTCGTTTTATACGATGGAAAAGCTGTTGTATTTATATCGTATTTTATGCTTCTGGCGTTGACTTCTAAGGACCTAACTATTCGATCTGGTGGAGAAACGCCCTAGAGTGAAGCCTAGGTTGCGCGGAACGTAGAAATGACCATAACGTTCACACTGGTAGCAATTATTCGTTTTATACGATGGAAAAACTGTTTAATTTATTTTGTATTTTATGCTTCTGGCGTTGACTTCTAAGGACTTAACTATTCGATCTGGTAGAGCAACGCACTAGGGTGAAGCCTAGGTTGCGCGGAATGTAGAAATGACCATAACGTTCACACTGGTAGCAATTATTCGGTTTAAACGATGGAAAAACAGTTTTATTTATTTTGTATTTTATGCTTCTGGCGTTGACTTCTAAGGCCCTAACTATTCGATCTGGTGGAGCAACGCCCTAGAGTGAAGCCTAGGTTGCCCGGAACGGAGAAATGACCATAACTTTCACACCGGTAGCAATTATTCGGTTTATACGATGGAAAAACTGTTCTATTTATTTTGTATTTTATGCTTCGGGCGTTGACTTCTAAGGCCCTAACTATTCAATCTGTTGGTGCAACGACCAAGGGTGAAGCCTATGTTGCCCGGAAAGTAGAAATGACGTTAACTTTCATACTGGTTGCAATTATTCGTTTTATACGATGGAAAAACTGTTTTATTTATTTTGTATTTTATGCTTCGGGCGTTGACTTCTAAGGCCCTAACTATTCGATCTGGTGGCGCAACGCCCTCGAGTGAAGCCTAGGTTGCCCGGAACGTAGAACATACCATTACCTTCACACTGGTTGCAATTATTCCTGTTATACGATGGAAAAACTGTTGCATCTTTATTGTACTTTATGCTTCTGGCGTTGACTTCTAAGGCCCTAGCTATTCGATTTGGTGGAGCAACCCCCGAGAGTGGGGCCTAGGTTGCCCGGTACATGGAAATGACCATTACTTTCACACTGTTTGCAAATATACATTATATACAATGGAAAATCTGTTGTATTAATGTTGTATTTTATGCTTCTGGCGTTGACTTCTTAGGCCCTAACTATTTGATCTGGTGGCGCAACGCCCCAGAGTAAAGCCTAGGTTGCCCGGAACGTAGAAATGACCATAACTTTCACACTGGTTGCTATCATTCGTTTTATACGATGGAAAAACTGTTATATTTATATTGTATTTTATGCTTCTGGCGTTGCCTTCTTAGGCCCTAACTGTTCGATCTGGTGGAACAACGTCCTAGGGTGAAGCCTAGGATGCCTGGAACGTAGAAATGACCATAACTTTTACACTGGTAGCAATTATTCGTTCTATACAATGGAAAAACCGTTCCATTTATTTTGTGTTTTATGCTTCGGGCGTTGACTTCTAATGGCCTAACTATTCAGTCTGTTGGTGCAACGCCCTAGAGTGAAGCCTAGGTTGCCCGGAACGGAGAAATGACCATTACCTTCACAATGTTTGCAATTATTCATTTTATACGATGGAAAAGCATTTGTACTTATATTGTATTTTATACTTCTGGCGTTGACTTCTTAGGCCCTAGCTATTCGATCTGGTGGAACAACGCCCTAGAGTGAAGACTTGGTTGCCCGGAACATGGAAATGACCATTACTTTCACACTGTTTGAAGTTATTCCTGTTATACGATGGAAAAACTTTTGCATCTTTATATTATTTTATGCTTCTGGCGTTGACTTCTAAGGCCCTAGCTATTCGATTTGGTGGAGCAACGCCCGTGAGTGGAGCCTAGGTTGCCCGGTACGTAGAAATGACCATTACTTTCACACTGTTTGCAAATATACATTATATACGATGGTGAATCTGTTGTATTTATGTTGTATTTTATGCTTCTGGCGTTGATTTCTAAGGCCTAATTATTCGATCTGGTGGAGCAACGCCCTAGAGTGAAGCCTAGCATGCCGGGAACGTAGAAATGACCATTACATTCACACTGGGCGCAATTATTCGTCTTATACGATGGAAAAGCTGTTGTATTTATATCGTATTTTATGCTTCTGGCGTTGACTTCTTAGGCAATAACTATTCCATCTGGTGGAACAACGCCCTTGGGTGAAGCCTAGGTTGCGCGGAACGTAGCAATGACCATAACTTACACACTGGTAGCAATTATTCGTTTTATACGATGGAAAAACTGTTCTACTTATTTTGTATTTTATGCTTCGGGCGTTGACTTCTAAGGCCCTAGCTATTCTATCTGGTCGAGCGACGCCCTAGAGTGAAGCCTAGGTTGCCCGGAACGTAGAAATGACCATAACTTTCATCCTGGTTGCAATTATTCGTTTTATATGATGGAAAAACTGTTCTATTTATCTAGTGTTTTATGCTTCTGGCGTTGACTTCTTAGTCCCTAACTATTCCATCTGGTGGAACAACGCCCTAGGGTGAAGCCTAGGTTGCCTGGAACGTAGAAATGACCATCACCTTCACACGGGTTGCAATTATTCCTGTTATAGGATGGAAAGACTGTTGTATTTTTATTGTATTTTATACTTCAGGCGTTGACTTCTAAGGCCCTAGCTATTCGATCAGGTCGAGCAACGCCCTAGAGTGAAGCCTAGGTTGCCCGGAACGTAGAAATGACCATAACTTCTACACTGGTTGCAATTATTCGTTTTATACGATGGAAAAGCTGTTGTATTTATATCGTATTTTATGCTTCTGGCGTTGACTTCTAAGGACCTAACTATTCGATCTGGTGGAGAAACGCCCTAGAGTGAAGCCTAGGTTGCGCGGAACGTAGAAATGACCATAACCTTCACACCGGTAGCAATTATTCGTTTTAGACGATGGAAAAACTGTTATATTTATATTGTATTTGATGCTTCTGGCGTTGACTTCTTAGGCCCTGACTGTTCGATCTGGTGGAACAACGCCCTAGGGTGAAGCCTAGGTTGCCCGGAAAGTAGAAATGACCATAACTTTCACACTGGTTGCAATTATTCGTTTTATACGATGGAAAAGCTGTGACACCTTTATTGTATTTCATTCATCTGCGGTTGACTTCTAAGGCCGTAGCTATTAGATGTGGTGGAGCAACGCCCTAGAGTGACGCCTAGGTTGGCCGGAACGTAGAAATGACCATTACTTTCACACTGGTTGCAATTATTCGTCTTATACGATGGAAAAGCTGTTATATTTATATCGTATTTTATGCTTCTGGCGTTGACTTCATAGGCCCTAACTATTCCATCTGGTCGAACAACGCCCTTGGGTGAAGCCTAGGTTGCGCGGAACGTAGCAATGACCATAACTTTCACACTGGTAGCAAATATTCGTTTTATACGATGGAAAAACAGTTTTATTTATTTTGTATTTAATGCTTCTGGCGTTGACTTCTAAGGCCCTAACTATTCCATCTGGTCGAGCAACGCCCTAGAGTGAAGCCTAGGTTGCCCGGAACGTAGAAATGACCATAACTTCCACACTGGTTGCAGTTATTCGTTTTATACGATGGAAAAGCTGTTGTATTTATATCGTATTTTATGCTTCTGGCGTTGACTTCTAAGGACCTAACTATTCGATCTGGTGGAGAAACGCCCTAGAGTGAAGCCTAGGTTGCGCGGAACGTAGAAATGACCATAACGTTCACACTGGTAGCAATTATTCGTTTTATACGATGGAAAAACTGTTTAATTTATTTTGTATTTTATGCTTCTGGCGTTGACTTCTAAGGACTTAACTATTCGATCTGGTAGAGCAACGCACTAGGGTGAAGCCTAGGTTGCGCGGAATGTAGAAATGACCATAACGTTCACACTGGTAGCAATTATTCGGTTTAAACGATGGAAAAACAGTTTTATTTATTTTGTATTTTATGCTTCTGGCGTTGACTTCTAAGGCCCTAACTATTCGATCTGGTGGAGCAACGCCCTAGAGTGAAGCCTAGGTTGCCCGGAACGGAGAAATGACCATAACTTTCACACCGGTAGCAATTATTCGGTTTATACGATGGAAAAACTGTTCTATTTATTTTGTATTTTATGCTTCGGGCGTTGACTTCTAAGGCCCTAACTATTCAATCTGTTGGTGCAACGACCAAGGGTGAAGCCTATGTTGCCCGGAAAGTAGAAATGACGTTAACTTTCATACTGGTTGCAATTATTCGTTTTATACGATGGAAAAACTGTTTTATTTATTTTGTATTTTATGCTTCGGGCGTTGACTTCTAAGGCCCTAACTATTCGATCTGGTGGCGCAACGCCCTCGAGTGAAGCCTAGGTTGCCCGGAAAGTAGAAATGACGTTGACTTTCATACTGGTTGCAATTATTCGTTTTATACGATGGAAAAACTGTTTTAGTTATTTTGTATTTTGTGCTTCGGGCGTTGACTTCTAAGGCCCTAACTATTCGATCCGGCGGCGCAACGCCCTAGAGGGAAGCCTATGCTGCCCGGAACGTAGAAATCACCATAACTTTCACACTGGTTGCTATTATTCGTTTTAGACGATGGAAAAACTGTTATATTTATATTGTATTTTATGCTTCTGGCGTTGACCTCTTAGGCCCTAACTGTTCGATCTGGTGGAACAACGTCCTAGGGTGAAGCCTAGGATGCCCGGAAAGTAGAAATGACCATAATTTTCACACTGGTTGCAATTATTCGTTTTATACGATGGAAAAGCTGTTGCATCTTTATTGTATTTTATTCATCTGGGGTTGACTTCGAAGGCCCTAGCTATTAGATGTGGTGGAGCAACGCCCTAGAGTGACGCCTAGGTTGCCCGGAACGTAGAAATGACCATTACTATCACAATGTTTGCAATTATACATTTTATACGATGGAAAACCTTTTGTACTTATATTGTATCTTATTCTTCTGGCGTTGACTTCTTAGGCGCTAATTATTCGATCTGGTGGAACAACGCCCTAGAGTGAGGACTAGGTTGCCCGGTACATGGAAATGACCATTACTTTCACACTGTTTGCAGTTACTCCTGTTATACGATGGAAAAACTTTTGCATCTTTATTGTATTTTATGCTTCTGGCGTTGACTTCTAAGGCCCTAGCTATTCGATTTGGTGGAGCAACCCCCGAGAGTGGGGCCTAGGTTGCCCGGTACATGGAAATGACAATTACTTTCACACTGTTTGCAAATATACATTATATACAAAGGAAAATCTGTTGTATTAATGTTGTATTTTATGCTTCTGGCGTTGACTTCTTAGGCCCTAACTATTTGATCCGGTGGCGCAACGCCCCAGAGTGAAGCCTAGGTTGCCCGGAACGTAGAAATGACCATAACATTCACACTGGTTGCAATTATTCATTTTATACGATGGAAAAGCATTTGTACTTATATTGTATTTTATTCTTCTGGCGTTGACATCTTAGGCCCTAGCTATTCGATCTGGTGGAATAACGCCCTAGAGTGAAGACTTGGTTGCCCGGAACATGGAAATGACCATTACTTTCACACTGTTTGCAGTTATTCCTGTTATACGATGGAAAAACTTTTGCATCTTTATATTATTTTATGCTTCGGGCGTTGACTTCTAAGGCCCTAACTATTCAATCTGTTGGAGCAACGCCCTAGGGTGAAGCCTAGGTTGCCCGGAACGTAGAAATGATGTTAACTTTCATACTGGTTGCAATTATTCGTTTTATACGATGGAAAAACTGTTGTATTTATATTGTGTTTTAGGCTTCGGGCATTGACCTCTAAGGCCCTAACTACTCAATCTGTTTTAGCAACGCCCTAGGGTGAAGCCTAGATTGCCCGGAAAGTAGAAATGACCATAACTTTAATCCTGGTTGCAATTATTCGTTTTATATGATGGAAAATCTGTTGTATTTATATAGTGTTTTATGCTTCTGGCGTTGACTTCTTGGGCCCTAACTATTCCATCTGGTGGATCAACGCCCTAGAGTGCAGCCAGGTTGCCCGGAACGGAGAAATGACCATAACTTTCACACTGTTTGCAGTTATTCCTGTTATACGATGGAAAAACTTTTGCATCTTTATTGTACTTTATGCTTCAGGCGTTGACTTCTAAGGCCCTAGCTATTCGATTTGGTGGAGCAACGCCCGAGAGTGAAGCCTAGGTTGCCCGGAACGTAGAAATGACAATAACTTTCACACTGGTTGCTATCATTCGTCTTATACGATGGAAAAGCTGTTGTATTTATACCGTATTTTATGCTTCTGGCGTTGACTTCTTAGGCTCTAACTATTCCATCTGGTGGAACAACGCCCTAGGGTGAAGCCTAGGTTGCGCGGAACGTAGAAATGACCATAACTTTCACACTGGTAGCAATTATTCGTTTTATACGATGGAAAAAATGTTTTATTTATTTTGTATTTTATGCTTCTGGCGTTGACTTCTAAGGCCCTAACTACTCGATCTGGTGGAGCAACGCCCTAGAGTGAAGTCTAGGTTGCCCGGAAAGTAGAAATGACCATAACTTTCATCCTGGTTGCAATTATTCGTTTTATATGATGGAAAAACTGTTGTATTTATATAGTGTTTTATGCTTCTGGCGTTGACTTCTTAGGCCCTAACTATTTGATCTGGTGGAGCACCGCCCTAGGGAGAAGCCTAGGTTTCCCGGAACGTAGAAAAGACCATTACCTTCACACTGGTTGCAATTATTCGTATATACGATGGAAAAACCGTTTTATTTATTTTGTATTTTATGCTTCGGGCGTTGACTTCTAAGGCCTTAACTATTCAATCTGTTGGTGCAACGCCCTAGGGTGAAGCCTAGATTGCCCGGAAAGTAGAAATGATGTTAACTTTCATACTGGTTGCAATTATTCGTTTTATGCGATGGAAAAACTGTTGTATTTATATTGTATTTTAGGCTTCGGGCATTGACCTCTAAGGCCCTAACTACTCAATCTGTTTTAGCAACGCCCTAGGGTGAAGCCTAGGTTGCCCGGAAAGTAGAAATGACCATAACTTTAATCCTGGTTGCAATTATTCGTTTTATATGATGGAAAAACTATTGTATTTATATAGTGTTTTATGCTTCTGGCGTTGATTTCTTGGGCCCTAACTATTCCATCTGGTGGAACAACGCCGTAGAGTGCATCCAGGTTGCCCGGAACGGAGAAATGACCATAACTTTCACACTGTTTGCAGTTATTCCTGTTATACGATGGAAAAACTTTTGCATTTTTATTGTACTTTATGCTTCAGGCGTTGACTTCTAAGGCCCTAGCTATTCGATTTGGTGGAGCAACGCCCGAGAGTGAAGCCTAGGTTGCCCGGAACGTAGAAATGACAATAACTTTCACACTGGTTGCTATCATTCGTTTTATACGATGGAAAAACTGTTATATTTATATTGTATTTTATGCTTCTGGCGTTGACTTCTTAGGCCCTAACTGTTCGATCTGGCGGAACAACGTCCTAGGGTGAAGCCTAGGATGCCCGGAAAGTAGAAACGACCATTACATTCACACTGGTTGCAGTTATTGGTTTTATACGATGGAAAAGCTGTTGTATTTATATCGTATTTTATGCTTCTGGCGTTGACTTCTAAGGACCTAACTATTCGATCTGGTGGAGAAACGCCCTAGAGTGAAGCCTAGGTTGCGCGGAACGTAGAAATGACCATAACGTTCACACTGGTAGCAATTATTCGTTTTATACGATGGAAAAACTGTTTAATTTATTTTGTACTTTATGCTTCTGGCGTTGACTTCTAAGGACTTAACTATTCGATCTGGTAGAGCAACGCACTAGGGTGAAGCCTAGGTTGCGCGGAATGTAGAAATGACCATAACGTTCACACTGGTAGCAATTATTCGGTTTAAACGATGGAAAAACAGTTTTATTTATTTTGTATTTTATGCTTCTGGGGTTGACTTCTAAGGCCCTAACTATTCGATCTGGTGGAGCAACGCCCTAGAGTGAAGCCTAGGTTGCCCGGAACGGAGAAATGACCATAACTTTCACACCGGTAGCAATTATTCGGTTTATACGATGGAAAAACTGTTCTATTTATTTTGTATTTTATGCTTCGGGCGTTGACTTCTAAGGCCCTAACTATTCAATCTGTTGGTGCAACGACCAAGGGTGAAGCCTATGTTGCCCGGAAAGTAGAAATGACGTTAACTTTCATACTGGTTGCAATTATTCGTTTTATACGATGGAAAAACAGTTTTATTTATTTTGTATTTTATGCTTCGGGCGTTGACTTCTAAGGCCCTAACTATTCGATCTGGTGGCGCAACGCCCTCGAGTGAAGCCTAGGTTGCCCGGAAAGTAGAAATGACGTTGACTTTCATACTGGTTGCAATTATTCGTTTTATACGATGGAAAAACTGTTTTAGTTATTTTGTATTTTGTGCTTCGGGCGTTGACTTCTAAGGCCCTAACTATTCGATCTGGCGGCGCAACGCCCTAGAGGGAAGCCTATGCTGCCCGGAACGTAGAAATCACCATAACTTTCACACTGGTTGCTATTATTCGTTTTAGACGATGGAAAAACTGTTATATTTATATTGTATTTTATGCTTCTGGCGTTGACCTCTTAGGCCCTAACTGTTCGATCTGGTGGAACAACGTCCTAGGGTGAAGCCTAGGATGCCCGGAAAGTAGAAATGACCATAATTTTCACACTGGTTGCAATTATTCGTTTTATACGATGGAAAAGCTGTTGCATCTTTATTGTATTTTATTCATCTGGGGTTGACTTCGAAGGCCCTAGCTATTAGATGTGGTGGAGCAACGCCCTAGAGTGACGCCTAGGTTGCCCGGAACGTAGAAACGACCATTACTATCACAATGTTTGCAATTATACATTTTATACGATGGAAAAGCTTTTGTACATATATTGTATCTTATTCTTCTGGCGTTGACTTCTTAGGCGCTAATTATTCGATCTGGTGGAACAACGCCCTAGAGTGAAGACTAGGTTGCCCGGTACATGGAAATGACCATTACTTTCACACTGTTTGCAGTTACTCCTGTTATACGATGGAAAAGCTGTTGCATCTTTATTGTATTTTATTCATCTGGGGTTGACTTCGAAGGCCCTAACTATTCGATCTGGTGGCGCAACGCCCTCGAGTGAAGCCTAGGTTGCCCGGAACGTAGAACATACCATTACCTTCACACTGGTTGCAATTATTCCTGTTATACGATGGAAAAACTGTTGCATCTTTATTGTACTTTATGCTTCTGGCGTTGACTTCTAAGGCCCTAGCTATTCGATTTGGTGGAGCAACCCCCGAGAGTGGGGCCTAGGTTGCCCGGTACATGGAAATGACCATTACTTTCACACTGTTTGCAAATATACATTATATACAATGGAAAATCTGTTGTATTAATGTTGTATTTTATGCTTCTGGCGTTGACTTCTTAGGCCCTAACTATTTGATCTGGTGGCGCAACGCCCCAGAGTAAAGCCTAGGTTGCCCGGAACGTAGAAATGACCATAACTTTCACACTGGTTGCTATCATTCGTTTTATACGATGGAAAAACTGTTATATTTATATTGTATTTTATGCTTCTGGCGTTGCCTTCTTAGGCCCTAACTGTTCGATCTGGTGGAACAACGTCCTAGGGTGAAGCCTAGGATGCCTGGAACGTAGAAATGACCATAACTTTTACACTGGTAGCAATTATTCGTTCTATACAATGGAAAAACCGTTCCATTTATTTTGTGTTTTATGCTTCGGGCGTTGACTTCTAATGGCCTAACTATTCAGTCTGTTGGTGCAACGCCCTAGAGTGAAGCCTAGGTTGCCCGGAACGGAGAAATGACCATTACCTTCACAATGTTTGCAATTATTCATTTTATACGATGGAAAAGCATTTGTACTTATATTGTATTTTATACTTCTGGCGTTGACTTCTTAGGCCCTAGCTATTCGATCTGGTGGAACAACGCCCTAGAGTGAAGACTTGGTTGCCCGGAACATGGAAATGACCATTACTTTCACACTGTTTGAAGTTATTCCTGTTATACGATGGAAAAACTTTTGCATCTTTATATTATTTTATGCTTCTGGCGTTGACTTCTAAGGCCCTAGCTATTCGATTTGGTGGAGCAACGCCCGTGAGTGGAGCCTAGGTTGCCCGGTACGTAGAAATGACCATTACTTTCACACTGTTTGCAAATATACATTATATACGATGGTGAATCTGTTGTATTTATGTTGTATTTTATGCTTCTGGCGTTGATTTCTAAGGCCTAATTATTCGATCTGGTGGAGCAACGCCCTAGAGTGAAGCCTAGGTTGCCGGGAACGTAGAAATGACCATTACATTCACACTGGGCGCAATTATTCGTCTTATACGATGGAAAAGCTGTTGTATTTATATCGTATTTTATGCTTCTGGCGTTGACTTCTTAGGCAATAACTATTCCATCTGGTGGAACAACGCCCTTGGGTGAAGCCTAGGTTGCGCGGAACGTAGCAATGACCATAACTTACACACTGGTAGCAATTATTCGTTTTATACGATGGAAAAACTGTTCTACTTATTTTGTATTTTATGCTTCGGGCGTTGACTTCTAAGGCCCTAGCTATTCTATCTGGTCGAGCGACGCCCTAGAGTGAAGCCTAGGTTGCCCGGAACGTAGAAATGACCATAACTTTCATCCTGGTTGCAATTATTCGTTTTATATGATGGAAAAACTGTTCTATTTATCTAGTGTTTTATGCTTCTGGCGTTGACTTCTTAGTCCCTAACTATTCCATCTGGTGGAACAACGCCCTAGGGTGAAGCCTAGGTTGCCTGGAACGTAGAAATGACCATCACCTTCACACGGGTTGCAATTATTCCTGTTATAGGATGGAAAGACTGTTGTATTTTTATTGTATTTTATACTTCAGGCGTTGACTTCTAAGGCCCTAGCTATTCGATCAGGTCGAGCAACGCTCTAGAGTGAAGCCTAGGTTGCCCGGAACGTAGAAATGACCATAACTTCTACACTGGTTGCAATTATTCGTTTTATACGATGGAAAAGCTGTTGTATTTATATCGTATTTTATGCTTCTGGCGTTGACTTCTAAGGACCTAACTATTCGATCTGGTGGAGAAACGCCCTAGAGTGAAGCCTAGGTTGCGCGGAACGTAGAAATGACCATAACCTTCACACCGGTAGCAATTATTCGTTTTAGACGATGGAAAAACTGTTATATTTATATTGTATTTGATGCTTCTGGCGTTGACTTCTTAGGCCCTGACTGTTCGATCTGGTGGAACAACGCCCTAGGGTGAAGCCTAGGTTGCCCGGAAAGTAGAAATGACCATAACTTTCACACTGGTTGCAATTATTCGTTTTATACGATGGAAAAGCTGTGACACCTTTATTGTATTTCATTCATCTGCGGTTGACTTCTAAGGCCGTAGCTATTAGATGTGGTGGAGCAACGCCCTAGAGTGACGCCTAGGTTGGCCGGAACGTAGAAATGACCATTACTTTCACACTGGTTGCAATTATTCGTCTTATACGATGGAAAAGCTGTTATATTTATATCGTATTTTATGCTTCTGGCGTTGACTTCATAGGCCCTAACTATTCCATCTGGTCGAACAACGCCCTTGGGTGAAGCCTAGGTTGCGCGGAACGTAGCAATGACCATAACTTTCACACTGGTAGCAAATATTCGTTTTATACGATGGAAAAACAGTTTTATTTATTTTGTATTTAATGCTTCTGGCGTTGACTTCTAAGGCCCTAACTATTCCATCTGGTCGAGCAACGCCCTAGAGTGAAGCCTAGGTTGCCCGGAACGTAGAAATGACCATAACTTCCACACTGGTTGCAGTTATTCGTTTTATACGATGGAAAAGCTGTTGTATTTATATCGTATTTTATGCTTCTGGCGTTGACTTCTAAGGACCTAACTATTCGATCTGGTGGAGAAACGCCCTAGAGTGAAGCCTAGGTTGCGCGGAACGTAGAAATGACCATAACGTTCACACTGGTAGCAATTATTCGTTTTATACGATGGAAAAACTGTTTAATTTATTTTGTATTTTATGCTTCTGGCGTTGACTTCTAAGGACTTAACTATTCGATCTGGTAGAGCAACGCACTAGGGTGAAGCCTAGGTTGCGCGGAATGTAGAAATGACCATAACGTTCACACTGGTAGCAATTATTCGGTTTAAACGATGGAAAAACAGTTTTATTTATTTTGTATTTTATGCTTCTGGCGTTGACTTCTAAGGCCCTAACTATTCGATCTGGTGGAGCAACGCCCTAGAGTGAAGCCTAGGTTGCCCGGAACGGAGAAATGACCATAACTTTCACACCGGTAGCAATTATTCGGTTTATACGATGGAAAAACTGTTCTATTTATTTTGTATTTTATGCTTCGGGCGTTGACTTCTAAGGCCCTAACTATTCAATCTGTTGGTGCAACGACCAAGGGTGAAGCCTATGTTGCCCGGAAAGTAGAAATGACGTTAACTTTCATACTGGTTGCAATTATTCGTTTTATACGATGGAAAAACTGTTTTATTTATTTTGTATTTTATGCTTCGGGCGTTGACTTCTAAGGCCCTAACTATTCGATCTGGTGGCGCAACGCCCTCGAGTGAAGCCTAGGTTGCCCGGAAAGTAGAAATGACGTTGACTTTCATACTGGTTGCAATTATTCGTTTTATACGATGGAAAAACTGTTTTAGTTATTTTGTATTTTGTGCTTCGGGCGTTGACTTCTAAGGCCCTAACTATTCGATCCGGCGGCGCAACGCCCTAGAGGGAAGCCTATGCTGCCCGGAACGTAGAAATCACCATAACTTTCACACTGGTTGCTATTATTCGTTTTAGACGATGGAAAAACTGTTATATTTATATTGTATTTTATGCTTCTGGCGTTGACCTCTTAGGCCCTAACTGTTCGATCTGGTGGAACAACGTCCTAGGGTGAAGCCTAGGATGCCCGGAAAGTAGAAATGACCATAATTTTCACACTGGTTGCAATTATTCGTTTTATACGATGGAAAAGCTGTTGCATCTTTATTGTATTTTATTCATCTGGGGTTGACTTCGAAGGCCCTAGCTATTAGATGTGGTGGAGCAACGCCCTAGAGTGACGCCTAGGTTGCCCGGAACGTAGAAATGACCATTACTATCACAATGTTTGCAATTATACATTTTATACGATGGAAAACCTTTTGTACTTATATTGTATCTTATTCTTCTGGCGTTGACTTCTTAGGCGCTAATTATTCGATCTGGTGGAACAACGCCCTAGAGTGAGGACTAGGTTGCCCGGTACATGGAAATGACCATTACTTTCACACTGTTTGCAGTTACTCCTGTTATACGATGGAAAAACTTTTGCATCTTTATTGTATTTTATGCTTCTGGCGTTGACTTCTAAGGCCCTAGCTATTCGATTTGGTGGAGCAACCCCCGAGAGTGGGGCCTAGGTTGCCCGGTACATGGAAATGACAATTACTTTCACACTGTTTGCAAATATACATTATATACAAAGGAAAATCTGTTGTATTAATGTTGTATTTTATGCTTCTGGCGTTGACTTCTTAGGCCCTAACTATTTGATCCGGTGGCGCAACGCCCCAGAGTGAAGCCTAGGTTGCCCGGAACGTAGAAATGACCATAACATTCACACTGGTTGCAATTATTCATTTTATACGATGGAAAAGCATTTGTACTTATATTGTATTTTATTCTTCTGGCGTTGACATCTTAGGCCCTAGCTATTCGATCTGGTGGAATAACGCCCTAGAGTGAAGACTTGGTTGCCCGGAACATGGAAATGACCATTACTTTCACACTGTTTGCAGTTATTCCTGTTATACGATGGAAAAACTTTTGCATCTTTATATTATTTTATGCTTCGGGCGTTGACTTCTAAGGCCCTAACTATTCAATCTGTTGGAGCAACGCCCTAGGGTGAAGCCTAGGTTGCCCGGAACGTAGAAATGATGTTAACTTTCATACTGGTTGCAATTATTCGTTTTATACGATGGAAAAACTGTTGTATTTATATTGTGTTTTAGGCTTCGGGCATTGACCTCTAAGGCCCTAACTACTCAATCTGTTTTAGCAACGCCCTAGGGTGAAGCCTAGATTGCCCGGAAAGTAGAAATGACCATAACTTTAATCCTGGTTGCAATTATTCGTTTTATATGATGGAAAATCTGTTGTATTTATATAGTGTTTTATGCTTCTGGCGTTGACTTCTTGGGCCCTAACTATTCCATCTGGTGGATCAACGCCCTAGAGTGCAGCCAGGTTGCCCGGAACGGAGAAATGACCATAACTTTCACACTGTTTGCAGTTATTCCTGTTATACGATGGAAAAACTTTTGCATCTTTATTGTACTTTATGCTTCAGGCGTTGACTTCTAAGGCCCTAGCTATTCGATTTGGTGGAGCAACGCCCGAGAGTGAAGCCTAGGTTGCCCGGAACGTAGAAATGACAATAACTTTCACACTGGTTGCTATCATTCGTCTTATACGATGGAAAAGCTGTTGTATTTATATCGTATTTTATGCTTCTGGCGTTGACTTCTTAGGCTCTAACTATTCCATCTGGTGGAACAACGCCCTAGGGTGAAGCCTAGGTTGCGCGGAACGTAGAAATGACCATAACTTTCACACTGGTAGCAATTATTCGTTTTATACGATGGAAAAAATGTTTTATTTATTTTGTATTTTATGCTTCTGGCGTTGACTTCTAAGGCCCTAACTACTCGATCTGGTGGAGCAACGCCCTAGAGTGAAGTCTAGGTTGCCCGGAAAGTAGAAATGACCATAACTTTCATCCTGGTTGCAATTATTCGTTTTATATGATGGAAAAACTGTTGTATTTATATAGTGTTTTATGCTTCTGGCGTTGACTTCTTAGGCCCTAACTATTTGATCTGGTGGAGCACCGCCCTAGGGAGAAGCCTAGGTTTCCCGGAACGTAGAAAAGACCATTACCTTCACACTGGTTGCAATTATTCGTATATACGATGGAAAAACCGTTTTATTTATTTTGTATTTTATGCTTCGGGCGTTGACTTCTAAGGCCTTAACTATTCAATCTGTTGGTGCAACGCCCTAGGGTGAAGCCTAGATTGCCCGGAAAGTAGAAATGATGTTAACTTTCATACTGGTTGCAATTATTCGTTTTATGCGATGGAAAAACTGTTGTATTTATATTGTATTTTAGGCTTCGGGCATTGACCTCTAAGGCCCTAACTACTCAATCTGTTTTAGCAACGCCCTAGGGTGAAGCCTAGGTTGCCCGGAAAGTAGAAATGACCATAACTTTAATCCTGGTTGCAATTATTCGTTTTATATGATGGAAAAACTATTGTATTTATATAGTGTTTTATGCTTCTGGCGTTGATTTCTTGGGCCCTAACTATTCCATCTGGTGGAACAACGCCGTAGAGTGCATCCAGGTTGCCCGGAACGGAGAAATGACCATAACTTTCACACTGTTTGCAGTTATTCCTGTTATACGATGGAAAAACTTTTGCATTTTTATTGTACTTTATGCTTCAGGCGTTGACTTCTAAGGCCCTAGCTATTCGATTTGGTGGAGCAACGCCCGAGAGTGAAGCCTAGGTTGCCCGGAACGTAGAAATGACAATAACTTTCACACTGGTTGCTATTATTCGTTTTAGACGATGGAAAAACTGTTATATTTATATTGTATTTTATGCTTCTGGCGTTGACCTCTTAGGCCCTAACTGTTCGATCTGGTGGAACAACGTCCTAGGGTGAAGCCTAGGATGCCCGGAAAGTAGAAATGACGTTGACTTTCATACTGGTTGCAATTATTCGTTTTATACGATGGAAAAACTGTTTTAGTTATTTTGTATTTTGTGCTTCGGGCGTTGACTTCTAAGGCCCTAACTATTCGATCTGGCGGCGCAACGCCCTAGAGGGAAGCCTATGCTGCCCGGAACGTAGAAATCACCATAACTTTCACACTGGTTGCTATTATTCGTTTTAGACGATGGAAAAACTGTTATATTTATATTGTATTTTATGCTTCTGGCGTTGACCTCTTAGGCCCTAACTGTTCGATCTGGTGGAACAACGTCCTAGGGTGAAGCCTAGGATGCCCGGAAAGTAGAAATGACCATAATTTTCACACTGGTTGCAATTATTCGTTTTATACGATGGAAAAGCTGTTGCATCTTTATTGTATTTTATTCATCTGGGGTTGACTTCGAAGGCCCTAGCTATTAGATGTGGTGGAGCAACGCCCTAGAGTGACGCCTAGGTTGCCCGGAACGTAGAAACGACCATTACTATCACAATGTTTGCAATTATACATTTTATACGATGGAAAAGCTTTTGTACATATATTGTATCTTATTCTTCTGGCGTTGACTTCTTAGGCGCTAATTATTCGATCTGGTGGAACAACGCCCTAGAGTGAAGACTAGGTTGCCCGGTACATGGAAATGACCATTACTTTCACACTGTTTGCAGTTACTCCTGTTATACGATGGAAAAACTTTTGCATCTTTATTGTATTTTATGCTTCTGGCGTTGACTTCTAAGGCCCTAGCTATTCGATTTGGTGGAGCAACCCCCGAGAGTGGGGCCTAGGTTGCCCGGTACATGGAAATGACCATTACTTTCACACTGTTTGCAAATATACATTATATACAATGGAAAATCTGTTGTATTAATGTTGTATTTTATGCTTCTGGCGTTGACTTCTTAGGCCCTAACTATTTGATCCGGTGGCGCAACGCCCCAGAGTGAAGCCTAGGTTGCCCGGAACGTAGAAATGACCATAACATTCACACTGGTTGCAATTATTCATTTTATACGATGGAAAAGCATTTGTACTTATATTGTATTTTATTCTTCTGGCGTTGACATCTTAGGCCCTAGCTATTCGATCTGGTGGAACAACGCCCTAGAGTGAAGACATGGTTGCCCGGAACATGGAAATGACCATTACTTTCACACTGTTTGCAGTTATTCCTGTTATACGATGGAAAAACTTTTGCATCTTTATATCATTTTATGCTTCTGGCGTTGACTTCTAAGGCCCTAGCTATTCGATTTGGTGGAGCAACGCCCGTGAGTGGAGCCTAGGTTGCCCGGTACGTAGAAATGACCATTACTTTTACACTGTTTGCAAATATACATTACATACGATGGAGAATCTGTTGTATTTATGTTGTATTTTATGCTTCTGGCGTTGATTTCTAAGGCCTAATTATTCGATCTGGTGGACCAACGCCCTAGAGTGAAGCCTAGGTTGCCGGGAACGTAGAAATGACCATTACATTCACACTGGTTGAAATTATTCGTCTTATACGATGGAAAAGCTGTTGTATTTATTTCGTATTTTATGCTTCTGGCGTTGACTTCTTAGGCAATAACTATTCCATCTGGTGGAACAACGCCCTTGGGTGAAGCCTAGGTTGCGCGGAACGTAGCAATGACCATAACTTACACACTGGTAGCAATTATTCGTTTTATACGATGGAAAAACTGTTCTACTTATTTTGTATTTTATGCTTCGGGCGTTGACTTCTAAGGCCCTAGCTATTCTATCTGGTCGAGCGACGCCCTAGAGTGAAGCCTAGGTTGCCCGGAACGTAGAAATGACCATAACTTCCACACTGGTTGCAATTATTCGTTTTATACGATTGAAAAGCTGTTGTATTTATATCGTATTTTATGCTTCTGGCGTTGACTTCTTAGGCCCTAACTATTCCATCTGGTGGAACAACGCCCTAGGGTGAAGCCTAGGTTGCGCGGAACGTAGAAATGACCATAACTTTCACACTGGTAGCAATTATTCGTTTTGTACGATGGAAAAAATGTTTTATTTATTTTGTATTTTATGCTTCTGGCGTTGACTTCTAAGGCCCTAACTATTCGATCAGGTGGAGCAACGCCCTAGAGTGAAGCCTAGGTTGCCCGGAAAGTAGAAATGACCATAACTTTCATCCTGGTTGGAATTATTCGTTTTATATGATGGAAAAACTGTTGTATTTATATAGTGTTTTATGCTTCTGGCGTTGACTTCTTAGTCCCTAACTATTCCATCTGGTGGAACAACGCCCTAGGGTGAAGCCTAGGTTGCCTGGAACGTAGAAATGACCATCACTTTCACACGGGTTGCAATTATTCCTGTTATAGGATGGAAAGACTGTTGTATTTTTATTGCATTTTATACTTCAGGCGTTGACTTCTAAGGCCCTAGCTATTCGATCAGGTCGAGCAACGCCCTAGAGTGAAGCCTAGGTTGCCCGGAACGTAGAAATGACCATAACTTCTACACTGGTTGCAATTATTCGTTTTATACGATGGAAAAGCTGTTGTATTTATATCGTATTTTATGCTTCTGGCGTTGACTTCTAAGGACCTAACTATTCGATCTGGTGGAGAAACGCCCTAGAGTGAAGCCTAGGTTGCGCGGAACGTAGAAAAGACCATAACTTTCACACCGGTAGCAATTATTCGTTTTATACGATGGAAATACTGTTCTATTTATTATGTACTTTAGGCTTCGGGAGTTGACACCTAAGGCCCTAACTGTTTGATCTGGTGGAGCAACGCCCTAGAGTGTAGCCTATGTTGCCCGGAACGTAGAAATGACCATAACTTTCACACTGGTTGCTATTATTCGTTTTAGACGATGGAAAAACTGTTATATTTATATTGTATTTGATGCTTCTGGCGTTGACTTCTTAGGCCCTAACTGTTCGACCTGGTGGAGCAACGCCCGTGAGTGGAGCCTAGGTTGCCCGGTACGTTGAAATGACCATTACTTTCACACTGTTTGCAAATATACATTATATACGATGGAGAATCTGTTGTATTTATGTTGTATTTTATGCTTCTGGCGTTGATTTCTAAGGTCCTAATTATTTGATCTGGTGGAGCAACGCCCTAGAGTGAAGCCTAGGTTGCCGGGAACGGAGAAATGACCATTACATTCACACTGGTTGCAATTATTCGTCTTATACGATGGAAAGGCTGTTGTATTTATATCGTATTTTATGCTTCTGGCGTTGACTTCTTAGGCTCTAACTATTCCATCTGGTGGAACAACGCCCTAGGGTGAAGCCTAGGTTGCGCGGAACGTAGAAATGACCATAACTTTCACACTGGTAGCAATTATTCGTTTTATACGATGGAAAAAATGTTTTATTTATTTTGTATTTTATGCTTCTGGCGTTGACTTCTAAGGCCCTAACTACTCGATCTGGTGGAGCAACGCCCTAGAGTGAAGCCTAGGTTGCCCGGAAAGTAGAAATGACCATAACTTTCATCCTGGTTGCAATTATTCGTTTTATATGATGGAAAAACTGTTGTATTTATATAGTGTTTTATGCTTCTGGCGTTGACTTCTTAGGCCCTAACTATTTGATCTGGTGGAGCACCGCCCTAGGGTGAAGCCTAGGTTTCCCGGAACGTAGAAAAGACCATTACCTTCACACTGGTTGCAATTATTCGTATATACGATGGAAAAACCGTTTTATTTATTTTGTATTTTATGCTTCGGGCGTTGACTTCTAAGGCCTTAACTATTCAATCTGTTGGTGCAACGCCCTAGGGTGAAGCCTAGATTGCCCGGAAAGTAGAAATGATGTTAACTTTCATACTGGTTGCAATTATTCGTTTTATGCGATGGAAAAACTGTTGTATTTATATTGTATTTTAGGCTTCGGGCATTGACCTCTAAGGCCCTAACTACTCAATCTGTTTTAGCAACGCCCTAGGGTGAAGCCTAGGTTGCCCGGAAAGTAGAAATGACCATAACTTTAATCCTGGTTGCAATTATTCGTTTTATATGATGGAAAAACTATTGTATTTATATAGTGTTTTATGCTTCTGGCGTTGATTTCTTGGGCCCTAACTATTCCATCTGGTGGAACAACGCCGTAGAGTGCATCCAGGTTGCCCGGAACGGAGAAATGACCATAACTTTCACACTGTTTGCAGTTATTCCTGTTATACGATGGAAAAACTTTTGCATTTTTATTGTACTTTATGCTTCAGGCGTTGACTTCTAAGGCCCTAGCTATTCGATTTGGTGGAGCAACGCCCGAGAGTGAAGCCTAGGTTGCCCGGAACGTAGAAATGACAATAACTTTCACACTGGTTGCTATCATTCGTTTTATACGATGGAAAAACTGTTATATTTATATTGTATTTTATGCTTCTGGCGTTGACTTCTTAGGCCCTAACTGTTCGATCTGGCGGAACAACGTCCTAGGGTGAAGCCTAGGATGCCCGGAAAGTAGAAACGACCATTACATTCACACTGGTTGCAATTATTCGTCTTATACGATGGAAAAGCTGTTGTATTTATATCGTATTTTATGCTTCTGTCGTTGACTTCATAGGCCCTTACTATTCCATCTGGTGGAACAACGCGCTTGGATGAAGCCAAGGTAGCGGGGAACGTAGAAATGTCCATAACTTTCACACTGGTAGCAATTATTCGTTTTATACGATTGAAAAACTGTTTTATTTATTTTGTATTTTATGCTTCTGGCGTTGACTTCTAGGGCCCTAACTATTCGATCTGGTGGAGCAACGCCCTAGAGTGAAGCCTAGGTTGCCCGGAACGGAGAAATGACCATAACTTTCACACCGGAAGCAATTATTCGTTTTATACGATGGTAAAACTGTTCTGTTTATTTTGTATTTTATGCTTCGGGCGTTGACTTCTAAGGCCCTAACTATTCAATCTGTTGGAGCAACGCCCTAGGGTGAAGCCTAGGTTGCCCGGAACGTAGAAATGATGTTAACTTTCATACTGGTTGCAATTATTCGTTTTATACGATGGAAAAACTGTTGTATTTATATTGTGTTTTAGGCTTCGGGCATTGACCTCTAAGGCCCTAACTACTCAATCTGTTTTAGCAACGCCCTAGGGTGAAGCCTAGATTGCCCGGAAAGTAGAAATGACCATAACTTTAATCCTGGTTGCAATTATTCGTTTTATATGATGGAAAAACTGTTGTATTTATATAGTGTTTTATGCTTCTGGCGTTGACTTCTTGGGCCCTAACTATTCCATCTGGTGGATCAACGCCCTAGAGTGCAGCCAGGTTGCCCGGAACGGAGAAATGACCATAACTTTCACACTGTTTGCAGTTATTCCTGTTATACGATGGAAAAACTTTTGCATCTTTATTGTACTTTATGCTTCAGGCGTTGACTTCTAAGGCCCTAGCTATTCGATTTGGTGGAGCAACGCCCGAGAGTGAAGCCTAGGTTGCCCGGAACGTAGAAATGACAATAACTTTCACACTGGTTGCTATCATTCGTCTTATACGATGGAAAAGCTGTTGTATTTATATCGTATTTTATGCTTCTGGCGTTGACTTCTTAGGCTCTAACTATTCCATCTGGTGGAACAACGCCCTAGGGTGAAGCCTAGGTTGCGCGGAACGTAGAAATGACCATAACTTTCACACTGGTAGCAATTATTCGTTTTATACGATGGAAAAAATGTTTTATTTATTTTGTATTTTATGCTTCTGGCGTTGACTTCTAAGGCCCTAACTACTCGATCTGGTGGAGCAACGCCCTAGAGTGAAGCCTAGGTTGCCCGGAAAGTAGAAATGACCATAACTTTCATCCTGGTTGCAATTATTCGTTTTATATGATGGAAAAACTGTTGTATTTATATAGTGTTATATGCTTCTGGCGTTGACTTCTTAGGCCCTAACTATTTGATCTGGTGGAGCACCGCCCTAGGGTGAAGCCTAGGTTTCCCGGAACGTAGAAAAGACCATTACCTTCACACTGGTTGCAATTATTCGTATATACGATGGAAAAACCGTTTTATTTATTTTGTATTTTATGCTTCGGGCGTTGACTTCTAAGGCCTTAACTATTCAATCTGTTGGTGCAACGCCCTAGGGTGAAGCCTAGATTGCCCGGAAAGTAGAAATGATGTTAACTTTCATACTGGTTGCAATTATTCGTTTTATGCGATGGAAAAACTGTTGTACTTATATTGTATTTTAGGCTTCGGGCATTGACCTCTAAGGCCCTAACTACTCAATCTGTTTTAGCAACGCCCTAGGGTGAAGCCTAGGTTGCCCGGAAAGTAGAAATGACCATAACTTTAATCCTGGTTGCAATTATTCGTTTTATATGATGGAAAAACTATTGTATTTATATAGTGTTTTATGCTTTTGGCGTTGATTTCTTGGGCCCTAACTATTCCATCTGGTGGAACAACGCCGTAGAGTGCATCCAGGTTGCCCGGAACGGAGAAATGACCATAACTTCTACACTGGTTGCAATTATTCGTTTTATACGATGGAAAAGCTGTTGTATTTATATCGTATTTTATGCTTCTGGCGTTGACTTCTAAGGACCTAACTATTCGATCTGGTGGAGAAACGCCCTAGAGTGAAGCCTAGGTTGCGCGGAACGTAGAAAAGACCATAACTTTCACACCGGTAGCAATTATTCGTTTTATACGATGGAAATACTGTTCTATTTATTATGTACTTTAGGCTTCGGGAGTTGACACCTAAGGCCCTAACTGTTTGATCTGGTGGAGCAACGCCCTAGAGTGTAGCCTATGTTGCCCGGAACGTAGAAATGACCATAACTTTCACACTGGTTGCTATTATTCGTTTTAGACGATGGAAAAACTGTTATATTTATATTGTATTTGATGCTTCTGGCGTTGACTTCTTAGGCCCTAACTGTTCGACCTGGTGGAGCAACGCCCGTGAGTGGAGCCTAGGTTGCCCGGTACGTTGAAATGACCATTACTTTCACACTGTTTGCAAATATACATTATATACGATGGAGAATCTGTTGTATTTATGTTGTATTTTATGCTTCTGGCGTTGATTTCTAAGGTCCTAATTATTTGATCTGGTGGAGCAACGCCCTAGAGTGAAGCCTAGGTTGCCGGGAACGGAGAAATGACCATTACATTCACACTGGTTGCAATTATTCGTCTTATACGATGGAAAGGCTGTTGTATTTATATCGTATTTTATGCTTCTGGCGTTGACTTCTTAGGCTCTAACTATTCCATCTGGTGGAACAACGCCCTAGGGTGAAGCCTAGGTTGCGCGGAACGTAGAAATGACCATAACTTTCACACTGGTAGCAATTATTCGTTTTATACGATGGAAAAAATGTTTTATTTATTTTGTATTTTATGCTTCTGGCGTTGACTTCTAAGGCCCTAACTACTCGATCTGGTGGAGCAACGCCCTAGAGTGAAGCCTAGGTTGCCCGGAAAGTAGAAATGACCATAACTTTCATCCTGGTTGCAATTATTCGTTTTATATGATGGAAAAACTGTTGTATTTATATAGTGTTTTATGCTTCTGGCGTTGACTTCTTAGGCCCTAACTATTTGATCTGGTGGAGCACCGCCCTAGGGTGAAGCCTAGGTTTCCCGGAACGTAGAAAAGACCATTACCTTCACACTGGTTGCAATTATTCGTATATACGATGGAAAAACCGTTTTATTTATTTTGTATTTTATGCTTCGGGCGTTGACTTCTAAGGCCTTAACTATTCAATCTGTTGGTGCAACGCCCTAGGGTGAAGCCTAGATTGCCCGGAAAGTAGAAATGATGTTAACTTTCATACTGGTTGCAATTATTCGTTTTATGCGATGGAAAAACTGTTGTATTTATATTGTATTTTAGGCTTCGGGCATTGACCTCTAAGGCCCTAACTACTCAATCTGTTTTAGCAACGCCCTAGGGTGAAGCCTAGGTTGCCCGGAAAGTAGAAATGACCATAACTTTAATCCTGGTTGCAATTATTCGTTTTATATGATGGAAAAACTATTGTATTTATATAGTGTTTTATGCTTCTGGCGTTGATTTCTTGAGCCCTAACTATTCCATCTGGTGGAACAACGCCGTAGAGTGCATCCAGGTTGCCCGGAACGGAGAAATGACCATAACTTTCACACTGTTTGCAGTTATTCCTGTTATACGATGGAAAAACTTTTGCATTTTTATTGTACTTTATGCTTCAGGCGTTGACTTCTAAGGCCCTAGCTATTCGATTTGGTGGAGCAACGCCCGAGAGTGAAGCCTAGGTTGCCCGGAACGTAGAAATGACAATAACTTTCACACTGGTTGCTATCATTCGTTTTATACGATGGAAAAACTGTTATATTTATATTGTATTTTATGCTTCTGGCGTTGACTTCTTAGGCCCTAACTGTTCGATCTGGCGGAACAACGTCCTAGGGTGAAGCCTAGGATGCCCGGAAAGTAGAAACGACCATTACATTCACACTGGTTGCAATTATTCGTCTTATACGATGGAAAAGCTGTTGTATTTATATCGTATTTTATGCTTCTGTCGTTGACTTCATAGGCCCTTACTATTCCATCTGGTGGAACAACGCGCTTGGATGAAGCCAAGGTAGCGGGGAACGTAGAAATGTCCATAACTTTCACACTGGTAGCAATTATTCGTTTTGTACGATGGAAAAAATGTTTTATTTATTTTGTATTTTATGCTTCTGGCGTTGACTTCTAAGGCCCTAACTATTCGATCAGGTGGAGCAACGCCCTAGAGTGAAGCCTAGGTTGCCCGGAAAGTAGAAATGACCATAACTTTCATCCTGGTTGGAATTATTCGTTTTATATGATGGAAAAACTGTTGTATTTATATAGTGTTTTATGCTTCTGGCGTTGACTTCTTAGTCCCTAACTATTCCATCTGGTGGAACAACGCCCTAGGGTGAAGCCTAGGTTGCCTGGAACGTAGAAATGACCATCACTTTCACACGGGTTGCAATTATTCCTGTTATAGGATGGAAAGACTGTTGTATTTTTATTGCATTTTATACTTCAGGCGTTGACTTCTAAGGCCCTAGCTATTCGATCAGGTCGAGCAACGCCCTAGAGTGAAGCCTAGGTTGCCCGGAACGTAGAAATGACCATAACTTCTACACTGGTTGCAATTATTCGTTTTATACGATGGAAAAGCTGTTGTATTTATATCGTATTTTATGCTTCTGGCGTTGACTTCTAAGGACCTAACTATTCGATCTGGTGGAGAAACGCCCTAGAGTGAAGCCTAGGTTGCGCGGAACGTAGAAAAGACCATAACTTTCACACCGGTAGCAATTATTCGTTTTATACGATGGAAATACTGTTCTATTTATTATGTACTTTAGGCTTCGGGAGTTGACACCTAAGGCCCTAACTGTTTGATCTGGTGGAGCAACGCCCTAGAGTGTAGCCTATGTTGCCCGGAACGTAGAAATGACCATAACTTTCACACTGGTTGCTATTATTCGTTTTAGACGATGGAAAAACTGTTATATTTATATTGTATTTGATGCTTCTGGCGTTGACTTCTTAGGCCCTAACTGTTCGACCTGGTGGAGCAACGCCCGTGAGTGGAGCCTAGGTTGCCCGGTACGTTGAAATGACCATTACTTTCACACTGTTTGCAAATATACATTATATACGATGGAGAATCTGTTGTATTTATGTTGTATTTTATGCTTCTGGCGTTGATTTCTAAGGTCCTAATTATTTGATCTGGTGGAGCAACGCCCTAGAGTGAAGCCTAGGTTGCCGGGAACGGAGAAATGACCATTACATTCACACTGGTTGCAATTATTCGTCTTATACGATGGAAAGGCTGTTGTATTTATATCGTATTTTATGCTTCTGGCGTTGACTTCTTAGGCTCTAACTATTCCATCTGGTGGAACAACGCCCTAGGGTGAAGCCTAGGTTGCGCGGAACGTAGAAATGACCATAACTTTCACACTGGTAGCAATTATTCGTTTTATACGATGGAAAAAATGTTTTATTTATTTTGTATTTTATGCTTCTGGCGTTGACTTCTAAGGCCCTAACTACTCGATCTGGTGGAGCAACGCCCTAGAGTGAAGCCTAGGTTGCCCGGAAAGTAGAAATGACCATAACTTTCATCCTGGTTGCAATTATTCGTTTTATATGATGGAAAAACTGTTGTATTTATATAGTGTTTTATGCTTCTGGCGTTGACTTCTTAGGCCCTAACTATTTGATCTGGTGGAGCACCGCCCTAGGGTGAAGCCTAGGTTTCCCGGAACGTAGAAAAGACCATTACCTTCACACTGGTTGCAATTATTCGTATATACGATGGAAAAACCGTTTTATTTATTTTGTATTTTATGCTTCGGGCGTTGACTTCTAAGGCCTTAACTATTCAATCTGTTGGTGCAACGCCCTAGGGTGAAGCCTAGATTGCCCGGAAAGTAGAAATGATGTTAACTTTCATACTGGTTGCAATTATTCGTTTTATGCGATGGAAAAACTGTTGTATTTATATTGTATTTTAGGCTTCGGGCATTGACCTCTAAGGCCCTAACTACTCAATCTGTTTTAGCAACGCCCTAGGGTGAAGCCTAGGTTGCCCGGAAAGTAGAAATGACCATAACTTTAATCCTGGTTGCAATTATTCGTTTTATATGATGGAAAAACTATTGTATTTATATAGTGTTTTATGCTTCTGGCGTTGATTTCTTGGGCCCTAACTATTCCATCTGGTGGAACAACGCCGTAGAGTGCATCCAGGTTGCCCGGAACGGAGAAATGACCATAACTTTCACACTGTTTGCAGTTATTCCTGTTATACGATGGAAAAACTTTTGCATTTTTATTGTACTTTATGCTTCAGGCGTTGACTTCTAAGGCCCTAGCTATTCGATTTGGTGGAGCAACGCCCGAGAGTGAAGCCTAGGTTGCCCGGAACGTAGAAATGACAATAACTTTCACACTGGTTGCTATCATTCGTTTTATACGATGGAAAAACTGTTATATTTATATTGTATTTTATGCTTCTGGCGTTGACTTCTTAGGCCCTAACTGTTCGATCTGGCGGAACAACGTCCTAGGGTGAAGCCTAGGATGCCCGGAAAGTAGAAACGACCATTACATTCACACTGGTTGCAATTATTCGTCTTATACGATGGAAAAGCTGTTGTATTTATATCGTATTTTATGCTTCTGTCGTTGACTTCATAGGCCCTTACTATTCCATCTGGTGGAACAACGCGCTTGGATGAAGCCAAGGTAGCGGGGAACGTAGAAATGTCCATAACTTTCACACTGGTAGCAATTATTCGTTTTATACGATTGAAAAACTGTTTTATTTATTTTGTATTTTATGCTTCTGGCGTTGACTTCTAGGGCCCTAACTATTCGATCTGGTGGAGCAACGCCCTAGAGTGAAGCCTAGGTTGCCCGGAACGGAGAAATGACCATAACTTTCACACCGGAAGCAATTATTCGTTTTATACGATGGTAAAACTGTTCTGTTTATTTTGTATTTTATGCTTCGGGCGTTGACTTCTAAGGCCCTAACTATTCAATCTGTTGGAGCAACGCCCTAGGGTGAAGCCTAGGTTGCCCGGAACGTAGAAATGATGTTAACTTTCATACTGGTTGCAATTATTCGTTTTATACGATGGAAAAACTGTTGTATTTATATTGTGTTTTAGGCTTCGGGCATTGACCTCTAAGGCCCTAACTACTCAATCTGTTTTAGCAACGCCCTAGGGTGAAGCCTAGATTGCCCGGAAAGTAGAAATGACCATAACTTTAATCCTGGTTGCAATTATTCGTTTTATATGATGGAAAAACTGTTGTATTTATATAGTGTTTTATGCTTCTGGCGTTGACTTCTTGGGCCCTAACTATTCCATCTGGTGGATCAACGCCCTAGAGTGCAGCCAGGTTGCCCGGAACGGAGAAATGACCATAACTTTCACACTGTTTGCAGTTATTCCTGTTATACGATGGAAAAACTTTTGCATCTTTATTGTACTTTATGCTTCAGGCGTTGACTTCTAAGGCCCTAGCTATTCGATTTGGTGGAGCAACGCCCGAGAGTGAAGCCTAGGTTGCCCGGAACGTAGAAATGACAATAACTTTCACACTGGTTGCTATCATTCGTCTTATACGATGGAAAAGCTGTTGTATTTATATCGTATTTTATGCTTCTGGCGTTGACTTCTTAGGCTCTAACTATTCCATCTGGTGGAACAACGCCCTAGGGTGAAGCCTAGGTTGCGCGGAACGTAGAAATGACCATAACTTTCACACTGGTAGCAATTATTCGTTTTATACGATGGAAAAAATGTTTTATTTATTTTGTATTTTATGCTTCTGGCGTTGACTTCTAAGGCCCTAACTACTCGATCTGGTGGAGCAACGCCCTAGAGTGAAGCCTAGGTTGCCCGGAAAGTAGAAATGACCATAACTTTCATCCTGGTTGCAATTATTCGTTTTATATGATGGAAAAACTGTTGTATTTATATAGTGTTATATGCTTCTGGCGTTGACTTCTTAGGCCCTAACTATTTGATCTGGTGGAGCACCGCCCTAGGGTGAAGCCTAGGTTTCCCGGAACGTAGAAAAGACCATTACCTTCACACTGGTTGCAATTATTCGTATATACGATGGAAAAACCGTTTTATTTATTTTGTATTTTATGCTTCGGGCGTTGACTTCTAAGGCCTTAACTATTCAATCTGTTGGTGCAACGCCCTAGGGTGAAGCCTAGATTGCCCGGAAAGTAGAAATGATGTTAACTTTCATACTGGTTGCAATTATTCGTTTTATGCGATGGAAAAACTGTTGTACTTATATTGTATTTTAGGCTTCGGGCATTGACCTCTAAGGCCCTAACTACTCAATCTGTTTTAGCAACGCCCTAGGGTGAAGCCTAGGTTGCCCGGAAAGTAGAAATGACCATAACTTTAATCCTGGTTGCAATTATTCGTTTTATATGATGGAAAAACTATTGTATTTATATAGTGTTTTATGCTTTTGGCGTTGATTTCTTGGGCCCTAACTATTCCATCTGGTGGAACAACGCCGTAGAGTGCATCCAGGTTGCCCGGAACGGAGAAATGACCATAACTTCTACACTGGTTGCAATTATTCGTTTTATACGATGGAAAAGCTGTTGTATTTATATCGTATTTTATGCTTCTGGCGTTGACTTCTAAGGACCTAACTATTCGATCTGGTGGAGAAACGCCCTAGAGTGAAGCCTAGGTTGCGCGGAACGTAGAAAAGACCATAACTTTCACACCGGTAGCAATTATTCGTTTTATACGATGGAAATACTGTTCTATTTATTATGTACTTTAGGCTTCGGGAGTTGACACCTAAGGCCCTAACTGTTTGATCTGGTGGAGCAACGCCCTAGAGTGTAGCCTATGTTGCCCGGAACGTAGAAATGACCATAACTTTCACACTGGTTGCTATTATTCGTTTTAGACGATGGAAAAACTGTTATATTTATATTGTATTTGATGCTTCTGGCGTTGACTTCTTAGGCCCTAACTGTTCGACCTGGTGGAGCAACGCCCGTGAGTGGAGCCTAGGTTGCCCGGTACGTTGAAATGACCATTACTTTCACACTGTTTGCAAATATACATTATATACGATGGAGAATCTGTTGTATTTATGTTGTATTTTATGCTTCTGGCGTTGATTTCTAAGGTCCTAATTATTTGATCTGGTGGAGCAACGCCCTAGAGTGAAGCCTAGGTTGCCGGGAACGGAGAAATGACCATTACATTCACACTGGTTGCAATTATTCGTCTTATACGATGGAAAGGCTGTTGTATTTATATCGTATTTTATGCTTCTGGCGTTGACTTCTTAGGCTCTAACTATTCCATCTGGTGGAACAACGCCCTAGGGTGAAGCCTAGGTTGCGCGGAACGTAGAAATGACCATAACTTTCACACTGGTAGCAATTATTCGTTTTATACGATGGAAAAAATGTTTTATTTATTTTGTATTTTATGCTTCTGGCGTTGACTTCTAAGGCCCTAACTACTCGATCTGGTGGAGCAACGCCCTAGAGTGAAGCCTAGGTTGCCCGGAAAGTAGAAATGACCATAACTTTCATCCTGGTTGCAATTATTCGTTTTATATGATGGAAAAACTGTTGTATTTATATAGTGTTTTATGCTTCTGGCGTTGACTTCTTAGGCCCTAACTATTTGATCTGGTGGAGCACCGCCCTAGGGTGAAGCCTAGGTTTCCCGGAACGTAGAAAAGACCATTACCTTCACACTGGTTGCAATTATTCGTATATACGATGGAAAAACCGTTTTATTTATTTTGTATTTTATGCTTCGGGCGTTGACTTCTAAGGCCTTAACTATTCAATCTGTTGGTGCAACGCCCTAGGGTGAAGCCTAGATTGCCCGGAAAGTAGAAATGATGTTAACTTTCATACTGGTTGCAATTATTCGTTTTATGCGATGGAAAAACTGTTGTATTTATATTGTATTTTAGGCTTCGGGCATTGACCTCTAAGGCCCTAACTACTCAATCTGTTTTAGCAACGCCCTAGGGTGAAGCCTAGGTTGCCCGGAAAGTAGAAATGACCATAACTTTAATCCTGGTTGCAATTATTCGTTTTATATGATGGAAAAACTATTGTATTTATATAGTGTTTTATGCTTCTGGCGTTGATTTCTTGAGCCCTAACTATTCCATCTGGTGGAACAACGCCGTAGAGTGCATCCAGGTTGCCCGGAACGGAGAAATGACCATAACTTTCACACTGTTTGCAGTTATTCCTGTTATACGATGGAAAAACTTTTGCATTTTTATTGTACTTTATGCTTCAGGCGTTGACTTCTAAGGCCCTAGCTATTCGATTTGGTGGAGCAACGCCCGAGAGTGAAGCCTAGGTTGCCCGGAACGTAGAAATGACAATAACTTTCACACTGGTTGCTATCATTCGTTTTATACGATGGAAAAACTGTTATATTTATATTGTATTTTATGCTTCTGGCGTTGACTTCTTAGGCCCTAACTGTTCGATCTGGCGGAACAACGTCCTAGGGTGAAGCCTAGGATGCCCGGAAAGTAGAAACGACCATTACATTCACACTGGTTGCAATTATTCGTCTTATACGATGGAAAAGCTGTTGTATTTATATCGTATTTTATGCTTCTGTCGTTGACTTCATAGGCCCTTACTATTCCATCTGGTGGAACAACGCGCTTGGATGAAGCCAAGGTAGCGGGGAACGTAGAAATGTCCATAACTTTCACACTGGTAGCAATTATTCGTTTTATACGATTGAAAAACTGTTTTATTTATTTTGTATTTTATGCTTCTGGCGTTGACTTCTAGGGCCCTAACTATTCGATCTGGTGGAGCAACGCCCTAGAGTGAAGCCTAGGTTGCCCGGAACGGAGAAATGACCATAACTTTCACACCGGAAGCAATTATTCGTTTTATACGATGGTAAAACTGTTCTGTTTATTTTGTATTTTATGCTTCGGGCGTTGACTTCTAAGGCCCTAACTATTCAATCTGTTGGAGCAACGCCCTAGGGTGAAGCCTAGGTTGCCCGGAACGTAGAAATGATGTTAACTTTCATACTGGTTGCAATTATTCGTTTTATACGATGGAAAAACTGTTGTATTTATATTGTGTTTTAGGCTTCGGGCATTGACCTCTAAGGCCCTAACTACTCAATCTGTTTTAGCAACGCCCTAGGGTGAAGCCTAGATTGCCCGGAAAGTAGAAATGACCATAACTTTAATCCTGGTTGCAATTATTCGTTTTATATGATGGAAAAACTGTTGTATTTATATAGTGTTTTATGCTTCTGGCGTTGACTTCTTGGGCCCTAACTATTCCATCTGGTGGATCAACGCCCTAGAGTGCAGCCAGGTTGCCCGGAACGGAGAAATGACCATAACTTTCACACTGTTTGCAGTTATTCCTGTTATACGATGGAAAAACTTTTGCATCTTTATTGTACTTTATGCTTCAGGCGTTGACTTCTAAGGCCCTAGCTATTCGATTTGGTGGAGCAACGCCCGAGAGTGAAGCCTAGGTTGCCCGGAACGTAGAAATGACAATAACTTTCACACTGGTTGCTATCATTCGTCTTATACGATGGAAAAGCTGTTGTATTTATATCGTATTTTATGCTTCTGGCGTTGACTTCTTAGGCTCTAACTATTCCATCTGGTGGAACAACGCCCTAGGGTGAAGCCTAGGTTGCGCGGAACGTAGAAATGACCATAACTTTCACACTGGTAGCAATTATTCGTTTTATACGATGGAAAAAATGTTTTATTTATTTTGTATTTTATGCTTCTGGCGTTGACTTCTAAGGCCCTAACTACTCGATCTGGTGGAGCAACGCCCTAGAGTGAAGCCTAGGTTGCCCGGAAAGTAGAAATGACCATAACTTTCATCCTGGTTGCAATTATTCGTTTTATATGATGGAAAAACTGTTGTATTTATATAGTGTTATATGCTTCTGGCGTTGACTTCTTAGGCCCTAACTATTTGATCTGGTGGAGCACCGCCCTAGGGTGAAGCCTAGGTTTCCCGGAACGTAGAAAAGACCATTACCTTCACACTGGTTGCAATTATTCGTATATACGATGGAAAAACCGTTTTATTTATTTTGTATTTTATGCTTCGGGCGTTGACTTCTAAGGCCTTAACTATTCAATCTGTTGGTGCAACGCCCTAGGGTGAAGCCTAGATTGCCCGGAAAGTAGAAATGATGTTAACTTTCATACTGGTTGCAATTATTCGTTTTATGCGATGGAAAAACTGTTGTATTTATATTGTATTTTAGGCTTCGGGCATTGACCTCTAAGGCCCTAACTACTCAATCTGTTTTAGCAACGCCCTAGGGTGAAGCCTAGGTTGCCCGGAAAGTAGAAATGACCATAACTTTAATCCTGGTTGCAATTATTCGTTTTATATGATGGAAAAACTATTGTATTTATATAGTGTTTTATGCTTTTGGCGTTGATTTCTTGGGCCCTAACTATTCCATCTGGTGGAACAACGCTGTAGAGTGCATCCAGGTTGCCCGGAACGGAGAAATGACCATAACTTTCACACTGTTTGCAGTTATTCCTGTTATACGATGGAAAAACTTTTAGCATTTTTATTGTACTTTATGCTTCAGGCGTTGACTTCTAAGGCCCTAGCTATTCGATTTGGTGGAGCAACGCCCGAGAGTAAAGCCTAGGTTGCCCGGAACGTGGAAATGACAATAACTTTCACACTGGTTGCTATCATTCGTCTTATACGATGGAAAAGCTGTTGTATTTATATCGTATTTTATGCTTCTGGCGTTGACTTCTTAGGCTCTAACTATTCCATCTGGTGGAACAACGCGCTTGGGTGAAGCCAAGGTAGCGGGGAACGTAGAAATGTCAATAACTTTCACACTGGTAGCAATTATTCGTTTTATACGATTGAAAAACTGTTTTATTTATTTTGTATTTTATGCTTCTGGCGTTGACTTCTAGGGCCCTAACTATTCGATCTGGTGGAGCAACGCCCTAGAGTGAAGCCTAGGTTGCCCGGAACGGAGAAATGACCATAACTTTCACACCGGAAGCAATTATTCGTTTTATACGATGGTAAAACTGTTCTGTTTATTTTGTATTTTATGCTTCGGGCGTTGACTTCTAAGGCCCTAACTATTCAATCTGTTGGAGCAACGCCCTAGGGTGAAGCCTAGGTTGCCCGGAACGTAGAAATGATGTTAACTTTCATACTGGTTGCAATTATTCGTTTTATACGATGGAAAAACTGTTGTATTTATATTGTGTTTTAGGCTTCGGGCATTGACCTCTAAGGCCCTAACTACTCAATCTGTTTTAGCAACGCCCTAGGGTGAAGCCTAGATTGCCCGGAAAGTAGAAATGACCATAACTTTAATCCTGGTTGCAATTATTCGTTTTATATGATGGAAAAACTGTTGTATTTATATAGTGTTTTATGCTTCTGGCGTTGACTTCTTGGGCCCTAACTATTCCATCTGGTGGATCAACGCCCTAGAGTGCAGCCAGGTTGCCCGGAACGGAGAAATGACCATAACTTTCACACTGTTTGCAGTTATTCCTGTTATACGATGGAAAAACTTTTGCATCTTTATTGTACTTTATGCTTCAGGCGTTGACTTCTAAGGCCCTAGCTATTCGATTTGGTGGAGCAACGCCCGAGAGTGAAGCCTAGGTTGCCCGGAACGTAGAAATGACAATAACTTTCACACTGGTTGCTATCATTCGTCTTATACGATGGAAAAGCTGTTGTATTTATATCGTATTTTATGCTTCTGGCGTTGACTTCTTAGGCTCTAACTATTCCATCTGGTGGAACAACGCCCTAGGGTGAAGCCTAGGTTGCGCGGAACGTAGAAATGACCATAACTTTCACACTGGTAGCAATTATTCGTTTTATACGATGGAAAAAATGTTTTATTTATTTTGTATTTTATGCTTCTGGCGTTGACTTCTAAGGCCCTAACTACTCGATCTGGTGGAGCAACGCCCTAGAGTGAAGCCTAGGTTGCCCGGAAAGTAGAAATGACCATAACTTTCATCCTGGTTGCAATTATTCGTTTTATATGATGGAAAAACTGTTGTATTTATATAGTGTTATATGCTTCTGGCGTTGACTTCTTAGGCCCTAACTATTTGATCTGGTGGAGCACCGCCCTAGGGTGAAGCCTAGGTTTCCCGGAACGTAGAAAAGACCATTACCTTCACACTGGTTGCAATTATTCGTATATACGATGGAAAAACCGTTTTATTTATTTTGTATTTTATGCTTCGGGCGTTGACTTCTAAGGCCTTAACTATTCAATCTGTTGGTGCAACGCCCTAGGGTGAAGCCTAGATTGCCCGGAAAGTAGAAATGATGTTAACTTTCATACTGGTTGCAATTATTCGTTTTATGCGATGGAAAAACTGTTGTATTTATATTGTATTTTAGGCTTCGGGCATTGACCTCTAAGGCCCTAACTACTCAATCTGTTTTAGCAACGCCCTAGGGTGAAGCCTAGGTTGCCCGGAAAGTAGAAATGACCATAACTTTAATCCTGGTTGCAATTATTCGTTTTATATGATGGAAAAACTATTGTATTTATATAGTGTTTTATGCTTTTGGCGTTGATTTCTTGGGCCCTAACTATTCCATCTGGTGGAACAACGCCGTAGAGTGCATCCAGGTTGCCCGGAACGGAGAAATGACCATAACTTTCACACTGTTTGCAGTTATTCCTGTTATACGATGGAAAAACTTTTAGCATTTTTATTGTACTTTATGCTTCAGGCGTTGACTTCTAAGGCCCTAGCTATTCGATTTGGTGGAGCAACGCCCGAGAGTGAAGCCTAGGTTGCCCGGAACGTGGAAATGACAATAACTTTCACACTGGTTGCTATCATTCGTCTTATACGATGGAAAAGCTGTTGTATTTATATCGTATTTTATGCTTCTGGCGTTGACTTCTTAGGCTCTAACTATTCCATCTGGTGGAACAACGCGCTTGGGTGAAGCCAAGGTAGCGGGGAACGTAGAAATGTCCATAACTTTCACACTGGTAGCAATTATTCGTTTTATACGATTGAAAAACTGTTTTATTTATTTTGTATTTTATGCTTCTGGCGTTGACTTCTAGGGCCCTAACTATTCGATCTGGTGGAGCAACGCCGTAGAGTGAAGCCTAGGTTGCCCGGAACGGAGAAATGACCATAACTTTCACACCGGAAGCAATTATTCGTTTTATACGATGGTAAAACTGTTCTGTTTATTTTGTATTTTATGCTTCGGGCGTTGACTTCTAAGGCCCTAACTATTCAATCTGTTGGAGCAACGCCCTAGGGTGAAGCCTAGGTTGCCCGGAACGTAGAAATGATGTTAACTTTCATACTGGTTGCAATTATTCGTTTTATACGATGGAAAAACTGTTGTATTTATATTGTGTTTTAGGCTTCGGGCATTGACCTCTAAGGCCCTAACTACTCAATCTGTTTTAGCAACGCCCTAGGGTGAAGCCTAGATTGCCCGGAAAGTAGAAATGACCATAACTTTAATCCTGGTTGCAATTATTCGTTTTATATGATGGAAAAACTATTGTATTTATATAGTGTTTTATGCTTCTGGCGTTGATTTCTTGGGCCCTAACTATTCCATCTGGTGGAACAACGCCGTAGAGTGCATCCAGGTTGCCCGGAACGGAGAAATGACCATAACTTTCACACTGTTTGCAGTTATTCCTGTTATACGATGGAAAAACTTTTGCATTTTTATTGTACTTTATGCTTCAGGCGTTGACTTCTAAGGCCCTAGCTATTCGATTTGGTGGAGCAACGCCCGAGAGTGAAGCCTAGGTTGCCCGGAACGTAGAAATGACAATAACTTTCACACTGGTTGCTATCATTCGTTTTATACGATGGAAAAACTGTTATATTTATATTGTATTTTATGCTTCTGGCGTTGACTTCTTAGGCCCTAACTGTTCGATCTGGCGGAACAACGTCCTAGGGTGAAGCCTAGGATGCCCGGAAAGTAGAAACGACCATTACATTCACACTGGTTGCAATTATTCGTCTTATACGATGGAAAAGCTGTTGTATTTATATCGTATTTTATGCTTCTGTCGTTGACTTCTTAGGCCCTTACTATTCCATCTGGTGGAACAACGCGCTTGGATGAAGCCAAGGTAGCGGGGAACGTAGAAATGTCCATAACTTTCACACTGGTAGCAATTATTCGTTTTATACGATTGAAAAACTGTTTTATTTATTTTGTATTTTATGCTTCTGGCGTTGACTTCTAGGGCCCTAACTATTCGATCTGGTGGAGCAACGCCCTAGAGTGAAGCCTAGGCTGCCCGGAACGGAGAAATGACCATAACTTTCACACCGGAAGCAATTATTCGTTTTATACGATGGAATAGCTGGTCTATTTATATCATATTTTATGCTTCTGGCGTTGACTTCTTAGGCCCTAACTATTCCATCTGGTGGAACAGCGCCCTCGGGTGAAGCCTAGGTTGCGCGGAACGTAGAAATGACCTTAACTTTCACACTGGTAGCAATTATTCGTTTTATACGATGGAAAAACTGTTCTATTTATTTTGTATTTTATGCTACGGGCGTTGACTCCTAAGGCCATAACTATTCAATCTGTTGGTGCAACGCCCATGGGTGAAGCCTATGTTGCCCGGAATGTAGAAATGACGTTAACTTTCATACTGGTTCCAATTATTCGTTTTATACGATGGAAAAGCTGTTTTATTTATTTTGTATTTTATGCTTCTGGCGTTGACTTCTTATGCCCTAACTATTCCCTCTGGCGGATCAACGCCCTAGAGTGAAACCTACGTTGCCCGCAACGTAGAAATGACTATTACTTTCACACTGGTTGCAATTATTCGTTTTATACGATGGAAAAGCTGATTCATTTATTTTGTATTGTATGCTTCGGGCGTTGACTCCTAAGGCCCTAACTATTCGATCTGGTGGAACAACGCCCTAGGGTCAAGACTAGGGTGCGCGGAACGTTGAAATGACCATAAGTTTCACACTGGTAGCAATTATTCGTTTTATACGATGGAAAAACTGTTTTATTTATTTTGTATTTTATGCTTCGGGCGTTGACTTCTACGGCCCTAGCTATTCGATGTGGTCGAGCAACGCCCTAGAGTGAAGCCTAGGTTGCCCGGAACGTAGAAATGACCATAACTTCCACACTGGTTGCAATTATTCGTTTTATACGATGGAAAAGCTGTTGTATTTATATCGTATTTTATGCTTCTGGCGTTGACATCTTAGGCCCTAACTATTCCATCTGGTGGAACAACGCCGTCGGGTGAAGCCTAGGTTGCGCGGAACGCAGCAATGACCATAACCTTCACACTGGTAGCAATTATTCGTTTTATACGATGGAAAAACTGTTCTATTTATTTTGTATTTTGTGCTTCGGACGTTGACTTCTAAGGCCCTAACTGTTTGATGTGGTGGAGCAACGCCCTAGAGTGAAGCCTATGTTGCCTGGAACGCAGAAATGACCATAACTTTCACACTGGTTGCTATTATACGTTTTAGACGATGGAAAAACTGTTATATTTATATTGTATTTGATGCTTCTGGCGTTGACTTCTTAGGCCCTAGCTGTTCGATCTGGTGGAACAACGCCCTAGGGTGAAGCCTAGGTTGCCCGGACGGTAGAAATGACCATAACTTTCACACTGGTTGCAATTATTCGTTTTATACGATGGAAAAGCTGTGGCACGTTTATTGTATTTTATTCATCTGCGGTTGACTTCTAAGGCCGTAGCTATTAGATGTGTTGGAGCAACGCCCTAGAGTGGAGACTTGGTTGCCCGGAACGTAGAAATGACCATTACATTCACACTGGTTGCAATTATTCGTCTTTACGATGGAAAAGCCGTTGTATTTATATCGTATTTTATGCTTCTGGCGTTGACTTCTTAGGCCCTAACTATTCCATCTGGTCGAACAACGCCCTTGGGTGAAGCCTAGGTTGCGCGGAACGTAGCAATGACCATAACTTTCACACTGGTAGCAATTATTCGTTTTATACGATGGAAAAACAGTTTTATTTATTTTGTATTTTATGCTTCTGGCGTTGACTTCTAAAGCCCTAACTATTCGATCTGGTGGAGCAGCGCCCTAGAGTGAAGCCTAGGTTGCCCGGAACGGAGAAATGACCATAACTTTCACACCGGTAGCAATTATTCGTTTTATACGATGGAAAAACTGTTCTATTTATTTTGTATTTTATGCTTCGGGCGTTGATTTCTAAGGCCCTAACTATTCAGTCTGTTGGTGCAACGACCAAGGGTGAAGCCTATGTTGCCCGGAAAGTAGAAACGACGTTAACTTTCATACTGGTTGCAATTATTCGTTTTATACGATGGAAAAACAGTTTTATTTATTTTGTATTTTATGCTTCGGGCGTTGACTTCTAAGGCCCTAACTATTCGATCTGGTGGCGCAACGCCCTAGAGTGACGCCTAGGTTGCCCGGAACGTAGAAATGACCATTACTTTCACAATGTTTGCAATTATTCATTTTATACGATGGAAAAGCTTTTGTACTTATATTGTATTTTATTCTCCTGGCGCTGACTTCTTAGGCCCTAATTATTCGATCTGGTGGAACAACGCCCTAGAGTGAAGACTAGGTTGCCCGGAACAAGGAAATGACCATTACTTTCACACTGTTTGCAGTTATTCCTGTTATACGATGGAAAAACATTTGCATCTTTATTGTATTTTATGCTTCTGGCGTTGACTTCTAAGGCCCTAGCTATGAGATTTGGTGGAGCAACGCCCGAGAGTGGGGCCTAGGTTGCCCGGTACATAGAAATGACCATTACTTTCACACTGTTTGCAAATATACATTATATACGATGGAAAATCTGTTGTATTTATGTCGTATTTTACGCTTCTGGCGTTGACTTCTTAGGCCCTAACCATTTGATCTTGTGGAGCACCGCCCTAGAGTGAAGCCTAGGTTGCTCGGAATGTAGAAAAGACCATTACCTTCACACTGGTTGCAATTATTCGTTTTATACGATGGAAAAACTGTTCTATTTATTTTGTATTTTATGCTTCGGGCGTTGACTTCTAAGGCCCTAACTATTCCCTCTGGCGGATCAACGCCCTAGAGTGAAGCCTAGATTGCCCGGAACGTAGAAATGACCATAACTTCCACACTGGTTGCAATTACTTGTTTTATACGATGGAAAAGCTGTTGTATTTATATCGTATTTTATGCTTCTGGCGTTGACCTCTTAGGCCCTAACTATTCCATCTGGTGGAACAACGCCGTCGGGTGAAGCATAGGTTGCGCGGAACGTAGAAATGACCTTAACTTTCACACTGGTAGCAATTGTTCGTTTTATACGATGGAAAAACTGTTCTATTTATTTTGTATTTTATGCTACGGGCGTTGACTCCTAAGGTCATAACTATTCAATCTGTTGGTGCAACGCCCATGGGTGAAGCCTATGTTGCCAGGAATGTAGAAATGACGTTAACTTTCATACTGGTTCCAATTATTCGTTTTATACGATGGAAAAGCTGTTTTATTTATTTTGTATTTTATGCTTCTGGCGCTGACTTCTTATGCCCTAACTATTCCCTCTGGCGGATCAACGCCCTAGAGTGAAACCTACGTTGCCCGCAACGTAGAAATGACTATTACTTTCACACTGGTTGCAATTATTCGTTTTATACGATGGAAAAGCTGATTCATTTATTTTGTATTTTATGCTTCGGGCGTTGACACCTAAGGCCCTAACTATTCGATCTGGTGGAACAACGCCCTAGGGTCAAGCCTAGGGTGCGCGGAACGTTGAAATGACCATAAGTTTCACACTGGTAGCAATTATTCGTTTTATACGATGGAAAAACTGTTTTATTTATTTTGTATTTTATGCTTCTGGCGTTGACTTCTTATGCCCTAACTATTCCCTCCGGCGGATCAACGCCCTAGAGTGAAACCTACGTTGCCCGGAACGTAGAAATGACTATTACTTTCACACTGGTTGCAATTATTCGTTTTATACGATGGAAAAGCTGTTCCATTTATTTTGCGTTTTATGCTTCGGGCGTTGACTTCTAAGGCCCTAACTATTCCATCTGGTGGAACAACGCCCTAGGGTGAAGCCTAGGTTGCCTGGAACGTAGAAATGACCATCACTTTCACACGGGTTGCAATTATTCCTCTTATAGGATGGCAGGACTGTTGCATTTTTATTGTATTTTATACTTCAGGCGTTGACTTCTACGGCCCTAGCTATTCGATCTGGTCGAGCAACGCCCTAGAGTGAAGCCTAGGTTGCCCGGAACGTAGAAATGACCATAACTTCCACACTGGTTGCAATTATTCGTTTTATACGATGGAAAAGCTGTTGTATTTATATCGTATTTTATGCTTCTGGCGTTGACCTCTTAGGCCCTAACTATTCCATCTGGTGGAACAACGCCGTCGGGTGAAGCCTAGGTTGCGCGGAACGCAGCAATGACCATAACCTTCACACTGGTAGCAATTATTCGTTTTATACGATGGAAAAACTGTTCTATTTATTTTGTATTTTGTGCTTCGGACGTTGACTTCTAAGGCCCTAACTGTTTGATGTGGTGGAGCAACGCACTAGAGTGAAGCCTATGTTGCCCGGAACGTAGAAATGACCATAACTTTCACACTGGTTGCTATTATACGTTTTAGACGATGGAAAAACTGTTAAATTTATATTGTATTTGATGCTTCTGGCGTTGACTTCTTAGGCCCTAGCTGTTCGATCTGGTGGAACAACGCCCTAGGGTGAAGCCTAGGTTGCCCGGACGGTAGAAATGACCATAACTTTCACACTGGTTGCAATTATTCGTTTTATTCGATGGAAAAGCTGTGGCACCTTTATTGTATTTTATTCATCTGCGGTTGACTTCTAAGGCCGTAGCTATTAGATGTGTTGGAACAACGCCCTAGAGTGGAGACTTGGTTGCCCGGAACGTAGAAATGACCATTACATTCACACTGGTTGCAATTATTCGTCTTTACGATGGAAAAGCCGTTGTATTTATATCGTATTTTATGCTTCTGGCGTTGACTTCTTAGGCCCTAACTATTCCATCTGGTCGAACAACGCCCTTGGGTGAAGCCTAGGTTGCGCGGAACGTAGCAATGACCATAACTTTCACACTGGTAGCAATTATTCGTTTTATACGATGGAAAAACAGTTTTATTTATTTTGTATTTTATGGTTCTGGCGTTGACTTCTAAAGCCCTAACTATTCGATCTGGTGGAGCAGCGCCCTAGAGTGAAGCTTAGGTTGCCCGGAACGGAGAAATGTCCATAACTTTCACACCGGTAGCAATTATTCGTTTTATACGATGGAAAAGCTGTTCTATTTATTTTGTATTTTATGCTTCGGGCGTTGATTTCTAAGGCTCTAACTATTCAATCTGCTGGTGCAACGACCAAGGGTGAAGCCTATGTTGCCCGGAAAGTAGAAGCGACGTTAACTTTCATACTGGTTGCAATTATTCGTTTTATACGATGGAAAAACAGTTTTATTTATTTTGTATTTTATGCTTCGGGCGTTGACTTCTAAGGCCCTAACTATTCGATCTGGTGGCGCAACGCCCTAGAGTGACGCCTAGGTTGCCCGGAACGTAGAAATGACCATTACTTTCACAATGTTTGCAATTATTCATTTTATACGATGGAAAAGCTTTTGTACTTATATTGTATTTTATTCTCCTGGCGTTGACTTCTTAGGCCCTAATTATTCGATCTGGTGGAACAACGCCCTAGAGTGAAGACTAGGTTGCCCGGAACAAGGAAATGACCATTACTTTCACACTGTTTGCAGTTATTCCTGTTATACGATGGAAAAACATTTGCATCTTTATTGTATTTTATGCTTCTGGCGTTGACTTCTAAGGCCCTAGCTATTAGATTTGGTGGAGCAACGCCCGAGAGTGGGGCCTAGGTTGCCCGGTACATAGAAATGACCATTACTTTCACACTGTTTGCAAATATACATTATATACGATGGAAAATCTGTTGTATTTATGTCGTATTTTACGCTTCTGGCGTTGACTTCTTAGGCCCTAACCATTTGATCTTGTGGAGCACCGCCCTAGAGTGAAGCCTAGGTTGCTCAGAATGTAGAAAAGACCATTACCTTCACACTGGTTGCAATTATTCGTTTTATACGATGGAAAAACTGTTCTATTTATTTTCTATTTTATGCTTCGGGCGTTGACTTCTAAGGCCCTAACTATTCAATCTGTTGGTGCAACGCCCAAGGGTGAAGCCTATGTTTCCCGGAAAGTAGAAATGACGTTAACTTTCATACTGGTTGCAATTATTCGTTTTATACGATGGAAAAACTGTTTTAGTTGTTTTGTATTTTGTGCTTCGGACGTTGACTTCTAAGGCCCTAACTATTCGATCTGGTGGCGCAACGCCCTAGAGTGAAGCCTAGGTTGCCCGGAACGTAGAAATGACCATAACTTTCACACTGGTTGCTATCATTCGTTTTATACGATGGAAAAACTGTTATATTTATATTGTATTTTATGCTTCTGGCGTTGACTTCTTAGACCCTAACTATTCGATCTGGTGGCGCAACGCCCTAGGGTGAAGCCTAGAATGCCCGGAAAGTAGAAATGACCATTACATTCACACTGGTTGCAATTATTCGTCTTATACGATGGAAAAGCTGTTGTATTTATATCGTATTTTATGCTTCTGGCGTTGACTTCTTAGGCCCTAACTATTCCATCTGGTGGAACAACGCGCTTGGGTGAAGCCAAGGTAGCGGGGAACGTAGAAATGTCCATAACCTTCACACTGGTAGCAATTATTCGTTTTATACGATTGAAAAGCTGTTTTATTTATTTTGTATTTTATGCTTCTGGCGTTGACTTCTAGGGCCCTAACTATTCGATCTGGTGGAGCAACGCCCGAGAGTGAAGCCTTGGTTGCCCGGAACGGAGAAATGACCATAACTTTCACACCGGTAGCAATTATTCGTTTTATACGATGGTAAAACTGTTCTGTTTATTTTGTATTTTATGCTTCGGGCGTTGACTTCTAAGGCCCAAACTATTCAATCTGTTGGTGCAACGCCCTAGGGTGAAGCCTAGGTTGCCCGGAAAGTAGAAACGATGTTAGCTTTCATACTGGTTGCAATTATTCGTTTTATACGATGGAAAAACTGTTTTAGTTATTTTGTATTTTGTGCTTCGGGCGTTGACTTCTAAGGCCCTAACTATTCGATCTGGTGGCGCAACGCCCTAGAGTGAAGCCTAGGTTGCCCGGAACGTAGAAATTACCATAACTTTCACACTGGTTGCTATCATTCGTTTTATACGATGGAAAAGCTGTTGCATCTTAATTGTATTATACTCATCTGGGGTTGACTTCTAAGGCCGTAGCTATTAGATGTGGTGGAGCAACGCCCTGGAGTGACGCCTAGGTTGCCCGGAACGTAGAAATGACCATCACTTTCACAATGCTTGCAATTATTCATTTTATACGATGGAACAGCTTTTGTACTTATATTGTATTTTATTCTTCTGGCATCGACTTCTTATGCCCTAACTATTCGATCTAGTGGAACAACGCCCTAGAGTGAAGACTTGGTTTCCCGGAACATGAAAATGACCATTACTTTCACACTGTTTGCAGTTATTCCTGTTATACGCTGGAAAAACTTTTGCATCTTTATTGTATTTTATGCTTCTGGCGTTGACTTCTAAGGGCCTAGCTATTCGATTTGGTGGAGCAACTCCCGAGAGTGAAGCCTAGGTTGCCCGGAACGTAGAAATGACAATTACATTCACACTGGTTGCAATTATTCGTCTTATACGATGGAAAGGCTGTTGTATTTATATCGTATTTTATGCTTCTGGCGTTGACTTCTTAGGCCCTAACTATTCCATCTGGTGGAACAACCACTTGGGTGAATCCAAGGTAGCGGGGAACGTAGAAATGTCCATTACTTTCACACTGGTAGCAATTATTCGTTTTATACGATTGAAAAACTGTTTTATTTATTTTGTATTTGATGCTTCTGGCGCCGACTTCTAGGGCCCTAACTATTCGATCTGGTGGAGCAACGCCCTAGAGTGAAGCCTAGGTTGCCCGGAACGGAGAAATGACCATAACTTTCACACCGGTAGGAATTATTCGTTTTATACGATGGAAAAGCTGTTGCATCTTTATAGTATTTTATTCATCTGGGGTTGACTTCTAAGGCCGTAGCTATTAGATGTGGTGGGAAAACGCCCGAGAGTGGGGCCTAGTTAGCCCGGTACATAGAAATGACCATTACTTTCACACTGTTTGCAAATATACATTATATACGATGGAAAATCTGTTGTATTTATGTTGTATTTTATGCTCCTGGCGTTGACTTCTTAGGCCCTAACTATTTGATCTGGTGGAGCACCGCCCTAGGGTGAAGCCTAGGTTGCCCGGAACGTAGAAAAGACCATTACCTTCACACTGGTTGCAATTATTCGTTTTATACGATGGAAAAACTGTTTTATTTATTTTGTATTTTATGCTTCGGGCGTTGACTTCTAAGGCCCTAACTATTCAATCTGTTGGTGCAACGCCCAGGGGTGAAGCCTATGTTGCCCGGAAAGTAGAAATGACGTTAACTTTCATTCTGGTTGCAATTATTCGTTTTATACGATGGAAAACCTGTTTTCGTTATTTTGTATTTTGTGCTTCGGACGTTGACTTCTAAGGCCCTAACTATTCGATCTGGTGGCGCAACGCCCTAGAGTGAAGCCTAGGTTGCCCGGAACGTAGAAATGACCATAACTTTCACACTGGATGCTATCATTTGTTTTATACGATGGAAAAACTGTTATATTTATATTGTATTTTATGCTTCTGGCGTTGACTTCTTAGGCCCTAACTGTCCAATCTGGTGGAACCACGTCCTAGGGTGAAGCCTAGAATGCCCGGAAAGTAGAAATGACCATAACTTTCACACTGGTTGCAATTATTCGTTTTATACGATGGAAAAGCTGTTGCATCTTAATTGTATTTTACTCATCTGGGGTTGACTTCTAAGGCCGTAGCTATTAGATGTGCTGGAGCAACGCCCTAGAGTGACGCCTAGGTTGCCCGGAACGTAGAAATGACCATTACATTCACACTGGTTGCAATTATTCGTCTTATACGATGGAAAAGCTGTTGTATTTATATCGTATTTTATGCTTCTGGCGTTGACTTCTTAGGCCCTAACTATTCCATCTGGTGGAACAACGCGCTTGGGTGAAGCCAAGGTAGCGGGGAACGTAGAAATGTCCATAACTTTCACACTGGTAGCAATTATTCGTTTTATACGATTGAAAAACTGTTTTATTTATTTTGTATTTTATGCTTCTGGCGTTGACTTCTAGGGCCCTAACTATTATACCTGGTGGAGCAACGCCCGAGAGTGAAGCCTTGTTTGCCCGGAACGGAGAAATGACCATAACTTTCACACCGGTAGCAATTATTCGTTTTATACGATGGTAAAACTGTTCTGTTTATTTTGTATTTTATGCTTCGGGCGTTGACTTCTAAGGCCCAAACTATTCAATCTGTTGGTGCAACGCCCTAGGGTGAAGCCTAGGTTGCCCGGAAAGTAGAAACGATGTTAACTTTCATACTGGTTGCAATTATTCGTTTTATACGATGGAAAAACTGTTTTAGTTATTTTGTATTTTGTGCTTCGGGCGTTGACTTCTAAGGCCCTAACTATTCGATCTGGTGGCGCAACGCCCTAGAGTGAAGCCTAGGTTGCCCGGAACGTAGAAATTACCATAACTTTCACACTGGTTGCTATCATTCGTTTTATACGATGGAAAAGCTGTTGCATCTTAATTGTATTATACTCATCTGGGGTTGACTTCTAAGGCCGTAGCTATTAGATGTGGTGGAGCAACGCCCTGGAGTGACGCCTAGGTTGCCCGGAACGTAGAAATGACCATCACTTTCACAATGCTTGCAATTATTCATTTTATACGATGGAAAAGCTTTTGTACTTATATTGTATTTTATTCTTCTGGCATCGACTTCTTATTCCCTAACTATTCGATCTAGTGGAACAACGCCCTAGAGTGAAGACTTGGTTTCCCGGAACATGAAAATGACCATTACTTTCACACTGTTTGCAGTTATTCCTGTTATACGCTGGAAAAACTTTTGCATCTTTATTGTATTTTATGCTTCTGGCGTTGACATCTAAGGGCCTAGCTATTCGAATTGGTGGAGCAACTCCCGAGAGTGAAGCCTAGGTTGCCCGGAACGTAGAAATGACAATTACATTCACACTGGTTGCAATTATTCGTCTTATACGATGGAAAGGCTGTTGTATTTATATCGTATTTTATGCTTCTGGCGTTGACTTCTTAGGCCCTAACTATTCCATCTGGTGGAACAACGCGCTTGGGTGAAGCCAAGGTAGCGGGGAACGTAGAAATGTCCATTACTTTCACACTGGTAGCAATTATTCGTTTTATACGATTGAAAAACTGTTTTATTTATCTTGTATTTGATGCTTCTGGCGTTGACTTCTAGGGCCCTAACTATTCGATCTGGTGGAGCAACGCCCTAGAGTGAAGCCTAGGTTGCCCGGAACGGAGAAATGACCATAACTTTCACACCGGTAGCAATTATTCGTTTTATACGATGGCAAAACTGTTCTGTTTATTTTGTATTTTATGCTTCGGGCGTTGACTTCTAAGGGCCTAGCTATTCGATTTGGTGGAGCAACTCCCGAGAGTGAAGCCTAGGTTGCCCGGAACGTAGAAATGACCATCACTTTCACACGGGTTGCAATTATTCCTGTTATAGGATGGAAAGACTGTTGTATTTTTATTGTATTTTATACTTCAGGCGTTGACTTCTAAGGCCCTAGCTATTCGATCTGGTCGAGCAACGCCCTAGAGTGAAGCCTAGGTTGACCGGAACGTAGAAATGACCATAACTTCCACACTGGTTGCAATTATTCGTTTTACACGATGGAATAGCTGGTCTATTTATATCGTATTTTATGCTTCTGGCGTTGACTTCTTAGGCCCTAACTGTTCCATCTGGTGGAACAACTCCCTCGGGTGAAGCCTAGGTTGCGCGGAACGTAGAAATGGCCTTAACTTTCACACTGGTAGCAATTATTCGTTTTATACGATGGAAAAGCTGTTCTATTTATTTTGTATTTTATGCTACGGGCGTTGACTCCTAAGGCCATAACTATTCAATCTGTTGGTGCAACGCCCAAGGGTGAAGCCTATGTTGCCCGGAATGTAGAAATGACGTTAACTTTCATACTGGTTCCAATTATTCGTTTTATACGATGGAAAAGCTGTTTTATTTATTTTGTATTTTATGCTTCTGGCGTTGACTTCTTATGCCCTAACTATTCCCTCTGGCGGATCAACGCCCTAGAGTGAAGCCTAGGGTGCCCGGAAAGTAGAAATGACCATAACTTTCACACTGGTTGCAATTATTCGATTTATACGATGGAAAAGCTGTTGCACCTTTATTGTATTTTATTCATCTGGGGTTGACTGCTAAGGCCGTAGCTATTAGATGTGGTGGAACAACGCCCTAGAGTGACGCCTAGGTTGCCCGGGACGTAGAAATGACCATTACTTTCACAATGTTTGCAATTATTCATTTTATACGATGGAAAAGCTTTTGTACTTATATTGTATTTTATTCTCTGGAGTCGACTTCTTAGGCCCTAACTATTCGATCTAGTGGAACAACGCCCTAGAGTGAAGACTTGGTTTCCCGGAACATGGAAATGGCCATTACTTTCACACTGTTTGCAGCTATTCCTGTTATACGATGGAAAGACTTTTGCATCTTTATTGTATTTTATGCTTCTGGCGTTGACTTCTAAAGCCCTAGCTATTCGATTTGGTGGAGCAACGCCCGACAGAGAAGCCTAGGTTGCCCGGAACGTAGAAATGACCATTACATTCACACTGGTTGCAATTATTCGTCTTATACGATGGAAAAGCTGTTGTATTTATATCGTATTTTATGCTTCTCGCGATGACTTCGTAGGCCCTAACTATTCCATCTGGTGGAACAACACTCTTGGGTGAAGCCTATGTAGCCCGGAAAGTAGAAATGACCATAACTTTTATCCTGGTTGCAATTATTCGTTTTATACGATGGAAAAACTGTTTTATTTATTTTGTATTTTATGCTTCTGACGTTGACTTCTAGGGTCCAAACTATTCGATCTGGTGGAGCAACGCCCTAGAGTGAAGGCTAGGTTGCCCGGAACGGAGAAATGACCATAACTTTCACACCGGTAGCAATTATTCGTTTTATACGATGGCAAAACTGTTCTGTTTATTTTGTATTTTATGCTTCGGGCGTTGACTTCTAAGGCCCTAACTATTCAATCTGTTGGTGCAACGCCCTAGGGTGAAGCCTAGGTTGCCCGGAAAGTAGAAATGATGTTAACTTTCATACTGGTTGCAATTATTCGTTTTATACGATGGAAAAACTGTTGTATTTATATTGTATTTTAGGCTTCGGGCATTGACCTCTAAGGCCCTAACTACTCAATCTGTCTTAGCAACGCCCTAGGGTGAAGCCTATGTTGCGCGGAAAGTAGAAATGACCATAACTTTAATCCTGGTTGCAATTATTCGTTCTATATGATGGAAAAACTGTTGTATTTATATTGTATTTTATGCTTCTGGCGTTGACTACTTAGGCCCTAACTGTTCGATCTGGCGGAACAACGTCCTAGGGTGAAGCCTAGGATGCCCGGAAAGTAGAAATGACCATAACTTTCACACTGGTTGCAATTATTCGTTTTATACGATGGAAAAGCTGTGGCATCTTTATTGTATTTTATTCATCTGGGGTTGACTTCTAAGTCCGTAGCTATTAAATGTGGTGGAGCAACGCCCTAGAGTGACGCCCAAGTTGCCCGGAACGTAGAAATGACCATTACCTTCACACTGGTTGCAATTAATCGATTTATACGATGGAAAAACTGTTCTATTTATTTTGTATTTTATGCTTCGGGCGTTGACTTCTAAGACCCTAACTATTCGATCTGGCGGGGCAACGCCCTAGAGCAAAGCCTAGGTTGCCCGGAAAGTAGAAATGACCATAACTTTCATCCTGGTAGCAATTATTCGTTTTATATGATGGAAAAACTGTTGTATTTATATAGGGTTTTATGCTTCTGGCGTTGACTTCTTATGCTCTAACTATTCCCTCTGGCGGATCAACGCCCTAGAGTGAAACCTACGTTGCCCGGAACGTAGAAATGACTATTACTTTCACACTGGTTGCAATTATTCGTTTTATACGATGGAAAAGCTGTTCCATTTATTTTGTATTTTATGCTTCGGGCGTTAACTTCTAAGGCCCTAACTATTCGATCTGGTGGAACAACGCCCTAGGGTGAATCCTAGGTTGCCTGGAACGTAGAAATGACCATCACTTTCACACGGGTTGCAATTATTCCTGTTATAGGATGGAAAGACTGTTGTACTTTTATTGTATTTTATACTTCAGGCGTTGGCTTCTAAGGCCCTAGCTATTCGATCTGGTCGAGAAACGCCATAGAGTGAAACCTAGGTTGCCCGGAACGTAGAAATGACCATAACTTCCACACTGGTTGCAATTATTCGTTTTATACGATGGAAAAGCTGTTGTATTTATATCGTATTTTATGCTTCTGGTGTTGACCTCTTAGGCCCTAACTATTCCATCTGGTGGAACAACGCCGTCGGGTGAAGCCTAGGTTGCCCGGAACGTAGAAAAGACCATTACCTTCACACTGGTTGCAATTATTCGTTTTACACGATGGAAAAACTGTTGCATTTATATTGTATTTTATGCTTCGGGCATTGACCTCTAAGGCCCTAACTACTCAATCTGTTGGAGCAACGACCCAGGGCGAAGCCTATGTTGCCCGGAAAGTAGAAATGACCATAACTTTAATCCTGGTTGCAATTATTCGTTTTATATGATGGAAAAACTGTTGTATTTATATAGTGTTCTATGCTTCTGGCGTTGACTTCTTAGGCCCTAACTATTCCATCTGGTGGAACAACGCCCTTGGGTGAAGCCTAGGCTGCGCGGAACGTAGCAATGACCATAACTTTCACACTGGTAGCAATTCTTCGTTTTATAGGATGGAAAAACTGTTCTATTTATTTTGTATTTTATGCTTCGGGCGTTGACTTCTAAGGCCCTAGCCATTCGATCTGGTCGAGCAACGCCCTAGTGTGAAGCCTAGGTTGCCCGGAACGTAGAAATGACGATAACTTCCACACTGGTTGCAATTATTCGTTTTATACGATGGAAAAGCTGTTGTATTTATATCGCAAGTTAAGCTTCTGGCGTTGACTTCTTAGTCCCTAACTATTCCATCTGTTGGAACAACGCCCTAGGGTGAAGCCTAGGTTGCGCGGAACGTAGAAATGACCATAACTTTCACACTGGTAGCAATTATTCGTTTTATACGATGGAAAAGCTGTTTTATTTACATTGTATTTTATGCTTCTGGCGTTGACTTCTTATGCCCTAACTATTCCCTCTGGCGGATCAACGCCCTAGAGTGAAACCTACGTTGCCCGGAACGTAGAAATGACTATTACTTTCACACTGGTTGCAATTATTCGTTTTATACGATGGAAAAGCTGTTCCATTTATTTTGTATTTTATGCTTCGGGCGTTGACTTCTAAGGCCCTAACTATTCGATCTGGTGGAACAACGCCCTAGGGTGAAGCCTAGGTTGCGCGGAACGTAGAAATGAGCATAACTTTCACACTGGTAGCAATTATTCGTTTTATACGATGGAAAAACTGTTTTATTTATTTTGTATTTTATGCTTCTGGCGTTGACTTCTTATGCCCTAACTATTCCCTCTGGAGGATCAACGCCCTAGAGTGAAACCTACGTTGCCCGGAACGTAGAAATGACTATTACTTTCACACTGGTTGCAATTATTCGTTTTATACGATGGAAAAGCTGTTACATTTATTTTGTATTTGATGCTTCGGGCGTTGACTTCTAAGGCCCTAGCTATTCCTTCTGGTGGAACAGCGCCCTAGGGTGAAGCCTAGGTTGCCTGGAACGTAGAAATGACCATCACTTTCACACGGGTTGCAATTATTCCTGTTATAGGATGGAAAGACTGTTGTACCTTTATTGTATTTTATACTTCAGGCGTTGGCTTCTAAGGCCCTAGCTATTCGATCTGGTCGAGCAACGCCCTAGAGTGAAACCTAGGTTTCCCGGAACGTAGAAATGACCATAACTTCCACACTGGTTGCAATTATTCGTTTTATACGATGGAAAAGCTGTTGTATTTATATCGTATTTTATGCTTCTGGCGTTGACCTCTTAGGCCCTAACTATTCCATCTGGTGGAACAACGCCGTCGGGTGAAGCCTAGGTTGCGCGGAACGTAGAAATGACCATAACTTTCACACTGGTAGCAATTATTCGTTTTATACGATGGTAAAACTGTTTTATTTATTTGGGATTTTATGCTTCCGGCGTTGACTTCTAAGGCCCTAACTATTTGATCTGGTGGAGCACCGCCCTAGAGTGAAGCCTAGGTAGCCCGGAACGTAGAAAAGACCATTACCTTCACACTGGTTGCAATTATTCGTTTTATACGATGGAAAAACTGATCTATTTATTATGTATTTTATGTTTCTGGCGTTGACTTCTTAGGCCCTAACTGTTCGAACTGGTGGAACAACGTCCTAGGGTGAAGCCTAGGATGCCCGGAAAGTAGAAATCACCATAACTTTCACACTGGTTGCAATTATTCGTTTTATACAATGGAAAAGCTGTTGCATCCTTATTGTATTTTATTCATCTGGGGTTGACTTCTAAGGCCGTAGCTATTAGATGTGGTGGAGCAACGCCCTAGAGTGACGCCTAGGTTGCCCGGGACGTAGAAATGACCATTACTTTCACACTGATAGCAATTACTCGTTTTATACGATGGAAAAGCGGTTGCATCTTTATTGTATTTTATTCATCTGGGGTTGTCTTCTAAGGCCGTAGCTATCAGATGTGGTGGAGCAACGCCCGAGAGTGGGGCCTAGGTTGCGCGGTACATAGAAATGACCATTACTTTCACACTGTTTGCAATTATCCATTTTATACGATGGAAAAGCTTTTGTACTTATATTGTATTTTATTCTTCTGGCGTCGACTTCTTAAGCCCTAACTATTCGATCTAGTGGAACAACGCCCTAGAGTGAAGACTTGGTTTCCCGGAACATGGAAATGACCATTACTTTCACACTGTTTGCAGTTATTCTTGTTATACGATGGAAAGACTTTTGCATCTTTATTGCATTTTATGCTTCTGGCGTTGACTTCTAAGGCCCTAGCTATTCGATTTGGTGGAGTAACGCCCGACAGAGAAGCCTGGGTTGCCCGGAACGTAGAAATGGCCATTACATTCACACAGGTTGCAATTATTCGTCTTATACGATGGAAAAGCTGTTGTATTTATATCGTATTTTATGCTTCTCGCGATGACTTCGTAGGCCCTAACTATTCCATCTGGTGGAACAACGCCCTTGGGTGAAGCCTAGGTTGCGCGGAACGAAGAAATGACCATAACTTTCACACTGGTAGCAATTATTCGTTTTATACGATGGAAAAACTGTTTTATTTATTTTGTATTTTATACTTCAGGCGTTGGCTTCTAAGGCCCTAGCTATTCGATCTGGTCGAGCAACGCCCTAGAGTGAAACCTAGGTTTCCCGGAACGTAGAAATGACCATAACTTTCACACAGGTAGCAATTATTCGTTTTATACGATGGAAAAACTGTTTTATTTACTTTGTATTTTATGCTTCTGGCGTTGACTTCTTATGCCCTAACTATTCCCTCTGGAGGATCAACGCGCTAGAGTGAAACTTACGTTGCCCGGAACGTAGAAATGACTATTACTTTCACACTGGTTGCAATTATTCGTTTTATACGATGGAAAAGCTGTTACATTTATTTTGTATTTTATGCTTCGGGCGTTGACTTCTAAGGCCCTAACTATTCCAACTGGTGGAACAACGCCCTAGGGTGAAGCCTAGGTTGCCTGGAACGTAGAAATGACCATCACTTTCACACGGGTTGCAATTATTCCTGTTATAGGATGGAAAGACTGTTGTACTTTTATTGTATTTTATACTTCAGGCGTTGGCTTCTAAGGCCCTAGCTATTCGATCTGGTCGGGCAACGCCCTAGAGTGAAGCCTAGGTTGCCCGGAACGTAGAAATGACCATAACTTCCACACTGGTAGCAATTTTTCGTCTTATACGATGGAAAAGCTGTTGTATTCATATCGTATCTTATGCTTCTCGCGTTGACTTCGTAGGCCCTAACTATTCCATCTGGTGGAACAACGCCCTAGGGTGAAGCCTAGGTTGCGCGGAACGTAGAAATGACCATAACTTTCACACTGGTAGCAATTACTCGTTTTATACGATGGAAAAGCTGTTGCATCTTTATTGGATTTTATTCATCTGGGGTTGACTTCTAAGGCCGTAGCTATCAGATGTGGTGGAGCAACGCCCGGCAGAGAAGCCTAGGTTGCCCGGAACGTAGAAATGACCATTACATTCACACTGGTTGCAATTATTCGTCTTATACGATGGAAAAGCTGTTGTATTTATGTCGTATTTTATGCTTCTCGCGATGACTTCGTAGGCCCTAACTATTCCATCTGGTGGAACAACGCCCTTGGGTGAAGCCTAGGTTGCGCGGAACGAAGAAATGACCATAACTTTCACACTGGTAGCAATTATTCGTTTTATACGATGGAAAAACTGTTTTATTTATTTTGTATTTTATGCTTCTGACGTTGACTTCTAGGGCCCTAACTATTCGATCTGGTGGAGCAACGCCCTAGAGTGAAGCCTAGGTTGCCCGGAACGGAGAAATGACCACAACTTTCACACCGGTAGCAATTATTCGTTTTATACGATGGTAAAACTGTTCTGTTTATTTTGTATTTTATGCTTCGGGCGTTGACTTCTAAGGCCCTAACTATTCAATCTGTTGGTGCAACGCCCTAGGGAAAAGCGTAGGTTGCCCGGAAAGTAGAAATGACGTTAACTTTCATACTGGTTGCAATTATTCGTTTTACACGATGGAAAAACTGTTGCATTTATATTGTATTTTATGCTTCGGGCATTGACCTCTAAGGCCCTAACTACTCAATCTGTTGGAACAACGCCCTAGTGTGAAGCCTATGTTGCCCGGAACGTAGAAATGACGATAACTTCCACACTGGTTGCAATTATTCGTTTTATACGATGGAAAAGCTGTTGTATTTATATCGCATTTTATGCTTCTGGCGTTGACTTCTTAGTCCCTAACTATTCGATCTGGAGGATCAACGCCCTAGAGTGAAACCTACGTTGCCCGGAACGTAGAAATGACTATTACTTTCACACTGGTTGCAATTATTCGTTTTAGACGATGGAAAAGCTGTTACATTTATTTTGTATTTTATGCTTCGGGCGTTGACTTCTAAGGCCCTAACTATTCCATCTGGTGGAACAACGCCCTAGGGTGAAGCCTAGGTTGCCTGGAACGTAGAAATGACCATCACTTTCACACGGGTTGCAATTATTCCTGTTATAGGATGGAAAGACTGTTGTACTTTTATTGTATTTTATACTTCAGGCGTTGGCTTCTAAGGCCCTAGCTATTCGATCTGGTCGGGCAACGCCCTAGAGTGAAGCCTAGGTTGCCCGGAACGTAGAAATGACCATAACTTTCACACTGGTAGCAATTATTCGTTTTATACGATGGAAAAACTGTTTTATTTTCTTTGTATTTTATGCTTCTGGCGTTGACTTCTTATGCCCTAACTATTCCCTCTGGCGGATCAACGCCATAGAGTGAAACCTACGTTGCCCTGAACGTAGAAATGACTATTACTTTCACACTGGTTGCAATTATTCGTTTTATACGATGGAAAAGCTGTTCCATTTATTTTGTATTTTATGCTTCGGGCGTTGACTTCTAAGGCCCTAACTACTCGATCTGGTGGAACAACGCCCTAGGGTGAAGCCTAGGTTGCGCGGAACGTAGAAATGACCATAACTTTCATACTGGTAGCAATTATTCGTTTTATACGATGGAAAAACTGTTTTATTTATTTTGTATTTTATGCTTCTGGCGTTGACTTCTTATGCCCTAACTATTCCCTCTGGAGGATCAACGCCCTAGAGTGAAACCTACGTTGCCCGGAACGTAGAAATGACTATTACTTTCACACTGGTTGCAATTATTCCTGTTATAGAATGGAAAGACTGTTGTACTTTTATTGTATTTTATACTTCAGGCGTTGGCTTCTAAGGCCCTAGCTATTCGATCTGGTCGGGCAACGCCCTAGAGTGAAGCCTAGGTTGCCCGGAACGTAGAAATGGCCATAACTTCCACACTGGTAGCAATTATTCGTCTTATACGATGGAAAAGCTGTTGTATTTATATCGTATTTTATGCTTCTCGCGTTGACTTCGTAGGCCCTAACTATTCCATCTGGTGGAACAACGCCCTAGGGTAAAGCCTAGGTTGCGCGGAACGTAGAAATGACCATAACTTTCACACTGGTAGCAATTACTCGTTTTATACGATGGAAAAGCTGTTGCATCTTTATTGTATTTTATCCATCTGGGGTTGACTTCTAAGGCCGTAGCTATCAGATGTGGTGAAGCAACGCCCGACAGAGAAGCCTAGGTTGCCCGGAACGTAGAAATGACCATTACATTCACACTAGTTGCAATTATTCGTCTTATACGATGGAAAAGCTGTTGTATTTATGTCGTATTTTATGCTTCGGGCGTTGACTTCTAAGGCCCTAACTATTCAATCTGTTGGTGCAACGCCCTAGGGTAAAGCCTAGGTTGCCCGGAAAGTAGAAATGACGTTAACTTTCATACTGGTTGGAATTATTCGTTTTACACGATGGAAAAACTGCTGTATTTATATTGTATTTTATGCTTCGGGCATTGACCTCTAAGGCCCTACCTACTCAATCTGTTGGAGCAACGCCCTAGTGTGAAGCCTATGTTGCCCGGAACGTAGAAATGACAATAACTTTCACACTGGTTGCAATTATTCCTGTTATAGGATGGAAAGACTGTTGTATTTTTATTGTATTTTATACTTCAGGCGTTGACTTCTAAGGCCCTAGCTATTCGATCTGGTCGAGCAACGCCCTAGAGTGAAGCCTAGGTTGCGCGGAACGTAGAAATGACCATAACTTTAATCCTGGTTGCAATTATTCGTTTTATATGATGGAAAAACTGTTGTATTTATATAGTGTTTTATGTTTCAGGCGTTGACTTCTAAGGCCCTAGCTATTCGATTTGGTGGAGCAACGCCCGAGAGTGAAGCCTAGGTTGCCCGGAATGTAGAAATGACAATAACTTTCACACTGGTTGCTATCATTCGTTTTATACGATGGAAAAACTGTTCCATTTATTTTGTATTTTATGCTTCGGGCGTTGACTTCTAAGGCCCTAACTACTCGATCTGGTGGAACAACGCCCTAGGGTGAAGCCTAGGTTGCGCGGAACGTAGAAATGACCATAACTTTCACACTGGTTGCAATTATTCCTGTTATAGGATGGAAAGACTGTTGTATTTTTATTGTATTTTATACTTCAGGCGTTGACTTCTAAGGCCCTAGCTATTCGATCTGGTCGAGCAACGCCCTAGAGTGAAGCCTAGGTTGCGCGGAACGTAGAAATGACCATAAGTTTCACACTGGTAGCAATTATTCGTTTTATACGATGGAAAAACTGTTTTATTTATTTTGTATTTTATGCTTCTGGCGTTGACTTCTTATGCCCTAACTACTCCATCTGGCGGATCAACGCCCTAGAGTGAAACCTACGTTGCCCGGAACGTAGAAATGACCATCACTTTCACACGGGTTGCAATTATTCCTGTTATAGGATGGAAAGACTGTTGTACTTTTATTGTATTTTATACTTCAGGCGTTGGCTTCTAAGGCCCTAGCTATTCGATCTGGTCGGGCAACGCCCTAGAGTGAAGCCTAGGTTGCGCGGAACGTAGAAATGACCATAACTTTCACACTGGTAGCAATTATTCGTTTTATACGATGGTAAAACTGTTTTATTTATTTTGTATTTTATGCTTCTGAAGTTGACTTCTAGGGCCCTAACTATTCGATCTGGTGGAGCAACGCCCTAGTGTGAAGCCTAGGTTGCCCGGAACGGAGAAATTTCCATAACTTTCACACCGGTAGCAATTATTCGTTTTATACGATGGTAAAACTGTTCTGTTTATTTTGTATTTTATGCTTCGGGCGTTGACTTCTAAGGCCCTAACTATTCAATCTGTTGGTGCAACGCCCTAGGGTGAAGCCTAGGTTGCCCGGAAAGTAGAAATGACGTTAACTTTCATACAGGTTGCAATTATTCGTTTTACACGATGGAAAAGCTGTTGTATTTATATTGTATTTTATGCTTCGGGCATTGACCTCTAAGGCCGTAACTACTCAATCTGGTGGAACAACGCCCTTGGGTGAAGCCTAGGTTGCGCGGAACGTAGCAATGACCATAACTTTCACACTGGTAGCAATTATTCGTTTTATACGATGGAAAAACGGTTCTATTTATTTTGTATTTTATGCTTCGGGCGTTGACTTCTAAGGCCCTAGCTATTCGATCTGGTCGAGCAACGCCCTAGTGTGAAGCCTAGGTTGCCCGGAACGTAGAAATGACGATAACTTCCACACTGGTTGCAATTATTCGTTTTATACGATGGAAAAGCTGTTGTATTTATATCGCATTTTATGCTTCTGGCGTTGACTTCTTAGTCCCTAACTATTCCATCTGGTGGAACAACGCCCTAGGGTGAAGCCTAGGTTGTGCGGAACGTAGAAATGACCATAACTTTCACACTGGTAGCAATTATTCGTTTTATACGATGGAAAAACTGTTTTATTTACTTTGTATTTTATGCTTCTGGCGTTGACTTCTTTTGCCCTAACTATTCCCTCTGGCGGATCAACGCCCTAGAGTGAAACCTACGTTGCCCGGAACGTAGAAATGACTATTACTTTCACACTGGTTGCAATTATTCGTTTTATACGATGGGAAAGCTGTTGTATTTATATCGTATTTTATGCTTCTGGCGTTGACTTCTAAGGCCCTATCTATTCGATCTGGTGGAGCAACGCCCTAGAGTGAAGCCTAGGTTGCCCGCAACGTAGAAGTGACTATTACTTTCACACTGATTGCAATTATTCATTTTATACGATGGAAAAACTGTTGTATTTATATTGTATTTTATTCTTCTGGCGTTGATTTCTAAGGCCCTAATTATTTGATCTGGTGGAGCAACGCCCTAGAGTGAAGCCTAGGTTGCCGGGAACGGAGAAATGACCATTACATTCACACTGGTTGCAATTATTCGTCTTATACGATGGAAAAGCTGTTGTATTTATATCGTATTTTATGCTTCTGGCGTTGTCTTCTTAGGCAATAACTATTCCATCTGGTGGAACAACGCCCTTGGGTGAAGCCTAGGTTGCGCGGAACGTAGCAATGACCATAACTTACACACTGGTAGCAATTATTCGTTTTATACGATGGAAAAACTGTTCTACTTATTTTGTATTTTATGCTTCGGGCGTTGACTTCTAAGGCCCTAGCTATTCTATCTGGTCGAGCGACGCCCTAGAGTGAAGCCTAGGTTGCCCGGAACGTAGAAATGACCATAACTTCCACACTGGTTGCAATTATTCGTTTTATACGATTGAAAAGCTGTTGTATTTATATCGTATTTTATGCTTCTGGCGTTGACTTCTTAGGCCCTTACTGTTCGATCTGGTGGAACAACGTCCTAGGGTGAAGCCTAGGATGCCCGGAACGTAGAAATGACCATAACTTTCACACTGGTTGCAATTATTCGTTTTATACGATGGAAAAGCTGTTGTATTTATATCGTATTTTATGCTTCTGGCGTTGACTTCTTAGGCCCTAACTATTCCATCTGGTGGAATAACGCGCTTGGGTGAAGCCAAGGTAGCGGGGAACGTAGAAATGTCCATTACTTTCACACTGGTAGCAATTATTCGTTTTATACGATTGAAAAACTGTTTTATTTATTTTGTATTTTATGCTTCTGGCGTTGACTTCTAGGGCCCTAACTATTCGATCTGGTGGAGCAACGCCCTAGAGTGAAGCCTAGGTTGCCCGGAACGGAGAAATGACCATAACTTTCACACCGGTAGCAATTATTCGTTTTATACGATGGCAAAACTGTTCTGTTTATTTTGTATTTTATGCTTCGGGCGTTGACTTCTAAGGCCCTAACTATTCAATCTGTTGGTGCAACGCCCTAGGGTGAAGCCTAGGTTCCCCGGAAAGTAGAAATGATGTTAACTTTCATACTGGTTGCAATGATTCGTTTTATACGATGGAAAAACTGTTGTATTTATATTGTATTTTAGGCTTCGGCCATTGACCTCTAAGGCCCTAACTACTCAATCTGTTTTAGCAACGCCCTAGGGTGAAGCCTAGGTTGCCCGGAAAGTAGAAATGACCATAACTTTAATCCTGGTTGCAATTATTCGTTTTATATGATGGAAAAACTGTTGTATTTATATAGTGTTTTATGCTTCAGGCGTTGACTTCTAAGGCCCTAGCTATTCGATTTGGTGGAGCAACGCCCGAGAGTGAAGCCTAGGTTGCCCGGAACGTAGAAATGACAATAACTTTCACACTGGTTGCTATCATTCGTTTTATACGATGGAAAAACTGTTATATTTATATTGTATTTTATGCTTCTGGCGTTGACTACTTAGGCCCTAACTGTTCGATCTGGCGGAACAACGTCCTAGGATGAAGCCTAGGATGCCCGGAAAGTAGAAATGACCATAACATTCACACTGGTTGCAATTATTCCTGTTATAGGATGGAAAGACTGTTGTATTTTTATTGTATTTTATACTTCAGACGTTGACTTCTAAGGCCCTAGCTATTCGATCTGGTCGAGCAACGCCCTAGAGTGAAGCCTAGGTTGCGCGGAACGTAGAAATGACCATAAGTTTCACACTGGTAGCAATTATTCGTTTTATACGATGGAAAAACTGTTTTATTTATTTTGTATTTTATGCTTCTGGCGTTGACTTCTTATGCCCTAACTACTCCATCTGGCGGATCAACGCCCTAGAGTGAAACCTACGTTGCCCGGAACGTAGAAATGACTAATACTTTCACACTGGTTGCAATTATTCGTCTTATACGATGGAAAAGCTGTTGTATTTATATCGCATTTTATGCTTCTGGCGTTGACTTCTTAGTCCCTAACTATTCCATCTGGTGGAACAACGCCCTAGGGTGAAGCCTAGGTTGCGCGGAACGTAGAAATGACCATAACTTTCACACTGGTAGCAATTATTCGTTTTATACGATGGAAAAACTGTTTTATTTACTTTGTATTTTATGCTTCTGGCGTTGACTTCTCATGCCCTAACTATTCCCTCTGGCGGATCAACGCCCTAGAGTGAAACCTACGTTGCCCGGAACGTAGAAATGACTATTACTTTCACACTGGTTGCAATTATTCGTTTTATACGATGGAAAAGCTGTTCCATTTATTTTGTATTTTATGCTTCGGGCGTTGACTTCTAAGGCCCTAACTATTCGATCTGGTGGAACAACGCCCTAGGGTGAAGCCTAGGTTGCCTGGAACGTAGAAATGACCATCACTTTCACACGGGTTGCAATTATTCCTGTTATAGGATGGAAAGACTGTTGTACTTTTATTGTATTTTATACTTCAGGCGTTGGCTTCTAAGGCCCTAGCTATTCGATCTGGTCGGGCAACGCCCTAGAGTGAAGCCTAGGTTGCCCGGAACGTAGAAATGACCATAACTTCCACACTGGTAGCAATTATTCGTCTTATACGATGGAAAAGCTGTTGTATTTATATCGTATTTTATGCTTCTCGCGTTGACTTCGTAGGCCCTAACTATTCCATCTGGTGGAACAACGCCCTAGGGTGAAGCCTAGGTTGCGCGGAACGTAGAAATGACCATAACTTTCACACTGGTAGCAATTACTCGTTTTATACGATGGAAAAGCTGTTGCATCTTTATTGTATTTTATTCATCTGGGGTTGACTTCTAAGGCCGTAGCTATCAGATGTGGTGGAGCAACGCCCGAGAGTGGGGCCTAGGTTGCGCGGTACACAGAAATGACCATTACTTTCACACTGTTTGCAAATATACATTATATACGATGGAAAATCTGTTGTATTTATGTTGTATTTTATGCTTCTGGCGTTGACTTCTTAGGCCCTAACTATTTGATCTGGTGGAGCACCGCCCTAGGGTGAAGCCTAGGTTGCCCGGAACGTAGAAAAGACCATTGCCTTCACACTGGTTGCAATTATTCGTTTTATACGATGGAAAAGCTGTTGTATTTATATCGCATTTTATGCTACTGGCGTTGACTTCTTAGTCCCTAACTATTCCATCTGGTGGAACAACGCCCTAGGGTGAAGCCTAGGTTGCGCGGAACGTAGAAATGACCATAACTTTCACACTGGTAGCAATTATTCGTTTTATACGATGGAAAAACTGTTTTATTTACTTTGTATTTTATGCTTCTGGCGTTGACTTCTCATGCCCTAACTATTCCCTCTGGCGGATCAACGCCCTAGAGTGAAACCTACGTTGCCCGGAACGTAGAAATGACTATTACTTTCACACTGGCTGCAATTATTCGTTTTATACGATGGAAAAGCTGTTCCATTTATTTTGTATTTTATGCTTCGGGCGTTGACTTCTAAGGCCCTAACTATTCGATCTGGTGGAACAACGCCCTAGGGTGAAGCCTAGGTTGCGCGGAACGTAGAAATGACCATAACTTTCACACTGGTAGCAATTATTCGTTTTATACGATGGAAAAACTGTTTTATTTATTTTGTATTTTATGCTTCTGGCGTTGACTTCTTATGCCCTAACTATTCCCTCTGGAGGATCAACGCCCTAGAGTGAAACCTACGTTGCCCGGAACGTAGAAATGACTATTACTTTCACACTGGTTGCAATTATTCGTTTTATACGATGGAAAAGCTGTTACATTTATTTTGTATTTTATGCTTCGGGCGTTGACTTCTAAGGCCCTAACTATTCCATCTGGTGGAACAACGCCCTAGGGTGAAGCCTAGGTTGCGCGGAACGTAGAAATGACCATAACTTTCACACTGGTAGCAATTACTCGTTTTATACGATGGAAAAGCTGTTGCATCTTTAGTGTATTTTATTCATCTGGGGTTGACTTCTAAGGCCGTAGCTATCAGATGTGGTGGAGCAACGACCGAGAGTGGGGCCTAGGTTGCGCGGTACATAGAAATGACCATTACTTTCACACTGTTTGCAAATATACATTATATACGATGGAAAATCTGTTGTATTTATGTTGTATTTTATGCTTCTGGCGTAGACTTCTTAGGCCCTAACTATTTGATCTGGTGGACCACCGCCCTAGGGTGAAGCCTAGGTTGCCCGGAACGTAGAAATGACCATAACTTTTACACTGGTAGCAATTATTCGTTTTATACAATGGAAAAACTGTTCTATTTATTTTGCATTTTATGCTTCGGGCGTTGACTTCTAAGGACCTAACTGATTGATCTGGTGGAGCAACGCCCTAGAGTAAAGCCTAGATTGCCCGGAAAGTTGAAATGACCAGTACTATCACACTGTTTGCAGTTATTCCTGTTATACGATGGAAAAACTGTTGCATCTTTATTGCATTTTATGCTTCTGGCGTTGACTTCTAAGGACCTACCTATTCGATCTGGAGGAGCAACGTCCTAGTGTGAAGCCTAGGTTGCCCGGAACGAAGAAATGACCATAACTTTCACACTGGTTGCTATTATTCGTTTTATACAATGGAAAAACTGTCATATTTATATTGTATTTTATGCTTCTGGCGTTGACTTCTTTGGCCCTAACTGTTCGATATGGTGGAGCAACGCCCTAGAGTGAAGCCTAAGTTGCCCGGAACGAAGAAATGACCATCACTTTCAAACTGGTTGCAATTACTCCTGTTATATGATGGAAAAACTGTTGTATTTTTATTGCATTTTATGCTTCGGGCATTGACCTCTAAGGTCCTAACTATTCATTCTGTTGGAGCAACGCCCTAGGGTGAAGCCTAGGTTGCCCGGAAAGTAGAAATGACCATAACTTTCACACTGGTTGCAATTATTCGTTTTATACGATGGAAAAGCTGTTGCATCTTTATTGTATTTTATTCTTCTGGCGTTGACTTCTAAGGCCGTAGCTATTAGATGTGGTGGAGCAACGCCCTACAGTGACGCCTAGGTTGCCCGGAACGTAGAAATGACCATCCCTTTCACACGGGTTGCAATTATTCCTGTTATAGGATGGAAAGACTGTTGTACTTTTATTGTATTTTATACTTCAGGCGTTGGCTTCTAAGGCCCTAGCTATTCGATCTGGTCGGGCAACGCCCTAGAGTGAAGCCTAGGTTGCCCGGAACGTAGAAATGACCATAACTTCCACACTGGTAGCAATTATTCGTCATATACGATGGAAAAGCTGTTGTATTTATATCGTATTTTATGCTTCTCGCGTTGACTTCGTAGGCCCTAACTATTCCATCTGGTGGAACAACGCCCTAGGGTGAAGCCTAGGTTGCGCGGAACGTAGAAATGACCATAACTTTCACACTGGTAGCAATTACTCGTTTTATACGATGGAAAAGCTGTTGCATCTTTATTGTATTTTATTCATCTGGGGTTGACTTCTAAGGCCGTAGATATCAGATGTGGTGGAGCAACGCCCGAGAGTGGGGCCTAGGTTGCGCGGTACATAGAAATGACCATTACTTTCACACTGTTTGCAAATATACATTATATACGATGGAAAATCTGTTGTATTTATGTTGTATTTTATGTTTCTGGCGTTGACTTCTTGGGCCCTAACTATTTGATCTGGTGGAGCACCGCCCTAGGGTGAAGCCTAGGTTGCCCGGAACGTAGAAAAGACCATTGCCTTCACACTGGTTGCAATTATTCGTTTTATACGATGGAAAAGCTGTTGTATTTATATCGCATTTTATGCTTCTGGCGTTGACTTCTTAGTCCCTAACTATTCCATCTGGTGGAACAACGCCCTAGGGTGAAGCCTAGGTTGCGCGGAACGTAGAAATGACCATAACTTTCACACTGGTAGCAATTATTCGTTTTATACGATGGAAAAACTGTTTTATTTACTTTGTATTTTATGCTTCTGGCGTTGACTTCTCATGCCCTAACTATTCCCTCTGGCGGATCAACGCCCTAGAGTGAAACCTACGTTGCCCGGAACGTAGAAATGACTATTACTTTCACACTGGCTGCAATTATTCGTTTTATACGATGGAAAAGCTGTTCCATTTATTTTGTATTTTATGCTTCGGGCGTTGACTTCTAAGGCCCTAACTATTCGATCTGGTGGAACAACGCCCTAGGGTGAAGCCTAGGTTGCGCGGAACGTAGAAATGACCATAACTTTCACACTGGTAGCAATTATTCGTTTTATACGATGGAAAAACTGTTTTATTTATTTTGTATTTTATGCTTCTGGCGTTGACTTCTTATGCCCTAACTATTCCCTCTGGAGGATCAACGCCCTAGAGTGAAACCTACGTTGCCCGGAACGTAGAAATGACTATTACTTTCACACTGGTTGCAATTATTCGTTTTATACGATGGAAAAGCTGTTACATTTATTTTGTATTTTATGCTTCGGGCGTTGACTTCTAAGGCCCTAACTATTCCATCTGGTGGAACAACGCCCTAGGGTGAAGCCTAGGTTGCGCGGAACGTAGAAATGACCATAACTTTCACACTGGTAGCAATTACTCGTTTTATACGATGGAAAAGCTGTTGCATCTTTAGTGTATTTTATTCATCTGGGGTTGACTTCTAAGGCCGTAGCTATCAGATGTGGTGGAGCAACGCCCGAGAGTGGGGCCTAGGTTGCGCGGTACATAGAAATGACCATTACTTTCACACTGTTTGCAAATATACATTATATACGATGGAAAATCTGTTGTATTTATGTTGTATTTTATGCTTCTGGCGTTGACTTCTTAGGCCCTAACTATTTGATCTGGTGGAGCACCGCCCTAGGGTGAAGCCTAGGTTGCCCGGAACGTAGAAAAGACCATTACCTTAACACTGGTTGCAATTATTCGTTTTATACGATGGAAAAGCTGTTTTATTTATTTTGTATTTTATGCTTCGGGCGTTGACTTCTAAGGCCCTAACTATTCAATCTGTTGGTGCAACGCCCAAGGGTGAAGCCTATGTTGCCCGGAAAGTAGAAATGACGTTAACTTTCATACTGGTTGCAATTATTCGTTTTATACGATGGAACAACTGTTTTAGTTATTTTGTATTTTGTGCTTCGGGCGTTGACTTCTAAGGCCCTACCTATTCGATCTGGAGGAGCAACGTCCTAGTGTGAAGCCTAGGTTGCCCGGAACGAAGAAATGACCATAACTTTCACACTGGTTGCTATTATTCGTTTTATACAATGGAAAAACTGTCATATTTATATTGTATTTTATGCTTCTGGCGTTGACTTCTTTGGCCCTAACTGTTCGATATGGTGGAGCAACGCCCTAGAGTGAAGCCTAAGTTGCCCGGAACGAAGAAATGACCATCACTTTCAAACTGGTTGCAATTACTCCTGTTATATGATGGAAAAACTGTTGTATTTTTATTGCATTTTATGCTTCGGGCATTGACCTCTAAGGTCCTAACTATTCATTCTGTTGGAGCAACGCCCTAGGGTGAAGCCTAGGTTGCCCGGAAAGTAGAAATGACCATAACTTTCACACTGGTTGCAATTATTCGTTTTATACGATGGAAAAGCTGTTGCATCTTTATTGTATTTTATTCATCTGGCGTTGACTTCTAAGGCCGTAGCTATTAGATGTGGTGGAGCAACGCCCTACAGTGACGCCTAGGTTGCCCGGAACGTAGAAATGACCATTACTTTCACAATGTTTGCAATTGTTCATTTTATACGATTTAGAAAACTGTTGTCCTTACATTGATTTTATCCTTCTGGCGTTGACTTCTTAGGCCCTAACTATTCGATCTGGTGGAACAACGGCCTAGAGTGAAATCTAGGTTGCCCGGAACGTATAAATGACCATCACATTCAAACTGGTTGCAATTATTCCTGTTATATGATGGAAGAACTGTTGTACTATTATTGCCTTTTATGCTTCGGGCATTGACTTCTAAGGCCCTAACTATTCAATCTGTTGGAGCAACGCCCTAGGCTGAAGCCTAGGTTGCCCGGAAAGTGGAACTGACCATAACTTTCACACTGGTTGCAATTATTCGTTTTATACGATGGAAAAGCTGTTGCATCTTTATTGTATTTTATTCTTCTGGCGTTGACTTCTAAGGCCGTAGCTATTAGATGTGGTGGAGCAACGCCCTACAGTGACGCCTAGGTTGCCCGGAACGTAGAAATGACCATCCCTTTCACACGGGTTGCAATTATTCCTGTTATAGGATGGAAAGACTGTTGTACTTTTATTGTATTTTATACTTCAGGCGTTGGCTTCTAAGGCCCTAGCTATTCGATCTGGTCGGGCAACGCCCTAGAGTGAAGCCTAGGTTGCCCGGAACGTAGAAATGACCATAACTTCCACACTGGTAGCAATTATTCGTCATATACGATGGAAAAGCTGTTGTATTTATATCGTATTTTATGCTTCTCGCGTTGACTTCGTAGGCCCTAACTATTCCATCTGGTGGAACAACGCCCTAGGGTGAAGCCTAGGTTGCGCGGAACGTAGAAATGACCATAACTTTCACACTGGTAGCAATTACTCGTTTTATACGATGGAAAAGCTGTTGCATCTTTATTGTATTTTATTCATCTGGGGTTGACTTCTAAGGCCGTAGATATCAGATGTGGTGGAGCAACGCCCGAGAGTGGGGCCTAGGTTGCACGGTACATAGAAATGACCATTACTTTCACACTGTTTGCAAATATACATTATATACGATGGAAAATCTGTTGTATTTATGTTGTATTTTATGTTTCTGGCGTTGACTTCTTAGGCCCTAACTATTTGATCTGGTGGAGCACCGCCCTAGGGTGAAGCCTAGGTTGCCCGGAACGTAGAAAAGACCATTGCCTTCACACTGGTTGCAATTATTCGTTTTATACGATGGAAAAGCTGTTGTATTTATATCGCATTTTATGCTTCTGGCGTTGACTTCTTAGTCCCTAACTATTCCATCTGGTGGAACAACGCCCTAGGGTGAAGCCTAGGTTGCGCGGAACGTAGAAATGACCATAACTTTCACACTGGTAGCAATTATTCGTTTTATACGATGGAAAAACTGTTTTATTTACTTTGTATTTTATGCTTCTGGCGTTGACTTCTCATGCCCTAACTATTCCCTCTGGCGGATCAACGCCCTAGAGTGAAACCTACGTTGCCCGGAACGTAGAAATGACTATTACTTTCACACTGGCTGCAATTATTCGTTTTATACGATGGAAAAGCTGTTCCATTTATTTTGTATTTTATGCTTCGGGCGTTGACTTCTAAGGCCCTAACTATTCGATCTGGTGGAACAACGCCCTAGGGTGAAGCCTAGGTTGCGCGGAACGTAGAAATGACCATAACTTTCACACTGGTAGCAATTATTCGTTTTATACGATGGAAAAACTGTTTTATTTATTTTGTATTTTATGCTTCTGGCGTTGACTTCTTATGCCCTAACTATTCCCTCTGGAGGATCAACGCCCTAGAGTGAAACCTACGTTGCCCGGAACGTAGAAATGACTATTACTTTCACACTGGTTGCAATTATTCGTTTTATACGATGGAAAAGCTGTTACATTTATTTTGTATTTTATGCTTCGGGCGTTGACTTCTAAGGCCCTAACTATTCCATCTGGTGGAACAACGCCCTAGGGTGAAGCCTAGGTTGCGCGGAACGTAGAAATGACCATAACTTTCACACTGGTAGCAATTACTCGTTTTATACGATGGAAAAGCTGTTGCATCTTTAGTGTATTTTATTCATCTGGGGTTGACTTCTAAGGCCGTAGCTATCAGATGTGGTGGAGCAACGCCCGAGAGTGGGGCCTAGGTTGCGCGGTACATAGAAATGACCATTACTTTCACACTGTTTGCAAATATACATTATATACGATGGAAAATCTGTTGTATTTATGTTGTATTTTATGCTTCTGGCGTTGACTTCTTAGGCCCTAACTATTTGATCTGGTGGAGCACCGCCCTAGGGTGAAGCCTAGGTTGCCCGGAACGTAGAAAAGACCATTACCTTAACACTGGTTGCAATTATTCGTTTTATACGATGGAAAAGCTGTTTTATTTATTTTGTATTTTATGCTTCGGGCGTTGACTTCTAAGGCCCTAACTATTCAATCTGTTGGTGCAACGCCCAAGGGTGAAGCCTATGTTGCCCGGAAAGTAGAAATGACGTTAACTTTCATACTGGTTGCAATTATTCGTTTTATACGATGGAACAACTGTTTTAGTTATTTTGTATTTTGTGCTTCGGGCGTTGACTTCTAAGGCCCTACCTATTCGATCTGGAGGAGCAACGTCCTAGTGTGAAGCCTAGGTTGCCCGGAACGTAGAAATGACCATAACTTTTACACTGGTAGCAATTATTCGTTTTATACAATGGAAAAACTGTTCTATTTATTTTGCATTTTATGCTTCGGGCGTTGACTTCTAAGGACCTAACTGATTGATCTGGTGGAGCAACGCCCTAGAGTGAAGCCTAGATTGCCCGGAAAGTTGAAATGACCAGTACTATCACACTGTTTGCAGTTATTCCTGTTATACGATGGAAAAACTGTTGCATCTTTATTGCATTTTATGCTTCTGGCGTTGACTTCTAAGGCCCTATCTATTCGATCAGGTGGAGCAACGCCCTAGAGTGACGCCTAGGTTGCCCGGAACGTAGAAATGACCAGTACATTCACACTGGTTGCAGTTATTCCTGTAAAACGATGGAAAAACTGTTGCATCTTTATTGTATTTTATGCTTCTGGCGTTGATTTCTAAGGCCCTATCTATTCGATCTGGAGGAGCAACGTCCTAGTGTGAAGCCTAGGTTGCCCGGAACGAAGAAATGACCATAACTTTCACACTGGTTGCTATTATTCGTTTTATACAATGGAAAAACTGTCATATTTATATTGTATTTTATGCTTCTGGCGTTGACTTCTTTGGCCCTAACTGTTCGATATGGTGGAGCAACGCCCTAGAGTGGTGCCTAAGTTGCCCGGAACGAAGAAATGACCATCACTTTCAAACTGGTTGCAATTATTCCTGTTATATGATGGAAAAACTGTTGTATTTTTATTGCATTTTATGCTTCGGGCATTGACCTCTAAGGTCCTAACTATTCATTCTGTTGGAGCAACGCCCTAGGGTGAAGCCTAGGTTGCCCGGAAAGTAGAAATGACCATAACTTTCACACTGGTTGCAATTATTCGTTTTATACGATGGAAAAGCTGTTGCATCTTTATTGTATTTTATTCTTCTGGCGTTGACTTCTAAGGCCGTAGCTATTAGATGTGGTGGAGCAACGCCCTAGAGTGACGCCTAGGTTGCCCGGAACGTAGAAATGACCATTACTTTCACAATGTTTGCAATTGTTCATTTTATACGATTTAAAAAACTGTTGTCCTTACATTGATTTTATCCTTCTGGCGTTGACTTCTTAGGCCCTGACTATTCGATCTGGTGGAACAACGGCCTAGAGTGAAACCTAGGTTGCCCGGAACGTATAAATGACCATCACATTCAAACTGGTTGCAATTATTCCTGTTATATGATGGAAGAACTGTTGTACTATTATTGCCTTTTATGCTTCGGGCATTGACTTCTAAGGCCCTAACTATTCAATCTGTTGGAGCAACGCCCTAGGCTGAAGCCTAGGTTGCCCGGAAAGTGGAACTGACCATAAATTTATCCTGGTTGCAATTATACGCTTTATATGATGGAAAAACTGTTGTATTTATATTGTATTTTTTGCTTCTGGCGTTCACTTCTTTGGCCCTAACTATTCGATCTGGTGGAACAACGCCCTAGGGTGAAGCCTAGGTTGCACGGAACGTAGAAATGACCATAACTTTCACACTGGTTGCTATTATTCGTTTTATACGATGGAAAAACTATTGTACTTATATTGATTTTATTCTTCTGGCGTTGACTTCTTAGGCCCTAACTATTCGATCTGGTGGAACAACGCCCTAGAGTGAAGCCTAGGTTGCACGGAACATGGAAATGACCATTACTTTCACACTGTTTGCAAATATACATTATATACGGTGGAAAAGCTGTTGTATTTATATTATGTTTTATGCTTCTGGCGTTGACTTCTTTGGCCCTAACTGTTCGATATGGTGGAACAACGCCCTAGAGTGAAGCCTAAGTTGCCCGGAACGAAGAAATGATCATCACTTTCAAACTGGTTGCAATTATTCCTGTTATATGATGGAAAAGCTGTTGTATTTATATTGTATTTTATGCTTCGGGCATTAACTTCTAGGGCCCTAACTATTCAATCTGTTGGAGCAACGGCCTAGGGTGAATCCTAGGTTGCCCGGAAAGAAGAAATGACCATAACTTTCATACTGGTTGCAATTATTCGTTTTATATGATGGAAAAACTGTTGTATTTATATAGTGTTTTATGCTTCAGGCGTTGACTTCTGAGGCCCTAGCTATTCGATTTGGTGGAGCAACGCCCGAGAGTGAAGCCTAGGTTGACCGGAACGTAGAAATGACAATAACTTTCACACTGGTTGCTATCATTCGTTTTATACGATGGAAAAACTGTTATATTTATATTGTATTTTATGCTTCTGGCGTTGACTACTTAGGCCCTAACTGTTCGATCTGGCGGAACAACGTCCTAGGATGAAGCCTAGGATGCCCGGAAAGTAGAAATGACCATAACATTCACACTGGTTGCAATTATTCCTGTTATAGGATGGTAAGACTGTTGTATTTTTATTGTATTTTATACTTCAGACGTTGACTTCTAAGGCCCTAGCTATTCGATCTGGTCGAGCAACGCCCTAGAGTGAAGCCTAGGTTGCGCGGAACGTAGAAATGACCATAAGTTTCACACTGGTAGCAATTATTCGTTTTATACGATGGAAAAACTGTTTTATTTATTTTGTATTTTATGCTTCTGGCGTTGACTTCTTATGCCCTAACTACTCCATCTGGCGGATCAACGCCCTAGAGTGAAACCTACGTTGCCCGGAACGTAGAAATGACTATTACTTTCACACTGGTTGCAATTATTCGTCTTATACGATGGAAAAGCTGTTGTATTTAAATCGCATTTTATGCTTCTGGCGTTGACTTCTTAGGCCCTAACTATTTGATCTGGTGGAGCACCGCCCTAGGGTGAAGCCTAGGTTGCCCGGAACGTAGAAAAGACCATAGCCTTCACACTGGCTGCAATTATTCGTTTTATACGATGGAAAAGCTGTTGTATTTATATCGCATTTTATGCTTCTGGCGTTGACTTCTTAGCCCCTAACTATTCCATCTGGTGGAACAACGCCCTAGGGTGAAGCCTAGGTTGCGCGGAACGTAGAAATGACCATAACTTTCACACTGGTAGCAATTATTCGTTTTATACGATGGAAAAACTGTTTTATTTACTTTGTATTTTATGCTTCTGGCGTTGACTTCTCATGCCCTAACTATTCCCTCTGGCGGATCAACGCCCTAGAGTGAAACCTACGTTGCCCGGAACGTAGAAATGACTATTACTTTCACACTGGCTGCAATTATTCGTTTTATACGATGGAAAAGCTGTTCCATTTATTTTGTATTTTATGCTTCGGGCGTTGACTTCTAAGGCCCTAACTATTCGATCTGGTGGAACAACGCCCTAGGGTGAAGCCTAGGTTGCGCGGAACGTAGAAATGACCATAACTTTCACACTGGTAGCAATTATTCGTTTTATACGATGGAAAAACTGTTTTATTTATTTTGTATTTTATGCTTCTGGCGTTGACTTCTTATGCCCTAACTATTCCCTCTGGAGGATCAACGCCCTAGAGTGAAACCTACGTTGCCCGGAACGTAGAAATGACTATTACTTTCACACTGGTTGCAATTATTCGTTTTATACGATGGAAAAGCTGTTACATTTATTTTGTATTTTATGCTTCGGGCGTTGACTTCTAAGGCCCTAACTATTCCATCTGGTGGAACAACGCCCTAGGGTGAAGCCTAGGTTGCGCGGAACGTAGAAATGACCATAACTTTCACACTGGTAGCAATTACTCGTTTTATACGATGGAAAAGCTGTTGCATCTTTATTGTATTTTATTCATCTGGGGTTGACTTCTAAGGCCGTAGCTATCAGATGTGGTGGAGCAACGCCCGAGAGTGGGGCCTAGGTTGCGCGGTACATAGAAATGACCATTACTTTCACACTGTTTGCAAATATACATTATATACGATGGAAAGTCTGTTGTATTTATGTTGTATTTTATGCTTCTGGCGTTGACTTCTTAGGCCCTAACTATTTGATCTGGTGGAGCACCGCCCTAGGGTGAAGCCTAGGTTGCCCGGAACGTAGAAAAGACCATTACCTTAACACTGGTTGCAATTATTCGTTTTATACGATGGAAAAGCTGTTTTATTTATTTTGTATTTTATGCTTCGGGCGTTGACTTCTAAGGCCCTAACTATTCAATCTGTTGGTGCAACGCCCAAGGGTGAAGCCTATGTTGCCCGGAAAGTAGAAATGACGTTAACTTTCATACTGGTTGCAATTATTCGTTTTATACGATGGAAAAACTGTTTTAGTTATTTTGTATTTTGTGCTTCGGGCGTTGACTTCTAAGGCCCTAACTATTCGATCTGGTGGCGCAACGCCCTAGAGTGAAGCCTTGGTTGCCCGGAACGTAGAAATGACCATAACTTTTACACTGGTAGCAATTATTCGTTTTATACAATGGAAAAACTGTTCTATTTATTTTGCATTTTATGCTTCGGGCGTTGACTTCTAAGGACCTAACTGATTGATCTGGTGGAGCAACGCCCTAGAGTAAAGCCTAGATTGCCCGGAAAGTTGAAATGACCAGTACTATCACACTGTTTGCAGTTATTCCTGTTATACGATGGAAAAACTGTTGCATCTTTATTGCATTTTATGCTTCTGGCGTTGACTTCTAAGGCCCTACCTATTCGATCAGGTGGAGCAACGCCCTAGAGTGACGCCTAGGTTGCCCGGAACGTAGAAATGACCAGTAGATTCACACTGGTTGCAGTTATTCCTGTAAAACGATGGAAAAACTGTTGCATCTTTATTGTATTTTATGCTTCTGGCGTTGATTTCTAAGGCCCTAACTATTCGATCTGGAGGAGCAACGTCCTAGTGTGAAGCCTAGGTTGCCCGGAACGAAGAAATGACCATAACTTTCACACTGGTTGCTATTATTCGTTTTATACAATGGAAAAACTGTCATATTTATATTGTATTTTATGCTTCTGGCGTTGACTTCTTTGGCCCTAACTGTTCGATATGGTGGAGCAACGCCCTAGAGTGAAGCCTAAGTTGCCCGGAACGAAGAAATGACCATCACTTTCAAACTGGTTGCAATTATTCCTGTTATATGATGGAAAAACTGTTGTATTTTTATTGCATTTTATGCTTCGGGCATTGACCTCTAAGGTCCTAACTATTCATTCTGTTGGAGCAACGCCCTAGGGTGAAGCCTAGGTTGCCCGGAAAGTAGAAATGACCATAACTTTCACACTGGTTGCAATTATTCGTTTTATACGATGGAAAAGCTGTTGCATCTTTATTGTATTTTATTCTTCTGGCGTTGACTTCTAAGGCCGTAGCTATTAGATGTGGTGGAGCAACGCCCTACAGTGACGCCTAGGTTGCCCGGAACGTAGAAATGACCATTACTTTCACAATGTTTGCAATTGTTCATTTTATACGATTTAGAAAACTGTTGTCCTTACATTGATTTTATCCTTCTGGCGTTGACTTCTTAGGCCCTAACTATTCAATCTGGTGGAACAACGGCCTAGAGTGAAACCTAGGTTGCCCGGAACGTATAAATGACCATCACATTCAAACTGGTTGCAATTATTCCTGTTATATGATGGAAGAACTGTTGTACTATTATTGCCTTTTATGCTTCGGGCATTGACTTCTAAGGCCCTAACTATTCAATCTGTTGGAGCAACGCCCTAGGCTGAAGCCTAGGTTGCCCGGAAAGTGGAACTGACCATAAATTTATCCTGGTTGCAATTATACGTTTTATATGATGGAAAAACTGTTTTATTTACTTTGTATTTTATGCTTCTGGCGTTGACTTCTTTTGCCCTAACTATTCCCTCTGGCGGATCAACGCCCTAGAGTGAAACCTACGTTGCCCGGAACGTAGAAATGACTATTACTTTCACACTGGTTGCAATTATTCGTTTTATACGATGGGAAAGCTGTTGTATTTATATCGTATTTTATGCTTCTGGCGTTGACTTCTAAGGCCCTATCTATTCGATCTGGTGGAGCAACGCCCTAGAGTGAAGCCTAGGTTGCCCGCAACGTAGAAGTGACCATTACTTTCACACTGATTGCAATTATTCATTTTACACGATGGAAAAACTGTTGTATTTATATTGCATTTTATTCTTCTGGCGTTGATTTCTAAGGCCCTAATTATTTGATCTGGTGGAGCAACGCCCTAGAGTGAAGCCTAGGTTGCCGGGAACGGAGAAATGACCATTACATTCACACTGGTTGCAATTATTCGTCTTATACGATGGAAAAGCTGTTGTATTTATATCGTATTTTATGCTTCTGGCGTTGACTTCTTAGGCAATAACTATTCCATCTGGTGGAACAACGCCCTTGGGTGAAGCCTAGGTTGCGCGGAACGTAGCAATGACCATAACTTACACACTGGTAGCAATTATTCGTTTTATACGATGGAAAAACTGTTCTACTTATTTTGTATTTTATGCTTCGGGCGTTGACTTCTAAGGCCCTAGCTATTCTATCTGGTCGAGCGACGCCCTAGAGTGAAGCCTAGGTTGCACGGAACGTAGAAATGACCATAACTTCCACACTGGTTGCAATTATTCGTTTTATACGATTGAAAAGCTGTTGTATTTATATCGTATTTTATGCTTCTGGCGTTGACTTCTTAGGCCCTTACTGTTCGATCTGGTGGAACAACGTCCTAGGGTGAAGCCTAGGATGCCCGGAACGTAGAAATGACCATAACTTTCACACTGGTTGCAATTATTCGTTTTATACGATGGAAAAGCTGTTGCATCTTTATTGTATTTTATTCATCTGGGGTTGACTTCTAAGGCCGTAGCTATTAGATTTGGTGGAGCAACGCCCAAGAGTGGGGCCTAGTTAGCCCGGTACATAGAAATGACCATTACTTTCACACTGTTTGCAAATATACATTATATACGATGGAAAATCTGTTGTATTTATGTTGTATTTTATGCTTCTGGCGTTGACTTCTTAGGCCCTAACTATTTGATCTGGTGGAGCACCGCCCTAGGGTGAAGCCTAGGTTGCCCGGAACATAGAAAAGACCATTACCTTCACACTGGTTGCAATTATTCGTTTTATACGATGGAAAAACTGTTTTAGTTATTTTGTATTTTGTGCTTCGGGCGCTGACTTCTAAGGCCCTAACTATTCGATCTGGTGGCGCAACGCCCTAGAGTGAAGCCTAGGTTGCCCGGAACGTAGAAATGACCATAACTTTCACACTGGTTGCTATCATTCGTTTTATACGATGGAAAAGCTGTTGCATCTTAATTGTATTTTACTCATCTGGTGTTGACTTCTAAGGCCGTAGCTATTAGATGTGGTGGAGCAACGCCCTAGAGTGACGCCTAGGTTGCCCGGAACGTAGAAATGACCATCACTTTCACAATGCTTGCAATTATTCATTTTATACGATGGAAAAGCTTTTGTACTTATATTGTATTTTATTCTTCTGGCGTCGACTTCTTATGCCCTAACTATTCGATCTAGTGGAACAACGCCCTAGAGTGAAGACTTGGTTTCCCCGAACATGAAAATGACCATTACTTTCACACTGTTTGCAGTTATTCCTGTTATACGCTGGAAAAACTTTTGCATCTTTATTGTATTTTATGCTTCTGGCGTTGACTTCTAGGGCCCTAGCTATTCGATTTGGTGGTCCAACTCCCGAGAGTGAAGCCTAGGTTGCCCGGAACGTAGAAATGACCATTACATTCACACTGGTTGCAATTATTCGTCTTATACGATGGAAAGGCTGTTGTATTTATATCGTATTTTATGCTTCTGGCGTTGACTTCTTAGGCCCTAACTATTCCATCTGGTGGAATAACGCGCTTGGGTGAAGCCAAGGTAGCGGGGAACGTAGAAATGTCCATTTCTTTCACACTGGTAGCAATTATTCGTTTTATACGATTGAAAAACTGTTTTATTTATTTTGTATTTTATGCTTCTGGCGTTGACTTCTAGGGCCCTAACTATTCGATGTGGTGGAGCAACGCCCTAGAGTGAAGCCTAGGTTGCCCGGAACGGAGAAATGACCATAACTTTCACACCGGTAGCAATTATTCGTTTTATACGATGGCAAAACTGTTCTGTTTATTTTGTATTTTATGCTTCGGGCGTTGACTTCTAAGGCCCTAACTATTCAATCTGTTGGTGCAACGCCCTAGGGTGAAGCCTAGGTTACCCGGAAAGTAGAAATGATGTTAACTTTCATACTGGTTGCAATTATTCGTTTTATACGATGGAAAAACTGTTGTATTTATATTTTATTTTAGGCTTCGGCCATTGACCTCTAAGGCCCTAACTACTCAATCTGTTTTAGCAACGCCCTAGGGTGAAGCCTAGGTTGCCCGGAAAGTAGAAATGACCATAACTTTAATCCTGGTTGCAATTATTCGTTTTATATGATGGAAAAACTGTTGTATTTATATAGTGTTTTATGCTTCAGGCGTTGACTTCTAAGGCCCTAGCTATTCGATTTGGTGGAGCAACGCCCGAGAGTGAAGCCTAGGTTGCCCGCAACGTAGAAGTGACCATTACTTTCACACTGATTGCAATTATTCATTTTATACGATGGAAAAACTGTTGTATTTATATTGCATTTTATTCTTCTGGCGTTGATTTCTAAGGCCCTAATTATTTGATCTGGTGGAGCAACGCCCTAGAGTGAAGCCTAGGTTGCCGGGAACGGAGAAATGACCATTACATTCACACTGGTTGCAATTATTCGTCTTATACGATGGAAAAGCTGTTGTATTTATATCGTATTTTATGCTTCTGGCGTTGACTTCTTAGGCAATAACTATTCCATCTGGTGGAACAACGCCCTTGGGTGAAGCCTAGGTTGCGCGGAACGTAGCAATGACCATAACTTACACACTGGTAGCAATTATTCGTTTTATACGATGGAAAAACTGTTCTACTTATTTTGTATTTTATGCTTCGGGCGTTGACTTCTAAGGCCCTAGCTATTCTATCTGGTCGAGCGACGCCCTAGAGTGAAGCCTAGGTTGCACGGAACGTAGAAATGACCATAACTTCCACACTGGTTGCAATTATTCGTTTTATACGATTGAAAAGCTGTTGTATTTATATCGTATTTTATGCTTCTGGCGTTGACTTCTTAGGCCCTTACTGTTCGATCTGGTGGAACAACGTCCTAGGGTGAAGCCTAGGATGCCCGGAACGTAGAAATGACCATAACTTTCACACTGGTTGCAATTATTCGTTTTATACGATGGAAAAGCTGTTGCATCTTTATTGTATTTTATTCATCTGGGGTTGACTTCTAAGGCCGTAGCTATTAGATTTGGTGGAGCAACGCCCAAGAGTGGGGCCTAGTTAGCCCGGTACATAGAAATGACCATTACTTTCACACTGTTTGCAAATATACATTATATACGATGGAAAATCTGTTGTATTTATGTTGTATTTTATGCTTCTGGCGTTGACTTCTTAGGCCCTAACTATTTGATCTGGTGGAGCACCGCCCTAGGGTGAAGCCTAGGTTGCCCGGAACATAGAAAAGACCATTACCTTCACACTGGTTGCAATTATTCGTTTTATACGATGGAAAAACTGTTTTAGTTATTTTGTATTTTGTGCTTCGGGCGCTGACTTCTAAGGCCCTAACTATTCGATCTGGTGGCGCAACGCCCTAGAGTGAAGCCTAGGTTGCCCGGAACGTAGAAATGACCATAACTTTCACACTGGTTGCTATCATTCGTTTTATACGATGGAAAGGCTGTTGCATCTTAATTGTATTTTACTCATCTGGTGTTGACTTCTAAGGCCGTAGCTATTAGATGTGGTGGAGCAACGCCCTAGAGTGACGCCTAGGTTGCCCGGAACGTAGAAATGACCATCACTTTCACAATGCTTGCAATTATTCATTTTATACGATGGAAAAGCTTTTGTACTTATATTGTATTTTATTCTTCTGGCGTCGACTTCTTATGCCCTAACTATTCGATCTAGTGGAACAACGCCCTAGAGTGAAGACTTGGTTTCCCCGAACATGAAAATGACCATTACTTTCACACTGTTTGCAGTTATTCCTGTTATACGCTGGAAAAACTTTTGCATCTTTATTGTATTTTATGCTTCTGGCGTTGACTTCTAGGGCCCTAGCTATTCGATTTGGTGGACCAACTCCCGAGAGTGAAGCCTAGGTTGCCCGGAACGTAGAAATGACCATTACATTCACACTGGTTGCAATTATTCGTCTTATACGATGGAAAGGCTGTTGTATTTATATCGTATTTTATGCTTCTGGCGTTGACTTCTTAGGCCCTAACTATTCCATCTGGTGGAATAACGCGCTTGGGTGAAGCCAAGGTAGCGGGGAACGTAGAAATGTCCATTACTTTCACACTGGTAGCAATTATTCGTTTTATACGATTGAAAAACTGTTTTATTTATTTTGTATTTTATGCTTCTGGCGTTGACTTCTAGGGCCCTAACTATTCGATCTGGTGGAGCAACGCCCTAGAGTGAAGCCTAGGTTGCCCGGAACGGAGAAATGACCATAACTTTCACACCGGTAGCAATTATTCGTTTTATACGATGGCAAAACTGTTCTGTTTATTTTGTATTTTATGCTTCGGGCGTTGACTTCTAAGGCCCTAACTATTCAATCTGTTGGTGCAACGCCCTAGGGTGAAGCCTAGGTTACCCGGAAAGTAGAAATGATGTTAACTTTCATACTGGTTGCAATTATTCGTTTTATACGATGGAAAAACTGTTGTATTTATATTGTATTTTAGGCTTCGGCCATTGACCTCTAAGGCCCTAACTACTCAATCTGTTTTAGCAACGCCCTAGGGTGAAGCCTAGGTTGCCCGGAAAGTAGAAATGACCATAACTTTAATCCTGGTTGCAATTATTCGTTTTATATGATGGAAAAACTGTTGTATTTATATAGTGTTTTATGCTTCAGGCGTTGACTTCTAAGGCCCTAGCTATTCGATTTGGTGGAGCAACGCCCGAGAGTGAAGCCTAGGTTGCCCGGAACGTAGAAATGACAATAACTTTCACACTGGTTGCTATCATTCGTATTATACGATGGAAAAACTGTTATATTTATATTGTATTTTATGCTTCTGGCGTTGACTACTTAGGCCCTAACTGTTCGATCTGGCGGAACAACGTCCTAGGATGAAGCCTAGGATGCCCGGAAAGTAGAAATGGCCATAACATTCACACTGGTTGCAATTATTCCTGTTATAGGATGGAAAGACTGTTGTATTTTTATTGTATTTTATACTTCAGACGTTGACTTCTAAGGCCCTAGCTATTCGATCTGGTCGAGCAACGCCCTAGAGTGAAGCCTAGGTTGCGCGGAACGTAGAAATGACCATAAGTTTCACACTGGTAGCAATTATTCGTTTTATACGATGGAAAAACTGTTTTATTTATTTTGTATTTTATGCTTCTGGCGTTGACTTCTTATGCCCTAACTACTCCATCTGGCGGATCAACGCCCTAGAGTGAAACCTACGTTGCCCGGAACGTAGAAATGACTAATACTTTCACACTGGTTGCAATTATTCGTCTTATACGATGGAAAAGCTGTTGTATTTATATCGCATTTTATGCTTCTGGCGTTGACTTCTTAGTCCCTAACTATTCCATCTGGTGGAACAACGCCCTAGGGTGAAGCCTAGGTTGCGCGGAACGTAGAAATGACCATAACTTTCACACTGGTAGCAATTATTCGTTTTATACGATGGAAAAACTGTTTTATTTACTTTGTATTTTATGCTTCTGGCGTTGACTTCTCATGCCCTAACTATTCCCTCTGGCGGATCAACGCCCTAGAGTGAAACCTACGTTGCCCGGAACGTAGAAATGACTATTACTTTCACACTGTTTGCAATTATTCGTTTTATACGATGGAAAAGCTGTTCCATTTATTTTGTATTTTATGCTTCGGGCGTTGACTTCTAAGGCCCTAACTATTCGATCTGGTGGAACAACGCCCTAGGGTGAAGCCTAGGTTGCCTGGAACGTAGAAATGACCATCACTTTCACACGGGTTGCAATTATTCCTGTTATAGGATGGAAAGACTGTTGTACTTTTATTGTATTTTATACTTCAGGCGTTGGCTTCTAAGGCCCTAGCTATTCGATCTGGTCGGGCAACGCCCTAGAGTGAAGCCTAGGTTGCCCGGAACGTAGAAATGACCATAACTTCCACACTGGTAGCAATTATTCGTCTTATACGATGGAAAAGCTGTTGTATTTATATCGTATTTTATGCTTCTCGCGTTGACTTCGTAGGCCCTAACTATTCCATCTGGTGGAACCACGCCCTAGGGTGAAGCCTAGGTTGCGCGGAACGTAGAAATGACCATAACTTTCACACTGGTAGCAATTACTCGTTTTATACGATGGAAAAGCTGTTGCATCTTTATTGTATTTTATTCATCTGGGGTTGACTTCTAAGGCCGTAGCTATCAGATGTGGTGGAGCAACGCCCGAGAGTGGGGCCTAGGTTGCGCGGTACATAGAAATGACCATTACTTTCACACTGTTTGCAAATATACATTATATACGATGGAAAATCTGTTGTATTTATGTTGTATTTTATGCTTCTAGCGTTGACTTCTTAGGCCCTAACTATTTGATCTGGTGGAGCACCGCCCTAGGGTGAAGCCTAGGTTGCCCGGAACGTAGAAAAGACCATTGCCTTCACACTGGTTGCAATTATTCGTTTTATACGATGGAAAAGCTGTTGTATTTATATCGCATTTTATGCTTCTGGCGTTGACTTCTTAGTCCCTAACTATTCCATCTGGTGGAACAACGCCCTAGGGTGAAGCCTAGGTTGCGCGGAACGTAGAAATGACCATAACTTTCACACTGGTAGCAATTATTCGTTTTATACGATGGAAAAACTGTTTTATTTACTTTGTATTTTATGCTTCTGGCGTTGACTTCTCATGCCCTAACTATTCCCTCTGGCGGATCAACGCCCTAGAGTGAAACCTACGTTGCCCGGAACGTAGAAATGACTATTACTTTCACACTGGCTGCAATTATTCGTTTTATACGATGGAAAAGCTGTTCCATTTATTTTGTATTTTATGCTTCGGGCGTTGACTTCTAAGGCCCTAACTATTCGATCTGGTGGAACAACGCCCTAGGGTGAAGCCTAGGTTGCGCGGAACGTAGAAATGACCATAACTTTCACACTGGTAGCAATTATTCGTTTTATACGATGGAAAAACTGTTTTATTTATTTTGTATTTTATGCTTCTGGCGTTGACTTCTTATGCCCTAACTATTCCCTCTGGAGGATCAACGCCCTAGAGTGAAACCTACGTTGCCCGGAACGTAGAAATGACTATTACTTTCACACTGGTTGCAATTATTCGTTTTATACGATGGAAAAGCTGTTACATTTATTTTGTATTTTATGCTTCGGGCGTTGACTTCTAAGGCCCTAACTATTCCATCTGGTGGAACAACGCCCTAGGGTGAAGCCTAGGTTGCGCGGAACGTAGAAATGACCATAACTTTCACACTGGTAGCAATTACTCGTTTTATACGATGGAAAAGCTGTTGCATCTTTAGTGTATTTTATTCATCTGGGGTTGACTTCTAAGGCCGTAGCTATCAGATGTGGTGGAGCAACGCCCGAGAGTGGGGCCTAGGTTGCGCGGTACATAGAAATGACCATTACTTTCACACTGTTTGCAAATATACATTATATACGATGGAAAATCTGTTGTATTTATGTTGTATTTTATGCTTCTGGCGTTGACTTCTTAGGCCCTAACTATTTGATCTGGTGGAGCACCGCCCTAGGGTGAAGCGTAGGTTGCCCGGAACGTAGAAAAGACCATTACCTTAACACTGGTTGCAATTATTCGTTTTATACGATGGAAAAGCTGTTTTATTTATTTTGTATTTTATGCTTCGGGCGTTGACTTCTAAGGCCCTAACTATTCAATCTGTTGGTGCAACGCCCAAGGGTGAAGCCTATGTTGCCCGGAAAGTAGAAATGACGTTAACTTTCATACTGGTTGCAATTATTCGTTTTATACGATGGAAAAACTGTTTTAGTTATTTTGTATTTTGTGCTTCGGGCGTTGACTTCTAAGGCCCTAACTATTCGATCTGGTGGCGCAACGCCCTAGAGTGAAGCCTAGGTTGCCCGGAACGTAGAAATGACCATAACTTTTACACTGGTAGCAATTATTCGTTTTATACAATGGAAAAACTGTTCTATTTATTTTGCATTTTATGCTTCGGGCGTTGACTTCTAAGGACCTAACTGATTGATCTGGTGGAGCAACGCCCTAGAGTAAAGCCTAGATTGCCCGGAAAGTTGAAATGACCAGTACTATCACACTGTTTGCAGTTATTCCTGTTATACGATGGAAAAACTGTTGCATCTTTATTGCATTTTATGCTTCTGGCGTTGACTTCTAAGGCCCTACCTATTCGATCTGGAGGAGCAACGTCCTAGTGTGAAGCCTAGGTTGCCCGGAACGAAGAAATGACCATAACTTTCACACTGGTTGCTATTATTCGTTTTATACAATGGAAAAACTGTCATATTTATATTGTATTTTATGCTTCTGGCGTTGACTTCTTTGGCCCTAACTATTCATTCTGTTGGAGCAACGCCCTAGGGTGAAGCCTAGGTTGCCCGGAAAGTAGAAATGACCATAACTTTCACACTGGTTGCAATTATTCGTTTTATACGATGGAAAAGCTGTTGCATCTTTATTGTATTTTATTCTTCTGGCGTTGACTTCTAAGGCCGTAGCTATTAGATGTGGTGGAGCAACGCCCTACAGTGACGCCTAGGTTGCCCGGAACGTAGAAATGACCATTACTTTCACAATGTTTGCAATTGTTCATTTTATACGATTTAGAAAACTGTTGTCCTTACATTGATTTTATCCTTCTGGCGTTGACTTCTTAGGCCCTAACTATTCGATCTGGTGGAACAACGGCCTAGAGTGAAACCTAGGTTGCCCGGAACGTATAAATGACCATCACATTCAAACTGGTTGCAATTATTCCTGTTATATGATGGAAGAACTGTTGTACTATTATTGCCTTTTATGCTTCGGGCATTGACTTCTAAGGCCCTAACTATTCAATCTGTTGGAGCAACGCCCTAGGCTGAAGCCTAGGTTGCCCGGAAAGTGGAACTGACCATAAATTTATCCTGGTTGCAATTATACGTTTTATATGATGGAAAAACTGTTGTATTTATATTGTATTTTTTGCTTCTGGCGTTCACTTCTTTGGCCCTAACTATTCGATCTGGTGGAACAACGCCCTAGGGTGAAGCCTAGGTTGCACGGAACGTAGAAATGACCATAACTTTCACACTGGTTGCTATTATTCGTTTTATACGATGGAAAAACTGTTATATTTATATTGTATTTTATGCTTCTGACGTTGACATCTTAGGCCCTAACTATTCGATCTGGTGGAACAACGCCCTAGAGTGAAGCCTAGGTTGCCTGGAACGTAGAAATGACAATTACTTTCACACTGGTTGCTATTATTCGTTTTATACAATGGAAAAACTGTCATATTTATATTGTATTTTATGCTTCTGGCGTTGACTTCTTTGGCCCTAACTGTTCGATATGGTGGAACAACGCCCTAGAGTGAAGACTAAGTTGCCCGGAACGAAGAAATGACCATCACTTTCAAACTGGTTGCAATTATTCCTATTATATGATTGAAAAACTGTTGTATTTCTATTGCATTTTATGCTTCGGGCATTGACCTCTAAGGTCCTATCTATTCAATCTGTTGGAGCAACGCCCTAGGGTGAAGACTAGGTCGCCCGGAAAGTAGAAATGACCATAACTTTCACACGGGTTGCAATTGTTCGTTTTATACGATGGAAAAGCTGTTACATTTATTTTGTATTTTATGCTTCGGGCGTTGACTTCTAAGGCCCTAACTATTCCATCTGGTGGAACAACGCCCTAGGGTGAAGCCTAGGTTGCCTGGAACGTAGAAATGACCATCACTTTCACTCGGGTTGCAATTATTCCTGTTATAGGATGGAAAGACTGTTGTACTTTTATTGTATTTTATACTTCAGGCGTTGGCTTCTAAGGCCCTAGCTATTCGATCTGGTCGGGCAACGCCCTAGAGTGAAGCCTAGGTTGCCCGGAACGTAGAAATGACCATAACTTCCACACTGGTAGCAATTATTCGTCTTATACGATGGAAAAGCTGTTGTATTTATATCGTATTTTATGCTTCTCGCGTTGACTTCGTAGGCCCTAACTATTCCATCTGGTGGAACAACGCCCTAGGGTGAAGCCTAGGTTGCGCGGAACGTAGAAATGACCATAACTTTCACACTGGTAGCAATTACTCGTTTTATACGATGGAAAAGCTGTTGCATCTTTATTGTATTTTATTCATCTGGGGTTGACTTCTAAGGCCGTAGCTATCAGATGTGGTGGAGCAACGCCCGAGAGTGGGGCCTAGGTTGCGCGGTACATAGAAATGACCATTACTTTCACACTGTTTGCAAATATACATTATATACGATGGAAAATCTGTTGTATTTATGTTGTATTTTATGCTTCTGGCGTTGACTTCTTAGTCCCTAACTATTCCATCTGGTGGAACAACGCCCTAGGGTGAAGGCTAGGTTGCGCGGAACGTAGAAATGACCATAACTTTCACACTGGTAGCAATTATTCGTTTTATACGATGGAAAAACTGTTTTATTTACTTTGTATTTTATGCTTCTGGCGTTGACTTCTTATGCCCTAACTATTCCCTCTGGCGGATCAACGCCCTAGAGTGAAACCTACGTTGCCCGGAACGTAGAAATGACTATTACTTTCACACTGGCTGCAATTATTCGTTTTATACGATGGAAAAGCTGTTCTATTTATTTTGTATTTTATGCTTCGGGCGTTGACTTCTAAGGCCCTAACTATTCGATCTGGTGGAACAACGCCCTAGGGTGAAGCCTAGGTTGCGCGGAACGTAGAAATGACTATTACTTTCACACTGGTTGCAATTATTCGTTTTATACGATGGAAAAGCTGTTACATTTATTTTGTATTTTATGCCTCGGGCGATGACTTCTAAGGCCCTAACTATTCCATCTGGTGGAACAACGCCCTAGGGTGAAGCCTAGGTTGCCTGGAACGTAGAGATGACCATCACTTTCACACGGGTTGCAATTATTCCTGTTATAGGATGGAAAGACTGTTGTACTTTTATTGTATTTTATACTTCAGGCGTTGGCTTCTAAGGCCCTAGCTATTCGATCTGGTCGGGCAACGCCCTAGAGTGAAGCCTAGGTTGCCCGGAACGTAGAAATGAACATAACTTCCACACTGGTAGCAATTATTCGTCTTATACGATGGAAAAGCTGTTGTATTTATATCGTATTTTATGCTTCTCGCGTTGACTTCGTAGGCCCTAACTATTCCATCTGGTGGAACAACGCCCTAGGGTGAAGCCTAGGTTGCGCGGAACGTAGAAATGACCATAACTTTCACACTGGTAGCAATTACTCGTTTTATACGATGGAAAAGCTGTTGCATCTTTATTGTATTTTATTCATCTGGGGTTGACTTCTAAGGCCGTAGCTATCAGATGTGGTGGAGCAACGCCCGAGAGTGGGGCCTAGGTTGCGCGGTACATAGAAATGACCATTACTTTCACACTGTTTGCAAATATACATTATATACGATGGAAAATCTGTTGTATTTATGTTGTATTTTATGCTTCTGGCGTTGACTTCTTAGGCCCTAACTATTTGATCTGGTGGAGCACCGCCCTAGGGTGAAGCCTAGGTTGCCCGGAACGTAGAAAAGACCACTACCTTCACACTGGTTGCAATTATTCGTTTTATACGATGGAAAAGCTGTTTTAATTATTTTGTATTTTATGCTTCGGGCGTTGACTTCTAAGGCCCTAACTATTCAATCTGTTGGTGCAACGCCCAAGGGTGAAGCCTATGTTGCCCGGAAAGTAGAAATGACGTTAACGTTCATACTGGTTGCAATTATTCGTTTTATACGATGGAAAAACTGTTTTAGTTATTTTGTATTTTGTGCTTCGGGCGTTGACTTCTAAGGCCCTAACTATTCGATCTGGTGGCGCAACGCCCTAGAGTGAAGCCTAGGTTGCCCGGAACGTAGAAATGACCATAACTTTTACACTGGTAGCAATTATTCGTTTTATACAATGGAAAAACTGTTCTATTTATTTTGCATTTCATGCTTCGGGCGTTGACTTCTAAGGACCTAACTGATTGATCTGGTGGAGCAACGCCCTAGAGTGAAGCCTAGATTGCCCGGAAAGTTGAAATGACCAGTACTATCACACTGTTTGCAGTTATTCCTGTTATACGATGGAAAAACTGTTGCATCTTTATTGCATTTTATGCTTCTGGCGTTGACTTCTAAGGCCCTATCTATTCGATCAGGTGGAGCAACGCCCTAGAGTGACGCCTAGGTTGCCCGGAACGTAGAAATGACCAGTACATTCACACTGGTTGCAGTTATTCCTGTAAAACGATGGAAAAACTGTTGCATCTTTATTGTATTTTATGCTTCTGGCGTTGATTTCTAAGGCCCTAACTATTCGATCTGGAGGAGCAACGTCCTAGTGTGAAGCCTAGGTTGCCCGGAACGAAGAAATGACCATAACTTTCACACTGGTTGCTATTATTCGTTTTATACAATGGAAAAACTGTCATATTTATATTGTATTTTATGCTTCTGGCGTTGACTTCTTTGGCCCTAACTGTTCGATATGGTGGAGCAACGCCCTAGAGTGAAGCCTAAGTTGCCCGGAACGAAGAAATGACCATCACTTTCAAACTGGTTGCAATTATTCCTGTTATATGATGGAAAAACTGTTGTATTTTTATTGCATTTTATGCTTCGGGCATTGACCTCTAAGGTCCTAACTATTCATTCTGTTGGAGCAACGCCCTAGGGTGAAGCCTAGGTTGCCCGGAAAGTAGAAATGACCATAACTTTCACACTGGTTGCAATTATTCGTTTTATACGATGGAAAAGCTGTTGCATCTTTATTGTATTTTATTCTTCTGGCGTTGACTTCTAAGGCCGTAGCTATTAGATGTGGTGGAGCAACGCCCTAGAGTGACGCCTAGGTTGCCCGGAACGTAGAAATGACCATTACTTTCACAATGTTTGCAATTGTTCATTTTATACGATTTAAAAAACTGTTGTCCTTACATTGATTTTATCCTTCTGGCGTTGACTTCTTAGGCCCTGACTATTCGATCTGGTGGAACAACGGCCTAGAGTGAAACCTAGGTTGCCCGGAACGTATAAAAGACCATCACATTCAAACTGGTTGCAATTATTCCTGTTATATGATGGAAGAACTGTTGTACTATTATTGCCTTTTATGCTTCGGGCATTGACTTCTAAGGCCCTAACTATTCAATCTGTTGGAGCAACGCCCTAGGCTGAAGCCTAGGTTGCCCGGAAAGTGGAACTGACCATAAATTTATCCTGGTTGCAATTATACGCTTTATATGATGGAAAAACTGTTGTATTTATATTGTATTTTTTGCTTCTGGCGTTCACTTCCTTGGCCCTAACTATTCGATCTGGTGGAACAACGCCCTAGGGTGAAGCCTAGGTTGCACGGAACGTAGAAATGACCATAACTTTCACACTGGTTGCTATTATTCGTTTTATACGATGGAAAAACTGTTATATTTATATTGTATTTTATGCTTCTGACGTTGACATCTTAGGCCCTAACTATTCGATCTGGTGGAACAACGCCCTAGAGTGAAGCCTAGGTTGCCTGGAACGTAGAAATGACAATTACTTTCACACTGGTTGCTATTATTCGTTTTATACAATGGAAAAACTGTCATATTTATATTGTATTTTATGCTTCTGGCGTTGACTTCCTTGGCCCTAACTGTTCGATATGGTGGAACAACGCCCTAGAGTGAAGACTAAGTTGCCCGGAACGAAGAAATGACCATCACTTTCAAACTGGTTGCAATTATTCCTATTACATGATGGAAAAACTGTTGTATTTCTATTGCATTTTATGCTTCGGGCATTGACCTCTAAGGTCCTATCTATTCAATCTGTTGGAGCAACGCCCTAGGGTGAAGACTAGGTTGCCCGGAAAGTAGAAATGACCATAACTTTCACACTGGTTGCAATTGTTCGTTTTATACGATGGAAAAGCTGTTGCATCTTTATTGTATTTTATTCTTCTGGCGTTGACTTCTAAGGCCGTAGCTATTAGATGTGGTAGAGCAACGCCCTAGAGTGACACCTAGGCTGCCCGGAACGTAGAAATGACCATTACATTCACAATGTTTGCAATTACTCATTTTATACGATGGAAAAACTATTGTACTTATATTGATTTTATTCTTCTGGCGTTGACTTCTTAGGCCCTAACTATTCGATCTGGTGGAACAACGCCCTAGAGTGAAGCCTAGGTTGCACGGAACATGGAAATGACCATTACTTTCACACTGTTTGCAAATATACATTATATACGGTGGAAAAGCTGTTGTATTTATATTATGTTTTATGCTTCTGGCGTTGACTTCTTTGGCCCTAACTGTTCGATATGGTGGAACAACGCCCTAGAGTGAAGCCTAAGTTGCCCGGAACGAAGAAATGATCATCACTTTCAAACTGGTTGCAATTATTCCTGTTATATGATGGAAAAGCTGTTGTATTTATATTGTATTTTATGCTTCGGGCATTAACTTCTAGGGCCCTAACTATTCAATCTGTTGGAGCAACGGCCTAGGGTGAATCCTAGGTTGCCCGGAAAGAAGAAATGACCATAACTTTCATACTGGTTGCAATTATTCGTTTTATATGATGGAAAAACTGTTGTATTTATATAGTGTTTTATGCTTCAGGCGTTGACTTCTAAGGCCCTAGCTATTCGATTTGGTGGAGCAACGCCCGAGAGTGGAGCCTAGGTTGCCCGGAACGTAGAAATGACAATAACTTTCACACTGGTTGCTATCATTCGTTTTATACGATGGAAAAACTGTTATATTTATATTGTATTTTATGCTTCTGGCGTTGACTACTTAGGCCCTAACTGTTCGATCTGGCGGAACAACGTCCTAGGATGAAGCCTGGGATGCCCGGAAAGTAGAAATGACCATAACATTCACACTGGTTGCAATTATTCCTGTTATAGGATGGTAAGACTGTTGTATTTTTATTGTATTTTATACTTCAGACGTTGACTTCTAAGGCCCTAGCTATTCGATCTGGTCGAGCAACGCCCTAGAGTGAAGCCTAGGTTGCGCGGAACGTAGAAATGACCATAAGTTTCACACTGGTAGCAATTATTCGTTTTATACGATGGAAAAACTGTTTTATTTATTTTGTATTTTATGCTTCTGGCGTTGACTTCTTATGCCCTAACTATTCCCTCTGGAGGATCAACGCCATAGAGTGAAACCTACGTTGCCCGGAACGTAGAAATGACTATTACTTTCACACTGGTTGCAATTATTCGTTTTATACGATGGAAAAGCTGTTACATTTATTTTGTATTTTATGCTTCGGGCGTTGACTTCTAAGGCCCTAACTATTCCATCTGGTGGAACAACGCCCTAGGGTGAAGCCTAGGTTGCGCGGAACGTAGAAATGACCATAACTTTCACACTGGTAGCAATTACTCGTTTTATACGATGGAAAAGCTGTTGCATCTTTAGTGTATTTTATTCATCTGGGGTTGACTTCTAAGGCCGTAGCTATCAGATGTGGTGGAGCAACGCCCGAGAGTGGGGCCTAGGTTGCGCGGTACATAGAAATGACCATTACTTTCACACTGTTTGCAAATATACATTATATACGATGGAAAATCTGTTGTATTTATGTTGTATTTTATGCTTCTGGCGTTGACTTCTTAGGCCCTAACTATTTGATCTGGTGGAGCACCGCCCTAGGGTGAAGCCTAGGTTGCCCGGAACGTAGAAAAGACCATTACCTTAACACTGGTTGCAATTATTCGTTTTATACGATGGAAAAGCTGTTTTATTTATTTTGTATTTTATGCTTCGGGCGTTGACTTCTAAGGCCCTAACTATTCAATCTGTTGGTGCAACGCCCAAGGGTGAAGCCTATGTTGCCCGGAAAGTAGAAATGACGTTAACTTTCATACTGGTTGCAATTATTCGTTTTATACGATGGAAAAACTGTTTTAGTTATTTTGTATTTTGTGCTTCGGGCGTTGACTTCTAAGGCCCTAACTATTCGATCTGGTGGCGCAACGCCCTAGAGTGAAGCCTAGGTTGCCCGGAACGTAGAAATGACCATAACTTTTACACTGGTAGCAATTATTCGTTTTATACAATGGAAAAACTGTTCTATTTATTTTGCATTTTATGCTTCGGGCGTTGACTTCTAAGGACCTAACTGATTGATCTGGTGGAGCAACGCCCTAGAGTAAAGCCTAGATTGCCCGGAAAGTTGAAATGACCAGTACTATCACACTGTTTGCAGTTATTCCTGTTATACGATGGAAAAACTGTTGCATCTTTATTGCATTTTATGCTTCTGGCGTTGACTTCTAAGGCCCTACCTATTCGATCTGGAGGAGCAACGTCCTAGTGTGAAGCCTAGGTTGCCCGGAACGAAGAAATGACCATAACTTTCACACTGGTTGCTATTATTCGTTTTATACGATGGAAAAACTGTCATATTTATATTGTATTTTATGCTTCTAGCGTTGACTTCTTTGGCCCTAACTGTTCGATATGGTGGAGCAACGCCCTAGAGTGAAGCCTAAGTTGCCCGGAACGAAGAAATGACCATCACTTTCAAACTGGTTGCAATTACTCCTGTTATATGATGGAAAAACTGTTGTATTTTTATTGCATTTTATGCTTCGGGCATTGACCTCTAAGGTCCTAACTATTCATTCTGTTGGAGCAACGCCCTAGGGTGAAGCCTAGGTTGCCCGGAAAGTAGAAATGACCATAACTTTCACACTGGTTGCAATTATTCGTTTTATACGATGGAAAAGCTGTTGCATCTTTATTGTATTTTATTCTTCTGGCGTTGACTTCTAAGGCCGTAGCTATTAGATGTGGTGGAGCAACGCCCTACAGTGACGCCTAGGTTGCCCGGAACGTAGAAATGACCATTACTTTCACAATGTTTGCAATTGTTCATTTTATACGATTTAGAAAACTGTTGTCCTTACATTGATTTTATCCTTCTGGCGTTGACTTCTTAGGCCCTAACTATTCGATCTGGTGGAACAACGGCCTAGAGTGAAACCTAGGTTGCCCGGAACGTATAAGTGACCATCACATTCAAACTGGTTGCAATTATTCCTGTTATATGATGGAAGAACTGTTGTACTATTATTGCCTTTTATGCTTCGGGCATTGACTTCTAAGGCCCTAACTATTCAATCTGTTGGAGCAACGCCCTAGGCTGAAGCCTAGGTTGCCCGGAAAGTGGAACTGACCATAAATTTATCCTGGTTGCAATTATACGTTTTATATGATGGAAAATCTGTTGTATTTATATTGTATTTTTTGCTTCTGGCGTTCACTTCTTTGGCCCTAACTATTCGATCTGGTGGAGCAACGCCCTAGGGTGAAGACTAGGTCGCCCGGAAAGTAGAAATGACCATAACTTTCACACGGGTTGCAATTGTTCGTTTTATACGATGGAAAAGCTGTTACATTTATTTTGTATTTTATGCTTCGGGCGTTGACTTCTAAGGCCCTAACTATTCCATCTGGTGGAACAACGCCCTAGGGTGAAGCCTAGGTTGCCTGGAACGTAGAAATGACCATCACTTTCACACGGGTTGCAATTATTCCTGTTATGGGATGGAAAGACTGTTGTACTTTTATTGTATTTAATACTTCAGGCGTTGGCTTGTAAGGCCCTAGCTATTCGATCTGTTCGGGCAACGCCCTAGAGTGAAGCCTAGGTTGCCCGGAACGTAGAAATGACCATAACTTCCACACTGGTAGCAATTATTCGTCTTATACGATGGAAAAGCTGTTGTATTTATATCGTATTTTATGCTTCTCGCGTTGACTTCGTAGGCCCTAACTATTCCATCTGGTGGAACAACGCCCTAGGGTGAAGCCTAGGTTGCGCGGAACGTAGAAATGATCATAACTTTCACACTGGTAGCAATTACTCGTTTTATACGATGGAAAAGCTGTTGCATCTTTATTGTATTTTATTCATCTGGGGTTGACTTCTAAGGCCGTAGCTATCAGATGTGGTGGAGCAACGCCCGAGAGTGGGGCCTAGGTTGCGCGGTACATAGAAATGACCATTACTTTCACACTGTTTGCAAATATACATTATATACGATGGAAAATCTGTTGTATTTATGTTGTATTTTATGCTTCTGGCGTTGACTTCTTAGGCCCTAACTATTTGATCTGGTGGAGCACCGCCCTAGGGTGAAGCCTAGGTTGCCCGGAACGTAGAAAAGACCATTGCCTTCACACTGGTTGCAATTATTCGTTTTATACGATGGAAAAGCTGTTGTATTTATATCGCATTTTATGCTTCTGGCGTTGACTTCTTAGTCCCTAACTATTCCATCTGGTGGAACAACGCCCTAGGGTGAAGGCTAGGTTGCGCGGAACGTAGAAATGACCATAACTTTCACACTGGTAGCAATTATTCGTTTTATACGATGGAAAAACTGTTTTATTTACGTTGTATTTTATGCTTCTGGCGTTGACTTCTTATGCCCTAACTATTCCCTCTGGCGGATCAACGCCCTAGAGTGAAACCTACGTTGCCCGGAACGTAGAAATGACTATTACTTTCACACTGGCTGCAATTATTCGTTTTATACGATGGAAAAGCTGTTCTATTTATTTTGTATTTTATGCTTCGGGCGTTGACTTCTAAGGCCCTAACTATTCGATCTGGTGGAACAACGCCCTAGGGTGAAGCCTAGGTTGCGCGGAACGTAGAAATGACCATAACTTTCACACTGGTAGCAATTATTCGTTTTATACGATGGAAAAACTGTTTTATTTATTTTGTATTTTATGCTTCTGGCGTTGACTTCTTATGCCCTAACTATTCCCTCTGGAGGATCAACGCCCTAGAGTGAAACCTACGTTGCCCGGAACGTAGAAATGACTATTACTTTCACACTGGTTGCAATTATTCGTTTTATACGATGGAAAAGCTGTTACATTTATTTTGTATTTTATGCCTCGGGCGTTGACTTCTAAGGCCCTAACTATTCCATCTGGTGGAACAACGCCCTAGGGTGAAGCCTAGGTTGCCTGGAACGTAGAGATGACCATCACTTTCACACGGGTTGCAATTATTCCTGTTATAGGATGGAAAGACTGTTGTACTTTTATTGTATTTTATACTTCAGGCGTTGGCTTCTAAGGCCCTAGCTATTCGATCTGGTCGGGCAACGCCCTAGAGTGAAGCCTAGGTTGCCCGGAACGTAGAAATGAACATAACTTCCACACTGGTAGCAATTATTCGTCTTATACGATGGAAAAGCTGTTGTATTTATATCGTATTTTATGCTTCTCGCGTTGACTTCGTAGGCCCTAACTATTCCATCTGGTGGAACAACGCCCTAGGGTGAAGCCTAGGTTGCGCGGAACGTAGAAATGACCATAACTTTCACACTGGTAGCAATTACTCGTTTTATACGATGGAAAAGCTGTTGCATCTTTATTGTATTTTATTCATCTGGGGTTGACTTCTAAGGCCGTAGCTATCAGATGTGGTGGAGCAACGCCCGAGAGTGGGGCCTAGGTTGCGCGGTACATAGAAATGACCATTACTTTCACACTGTTTGCAAATATACATTATATACGATGGAAAATCTGTTGTATTTATGTTGTATTTTATGCTTCTGGCGTTGACTTCTTAGGCCCTAACTATTTGATCTGGTGGAGCACCGCCCTAGGGTGAAGCCTAGGTTGCCCGGAACGTAGAAAAGACCATTACCTTCACACTGGTTGCAATTATTCGTTTTATACGATGGAAAAGCTGTTTTAATTATTTTGTATTTTATGCTTCGGGCGTTGACTTCTAAGGCCCTAACTATTCAATCTGTTGGTGCAACGCCCAAGGGTGAAGCCTATGTTGCCCGGAAAGTAGAAATGACGTTAACGTTCATACTGGTTGCAATTATTCGTTTTATACGATGGAAAAACTGTTTTAGTTATTTTGTATTTTGTGCTTCGGGCGTTGACTTCTAAGGCCCTAACTATTCGATCTGGTGGCGCAACGCCCTAGAGTGAAGCCTAGGTTGCCCGGAACGTAGAAATGACCATAACTTTTACACTGGTAGCAATTATTCGTTTTATACAATGGAAAAACTGTTCTATTTATTTTGCATTTTATGCTTCGGGCGTTGACTTCTAAGGACCTAACTGATTGATCTGGTGGAGCAACGCCCTAGAGTGAAGCCTAGATTGCCCGGAAAGTTGAAATGACCAGTACTATCACACTGTTTGCAGTTATTCCTGTTATACGATGGAAAAACTGTTGCATCTTTATTGCATTTTATGCTTCTGGCGTTGACTTCTAAGGCCCTATCTATTCGATCAGGTGGAGCAACGCCCTAGAGTGACGCCTAGGTTGCCCGGAACGTAGAAATGACCAGTACATTCACACTGGTTGCAGTTATTCCTGTAAAACGATGGAAAAACTGTTGCATCTTTATTGTATTTTATGCTTCTGGCGTTGATTTCTAAGGCCCTAACTATTCGATCTGGAGGAGCAACGTCCTAGTGTGAAGCCTAGGTTGCCCGGAACGAAGAAATGACCATAACTTTCACACTGGTTGCTATTATTCGTTTTATACAATGGAAAAACTGTCATATTTATATTGTATTTTATGCTTCTGGCGTTGACTTCTTTGGCCCTAACTGTTCGATATGGTGGAGCAACGCCCTAGAGTGAAGCCTAAGTTGCCCGGAACGAAGAAATGACCATCACTTTCAAACTGGTTGCAATTATTCCTGTTATATGATGGAAAAACTGTTGTATTTTTATTGCATTTTATGCTTCGGGCATTGACCTCTAAGGTCCTAACTATTCATTCTGTTGGAGCAACGCCCTAGGGTGAAGCCTAGGTTGCCCGGAAAGTAGAAATGACCATAACTTTCACACTGGTTGCAATTATTCGTTTTATACGATGGAAAAGCTGTTGCATCTTTATTGTATTTTATTCTTCTGGCGTTGACTTCTAAGGCCGTAGCTATTAGATGTGGTGGAGCAACGCCCTAGAGTGACGCCTAGGTTGCCCGGAACGTAGAAATGACCATTACTTTCACAATGTTTGCAATTGTTCATTTTATACGATTTAAAAAACTGTTGTCCTTACATTGATTTTATCCTTCTGGCGTTGACTTCTTAGGCCCTGACTATTCGATCTGGTGGAACAACGGCCTAGAGTGAAACCTAGGTTGCCCGGAACGTATAAAAGACCATCACATTCAAACTGGTTGCAATTATTCCTGTTATATGATGGAAGAACTGTTGTACTATTATTGCCTTTTATGCTTCGGGCATTGACTTCTAAGGCCCTAACTATTCAATCTGTTGGAGCAACGCCCTAGGCTGAAGCCTAGGTTGCCCGGAAAGTGGAACTGACCATAAATTTATCCTGGTTGCAATTATACGCTTTATATGATGGAAAAACTGTTGTATTTATATTGTATTTTTTGCTTCTGGCGTTCACTTCCTTGGCCCTAACTATTCGATCTGGTGGAACAACGCCCTAGGGTGAAGCCTAGGTTGCACGGAACGTAGAAATGACCATAACTTTCACACTGGTTGCTATTATTCGTTTTATACGATGGAAAAACTGTTATATTTATATTGTATTTTATGCTTCTGACGTTGACATCTTAGGCCCTAACTATTCGATCTGGTGGAACAACGCCCTAGAGTGAAGCCAAGGTTGCCTGGAACGTAGAAATGACAATTACTTTCACACTGGTTGCTATTATTCGTTTTATACAATGGAAAAACTGTCATATTTATATTGTATTTTATGCTTCTGGCGTTGACTTCCTTGGCCCTAACTGTTCGATATGGTGGAACAACGCCCTAGAGTGAAGACTAAGTTGCCCGGAACGAAGAAATGACCATCACTTTCAAACTGGTTGCAATTATTCCTATTACATGATGGAAAAACTGTTGTATTTCTATTGCATTTTATGCTTCGGGCATTGACCTCTAAGGTCCTATCTATTCAATCTGTTGGAGCAACGCCCTAGGGTGAAGACTAGGTTGCCCGGAAAGTAGAAATGACCATAACTTTCACACTGGTTGCAATTGTTCGTTTTATACGATGGAAAAGCTGTTGCATCTTTATTGTATTTTATTCTTCTGGCGTTGACTTCTAAGGCCGTAGCTATTAGATGTGGTAGAGCAACGCCCTAGAGTGACACCTAGGCTGCCCGGAACGTAGAAATGACCATTACATTCACAATGTTTGCAATTACTCATTTTATACGATGGAAAAACTATTGTACTTATATTGATTTTATTCTTCTGGCGTTGACTTCTTAGGCCCTAACTATTCGATCTGGTGGAACAACGCCCTAGAGTGAAGCCTAGGTTGCACGGAACATGGAAATGACCATTACTTTCACACTGTTTGCAAATATACATTATATACGGTGGAAAAGCTGTTGTATTTATATTATGTTTTATGCTTCTGGCGTTGACTTCTTTGGCCCTAACTGTTCGATATGGTGGAACAACGCCCTAGAGTGAAGCCTAAGTTGCCCGGAACGAAGAAATGATCATCACTTTCAAACTGGTTGCAATTATTCCTGTTATATGATGGAAAAGCTGTTGTATTTATATTGTATTTTATGCTTCGGGCATTAACTTCTAGGGCCCTAACTATTCAATCTGTTGGAGCAACGGCCTAGGGTGAATCCTAGGTTGCCCGGAAAGAAGAAATGACCATAACTTTCATACTGGTTGCAATTATTCGTTTTATATGATGGAAAAACTGTTGTATTTATATAGTGTTTTATGCTTCAGGCGTTGACTTCTAAGGCCCTAGCTATTCGATTTGGTGGAGCAACGCCCGAGAGTGGAGCCTAGGTTGCCCGGAACGTAGAAATGACAATAACTTTCACACTGGTTGCTATCATTCGTTTTATACGATGGAAAAACTGTTATATTTATATTGTATTTTATGCTTCTGGCGTTGACTACTTAGGCCCTAACTGTTCGATCTGGCGGAACAACGTCCTAGGATGAAGCCTGGGATGCCCGGAAAGTAGAAATGACCATAACATTCACACTGGTTGCAATTATTCCTGTTATAGGATGGTAAGACTGTTGTATTTTTATTGTATTTTATACTTCAGACGTTGACTTCTAAGGCCCTAGCTATTCGATCTGGTCGAGCAACGCCCTAGAGTGAAGCCTAGGTTGCGCGGAACGTAGAAATGACCATAAGTTTCACACTGGTAGCAATTATTCGTTTTATACGATGGAAAAACTGTTTTATTTATTTTGTATTTTATGCTTCTGGCGTTGACTTCTTATGCCCTAACTATTCCCTCTGGAGGATCAACGCCATAGAGTGAAACCTACGTTGCCCGGAACGTAGAAATGACTATTACTTTCACACTGGTTGCAATTATTCGTTTTATACGATGGAAAAGCTGTTACATTTATTTTGTATTTTATGCTTCGGGCGTTGACTTCTAAGGCCCTAACTATTCCATCTGGTGGAACAACGCCCTAGGGTGAAGCCTAGGTTGCGCGGAACGTAGAAATGACCATAACTTTCACACTGGTAGCAATTACTCGTTTTATACGATGGAAAAGCTGTTGCATCTTTAGTGTATTTTATTCATCTGGGGTTGACTTCTAAGGCCGTAGCTATCAGATGTGGTGGAGCAACGCCCGAGAGTGGGGCCTAGGTTGCGCGGTACATAGAAATGACCATTACTTTCACACTGTTTGCAAATATACATTATATACGATGGAAAATCTGTTGTATTTATGTTGTATTTTATGCTTCTGGCGTTGACTTCTTAGGCCCTAACTATTTGATCTGGTGGAGCACCGCCCTAGGGTGAAGCCTAGGTTGCCCGGAACGTAGAAAAGACCATTACCTTAACACTGGTTGCAATTATTCGTTTTATACGATGGAAAAGCTGTTTTATTTATTTTGTATTTTATGCTTCGGGCGTTGACTTCTAAGGCCCTAACTATTCAATCTGTTGGTGCAACGCCCAAGGGTGAAGCCTATGTTGCCCGGAAAGTAGAAATGACGTTAACTTTCATACTGGTTGCAATTATTCGTTTTATACGATGGAAAAACTGTTTTAGTTATTTTGTATTTTGTGCTTCGGGCGTTGACTTCTAAGGCCCTAACTATTCGATCTGGTGGCGCAACGCCCTAGAGTGAAGCCTAGGTTGCCCGGAACGTAGAAATGACCATAACTTTTACACTGGTAGCAATTATTCGTTTTATACAATGGAAAAACTGTTCTATTTATTTTGCATTTTATGCTTCGGGCGTTGACTTCTAAGGACCTAACTGATTGATCTGGTGGAGCAACGCCCTAGAGTAAAGCCTAGATTGCCCGGAAAGTTGAAATGACCAGTACTATCACACTGTTTGCAGTTATTCCTGTTATACGATGGAAAAACTGTTGCATCTTTATTGCATTTTATGCTTCTGGCGTTGACTTCTAAGGCCCTACCTATTCGATCTGGAGGAGCAACGTCCTAGTGTGAAGCCTAGGTTGCCCGGAACGAAGAAATGACCATAACTTTCACACTGGTTGCTATTATTCGTTTTATACGATGGAAAAACTGTCATATTTATATTGTATTTTATGCTTCTAGCGTTGACTTCTTTGGCCCTAACTGTTCGATATGGTGGAGCAACGCCCTAGAGTGAAGCCTAAGTTGCCCGGAACGAAGAAATGACCATCACTTTCAAACTGGTTGCAATTACTCCTGTTATATGATGGAAAAACTGTTGTATTTTTATTGCATTTTATGCTTCGGGCATTGACCTCTAAGGTCCTAACTATTCATTCTGTTGGAGCAACGCCCTAGGGTGAAGCCTAGGTTGCCCGGAAAGTAGAAATGACCATAACTTTCACACTGGTTGCAATTATTCGTTTTATACGATGGAAAAGCTGTTGCATCTTTATTGTATTTTATTCTTCTGGCGTTGACTTCTAAGGCCGTAGCTATTAGATGTGGTGGAGCAACGCCCTACAGTGACGCCTAGGTTGCCCGGAACGTAGAAATGACCATTACTTTCACAATGTTTGCAATTGTTCATTTTATACGATTTAGAAAACTGTTGTCCTTACATTGATTTTATCCTTCTGGCGTTGACTTCTTAGGCCCTAACTATTCGATCTGGTGGAACAACGGCCTAGAGTGAAACCTAGGTTGCCCGGAACGTATAAGTGACCATCACATTCAAACTGGTTGCAATTATTCCTGTTATATGATGGAAGAACTGTTGTACTATTATTGCCTTTTATGCTTCGGGCATTGACTTCTAAGGCCCTAACTATTCAATCTGTTGGAGCAACGCCCTAGGCTGAAGCCTAGGTTGCCCGGAAAGTGGAACTGACCATAAATTTATCCTGGTTGCAATTATACGTTTTATATGATGGAAAATCTGTTGTATTTATATTGTATTTTTTGCTTCTGGCGTTCACTTCTTTGGCCCTAACTATTCGATCTGGTGGAGCAACGCCCTAGGGTGAAGACTAGGTCGCCCGGAAAGTAGAAATGACCATAACTTTCACACGGGTTGCAATTGTTCGTTTTATACGATGGAAAAGCTGTTACATTTATTTTGTATTTTATGCTTCGGGCGTTGACTTCTAAGGCCCTAACTATTCCATCTGGTGGAACAACGCCCTAGGGTGAAGCCTAGGTTGCCTGGAACGTAGAAATGACCATCACTTTCACACGGGTTGCAATTATTCCTGTTATGGGATGGAAAGACTGTTGTACTTTTATTGTATTTAATACTTCAGGCGTTGGCTTGTAAGGCCCTAGCTATTCGATCTGTTCGGGCAACGCCCTAGAGTGAAGCCTAGGTTGCCCGGAACGTAGAAATGACCATAACTTCCACACTGGTAGCAATTATTCGTCTTATACGATGGAAAAGCTGTTGTATTTATATCGTATTTTATGCTTCTCGCGTTGACTTCGTAGGCCCTAACTATTCCATCTGGTGGAACAACGCCCTAGGGTGAAGCCTAGGTTGCGCGGAACGTAGAAATGATCATAACTTTCACACTGGTAGCAATTACTCGTTTTATACGATGGAAAAGCTGTTGCATCTTTATTGTATTTTATTCATCTGGGGTTGACTTCTAAGGCCGTAGCTATCAGATGTGGTGGAGCAACGCCCGAGAGTGGGGCCTAGGTTGCGCGGTACATAGAAATGACCATTACTTTCACACTGTTTGCAAATATACATTATATACGATGGAAAATCTGTTGTATTTATGTTGTATTTTATGCTTCTGGCGTTGACTTCTTAGGCCCTAACTATTTGATCTGGTGGAGCACCGCCCTAGGGTGAAGCCTAGGTTGCCCGGAACGTAGAAAAGACCATTGCCTTCACACTGGTTGCAATTATTCGTTTTATACGATGGAAAAGCTGTTGTATTTATATCGCATTTTATGCTTCTGGCGTTGACTTCTTAGTCCCTAACTATTCCATCTGGTGGAACAACGCCCTAGGGTGAAGGCTAGGTTGCGCGGAACGTAGAAATGACCATAACTTTCACACTGGTAGCAATTATTCGTTTTATACGATGGAAAAACTGTTTTATTTACGTTGTATTTTATGCTTCTGGCGTTGACTTCTTATGCCCTAACTATTCCCTCTGGCGGATCAACGCCCTAGAGTGAAACCTACGTTGCCCGGAACGTAGAAATGACTATTACTTTCACACTGGCTGCAATTATTCGTTTTATACGATGGAAAAGCTGTTCTATTTATTTTGTATTTTATGCTTCGGGCGTTGACTTCTAAGGCCCTAACTATTCGATCTGGTGGAACAACGCCCTAGGGTGAAGCCTAGGTTGCGCGGAACGTAGAAATGACCATAACTTTCACACTGGTAGCAATTATTCGTTTTATACGATGGAAAAACTGTTTTATTTATTTTGTATTTTATGCTTCTGGCGTTGACTTCTTATGCCCTAACTATTCCCTCTGGAGGATCAACGCCCTAGAGTGAAACCTACGTTGCCCGGAACGTAGAAATGACTATTACTTTCACACTGGTTGCAATTATTCGTTTTATACGATGGAAAAGCTGTTACATTTATTTTGTATTTTATGCCTCGGGCGTTGACTTCTAAGGCCCTAACTATTCCATCTGGTGGAACAACGCCCTAGGGTGAAGCCTAGGTTGCCTGGAACGTAGAGATGACCATCACTTTCACACGGGTTGCAATTATTCCTGTTATAGGATGGAAAGACTGTTGTACTTTTATTGTATTTTATACTTCAGGCGTTGGCTTCTAAGGCCCTAGCTATTCGATCTGGTCGGGCAACGCCCTAGAGTGAAGCCTAGGTTGCCCGGAACGTAGAAATGAACATAACTTCCACACTGGTAGCAATTATTCGTCTTATACGATGGAAAAGCTGTTGTATTTATATCGTATTTTATGCTTCTCGCGTTGACTTCGTAGGCCCTAACTATTCCATCTGGTGGAACAACGCCCTAGGGTGAAGCCTAGGTTGCGCGGAACGTAGAAATGACCATAACTTTCACACTGGTAGCAATTACTCGTTTTATACGATGGAAAAGCTGTTGCATCTTTATTGTATTTTATTCATCTGGGGTTGACTTCTAAGGCCGTAGCTATCAGATGTGGTGGAGCAACGCCCGAGAGTGGGGCCTAGGTTGCGCGGTACATAGAAATGACCATTACTTTCACACTGTTTGCAAATATACATTATATACGATGGAAAATCTGTTGTATTTATGTTGTATTTTATGCTTCTGGCGTTGACTTCTTAGGCCCTAACTATTTGATCTGGTGGAGCACCGCCCTAGGGTGAAGCCTAGGTTGCCCGGAACGTAGAAAAGACCATTACCTTCACACTGGTTGCAATTATTCGTTTTATACGATGGAAAAGCTGTTTTAATTATTTTGTATTTTATGCTTCGGGCGTTGACTTCTAAGGCCCTAACTATTCAATCTGTTGGTGCAACGCCCAAGGGTGAAGCCTATGTTGCCCGGAAAGTAGAAATGACGTTAACGTTCATACTGGTTGCAATTATTCGTTTTATACGATGGAAAAACTGTTTTAGTTATTTTGTATTTTGTGCTTCGGGCGTTGACTTCTAAGGCCCTAACTATTCGATCTGGTGGCGCAACGCCCTAGAGTGAAGCCTAGGTTGCCCGGAACGTAGAAATGACCATAACTTTTACACTGGTAGCAATTATTCGTTTTATACAATGGAAAAACTGTTCTATTTATTTTGCATTTTATGCTTCGGGCGTTGACTTCTAAGGACCTAACTGATTGATCTGGTGGAGCAACGCCCTAGAGTGAAGCCTAGATTGCCCGGAAAGTTGAAATGACCAGTACTATCACACTGTTTGCAGTTATTCCTGTTATACGATGGAAAAACTGTTGCATCTTTATTGCATTTTATGCTTCTGGCGTTGACTTCTAAGGCCCTATCTATTCGATCAGGTGGAGCAACGCCCTAGAGTGACGCCTAGGTTGCCCGGAACGTAGAAATGACCAGTACATTCACACTGGTTGCAGTTATTCCTGTAAAACGATGGAAAAACTGTTGCATCTTTATTGTATTTTATGCTTCTGGCGTTGATTTCTAAGGCCCTAACTATTCGATCTGGAGGAGCAACGTCCTAGTGTGAAGCCTAGGTTGCCCGGAACGAAGAAATGACCATAACTTTCACACTGGTTGCTATTATTCGTTTTATACAATGGAAAAACTGTCATATTTATATTGTATTTTATGCTTCTGGCGTTGACTTCTTTGGCCCTAACTGTTCGATATGGTGGAGCAACGCCCTAGAGTGAAGCCTAAGTTGCCCGGAACGAAGAAATGACCATCACTTTCAAACTGGTTGCAATTATTCCTGTTATATGATGGAAAAACTGTTGTATTTTTATTGCATTTTATGCTTCGGGCATTGACCTCTAAGGTCCTAACTATTCATTCTGTTGGAGCAACGCCCTAGGGTGAAGCCTAGGTTGCCCGGAAAGTAGAAATGACCATAACTTTCACACTGGTTGCAATTATTCGTTTTATACGATGGAAAAGCTGTTGCATCTTTATTGTATTTTATTCTTCTGGCGTTGACTTCTAAGGCCGTAGCTATTAGATGTGGTGGAGCAACGCCCTAGAGTGACGCCTAGGTTGCCCGGAACGTAGAAATGACCATTACTTTCACAATGTTTGCAATTGTTCATTTTATACGATTTAAAAAACTGTTGTCCTTACATTGATTTTATCCTTCTGGCGTTGACTTCTTAGGCCCTGACTATTCGATCTGGTGGAACAACGGCCTAGAGTGAAACCTAGGTTGCCCGGAACGTATAAATGACCATCACATTCAAACTGGTTGCAATTATTCCTGTTATATGATGGAAGAACTGTTGTACTATTATTGCCTTTTATGCTTCGGGCATTGACTTCTAAGGCCCTAAATATTCAATCTGTTGGAGCAACGCCCTAGGCTGAAGCCTAGGTTGCCCGGAAAGTGGAACTGACCATAAATTTATCCTGGTTGCAATTATACGCTTTATATGATGGAAAAACTGTTGTATTTATATTGTATTTTTTGCTTCTGGCGTTCACTTCTTTGGCCCTAACTATTCGATCTGGTGGAACAACGCCCTAGGGTGAAGCCTAGGTTGCACGGAACGTAGAAATGACCATAACTTTCACACTGGTTGCTCTTATTCGTTTTATACGATGGAAAGACTGTTATATTTATATTGTATTTTATGCTTCTGACGTTGACATCTTAGGCCCTAACTATTCGATCTGGTGGAACAACGCCCTAGAGTGAAGCCTAGGTTGCCTGGAACGTAGAAATGACAATTACTTTCACACTGGTTGCTATTATTCGTTTTATACAATGGAAAAACTGTCATATTTATATTGTATTTTATGCTTCTGGCGTTGACTTCTTTGGCCCTAACTGTTCGATATGGTGGAACAACGCCCTAGAGTGAAGACTAAGTTGCACGGAACGAAGAAATGACCATCACTTTCAAACTGGTTGCAATTATTCCTATTATATGATGGAAAAACTGTTGTATTTCTATTGCATTTTATGCTTCGGGCATTGACCTCTAAGGTCCTATCTATTCAATCTGTTGGAGCAACGCCCTAGGGTGAAGACTAGGTTGCCCGGAAAGTACAAATGACCATAACTTTCACACTGGTTGCAATTGTTCGTTTTATACGATGGAAAAGCTGTTGCATCTTTATTGTATTTTATTCTTCTGGCGTTGACTTCTAAGGCCGTAGCTATTAGATGTGGTGGAGCAACGCCCTAGAGTGACACCTAGGCTGCCCGGAACGTAGAAATGACCATTACATTCACAATGTTTGCAATTACTCATTTTATACGATGGAAAAACTATTGTACTTATATTGATTTTATTCTTCTGGCGTTGACTTCTTAGGCCCTAACTATTCGATCTGGTGGAACAACGCCCTAGAGTGAAGCCTAGGTTGCACGGAACATGGAAATGACCATTACTTTCACACTGTTTGCAAATATACATTATATACGGTGGAAAAGCTGTTGTATTTATATTATGTTTTATGCTTCTGGCGTTGACTTCTTTGGCCCTAACTGTTCGATATGGTGGAACAACGCCCTAGAGTGAAGCCTAAGTTGCCCGGAACGAAGAAATGATCATCACTTTCAAACTGGTTGCAATTATTCCTGTTATATGATGGAAAAGCTGTTGTATTTATATTGTATTTTATGCTTCGGGCATTAACTTCTAGGGCCCTAACTATTCAATCTGTTGGAGCAACGGCCTAGGGTGAATCCTAGGTTGCCCGGAAAGAAGAAATGACCATAACTTTCATACTGGTTGCAATTATTCGTTTTATATGATGGAAAAACTGTTGTATTTATATAGTGTTTTATGCTTCAGGCGTTGACTTCTAAGGCCCTAGCTATTCGATTTGGTGGAGCAACGCCCGAGAGTGAAGCCTAGGTTGCCCGGAACGTAGAAATGACAATAACTTTCACACTGGTTGCTATCATTCGTTTTATACGATGGAAAAACTGTTATATTTATATTGTATTTTATGCTTCTGGCGTTGACTACTTAGGCCCTAACTGTTCGATCTGGCGGAACAACGTCCTAGGATGAAGCCTGGGATGCCCGGAAAGTAGAAATGACCATAACATTCACACTGGTTGCAATTATTCCTGTTATAGGATGGTAAGACTGTTGTATTTTTATTGTATTTTATACTTCAGACGTTGACTTCTAAGGCCCTAGCTATTAGATCTGGTCGAGCAACGCCCTAGAGTGAAGCCTAGGTTGCGCGGAACATAGAAATGACCATAAGTTTCACACTGGTAGCAATTATTCGTTTTATACGATGGAAAAACTGTTTTATTTATTTTGTATTTTATGCTTCTGGCGTTGACTTCTTATGCCCTAACTACTCCATCGGGCGGATCAACGCCCTAGAGTGAAACCAACGTTGCCCGGAACGTAGAAATGACTATTACTTTCACACTGGTTGCAATTATTCGTCTTATACGATGGAAAAGCTGTTGTATTTATATCGCATTTTATGCTTCTGGCGTTGACTTCTTAGTCCCTAACTATTCCATCTGGTGGAACAACGCCCTAGGGTGAAGCCTAGGTTGCGCGGAACGTAGAAATGACCATTACTTTCACACTGGTAGCAATTATTCGTTTTATACGATGGAAAAACTGTTTTATTTACTTTGTATTTTATGCTTCTGGCGTTGACTTCTCATGCCCTAACTATTCCCTCTGGCGGATCAACGCCCTAGAGTGAAACCTACGTTGCCCGGAACGTAGAAATGACTATTACTTTCACACTGGTTGCAATTATTCGTTTTATACGATTGAAAAGCTGTTCCATTTATTTTGTATTTTATGCTTCGGGCGTTGACTTCTAAGGCCCTAACTATTCGATCTGGTGGAACAACGCCCTAGGGTGAAGCCTAGGTTGCCTGGAACGTAGAAATGACCATCACTTTCACACGGGTTGCAATTATTCCTGTTATAGGATGGAAAGACTGTTGTACTTTTATTGTATTTTATACTTCAGGCGTTGGCTTCTAAGGCCCTAGCTATTCGATCTGGTCGGGCAACGCCCTAGAGTGAAGCCTAGGTTGCCCGGAACGTAGAAATGACCATAACTTCCACACTGGTAGCAATTATTCGTCTTATACGATGGAAAAGCTGTTGTATTTATATCGTATTTTATGCTTCTCGCGTTGACTTCGTAGGCCCTAACTATTCCATCTGGTGGAACAACGCCCTAGGGTGAAGCCTATGTTGCCCGGAAAGTAGAAATGACGTTAACGTTCATACTGGTTGCAATTATTCGTTTTATACGATGGAAAAACTGTTTTAGTTATTTTGTATTTTGTGCTTCGGGCGTTGACTTCTAAGGCCCTAACTATTCGATCTGGTGGCGCAACGCCCTAGAGTGAAGCCTAGGTTGCCCGGAACGTAGAAATGACCATAACTTTTACACTGGTAGCAATTATTCGTCTTATACAATGGAAAAACTGTTCTATTTATTTTGCATTTTATGCTTCGGGCGTTGACTTCTAAGGACCTAACTGATTGATCTGGTGGAGCAACGCCCTAGAGTGAAGCCTAGATTGCCCGGAAAGTTGAAATGACCAGTACTATCACACTGTTTGCAGTTATTCCTGTTATACGATGGAAAAACTGTTGCATCTTTATTGCATTTTATGCTTCTGGCGTTGACTTCTAAGGCCCTATCTATTCGATCAGGTGGAGCAACGCCCTAGAGTGACGCCTAGGTTGCCCGGAACGTAGAAATGACCAGTACATTCACACTGGTTGCAGTTATTCCTGTAAAACGATGGAAAAACTGTTGCATCTTTATTGTATTTTATGCTTCTGGCGTTGATTTCTAAGGCCCTAACCATTCGATCTGGAGGAGCAACGTCCTAGTGTGAAGCCTAGGTTGCCCGGAACGAAGAAATGACCATAACTTTCACACTGGTTGCTATTATTCGTTTTATACAATGGAAAAACTGTCATATTTATATTGTATTTTATGCTTCTGGCGTTGACTTCTTTGGCCCTAACTGTTCGATATGGTGGAGCAACGCCCTAGAGTGAAGCCTAAGTTGCCCGGAACGAAGAAATGACCATCACTTTCAAACTGGTTGCAATTATTCCTGTTATATGATGGAAAAACTGTTGTATTTTTATTGCATTTTATGCTTCGGGCATTGACCTCTAAGGTCCTAACTATTCATTCTGTTGGAGCAACGCCCTAGGGTGAAGCCTAGGTTGCCCGGAAAGTAGAAATGACCATAACTTTCACACTGGTTGCAATTATTCGTTTTATACGATGGAAAAGCTGTTGCATCATTATTGTATTTTATTCTTCTGGCGTTGACTTCTAAGGCCGTAGCTATTAGATGTGGTGGAGCAACGCCCTAGAGTGACGCCTAGGTTGCCCGGAACGTAGAAATGACCATTACTTTCACAATGTTTGCAATTGTTCATTTTATACGATTTAAAAAACTGTTGTCCTTACATTGATTTTATCCTTCTGGCGTTGACTTCTTAGGCCCTGACTATTCGATCTGGTGGAACAACGGCCTAGAGTGAAACCTAGGTTGCCCGGAACGTATAAATGACCATCACATTCAAACTGGTTGCAATTATTCCTGTTATATGATGGAAGAACTGTTGTACTATTATTGCCTTTTATGCTTCGGGCATTGACTTCTAAGGCCCTAACTATTCAATCTGTTGGAGCAACGCCCTAGGCTGAAGCCTAGGTTGCCCGGAAAGTGGAACTGACCATAAATTTATCCTGGTTGCAATTATACGCTTTATATGATGGAAAAACTGTTGTATTTATATTGTATTTTTTGCTTCTGGCGTTCACTTCTTTGGCCCTAACTATTCGATCTGGTGGAACAACGCCCTAGGGTGAAGCCTAGGTTGCACGGAACGTAGAAATGACCATAACTTTCACACTGGTTGCTATTATTCGTTTTGTACGATGGAAAAACTGTTATATTTATATTGTATTTTATGCTTCTGACGTTGACATCTTAGGCCCTAACTATTCGATCTGGTGGAACAACGCCCTAGAGTGAAGCCTAGGTTGCCTCGAACGTAGAAATGACAATTACTTTCACACTGGTTGCTATTATTCGTTTTATACAATGGAAATACTGTCATATTTATATTGTATTTTATGCTTCTGGCGTTGACTTCTTTGGCCCTAACTGTTCGATATGGTGGAACAACGCCCTAGAGTGAAGACTAATTTGCCCGGAACGAAGAAATGACCATCACTTTCAAACTGGTTGCAATTATTCCTATTATATGATGGAAAAACTGTTGTATTTCTATTGCATTTTATGCTTCGGGCATTGACCTCTAAGGTCCTATCTATTCAATCTGTTGGAGCAACGCCCTAGGGTGAAGACTAGGTTGCCCGGAAAGTAGAAATGACCATAACTTTCACACTGGTTGCAATTGTTCGTTTTATACGATGGAAAAGCTGTTGCATCTTTATTGTATTTTATTCTTCTGGCGTTGACTTCTAAGGCCGTAGCTATTAGATGTGGTGGACTAACGCCCTAGAGTGACACCTAGGCTGCCCGGAACGTAGAAATGACCATTACTTTCACAATGTTTGCAATTACTCATTTTATACGATGGAAAAACTATTGTACTTATATTGATTTTATTCTTCTGGCGTTGACTTCTTAGGCCCTAACTATTCGATCTGGTGGAACAACGCACTAGAGTGAAGCCTAGGTTGCACGGAACATGGAAATGACCATTACTTTCACACTGTTTGCAAATATACATTATATACGGTGGAAAAGCTGTTGTATTTATATTATGTTCTATGCTTCTGGCGTTGACTTCTTTGGCCCTAACTGTTCGATATGGTGGAACAACGCCCTAGAGTGAAGCCTAAGTTGCCCGGAACGAAGAAATGATCATCACTTTCAAACTGGTTGCAATTATTCCTGTTATATGATGGAAAAGCTGTTGTATTTATATTGTATTTTATGCTTCGGGCATTAACTTCTAGGGCCCTAACTATTCAATCTGTTGGAGCAACGGCCTAGGGTGAATCCTAGGTTGCCCGGAAAGAAGAAATGACCATAACTTTCATACTGGTTGCAATTATTTGTTTTATAGAGTGAAAAAACTGTTGTATTTATATTGTATTTTATGCTTCTGGCGTTCACTTCTTAGGCTCTAACTATTCGATCTGGTGGAACAACGCCCTAGGGTGAAGCCTAGATTGCCCGGAACGTAGAAATGACCATAACTTTCACACTGGTAGCAATTATTCGTTTTATACAATGGAAAAACTGTTGCATTTATTTTGTATTTTATGCTTCGGGCGTTTACTTCTAAGTCCCTAAATGTTTGTTCTGGTGGAGCAACGACCTAGAGTGAAGCGTAGGTTGCCCGGAACGCAGAAATGACCATAACTTTCACACTGGTTGCAATTATTCCTGTTCTACGATGGACAAACTGTTGTATTTATATCGTATTTTATGCTTCTGGTGTAGACTTCTAAGGCCCTAACTATTCGATCTGGTGGAGCAACGCCCTAGAGTGAAGCCTAGGTTGCCCGGAACGTAGAAATGACCATAACTTTTACACTGGTAGCAATTATTCGTTTTATACAATGGAAAAGCTGTTCTATTTGTTTTGCATTTTATGCTTCGGGCGTTGACTTCTAACGCCCTAACTGATTGATCTGGTGGAGCAACGCCCTAGAATGAAGCCTGGATTGCCAGGAACGTTGAAATGACCATAACCCAGGCAACTGGTTGCTATTATTCGTTTTATACGATGGAAAAACTGGTACATTTATATTGTATTTTATACTTATGGCGTTGACTTCTTAGGCCCTAACTATACGATCTGCTGGAGCAACATCCTAGAGTGAAACCTAGGTTACCCGGAACGTAGAAATGACCAATACTTTCATACTGTTTGCAGTTATTCCTGTTATACGATGGAAAAACTGTTGTATTTTAATTGTATTTTATGCTTTTCGCGATGAATTCTAAGTCCCTAGCAATTCCATCTGGTGGAGCAACGCCGTAGAGTGACGCGAGGGCTTCTCGGAACGTAGAAATGACCATTACTTTCACACTGGTTGCAATTATTCGTTTTATACGATGGAAAAACTGTTCTATTTATTTTGTATTTTATGCTTCGGGCGTTGACTTCTAAGGACCTAACTATTCGATCTGGTGGAGCAACGCCCTAGAGTGAAGCCTAGGTTGCCCGGTACGTAGAAATGACCATCACTTTCAAACTGGTTGCAATAATTCCTGTTATAGGATGTAAAAACAGTTGTATTTTTATTGCATTTTATGCGTCGGGCATTGACTTCTAAGGCCCTAGCTATTCCATCGGTTGGAGCAACGCCCTAGGGTGAAGCCTAGGTTGCCCAGAAAGTAGAAATGACCATAACTTTCATACTGGTTGCAATTATTCGTTTTATATGATGGAAAAACTGTTGTATTTATATTGTATTTTATGCTTCTGTCGTTGACTTCTTAGGCCCTAACTATACGATCTGGTGGAACAACGCCCTACAGTCAAGCCTAGGTTGCCTGGAACGTAGAAATGACAATTACTTTCACACTGTTTGCAGTTATTCCTGTTACATGATGGAAAAACTGTTGCACCTTTATTGTATTTTATGCTTCTGGCGTTGATTTCTAAGGCCATAACTATTCGATCTGGTGGAGCAACGCCCTAGAGTGAAGCCTAGGTTGCCTCGAACGTAGAAATGACAATTACTTTCACACTGGTTGCTATTATTCGTTTTATACAATGGAAAAACTGTCATATTTATATTGTATTTTATGCTTCTGGCGTTGACTTCTTTGGCCCTAACTGTTCGATATGGTGGAACAACGCCCTAGAGTGAAGACTAAGTTGCCCGGAACGAAGAAATGACCATCACTTTCAAACTGGTTGCAATTATTCCTATTATATGATGGAAAAACTGTTGTATTTCTATTGCATTTTATGCTTCGGGCATTGACCTCTAAGGTCCTATCTATTCAATCTGTTGGAGCAACGCCCTAGGGTGAAGACTAGGTTGCCCGGAAAGTAGAAATCACCATAACTTTCACACTGGTTGCAATTGTTCGTTTTATACGATGGAAAAGCTGTTGCATCTTTATTGTATTTTATTCTTCTGGCGTTGACTTCTAAGGCCGTAGCTATTAGATGTGGTGGACCAACGCCCTAGAGTGACACCTAGGCTGCCCGGAACGTAGAAATGACCATTACTTTCACAATGTTTGCAATTACTCATTTTATACGATGGAAAAACTATTGTACTTATATTGATTTTATTCTTCTGGCGTTGACTTCTTAGGCCCTAACTATTCGATCTGGTGGAACAACGCACTAGAGTGAAGCCTAGGTTGCACGGAACATGGAAATGACCATTACTTTCACACTGTTTGCAAATATACATTATATACGGTGGAAAAGCTGTTGTATTTATATTATGTTCTATGCTTCTGGCGTTGACTTCTTTGGCCCTAACTGTTCGATATGGTGGAACAACGCCCTAGAGTGAAGCCTAAGTTGCCCGGAACGAAGAAATGATCATCACTTTCAAACTGGTTGCAATTATTCCCGTTATATGATGGAAAAGCTGTTGTATTTATATTGTATTTTATGCTTCGGGCATTAACTTCTAGGGCCCTAACTATTCAATCTGTTGGAGCAACGGCCTAGGGTGAATCCTAGGTTGCCCGGAAAGAAGAAATGACCATAACTTTCATACTGGTTGCAATTATTTGTTTTATAGAGTGAAAAAACTGTTGTATTTATATTGTATTTTATGCTTCTGGCGTTCACTTCTTAGGCTCTAACTATTCGATCTGGTGGAACAACGCCCTAGGGTGAAGCCTAGATTGCCCGGAACGTAGAAATGACCATAACTTTCACACTGGTAGCAATTATTCGTTTTATACAATGGAAAAACTGTTGCATTTATTTTGTATTTTATGCTTCGGGCGTTTACTTCTAAGTCCCTAAATGTTTGTTCTGGTGGAGCAACGACCTAGAGTGAAGCCTAGATTGCCCGGAACGTAGAAATGACCATAACTTTCACACTGGTAGCAATTATTCGTTTTATACAATGGAAAAACTGTTGCATTTATTTTGTATTTTATGCTTCGGGCGTTTACTTCTAAGTCCCTAAATGTTTGTTCTGGTGGAGCAACGCCCTAGAGTGAAGCCTAGGTTGCCCGGAACGTAGAAATGACCATAACTTTTACACTGGTAGCAATTATTCGTTTTATACAATGGAAAAGCTGTTCTATTTGTTTTGCATTTTATGCTTCGGGCGTTGACTTCTAACGCCCTAACTGATTGATCTGGTGGAGCAACGCCCTAGAATGAAGCCTGGATTGCCAGGAACGTTGAAATGACCATAACCCAGGCAACTGGTTGCTATTATTCGTTTTATACGATGGAAAAGCTGGTACATTTATATTGTATTTTATACTTATGGCGTTGACTTCTTAGGCCCTAACTATACGATCTGCTGGAGCAACATCCTAGAGTGAAACCTAGGTTACCCGGAACGTAGAAATGACCAATACTTTCATACTGTTTGCAGTTATTCCTGTTATACGATGGAAAAACTGTTGTATTTTAATTGTATTTTATGCTTTTCGCGATGAATTCTAAGTCCCTAGCAATTCCATCTGGTGGAGCAACGCCGTAGAGTGACGCCAGGGCTTCTCGGAACGTAGAAATGACCATTACTTTCACACTGGTTGCAATTATTCGTTTTATACGATGGAAAAACTGTTCTATTTATTTTGTATTTTATGCTTCGGGCGTTGACTTCTAAGGACCTAACTATTCGATCTGGTGGAGCAACGCCCTAGAGTGAAGCCTAGGTTGCCCGGTACGTAGAAATGACCATCACTTTCAAACTGGTTGCAATAATTCCTGTTATAGGATGTAAAAACAGTTGTATTTTTATTGCATTTTATGCGTCGGGCATTGACTTCTAAGGCCCTAGCTATTCCATCGGTTGGAGCAACGCCCTAGGGTGAAGCCTAGGTTGCCCAGAAAGTAGAAATGACCATAACTTTCATACTGGTTGCAATTATTCGTTTTATATGATGGAAAAACTGTTGTATTTATATTGTATTTTATGCTTCTGTCGTTGACTTCTTAGGCCCTAACTATACGATCTGGTGGAACAACGCCCTACAGTCAAGCCTAGGTTGCCTGGAACGTAGAAATGACAATTACTTTCACACTGTTTGCAGTTATTCCTGTTACATGATGGAAAAACTGTTGCACCTTTATTGTATTTTATGCTTCTGGCGTTGATTTCTAAGGCCATAACTATTCGATCTGGTGGAGCAACGTCCTAGTGTGAAGCCTAGGTTGCCCGGAACGAAGAAATGACCATAGCTTTCACACTGGTTGCTATTATTCGTTTTATACAATGGAAAAACTGTCATATTTATATTGTATTTTATGCTTCTGGCGTTGACTTCTTTGGCCCTAACTGTTCGATATGGTGGAACAACGCCCTAGAGTGAAGCCTAAGTTGCTCGGAACGAAGAAATGACCATCACTTTCAAACTGGTTGCTATTATTCCTGTTATATGATGGAAAAACTGTTGTATTTTTATTGCATTTTATGCTTCGGGCATTGACCTCTAAGGTCCTAACTATTCATTCTGTTGGAGCAACGCCCTAGGGTGAAGCCTAGGTTGCCCGGAAAGTAGAAATGACCATAACTTTCACACTGGTTGCAATTATTCGTTTTATACGATGGAAAAGCTGTTGCATCTTTATTGTATTTTATTCTTCTGGCGTTGACTTCTAAGGCCGTAGCCATTAGATGTGGTGGAGCAACGCCCTAGAGTGACGCCTAGGTTGCCCGGAACGTGGAAATGACCATAACTTTCACACTGGTAGCAATTATTCGTTTTATACAATGGAAAACCTGTTCCATTTATTTTGTATTTTATGCTTCGGGCGTTGACTTCTAAGGCCCTAACTGTTTGATATGGTGGAGCCACGCCCTAGAGTGAAGCCTCGGTTGCCCGGAACGTAGAAATGACCATAACTTTCACACTGGTTATAATTATTCCTGTTCTAGGATGGACAAACTGTTGTATTTATATCGTATTTTATGCTTCTGGCGTTGACGTCTAAGGACCCAACTATTCGATCTTGTGGGGCAACGCTCTAGAGTGAAGCCTAGGATGCTCGGAATGTAGGAATGACCATAAATTTCACACTGGTAGCAATCATTCGTTTTATACGATGGAAAAACTGTTGCATCTTTATCGTATTTTATGCTTCGGGCGTGGACTTCTAACGCCCTAACTATTCGATCTGGTGGAGCAACTCCCTAGAGTGAAGCCTAGGTTGCCCGGAACGTAGAAATGACCAGTACTATCACACTGTTTGCAGTTATTCCTGTTATACGATGGAAAAACTGTTGCATCTTTACTGCATTTTATGCTTCTGGCGTTGACTTCTAAGGCCCTAGCTATTCGATCAGGTGGAGCAACGCCCTAGAGTGACGCCTAGGTTGCCCGGAACGTAGAAATGACTAGTACATTCACACTGGTTGCAGTTATTCCTGTAAAACGATGGAAAAACTGTTGCATCTTTATTGTATTTTATGCTTCTGGCGTTGACTTCTTTGGCCCTAACTGTTCGATATGGTGGAACAACGCCCTAGAGTGAAGACTAAGTTGCCCGGAACGAAGAAATGACCATCACTTTCAAACTGGTTGCAATTATTCCTATTATATGATGGAAAAACTGTTGTATTTCTATTGCATTTTATGCTTCGGGCATTGACCTCTAAGGTCCTATCTATTCAATCTGTTGGAGCAACGCCCTAGGGTGAAGACTAGGTTGCCCGGAAAGTAGAAATGACCATAACTTTCACACGGGTTGCAATTGTTCGTTTTATACGATGGAAAAGCTGTTACATTTATTTTGTATTTTATGCTTCGGGCGTTGACTTCTAAGGCCCTAACTATTCCATCTGGTGGAAGAACGCCCTAGGGTCAAGCCTAGGTTGCCTGGAACGTAGAAATGACCATCACTTTCACACGGGTTGTAATTATTCCTGTTATAGGATGGAAAGACTGTTGTACTTTTATTGTATTTTATACTTCAGGCGTTGGCTTCTAAGGCCCTAGCTATTCGATCCGGTCGGGCAACGCCCTAGAGTGAAGCCTAGGTTGCCCGGAACGTAGAAATGACCATAACTTCCACACTGGTAGCAATTATTCGTCTTATACGATGGAAAAGCTGTTGTATTTATATCGTATTTTATGCTTCTCGCGTTGACTTCGTAGGCCCTAACTATTCCATCTGGTGGAACAACGCCCTAGGGTGAAGCCTAGGTTGCGCGGAACGTAGAAATGACCATAACTTTCACACTGGTAGCAATTACTCGTTTTATACGATGGAAAAGCTGTTGCATCTTTATTGTATTTTATTCATCTGCGGTTGACTTCTAAGGCCGTAGCTATCAGATGTGGTGGAGCAACGCCCGAGAGTGGGGCCTAGGTTGCGCGGTACATAGAAATGACCATTACTTTCACACTGTTTGCAAATATACATTATATACGATGGAAAATCTGTTGTATTTATGTTGTATTTTATGCTTCTGGCGTTGACTTCTTAGGCCCTAACTATTTGATCTGGTGGAGCACCGCCCTAGGGTGAAGCCTAGGTTGCCCGGAACGTAGAAAAGACCATTGCCTTCACACTGGTTGCAATTATTCGTTTTATACGATGGAAAAGCTGTTGTATTTATATCGCATTTTATGCTTCTGGCGTTGACTTCTTAGTCCCTAACTATTCCATCTGGTGGAACAACGCCCTAGGGTGAAGCCTAGGTTGCGCGGAACGTAGAAATGACCATAACTTTCACACTGGTAGCAATTATTCGTTTTATACGATGGAAAAACTGTTTTATTTACTTTGTATTTTATGCCTCTGGCGTTGACTTCTTATGCCCTAACTATTCCCTCTGGCGGATCAACGCCCTAGAGTGAAACCTACGTTGCCCGGAACGTAGAAATGACTATTACTTTCACACTGGCTGCAATTATTCGTTTTATACGATGGAAAAGCTGTTCCATTTATTTTGTATTTTATGCTTCGGGCGTTGACTTCTAAGGTCCTAACTATTCGATCTGGTGGAACAACGCCCTAGGGTGAAGCCTAGGTTGCGCGGAACGTAGAAATGTCCATAACTTTCACACTGGTAGCAATTATTCGTTTTATACGATGGAAAAACTGTTTTATTTATTTTGTATTTTATGCTTCTGGCGTTGACTTCTTATGCCCTAACTATTCCCTCTGGAGGATCAACGCCCTAGAGTGAAACCTACGTTGCCCGGAAAGTAGAAATGACTATTACTTTCACACTGGTTGCAATTATTCGTTTTATACGATGGAAAAGCTGTTTTAATTATTTTGTATTTTATGGTTCGGGCGTTGACTTCTAAGGCCCTAACTATTCAATCTGTTGGTGCAACGCCCAAGGGTGAAGCCTATGTTGCCCGGAAAGTAGAAATGACGTTAACGTTCATACTGGTTGCAATTATTCGTTTTATACGATGGAAAAACTGTTTTAGTTATTTTGTATTTTGTGCTTCGGGCGTTGACTTCTAAGGCCCTAACTATTCGATCTGGTGGCGCAACGCCCTAGAGTGAAGCCTAGGTTGCCCGGAACGTAGAAATGACCATAACTTTTACACTGGTAGCAATTATTCGTTTTATACAATGGAAAAACTGTTCTATTTATTTTGCATTTTATGCTTCGGGCGTTGACTTCTAAGGACCTAACTGATTGATCTGGTGGAGCAACGCCCTAGAGTGAAGCCTAGATTGCCCGGAAAGTTGAAATGACCAGTACTATCACACTGTTTGCAGTTATTCCTGTTATACGATGGAAAAACTGTTGCATCTTTATTGCATTTTATGCTTCTGGCGTTGACTTCTAAGGCCCTATCTATTCGATCAGGTGGAGCAACGCCCTAGAGTGACGCCCAGGTTGCCCGGAACGTAGAAATGACCAGTACATTCACACTGGTTGCAGTTATTCCTGTAAAACGATGGTAAAACTGTTGCATCTTTATTGTATTTTATGCTTCTGGCGTTGATTTCTAAGGCCCTAACTATTCGATCTGGAGGAGCAACGTCCTAGTGTGAAGCCTAGGTTGCCCGGAACGAAGAAATGACCATAACTTTCACACTGGTTGCTATTATTCGTTTTATACAATGGAAAAACTGTCATATTTATATTGTATTTTATCCTTCTGGCGTTGACTTCTTAGGCCCTGACTATTCGATCTGGTGGAACAACGGCCTAGAGTGAAACCTAGGTTGCCCGGAACGTATAAATGACCATCACATTCAAACTGGTTGCAATTATTCCTGTTATATGATGGAAGAACTGTTGTACTATTATTGCCTTTTATGCTTCGGGCATTGACTTCTAAGGCCCTAACTATTCAATCTGTTGGAGCAACGCCCTAGGCTGAAGCCTAGGTTGCCCGGAAAGTGGAACTGACCATAAATTTATCCTGGTTGCAATTATACGCTTTATATGATGGAAAAACTGTTGTATTTATATTGTATTTTTTGCTTCTGGCGTTCACTTCTTTGGCCCTAACTATTCGATCTGGTGGAACAACGCCCTAGGGTGAAGCCTAGGTTGCACGGAACGTAGAAATGACCATAACTTTCACACTGGTTGCTATTATTCGTTTTATACGATGGAAAAACTGTTATATTTATATTGTATTTTATGCTTCTGACGTTGACATCTTAGGCCCTAACTATTCGATCTGGTGGAACAACGCCCTAGAGTGAAGCCTAGGTTGCCTGGAACGTAGAAATGACAATTACTTTCACACTGGTTGCTATTATTCGTTTTATACAATGGAAAAACTGTCATATTTATATTGTATTTTATGCTTCTGGCGTTGACTTCTTTGGCCCTAACTGTTCGATATGGTCGAACAACGCCCTAGAGTGAAGACTAAGTTGCCCGGAACGAAGAAATGACCATCACTTTCAAACTGGTTGCAATTATTCCTATTATATGATGGAAAAACTGTTGTATTTCTATTGCATTTTATGCTTCGGGCATTGACCTCTAAGGTCCTATCTATTCAATCTGTTGGAGCAACGCCCTAGGGTGAAGACTAGGTTGCCCGGAAAGTAGAAATGACCATAACTTTCACACTGGTTGCAATTGTTCGTTTTATACGATGGAAAAGCTGTTGCATCTTTATTGTATTTTATTCTTCTGGCGTTGACTTCTAAGGCCGTAGCTATTAGATGTGGTGGAGCAACGCCCTAGAGTGACACCTAGGCTGCCCGGAACGTAGAAATGACCATTACTTTCACAATGTTTGCAATTACTCATTTTATACGATGGAAAAACTATTGTACTTATATTGATTTTATTCTTCTGGCGTTGACTTCTTAGGCCCTAACTATTCGATCTGGTGGAACAACGCCCTAGAGTGAAGCCTAGGTTGCACGGAACATGGAAATGACCATTACTTTCACACTGTTTGCAAATATACATTATATACGGTGGAAAAGCTGTTGTATTTATATTATGTTTTATGCTTCTGGCGTTGACTTCTTTGGCCCTAACTGTTCGATATGGTGGAACAACGCCCTAGAGTGAAGCCTAAGTTGCCCGGAACGAAGAAATGATCATCACTTTCAAACTGGTTGCAATTATTCCTGTTATATGATGGAAAAGCTGTTGTATTTATATTGTATTTTATGCTTCGGGCATTAACTTCTAGGGCCCTAACTATTCAATCTGTTGGAGCAACGGCCTAGGGTGAATCCTAGGTTGCCCGGAAAGAAGAAATGACCATAACTTTCATACTGGTTGCAATTATTTGTTTTATAGAGTGAAAAAACTGTTGTATTTATATTGTATTTTATGCTTCTGGCGTTCACTTCTTAGGCTCTAACTATTCGATCTGGTGGAACAACGCCCTAGGGTGAAGCCTAGATTGCCCGGAACGTAGAAATGACCATAACTTTCACACTGGTAGCAATTATTCGTTTTATACAATGGAAAAACTGTTGCATTTATTTTGTATTTTATGCTTCGGGCGTTTACTTCTAAGTCCCTAAATGTTTGTTCTGGTGGAGCAACGACCTAGAGTGAAGCCTAGGTTGCCCGGAACGCAGAAATGACCATAACTTTCACACTGGTTGCAATTATTCCTGTTCTACGATGGACAAACTGTTGTATTTATATCGTATTTTATGCTTCTGGTGTAGACTTCTAAGGCCCTAACTATTCGATCTGGTGGAGCAACGCCCTAGAGTGAAGCCTAGGTTGCCCGGAACGTAGAAATGACCATAACTTTTACACTGGTAGCAATTATTCGTTTTATACAATGGAAAAGCTGTTCTATTTGTTTTGCATTTTATGCTTCGGGCGTTGACTTCTAACGCCCTAACTGATTGATCTGGTGGAGCAACGCCCTAGAATGAAGCCTGGATTGCCAGGAACGTTGAAATGACCATAACCCAGGCAACTGGTTGCTATTATTCGTTTTATACGATGGAAAGCTGGTACATTTATATTGTATTTTATACTTATGGCGTTGACTTCTTAGGCCCTAACTATACGATCTGCTGGAGCAACATCCTAGAGTGAAACCTAGGTTACCCGGAACGTAGAAATGACCAGTACTTTCATACTGTTTGCAGTTATTCCTGTTATACGATGGAAAAACTGTTGTATTTTAATTGTATTTTATGCTTTTCGCGATGAATTCTAAGTCCCTAGCAATTCCATCTGGTGGAGCAACGCCGTAGAGTGACGCCAGGGCTTCTCGGAACGTAGAAATGACCATTACTTTCACACTGGTTGCAATTATTCGTTTTATACGATGGAAAAACTGTTCTATTTATTTTGTATTTTATGCTTCGGGCGTTGACTTCTAAGGACCTAACTATTCGATCTGGTGGAGCAACGCCCTAGAGTGAAGCCTAGGTTGCCCGGTACGTAGAAGTGACCATCACTTTCAAACTGGTTGCAATAATTCCTGTTATAGGATGTAAAAACAGTTGTATTTTTATTGCATTTTATGCGTCGGGCATTGACTTCTAAGGCCCTAGCTATTCCATCGGTTGGAGCAACGCCCTAGGGTGAAGCCTAGGTTGCCCAGAAAGTAGAAATGACCATAACTTTCATACTGGTTGCAATTATTCCTTTTATATGATGGAAAAACTGTTGTATTTATATTGTATTTTATGCTTCTGTCGTTGACTTCTTAGGCCCTAACTATACGATCTGGTGGAACAACGCCCTACAGTCAAGCCTAGGTTGCCTGGAACGTAGAAATGACAATTACTTTCACACTGTTTGCAGTTATTCCTGTTACATGATGGAAAAACTGTTGCACCTTTATTGTATTTTATGCTTCTGGCGTTGATTTCTAAGGCCATAACTATTCGATCTGGTGGAGCAACGTCCAAGTGTGAAGCCTAGGTTGCCCGGAACGAAGAAATGACCATAACTTTCACACTGGTTGCTATTATTCGTTTTATACAATGGAAAAACTGTCATATTTATATTGTATTTTATGCTTCTGGCGTTGACTTCTTTGGCCCTAACTGTTCGATATGGTGGAACAACGCCCTAGAGTGAAGCCTAAGTTGCTCGGAACGAAGAAATGACCATCACTTTCAAACTGGTTGCTATTATTCCTGTTATATGATGGAAAAACTGTTGTATTTTTATTGCATTTTATGCTTCGGGCATTGACCTCTAAGGTCCTAACTATTCATTCTGTTGGAGCAACGCCCTAGGGTGAAGCCTAGGTTGCCCGGAAAGTAGAAATGACCATAACTTTCACACTGGTTGCAATTGTTCGTTTTATACGATGGAAAAGCTGTTGCATCTTTATTGTATTTTATTCTTCTGGCGTTGACTTCTAAGGCCGTAGCTATTAGATGTGGTGGAGCAACGCCCTAGAGTGACACCTAGGCTGCCCGGAACGTAGAAATGACCATTACTTTCACAATGTTTGCAATTACTCATTTTATACGATGGAAAAACTATTGTACTTATATTGATTTTATTCTTCTGGCGTTGACTTCTTAGGCCCTAACTATTCGATCTGGTGGAACAACGCCCTAGAGTGAAGCCTAGGTTGCACGGAACATGGAAATGACCATTACTTTCACACTGTTTGCAAATATACATTATATACGGTGGAAAAGCTGTTGTATTTATATTATGTTTTATGCTTCTGGCGTTGACTTCTTTGGCCCTAACTGTTCGATATGGTGGAACAACGCCCTAGAGTGAAGCCTAAGTTGCCCGGAACGAAGAAATGATCATCACTTTCAAACTGGTTGCAATTATTCCTGTTATATGATGGAAAAGCTGTTGTATTTATATTGTATTTTATGCTTCGGGCATTAACTTCTAGGGCCCTAACTATTCAATCTGTTGGAGCAACGGCCTAGGGTGAATCCTAGGTTGCCCGGAAAGAAGAAATGACCATAACTTTCATACTGGTTGCAATTATTTGTTTTATAGAGTGAAAAAACTGTTGTATTTATATTGTATTTTATGCTTCTGGCGTTCACTTCTTAGGCTCTAACTATTCGATCTGGTGGAACAACGCCCTAGGGTGAAGCCTAGATTGCCCGGAACGTAGAAATGACCATAACTTTCACACTGGTAGCAATTATTCGTTTTATACAATGGAAAAACTGTTGCATTTATTTTGTATTTTATGCTTCGGGCGTTTACTTCTAAGTCCCTAAATGTTTGTTCTGGTGGAGCAACGACCTAGAGTGAAGCCTAGGTTGCCCGGAACGCAGAAATGACCATAACTTTCACACTGGTTGCAATTATTCCTGTTCTACGATGGACAAACTGTTGTATTTATATCGTATTTTATGCTTCTGGTGTAGACTTCTAAGGCCCTAACTATTCGATCTGGTGGAGCAACGCCCTAGAGTGAAGCCTAGGTTGCCCGGAACGTAGAAATGACCATAACTTTTACACTGGTAGCAATTATTCGTTTTATACAATGGAAAAGCTGTTCTATTTGTTTTGCATTTTATGCTTCGGGCGTTGACTTCTAACGCCCTCACTGATTGATCTGGTGGAGCAACGCCCTAGAATGAAGCCTGGATTGCCAGGAACGTTGAAATGACCATAACCCAGGCAACTGGTTGCTATTATTCGTTTTATACGATGGAAAGCTGGTACATTTATATTGTATTTTATACTTATGGCGTTGACTTCTTAGGCCCTAACTATACGATCTGCTGGAGCAACATCCTAGAGTGAAACCTAGGTTACCCGGAACGTAGAAATGACCAGTACTTTCATACTGTTTGCAGTTATTCCTGTTATACGATGGAAAAACTGTTGTATTTTAATTGTATTTTATGCTTTTCGCGATGAATTCTAAGTCCCTAGCAATTCCATCTGGTGGAGCAACGCCGTAGAGTGACGCCAGGGCTTCTCGGAACGTAGAAATGACCATTACTTTCACACTGGTTGCAATTATTCGTTTTATACGATGGAAAAACTGTTCTATTTATTTTGTATTTTATGCTTCGGGCGTTGACTTCTAAGGACCTAACTATTCGATCTGGTGGAGCAACGCCCTAGAGTGAAGCCTAGGTTGCCCGGTACGTAGAAATGACCATCACTTTCAAACTGGTTGCAATAATTCCTGTTATAGGATGTAAAAACAGTTGTATTTTTATTGCATTTTATGCGTCGGGCATTGACTTCTAAGGCCCTAGCTATTCCATCGGTTGGAGCAACGCCCTAGGGTGAAGCCTAGGTTGCCCAGAAAGTAGAAATGACCATAACTTTCATACTGGTTGCAATTATTCCTTTTATATGATGGAAAAACTGTTGTATTTATATTGTATTTTATGCTTCTGTCGTTGACTTCTTAGGCCCTAACTATACGATCTGGTGGAACAACGCCCTACAGTCAAGCCTAGGTTGCCTGGAACGTAGAAATGACAATTACTTTCACACTGTTTGCAGTTATTCCTGTTACATGATGGAAAAACTGTTGCACCTTTATTGTATTTTATGCTTCTGGCGTTGATTTCTAAGGCCATAACTATTCGATCTGGTGGAGCAACGTCCTAGTGTGAAGCCTAGGTTGCCCGGAACGTAGAAATGACCATAACTTTCACACTGGTAGCAATTATTCGTTTTATACAATGGAAAACCTGTTCCATTTATTTTGTGTTTTATGCTTCGGGCGTTGACTTCTAAGGCCCTAACTGTTTGATCTGGTGGAGCCACGCCCTAGAGTGAAGCCTCGGTTGCCCGGAACGTAGAAATGACCATAACTTTCACACTGGTTATAATTATTCCTGTTCTACGATGGACAAACTGTTGTATTTATATCGTATTTTATGCTTCTGGCGTTGACGTCTAAGGACCCAACTATTCGATCTTGTGGGGCAACGCTCTAGAGTGAAGCCTAGGATGCTCGGAACGTAGAAATGACCATAACTTTCACACTGGTAGCAATTATTCGTTTTATACAATGGAAAAGCTATTCTATTTATTTTGCATTTTATGTTTCGGGCGTTGACTTCTAACGCCCTAACTGATTGATCTGGTGGAGCAACGCCCTAGAGTGAAGCCTAGATTGCCAGGAACGTTGGAATGACCATAATCTAGACAACTGGTTGCTATTATTCGTTTTATACGATTGAAAAACTGGTATATTTATATTGTATTGTATTCTTATGGCGTTGACTTCATAGGCCCTAACTATACGATCTGGTGGAGCAACGCCCTAGAGTGAAACCTAGGTTACCCGGAACGTAGAAATGACCAGTACTTTCATACTGTTTGCAGTTATTCCTGTTATACGATGGAAAAACTGTTGCGTCTTTATTCTATTTTATGCTTCTGGCGTTGAGTTCTTAGGCCCTAGCTATTCCATCTGGTGGAGCAACGCCCTAGGGTGAAGCCTAGGTTGCCCGGAAAGTAGAAATGACCATAACATTCACACTGGCTGCAATTATTCGTTTTATACGATGCAAAAGCTGTTGCATCTTTATTGTATTTTATTCTTCTGGCGTTGACTTCTAAGGCCGTAGCTATTAGATGTGGTGGAGCAACGCCCTAGAGTGATGCCTAGGTTGCCCGGAACGTAGAAATGACCATATCTTTCACACAGTTTGCAATTATTCATTTTATTCGATGGCAAAGCTGTTGTATTTATATTGTATTTTATGCTTCCGGCAGTGACTTCTTAGGCCCTAACTATTCGATCTGGAGGCGCAATGCCCCAGAGTTAAGTCTAGGATGCCCGAAACGCCGTAATGATCATTACTTTCACGCTTATTGCAATTATTCCTGTAATACGATGAAAAGACTGTTGTATTTTAATTGTATCTTATGCTCATGGTGTTGACTTCTAAGGCCCTAACTATTCGATCTGGTGGGGCAACACCCTAGAGTGAAGCCTAGGTTGCCGGAACGTCGAAATGACCAGAACTCTCACACTGGTTGCAATTATTCGCTTTATACGATGGAAAAGCTGTTGTATTTATATCGTATTTTATGCTTCTGGCGTTGACTTCTTAGGCCCTAACTATTCGACCTGGTGGAGCAACGCCCTAGAGTGAAACCTAGGTTGCCGAGAACGTAGAAATGACCATTACATTAACACTGGTTGCAATTATTCCTGTTATACGATGAAAAAACTGTTGTATTATAATTGTATTTTATGCTTTTAGCGATGAATTCTAAGTCACTAGCTATTCGATCTGGTGGAGCAACGCCCTAGAGTGACGCCTAGGTTGCCAGGAAAGTAGAAATGACCATAACTTTCACACTGGTAGCAATTATTCGTTTTATACGATGGAAAAACTGTTCTATTTATTTTGTATTTTATGCTCCGGGCGTTGACTTCTAAGGACCTAACTATTCGATCTGGTGGAACAACGTCCTAGGGTGAAGCCTAGGTTGCCCGGAACGTCGAAATGACCATAACTTTCACACTGGTTGCTATTATTCGTTTTATACGATGGAAAAACTGTTATATTTATATTGTATTTTATGCTTCTGACGTTGACTTCTTAGGCCCTAACTGTTCGATCTGGTGGAACAACGTCCTAGGGTGAAGCCTAGGGTGCCCGGAAAGTAGAAATGACCATAACTTTCACACTGGTTGCAATTATTCGTTTTATACGATGGAAAAACTGTTTTATTTACTTTGTATTTTATGCTTCTAGCGTTGACTTCTAAGGCCCTGGCTATTCGATTTGGTCGAACAGCGCCCTAGTGTGAAGCCTAGGTTGCCCGGAAAGTAGAAATGACCATAACTTCCACACTGGTATCAATTATTCGTTTTATACGATCGAAAAACTGTACTATTTATTTTGTATTTTATGCTTCGGGCGTTCACTTCTTAGGCCCTAACTATTCGAACTGGCGAAACAACGACCTAGGGTGAAGCCTAGGTTGCCCGGAACGTAGAAATGACCATAACTTTCACACTGGTAGCAATTATTCGTTTTATACAATGGGAAAACTGTTCCATTTATTTTGTATATTATGCTTCGGGCGTTGACTTCTAAGGACCTAACTGTTTGATCTGGTGGAGCCACGCCCTAGAGTGAAGCCTCGGTTGCCCGGAACGTAGAAATGACCATAACTTTCACACTGGTTATAATTATTCCTGTTCTACGATGGACAAACTGTTGTATTTATATCGTATTTTATGCTTCTGGCGTTGACGTCTAAGGACCCAACTATTCGATCTTGTGGGGCAACACTCTAGAGTGAAGCCTAGGTTGCTCGGAATGTAGGAATGACCATAAATTTCACACTGGTAGCAATCATTCGTTTTATACGATGGAAAAACTGTTGCATCTTTATCGTATTTTATGCTTCGGGCGTGGACTTCTAAGGCCCTAACTATTCGATCTGGTGGAGCAACTCCCTAGAGTGAAGCCTAGGTTGCCCGGAACGTAGAAATGACCATAAGTTTTACAGTGGTAGCAATTATTCGTTTTATACAATGGAAAAACTGTTCTATTTATTTTGCATTTTATGCTTCGGGCGTTGACTTCTAAGGACCTAACTGATTGATCTGGTGGAGCAACGCCCTATAGTGAAGCCTAGATTGCCCGGAACGTTGAAATGACCAGTACTATCACACTGTTTGCAGTTATTCCTGTTATACGATGGAAAAACTGTTGCATCTTTATTGCATTTTATGCTTCTGGCGTTGACTTCTAAGGACCTAACTATTCGATCAGGTGGAGCAACGCCCTAGAGTGACGCCTAGGTTGCCCGGAACGTAGAAATGACCTGTACATTCACACTGGTTGCAGTTATTCCTGTAAAACGATGGAAAAACTGTTGCATCTTTATTGTATTTTATGCTTCTGGCGTTGACTTCTAAGGCCCTAACTATTCGATCTGGTGGAGCAACGCCCTAGGGTGAAGCCTAGGTTGGCCGGAATGTAGAAATGTCCATAACTTTCACACTGGTTGCAATTATTCGTTTTATACGATTGAAAAGCTGTTGTATTTATATTGTATTATATGCTTCTGGCGTTGACGTCTTAGGCCCTAAATATTCCCTCTGGTGGATCAACGCCCTAGAGTGAAACCTACGTTGCCCGGAACGTAGAAATGACCATTACCTTCACACTGGTTGCAATTATTCCTGTTATACGATTGAAAAACTGTTGTATTTTAATTGCATTTTATGCTTTTAGCGATGAATTCTAAGTCCCTAGCTATTCGATCTGGTGGAGCAACGCCCTAGAATGACGCCAGGGTTTCTCGGAACGTAGAAATGACCATTACTTTCACACTGGTTGCAATTATTCGTTTTATACGATGGAAAAACTATTCTATTTATTTTGTATTTTATGCTTCGGGCGTTGACTTCTAAGGACCTAACTATTCGATCTGGTGGAGCAACGCCCTAGAGTGAAGCCTAGGTTGCCCGGTACGTAGAAATGACCATCACTTTCAAACTGGTTGCAATTATTCCTGTTATAGTATGTAAAAACTGTTGTATTTTTATTGCATTTTATGCGTCGGGCATTGACTTCTAAGGCCCTAGCTATTCCATCGGTTGGAGCAACGCCCTAGGGTGAAGCGTAGGTTGCCCGGGAAGTAGAAATGACCATCACTTTCAAACTGGTTGCAATTATTCCTGTTATATGATGGAAAAACTGTTGCATCTTTATTGTATTTTATGCTTCTGGCGTTGACTTCTAAGGCCCTAACTATTCGATCTGGTGGAGCAACGCCCTAGGGTGAAGCCTAGGTTGGCCGGAATGTAGAAATGTCCATAACTTTCACACTGGTTGCAATTATTCGTTTTATACGATTGAAAAGCTGTTGTATTTATATGGTATTATATGCTTCTGGCGTTGACTTCTTTGGCCCTAACTATTCGATCAGGTGGAGCAACGCCCTGGAGTGAAGCCTAAGTTGCCCGGAACGAAGAAATGACCATCACTTTCAAACTGGTTGCAATTATTCCTGTTATATGATGGAAAAACTGTTGCATCTTTATTGTATTTTATGCTTCTGGCGTTGACTTCTTTGGCCCTAACTATTCGATCAGGTGGAGCAACGCCCTGGAGTGAAGCCTAAGTTGCCCGGAACGAAGAAATGACCATCACTTTCAAACTGGTTGCAATTATTCCTGTTATATGATTGAAAAGCTGTTGTATTTATATTGTATTATATGCTTCTGGCGTTGACTTCTAAGGCCCTAACTATTCGATCTAGTGGAGCAACGCCCTAGAATGCAGCCTAGGTTGCCCGGAACGTAGAAATGGCCATAACATTCACACTGGTTGCTATCATTCGTTTTATATGATCAAAAAACTGTTGTGTTTATATTGTATTTTATGCTTCTGGCGTTCACTCCTTGGGCCCTAACTATTCGATCTGGTGGAACAACGGCCTAGGGTGAAGCCTAGGTTGCCCGGAACGTAGAAATGACCATGACTTTTACACTGGTAGCAATTATTCGTTTTATACAATGGAAAAACTGTTCTATTTATTTTGTATTTAATGCTTCGGGCGTTGACTTCTAAGGTCCTAACTGTTTGATCTGGTGGAGCAACGCCCTAGAGTGAAGCAAAGGTTGCCTGGAACGTAGAAATGACCATCACTTTCACACGGGTTGCAATTATTCCTGTTATAGGATGGAAAGACTGTTGTATTTTTATTGTATTTTATACTTCAGGCGTTGACTTCTGAGGCCGTAGCTATCCGATGTGGTGGAAGAACGCCATACAGTGAAGCCTAGGTTGCCCGGAACGTAGAAATGACCATAACTTTCACACTGGTTGCAATTATTTGTTTTATGCGATGGAAAAGCTGTTGTATTTATGTCGTATTTTATGCTTCTGGCGTTGACTTCTTAGGCCCTAACTACTCGATCTGGTGGAGCAACGGCCTAGGGTGAAGCCTAGGTTGCCCGGAAAGCAGAAATGACCATAACTTTCATACTGGTTGCAATTATTCGTTTTATATGGTGGAAAAACTGTTGTATTTATATTGTATTTTGTGCTTTTGGCGTTGACTTCTAAGGCCCTAACTTTTCGATCAGGTGGAGCGACGCCTCAGAGTTAAGTCTAGGATGCCCGAAACGCCGAAATGATCATTTCTTTCACACTGTTTGCAATTATCCCTTTTATACGATGGAAAAGCTGTTATATTTATATTTTATTTTATGCTTCTGGCGTCGACTTCTTAGGCCCTAACTATTCGATCTGTTGGAGCAACGCCCTAGGGTGAAGCGTAGGTTGCCCGGAACGTAGAAACGACCATAACTTTCACACTGGTAGCAATTATTCGTTTTATACAATGGAAAGCCTGTTCGATTTATTTTGTATTTTATGTTTCGGGCGTTGACTTCTAAGGCCCTAACTATTCGATCTGGTGGTGCAACTCCCTAGGGTGAAGCCTAGGTTCCTCGGAAAGTAGAAATGACCATAACTTTCATACTGGTTGCAATTATTCGTTTTATATGGTGGAAAAACTGTTGTATTTATATTGTATTTTATGCTTCTGGCGCTGACTTCTAAGGCCCTAACTATTCGATCAGGTGGAGCAACGCCCTAGAGTGAAGCCTATGTTGCTCGACATGTAGAAATGACCATAACTTTCACACTGGTTGCAATTATTCGTTTTATACGATGGAAAGGCAGTTGTATTTATATCGTATTTTATGCTTCTGGCGTTGACTTCTTAGGCCCTAACTATTATATCTGGTGGAACACCGCCCTAGGGTAAAGCCAAGATTGTTCGAAATGTAGAAATGACCATAACTTTCACACTGGCTGCAATTATTCGTTTTATACGATGGAAAAGCTGTTGTATTTATATCGTATTTTATACTTCGGGCGTTGACTTCTGAGGCCGTAGCAATTCGATGTCGTGGAAGAACGCCCTAGAGTGAAGCCTATGTTGCTCGAAATGTAGAAATGACCATAACTTTCACACTGGTTGCAATTATTCGTTTTATACGATGGAAAGGCAGTTGTATTTATATTGTATTTTATGCTTCTGGCGTTGACTTCTTAGGCCCTAACTATTCGATCTGGTGGAGCAACGGCCTAGGGTGAAGCCTAGGTTGCCCGGAGAGCAGAAATGACCATAACTTTCATACTGGTTGCAATTATTCGTGTTATATGGTAGAAAAACTGTTGTATTTATATTGTATTTTGTGCTTTTGGCGTTGACTTCTAAGGCCCTAACTATTCGATCAGGTGGAGCAACGCCCTAGAGTGAAGCCTATGTTGCTCGAAATGTAGAAATGTCCATATCTTTCACACTGTTTGCAATTATTCATTTTATACGATGGCAAAGCTGTTGTATTTATATTGTATTTTATGCTTCTGGCGTTGACTTCTTAGGCCCTAACTATTCGATCAGGTGGAGCGACGCCTCAGAGTTAAGTCTAGGATGCCCGAAACGCCGAAATGATCATTTCTTTCACACTGTTTGCAATTATCCCTTTTATACGATGGAAAAGCTGTTGTATTTATATCGTATTTTATGCTTCTGGCGTTGACTTCTAAGGACCTAACTATTCGGTCTGGTGGAGAATCGCCCTAGAGTGAAGCCTAGGTTGCCCGGAACGTAGAAATGGCCATAACTTGCACACTGGTTGCTATCATTCGTTTTATATGATGGAAAAACTGTTGTATTTATATTGTATTTTATGCTTCTGGCGTTCACTTCTTAGGCACTAACTATTCGATCTGGTGGAACAACGGCCTAGGGTGAAGCCTAGGTTGCCCGGAACGTAGAAATGACCATAACTTTTACACTGGTAGCAATTATTCGTTTTATACGATGGAAAAACTGTTATATTTATATTGTATTTAAGCTTCTGGCGTTGACTTCTGAGGCCGTTGCAATTCGATGTGGTGGAAGAACGCCATAGAGTGAAGCCTAGGTAGCCCGGATCGTAGAAATGTCCATATCTTTCACACTGTTTGCAATTATTCGTTTTATACAATGGAAAAACTGTTCTATTTATTTTGTATTTTATGCTTCTGGCGTTGACTTCTAAGGCCCTAACTATTCGATCAGGTGGAGCAACGCCCTAGAGTGAAGCCTATGTTGCTCGAAATGTAGAAATGACCATAACTTTCACACTGGTTGCAATTATTCGTTTTATACGATGGAAAAGCTGTTGTATTTATATCGTATTTTGTGCTTCTGGCGTTGACTTCTTAGGCCCTAACTATTCGATCAGGTGGAGCAACGCCCTAGAGTGAAGCCTATGTTGCTCGAAATGTAGAAATGACCATAACTTTCACACTGGTTGCAATTATTCGTTTTATACGATGGAAAAGCTGTTGTATTTATATCGTATTTTATACTTCGGGCGTTGACTTCTGAGGCCGTAGCAATTCGATGTCGTGGAAGAACGCCATACAGTGAACCCTAGGTTGCCCGGAACGTAGAAATGTCCATATCTTTCACACTGTTTGCAATTATTCATTTTATACGATGGCAAAGCTGTTGTATTTATATTGTATTTTATGCTTCTGGCGTTGACTTCTTAGGCCCTAACTATTCGATCTGGTGGAGCAACGGCCTAGGGTGAAGCCTAGGTTGCCCGGAAAGCAGAAATGACCATAACTTTCATACTGGTTGCAATTATTCGTTTTATATGGTGGAAAAACTGTTGTATTTATATTGTATTTTGTGCTTTTGGCGTTGACTTCTAAGGCCCTAACTATTCGATCAGGTGGAGCAACGCCCTAGAGTGAAGCCTATGTTGCTCGAAATGTAGAAATGGCCATAACTTTCACACTGGTTGCAATTATTCGTTTTATACGATGGAAAAGCTGTTGTATTTATATCGTATTTTATGCTCATGGCGTTGACTTCTTAGGCCCTAACTATTCTATCTGGTGGAACAACGCCCTAGGGTAAAGCCACGATTGCTCGAAATGTAGAAATGACCATAACTTACACACTGGTTGCAATTATTCGTTTTATACGATGGAAAAGCTGTTGTATTTATATCGTATTTTATACATCAGGCGTTGACTTCTGAGGCCGTAGCTATTCGATGTCGTTGAGGGACGCCATACAGTGAACCCTAGGTTGCCCGCAACGTAGAAATGTCCATATCTTTCACACTGTTTGCAATTATTCATTTTATAGGATGGCAAAGCTGTTGTATTTATATTGTATTTTATGCTTCTGGCGTCGACTTCTTAGGCCCTAACTATTCGATCTGTTGGAGCAACGCCCTAGGGTGAAGCGTAGGTTGCCCGGAACGTAGAAACGACCATAACTTTCACACTGGTAGCAATTATTCGTTTTATACAATGGAAAGCCTGTTCGATTTATTTTGTATTTTATGTTTCGGGCGTTGACTTCTAAGGCCCTAACTATTCGATCTGGTGGTGCAACTCCCTAGGGTGAAGCCTAGGTTCCTCGGAAAGTAGAAATGACCATAACTTTCATACTGGTTGCAATTATTCGTTTTATATGATCAAAAAACTGTTGTGTTTATATTGTATTTTATGCTTCTGGCGTTCACTCCTTGGGCCCTAACTATTCGATCTGGTGGAACAACGGCCTAGGGTGAAGCCTAGGTTGCCCGGAACGTAGAAATGACCATGACTTTTACACTGGTAGCAATTATTCGTTTTATACAATGGAAAAACTGTTCTATTTATTTTGTATTTAATGCTTCGGGCGTTGACTTCTAAGGCCCTAACTGTTTGATCTGGTGGAGCAACGCCCTAGAGTGAAGCAAAGGTTGCCTGGAACGTAGAAATGACCATCACCTTCACACGGGTTGCAATTATTCCTGTTATAGGATGGAAAGACTGTTGTATTTTTATTGTATTTTATACTTCAGGCGTTGACTTCTGAGGCCGTAGCTATCCGATGTGGTGGAAGAACGCCATATAGTGAAGCCTAGGTTGCCCGGAACGTAGAAATGACCATAACTTTCACACTGGTTGCAATTATTTGTTTTATGCGATGGAAAAGCTGTTGTATTTATGTCGTATTTTATGCTTCTGGCGTTGACTTCTTAGGCCCTAACTACTCGATCTGGTGGAGCAACGGCCTAGAGTGAAGCCTAGGTTGCCCGGAAAGCAGAAATGACCATAACTTTCATACTGGTTGCAATTATTCGTTTTATATGGTGGAAAAACTGTTGTATTTATATTGTATTTTGTGCTTTTGGCGTTGACTTCTAAGGCCCTAACTATTCGATCAGGTGGAGCGACGCCTCAGAGTTAAGTCTAGGATGCCCGAAACGCCGAAATGATCATTTCTTTCACACTGTTTGCAATTATCCCTTTTATACGATGGAAAAGCTGTTATATTTATATTGTATTTTATGCTTCTGGCGTCGAGTTCTTAGGCCCTAACTATTCGATCTGTTGGAGCAACGCCCCAGGGTGAAGCGTAGGTTGCCCGGAACGTAGAAACGACCATAACTTTCACACTGGTAGCAATTATTCGTTTTATACAATGGAAAGCCTGTTCGATTTATTTTGTATTTTATGTTTCGGGCGTTGACTTCTAAGGCCCTAACTATTCGATCTGGTGGAGCAACGCCCTAGAGTGAAGCCTATGTTGCTCGAAATGTAGAAATGACCATAGCTTTCACACTGGTTGCAATTATTCGTTTTATACGATGGAAAGGCAGTTGTATTTATATCGTATTTTATGCTTCTGGCGTTGACTTCTTAGGCCCTAACTATTATATCTGGTGGAACACCGCCCTAGGGTAAAGCCAAGATTGCTCGAAATGTAGAAATGACCATAACTTTCACACTGGCTGCAATTATTCGTTTTATACGATGGAAAAGCTGTTGTATTTATATCGTATTTTATACTTCAGGCGTTGACTTCTGAGGCCGTAGCTATTCGATGTGGTGGAAGAACGCCATACAGTGAACCCTAGGTTGCCCGGAACGTAGAAATGTCCATATCTTTCACACTGTTTGCAATTATTCATTTTATACGATGGCAAAGCTGTTGTATTTATATTGTATTTTATGCTTCTGGCGTTGACTTCTTAGGCCCTAACTATTCGATCAGGTGGAGCGACGCCTCAGAGTTAAGTCTAGGATGCCCGAAACGCCGAAATGATCATTTCTTTCACACTGTTTGCAATTATCCCTTTTATACGATGGAAAAGCTGTTGTATTTATATCGTATTTTATGCTTCTGGCGTTGACTTCTAAGGACCTAACTATTCGGTCTGGTGGAGAATCGCCCTAGAGTGAAGCCTAGGTTGCCCGGAACGTAGAAATGGCCATAACTTGCACACTGGTTGCTATCATTCGTTTTATATGATGGAAAAACTGTTGTATTTATATTGTATTTTATGCTTCTGGCGTTCACTTCTTAGGCACTAACTATTCGATCTGGTGGAACAACGGCCTAGGGTCAAGCCTAGGTTGCCCGGAACGTAGAAATGACCATAACTTTTACACTGGTAGCAATTATTCGTTTTATACGATGCAAATACTGTTATATTTATATTGTATTTAAGCTTCTGGCGTTGACTTCTGAGGCCGTTGCTATTCGATGTGGTGGAAGAACGCCATAGAGTGAAGCCTAGGTAGCCCGGATCGTAGAAATGTCCATATCTTTCACACTGTTTACAATTTTTCGTTTTATACGATGGAAAAACTGTTTTATTTATTTTGTATTTTATGCTTCGGGCGTTGACTTCTAAGGCCCTAACTATTCGATCTAGTGGAGCAACGCCCTAGAGTGTAGCCTCGGTTGCCCGGAACGTAGAAATGGCCATAACTTTCACACTGATTGCTATCACTCGTTTTATATGATCAAAACACTGTTGTATTTATATTGTATTTTATGCTTCTGGCGTTCACTTCTTAGGCCCTAACTATTCGATCTGGTGGAACAACGGCCTAGGGTGAAGCCTAGGTTGCCCGGAACGTAGAAATGACCATAACTTTTACACTGGTAGCAATTATTCGTTTTATACGATGGAAAAACTGTTATATTTATATTGTATTTAAGCTTCTGGCGTTGACTTCTGAGGCCGTTGCTATTCGATGTGGTGGAAGAACGCCATAGTGTGAAGCCTAGGTAGCCCGGATCGTAGAAATGTCCATATCTTTCACACTGTTTGCAATTATTCGTTTTATACAATGGAAAAACTGTTCTATTTATTTTGTATTTTATGCTTCTGGCGTTGACTTCTAAGGCCCTAACTATTCGATCAGGTGGAGCAACGCCCTAGAGTGAAGCCTATGTTGCTCGAAATGTAGAAATGACCATAACTTTCACACTGGTTGCAATTATTCGTTTTATACGATGGAAAAGCTGTTGTATTTATATCGTATTTTATGCTTCTGGCGTTGACTTCTTAGGCCCTAACTATTCGATCAGGTGGAGCAACGCCCTAGAGTGAAGCCTATGTTGCTCGAAATGTAGAAATGACCATAACTTTCACACTGGTTGCAATTATTCGTTTTATACGATGGAAAAGCTGTTTTATTTATATCGTATTTTATACTTCGGGCGTTGACTTCTGAGGCCGTAGCAATTCGATGTCGTGGAAGAACGCCATACAGTGAACCCTAGGTTGCCCGGAACGTAGAAATGTCCATATCTTTCACACTGTTTGCAATTATTCATTTTATACGATGGCAAAGCTGTTATATTTATATTGTATTTTATGCTTCTGGCGTTGACTTCTTAGGCCCTAACTATTCGATCTGGTGGAGCAACGGCCTAGGGTGAAGCCTAGGTTGCCCGGAAAGCAGAAATGACCATAACTTTCATACTGGTTGCAATTATTCGTTTTATATGGTGGAAAAACTGTTGTATTTATATTGTATTTTGTGCTTTTGGCGTTGACTTCTAAGGCCCTAACCATTCGATCAGGTGGAGCAACGCCCTAGAGTGAAGCCTATGTTGCTCGAAATGTAGAAATGGCCATAACTTTCACACTGGTTGCAATTATTCGTTTTATACGATGGAAAAGCTGTTGTATTTATATCGTATTTTATGCTCATGGCGTTGACTTCTTAGGCCCTAACTATTCTATCTGGTGGACCAACGCCCTAGGGTAAAGCCACGATTGCTCGAAATGTAGAAATGACCATAACTTACACACTGGTTGCAATTATTCGTTTTATACGATGGAAAAGCTGTTGTATTTATATCGTATTTTATACATCAGGCGTTGACTTCTGAGGCCGTAGCTATTCGATGTCGTTGAGGGACGCCATACAGTGAACCCTAGGTTGCCCGGAACGTAGAAATGTCCATATCTTTCACACTGTTTGCAATTATTCATTTTATACAATGGCAAAGCTGTTGTATTTATATTGTATTTTATGCTTCTGGCGTCGACTTCTTAGGCCCTAACTATTCGATCTGTTGGAGCAACGCCCTAGGGTGAAGCGTAGGCTGCCCGGAACGTAGAAACGACCATAACTTTCACACTGGTAGCAATTATTCGTTTTATACAATGGAAAGCCTGTTCGATTTATTTTGTATTTTATGTTTCGGGCGTTGACTTCTAAGGCCCTAACTATTCGATCTGGTGGTGCAACTCCCTAGGGTGAAGCCTAGGTTCCTCGGAAAGTAGAAATGACCATAACTTTCATACTGGTTGCAATTATTCGTTTTATATGGTGGAAAAACTGTTGTATTTATATTGTATTTTATGCTTCTGGCGCTGACTTCTAAGGCCCTAACTATTCGATCAGGTGGAGCAACGCCCTAGAGTGAAGCCTATGTTGCTCGAAATGTAGAAATGACCATAACTTTCACACTGGTTGCAATTATTCGTTTTATACGATGGAAAGGCAGTTGTATTTATATTGTATTTTATGCTTCTGGCGTTGACTTCTTAGGCCCTAACTATTCGATCTGGTGGAGCAACGGCCTAGGGTGAAGCCTAGGTTGCCCGGAAAGCAGAAATGACCATATCTTTCATACTGGTTGCAATTATTCGTGTTATATGGTAGAAAAACTGTTGTATTTATATTGTATTTTGTGCTTTTGGCGTTGACTTCTAAGGCCCTAACTATTCGATCAGGTGGAGCAACGCCCTAGAGTGAAGCCTATGTTGCTCGAAATGTAGAAATGTCCATATCTTTCACACTGTTTGCAATTATTCATTTTATACGATGGCAAAGCTGTTGTATTTATATTGTATTTTATGCTTCTGGCGTTGACTTCTTAGGCCCTAACTATTCGATCAGGTGGAGCGACGCCTCAGAGTTAAGTCTAGGATGCCCGAAACGCCGAAATGATCATTTCTTTCACACTGTTTGCAATTATCCCTTTTATACGATGGAAAAGCTGTTGTATTTATATCGTATTTTATGCTTCTGGCGTTGACTTCTAAGGACCTAACTATTCTATCTGGTGGACCAACGCCCTAGGGTAAAGCCACGATTGCTCGAAATGTAGAAATGACCATAACTTACACACTGGTTGCAATTATTCGTTTTATACGATGGAAAAGCTGTTGTATTTATATCGTATTTTATACATCAGGCGTTGACTTCTGAGGCCGTAGCTATTCGATGTCGTTGAGGGACGCCATACAGTGAACCCTAGGTTGCCCGGAACGTAGAAATGTCCATATCTTTCACACTGTTTGCAATTATTCATTTTATACGATGGCAAAGCTGTTGTATTTATATTGTATTTTATGCTTCTGGCGTCGACTTCTTAGGCCCTAACTATTCGATCTGTTGGAGCAACGCCCTAGGGTGAAGCGTAGGCTGCCCGGAACGTAGAAACGACCATAACTTTCACACTGGTAGCAATTATTCGTTTTATACAATGGAAAGCCTGTTCGATTTATTTTGTATTTTATGTTTCGGGCGTTGACTTCTAAGGCCCTAACTATTCGATCTGGTGGTGCAACTCCCTAGGGTGAAGCCTAGGTTCCTCGGAAAGTAGAAATGACCATAACTTTCATACTGGTTGCAATTATTCGTTTTATATGGTGGAAAAACTGTTGTATTTATATTGTATTTTATGCTTCTGGCGCTGACTTCTAAGGCCCTAACTATTCGATCAGGTGGAGCAACGCCCTAGAGTGAAGCCTATGTTGCTCGAAATGTAGAAATGACCATAACTTTCACACTGGTTGCAATTATTCGTTTTATACGATGGAAAGGCAGTTGTATTTATATTGTATTTTATGCTTCTGGCGTTGACTTCTTAGGCCCTAACTATTCGATCTGGTGGAGCAACGGCCTAGGGTGAAGCCTAGGTTGCCCGGAAAGCAGAAATGACCATATCTTTCATACTGGTTGCAATTATTCGTGTTATATGGTAGAAAAACTGTTGTATTCATATTGTATTTTGTGCTTTTGGCGTTGACTTCTAAGGCCCTAACTATTCGATCAGGTGGAGCAACGCCCTAGAGTGAAGCCTATGTTGCTCGAAATGTAGAAATGTCCATATCTTTCACACTGTTTGCAATTATTCATTTTATACGATGGCAAAGCTGTTGTATTTACATTGTATTTTATGCTTCTGGCGTTGACTTCTTAGGCCCTAACTATTCGATCAGGTGGAGCGACGCCTCAGAGTTAAGTCTAGGATGCCCGAAACGCCGAAATGATCATTTCTTTCACACTGTTTGCAATTATCCCTTTTATACGATGGAAAAGCTGTTGTATTTATATCGTATTTTATGCTTCTGGCGTTGACTTCTAAGGACCTAACTATTCGGTCTGGTGGAGAATCGCCCTAGAGTGAAGCCTAGGTTGCCCGGAACGTAGAAATGGCCATAACTTGCACACTGGTTGCTATCATTCGTTTTATATGATGGAAAAACTGTTGTATTTATATTGTATTTTATGCTTCTGGCGTTCACTTCTTAGGCACTAACTATTCGATCTGGTGGAACAGCGGCCTAGGGTGAAGCCTAGGTTGCCCGGAACGTAGAAATGACCATAACTTTTACACTGGTAGCAATTATTCGTTTTATACGATGGAAAAACTGTTATATTTATATTGTATTTAAGCTTCTGGCGTTGACTTCTGAGGCCGTTGCAATTCGATGTGGTGGAAGAACGCCATAGAGTGAAGCCTAGGTAGCCCGGATCGTAGAAATGTCCATATCTTTCACACTGTTTGCAATTATTCGTTTTATACAATGGAAAAACTGTTCTATTTATTTTGTATTTTATGCTTCTGGCGTTGACTTCTAAGGCCCTAACTATTCGATCAGGTGGAGCAACGCCCTAGAGTGAAGCCTATGTTGCTCGAAATGTAGAAATGACCATAACTTTCACACTGGTTGCAATTATTCGTTTTATACGATGGAAAAGCTGTTGTATTTATATCGTATTTTGTGCTTCTGGCGTTGACTTCTTAGGCCCTAACTATTCGATCAGGTGGAGCAACGCCCTAGAGTGAAGCCTATGTTGCTCGAAATGTAGAAATGACCATAACTTTCACACTGGTTGCAATTATTCGTTTTATACGATGGAAAAGCTGTTGTATTTATATCGTATTTTATGCTCATGGCGTTGACTTCTTAGGCCCTAACTATTCTATCTGGTGGACCAACGCCCTAGGGTAAAGCCACGATTGCTCGAAATGTAGAAATGACCATAACTTACACACTGGTTGCAATTATTCGTTTTATACGATGGAAAAGCTGTTGTATTTATATCGTATTTTATACATCAGGCGTTGACTTCTGAGGCCGTAGCTATTCGATGTCGTTGAGGGACGCCATACAGTGAACCCTAGGTTGCCCGGAACGTAGAAATGTCCATATCTTTCACACTGTTTGCAATTATTCATTTTATACGATGGCAAAGCTGTTGTATTTATATTGTATTTTATGCTTCTGGCGTCGACTTCTTAGGCCCTAACTATTCGATCTGTTGGAGCAACGCCCTAGGGTGAAGCGTAGGCTGCCCGGAACGTAGAAACGACCATAACTTTCACACTGGTAGCAATTATTCGTTTTATACAATGGAAAGCCTGTTCGATTTATTTTGTATTTTATGTTTCGGGCGTTGACTTCTAAGGCCCTAACTATTCGATCTGGTGGTGCAACTCCCTAGGGTGAAGCCTAGGTTCCTCGGAAAGTAGAAATGACCATAACTTTCATACTGGTTGCAATTATTCGTTTTATATGGTGGAAAAACTGTTGTATTTATATTGTATTTTATGCTTCTGGCGCTGACTTCTAAGGCCCTAACTATTCGATCAGGTGGAGCAACGCCCTAGAGTGAAGCCTATGTTGCTCGAAATGTAGAAATGACCATAACTTTCACACTGGTTGCAATTATTCGTTTTATACGATGGAAAGGCAGTTGTATTTATATTGTATTTTATGCTTCTGGCGTTGACTTCTTAGGCCCTAACTATTCGATCTGGTGGAGCAACGGCCTAGGGTGAAGCCTAGGTTGCCCGGAAAGCAGAAATGACCATAACTTTCACACTGTTTGCAATTATTCATTTTATACGATGGCAAAGCTGTTGTATTTATATTGTATTTTATGCTTCTGGCGTTGACTTCTTAGGCCCTAACTATTCGATCAGGTGGAGCGACGCCTCAGAGTTAAGTCTAGGATGCCCGAAACGCCGAAATGATCATTTCTTTCACACTGTTTGCAATTATCCCTTTTATACGATGGAAAAGCTGTTGTATTTATATCGTATTTTATGCTTCTGGCGTTGACTTCTAAGGACCTAACTATTCGGTCTGGTGGAGAATCGCCCTAGAGTGAAGCCTAGGTTGCCCGGAACGTAGAAATGGCCATAACTTGCACACTGGTTGCTATCATTCGTTTTATATGATGGAAAAACTGTTGTATTTATATTGTATTTTATGCTTCTGGCGTTCACTTCTTAGGCACTAACTATTCGATCTGGTGGAACAACGGCCTAGGGTGAAGCCTAGGTTGCCCGGAACGTAGAAATGACCATAACTTTTACACTGGTAGCAATTATTCGTTTTATACGATGGAAAAACTGTTATATTTATATTGTATTTAAGCTTCTGGCGTTGACTTCTGAGGCCGTTGCAATTCGATGTGGTGGAAGAACGCCATAGAGTGAAGCCTAGGTAGCCCGGATCGTAGAAATGTCCATATCTTTCACACTGTTTGCAATTATTCGTTTTATACAATGGAAAAACTGTTCTATTTATTTTGTATTTTATGCTTCTGGCGTTGACTTCTAAGGCCCTAACTATTCGATCAGGTGGAGCAACGCCCTAGAGTGAAGCCTATGTTGCTCGAAATGTAGAAATGACCATAACTTTCACACTGGTTGCAATTATTCGTTTTATACGATGGAAAAGCTGTTGTATTTATATCGTATTTTGTGCTTCTGGCGTTGACTTCTTAGGCCCTAACTATTCGATCAGGTGGAGCAACGCCCTAGAGTGAAGCCTATGTTGCTCGAAATGTAGAAATGACCATAACTTTCATACTGGTTGCAATTATTCGTTTTATATGGTGGAAAAACTGTTGTATTTATATTGTATTTTGTGCTTTTGGCGTTGACTTCTAAGGCCCTAACTATTCGATCAGGTGGAGCAACGCCCTAGAGTGAAGCCTATGTTGCTCGAAATGTAGAAATGGCCATAACTTTCACACTGGTTGCAATTATTCGTTTTATACGATGGAAAAGCTGTTGTATTTATATCGTATTTTATGCTCATGGCGTTGACTTCTTAGGCCCTAACTATTCTATCTGGTGGAACAACGCCCTAGGGTAAAGCCACGATTGCTCGAAATGTAGAAATGACCATAACTTACACACTGGTTGCAATTATTCGTTTTATACGATGGAAAAGCTGTTGTATTTATATCGTATTTTATACATCAGGCGTTGACTTCTGAGGCCGTAGCTATTCGATGTCGTTGAGGGACGCCATACAGTGAACCCTAGGTTGCCCGGAACGTAGAAATGTCCATATCTTTCACACTGTTTGCAATTATTCATTTTATACGATGGCAAAGCTGTTGTATTTATATTGTATTTTATGCTTCTGGCGTCGACTTCTTAGGCCCTAACTATTCGATCTGTTGGAGCAACGCCCTAGGGTGAAGCGTAGGTTGCCCGGAACGTAGAAACGACCATAACTTTCACACTGGTAGCAATTATTCGTTTTATACAATGGAAAGCCTGTTCGATTTATTTTGTATTTTATGTTTCGGGCCTTGACTTCTAAGGCCCTAACTATTCGATCTGGTGGTGCAACTCCCTAGGGTGAAGCCTAGGTTGCCCGGAACGTAGAAATGACCATGACTTTTACACTGGTAGCAATTATTCGTTTTATACAATGGAAAAACTGTTCTATTTATTTTGTATTTAATGCTTCGGGCGTTGCCTTCTAAGACCCTAACTGTTTGATCTGGTGGAGCAACGCCCTAGAGTGAAGCAAAGGTTGCCTGGAACGTAGAAATGACCATCACCTTCACACGGGTTGCAATTATTCCTGTTATAGGATGGAAAGACTGTTGTATTTTTATTGTATTTTATACTTCAGGCGTTGACTTCTGAGGCCGTAGCTATCCGATGTGGTGGAAGAACGCCATACAGTGAAGCCTAGGTTGCCCGGAACGTAGAAATGACCATAACTTTCACACTGGTTGCAATTATTTGTTTTATGCGATGGAAAAGCTGTTGTATTTATGTCGTATTTTATGCTTCTGGCGTTGACTTCTTAGGCCCTAACTACTCGATCTGGTGGAGCAACGGCCTAGAGTGAAGCCTAGGTTGCCCGGAAAGCAGAAATGACCATAACTTTCATACTGGTTGCAATTATTCGTTTTATATGGTGGAAAAACTGTTGTATTTATATTGTATTTTGTGCTTTTGGCGTTGACTTCTAAGGCCCTAACTATTCGATCAGGTGGAGCGACGCCTCAGAGTTAAGTCTAGGATGCCCGAAACGCCGAAATGATCATTTCTTTCACACTGTTTGCAATTATCCCTTTTATACGATGGAAAAGCTGTTATATTTATATTGTATTTTATGCTTCTGGTGTCGACTTCTTAGGCCCTAACTATTCGATCTGTTGGAGCAACGCCCTAGGGTGAAGCGTAGGTTGCCCGGAACGTAGAAACGACCATAACTTTCACACTGGTAGCAATTATTCGTTTTATACAATGGAAAGCCTGTTCGATTTATTTTGTATTTTATGTTTCGGGCGTTGACTTCTAAGGCCCTAACTATTCGATCTGGTGGTGCAACTCCCTAGGGTGAAGCCTAGGTTCCTCGGAAAGTAGAAATGACCATAACTTTCATACTGGTTGCAATTATTCGTTTTATATGGTGGAAAAACTGTTGTATTTATATTGTATTTTATGCTTCTGGCGCTGACTTCTAAGGCCCTAACTATTCGATCAGGCGGAGCAACGCCCTAGAGTGAAGCCTATGTTGCTCGAAATGTAGAAATGACCATAACTTTCACACTGTTTGCAATTATTCGTTTTATACGATGGAAAGGCAGTTGTATTTATATCGCATTTTATGCTTCTGGCGTTGACTTCTTAGGCCCTAACTATTATATCTGGTGGAACACCGCCCTAGGGTAAAGCCAAGATTGCTCGAAATGTAGAAATGACCATAACTTTCACACTGGCTGCAATTATTCGTTTTATACGATGGAAAAGCTGTTGTATTTATATCGTATTTTATACTTCAGGCGTTGACTTCTGAGGCCGTAGCTATTCGATGTGGTGGAAGAACGCCATACAGTGAACCCTAGGTTGCCCGGAACGTAGAAATGTCCATATCTTTCACACTGTTTGCAATTATTCATTTTATACGATGGCAAAGCTGTTGTATTTATATTGTATTTTATGCTTCTGGCGTTGACTTCTTAGGCCCTAACTATTCGATCAGGTGGAGCGACGCCTCAGAGTTAAGTCTAGGATGCCCGAAACGCCGAAATGATCATTTCTTTCACACTGTTTGCAATTATCCCTTTTATACGATGGAAAAGCTGTTGTATTTATATCGTATTTTATGCTTCTGGCGTTGACTTCTAAGGACCTAACTATTCGGTCTGGTGGAGAATCGCCCTAGAGTGAAGCCTAGGTTGCCCGGAACGTAGAAATGGCCATAACTTGCACACTGGTTGCTATCATTCGTTTTATATGATGGAAAAACTGTTGTATTTATATTGTATTTTATGCTTCTGGCGTTCACTTCTTAGGCACTAACTATTCGATCTGGTGGAACAACGGCCTAGGGTCAAGCCTAGGTTGCCCGGAACGTAGAAATGACCATAACTTTTACACTGGTAGCAATTATTCGTTTTATACGATGCAAATACTGTTATATTTATATTGTATTTAAGCTTCTGGCGTTGACTTCTGAGGCCGTTGCTATTCGATGTGGTGGAAGAACGCCATAGAGTGAAGCCTAGGTAGCCCGGATCGTAGAAATGTCCATATCTTTCACACTGTTTACAATTTTTCGTTTTATACGATGGAAAAACTGTTTTATTTATTTTGTATTTTATGCTTCGGGCGTTGACTTCTAAGGCCCTAACTATTCGATCTAGTGGAGCAACGCCCTAGAGTGTAGCCTAGGTTGCCCGGAACGTAGAAATGGCCATAACTTTCACACTGATTGCTATCACTCGTTTTATATGATCAAAACACTGTTGTATTTATATTGTATTTTATGCTTCTGGCGTTCACTTCTTAGGCCCTAACTATTCGATCTGGTGGAACAACGGCCTAGGGTGAAGCCTAGGTTGCCCGGAACGTTGAAATGACCATAACTTTTACACTGGTAGCAATTATTCGTTTTATACGATGGAAAAACTGTTATATTTATATTGTATTTAAGCTTCTGGCGTTGACTTCTGAGGCCGTTGCTATTCGATGTGGTGGAAGAACGCCATAGTGTGAAGCCTAGGTAGCCCGGATCGTAGAAATGTCCATATCTTTCACACTGTTTGCAATTATTCGTTTTATACAATGGAAAAACTGTTCTATTTATTTTGTATTTTATGCTTCTGGCGTTGACTTCTAAGGCCCTAACTATTCGATCAGGTGGAGCAACGCCCTAGAGTGAAGCCTATGTTGCTCGAAATGTAGAAATGACCATAACTTTCACACTGGTTGCAATTATTCGTTTTATACGATGGAAAAGCTGTTGTATTTATATCGTATTTTATGCTTCTGGCGTTGACTTCTTAGGCCCTAACTATTCGATCAGGTGGAGCAACGCCCTAGAGTGAAGCCTATGTTGCTCGAAATGTAGAAATGACCATAACTTTCACACTGGTTGCAATTATTCGTTTTATACGATGGAAAAGCTGTTTTATTTATATCGTATTTTATACTTCGGGCGTTGACTTCTGAGGCCGTAGCAATTCGATGTCGTGGAAGAACGCCATACAGTGAACCCTAGGTTGCCCGGAACGTAGAAATGTCCATATCTTTCACACTGTTTGCAATTATTCATTTTATACGATGGCAAAGCTGTTATATTTATATTGTATTTTATGCTTCTGGCGTTGACTTCTTAGGCCCTAACTATTCGATCTGGTGGAGCAACGGCCTAGGGTGAAGCCTAGGTTGCCCGGAAAGCAGAAATGACCATAACTTTCATACTGGTTGCAATTATTCGTTTTATATGGTGGAAAAACTGTTGTATTTATATTGTATTTTGTGCTTTTGGCGTTGACTTCTAAGGCCCTAACCATTCGATCAGGTGGAGCAACGCCCTAGAGTGAAGCCTATGTTGCTCGAAATGTAGAAATGGCCATAACTTTCACACTGGTTGCAATTATTCGTTTTATACGATGGAAAAGCTGTTGTATTTATATCGTATTTTATGCTCATGGCGTTGACTTCTTAGGCCCTAACTATTCGATCTGTTGGAGCAACGCCCTAGGGTGAAGCGTAGGTTGCCCGGAACGTAGAAACGACCATAACTTTCACACTGGTAGCAATTATTCGTTTTATACAATGGAAAGCCTGTTCGATTTATTTTGTATTTTATGTTTCGGGCGTTGACTTCTAAGGCCCTAACTATTCGATCTGGTGGTGCAACTCCCTGGGGTGAAGCCTAGGTTCCTCGGAAAGTAGAGATGACCATAACTTTCATACTGGTTGCAATTATTCGTTTTATATGGTGGAAAAACTGTTGTATTTATATTGTATTTTATGCTTCTGGCGCTGACTTCTAAGGCCCTAACTATTCGATCAGGCGGAGCAACGCCCTAGAGTGAAGCCTATGCTGCTCGAAATGTAGAAATGACCATAACTTTCACACTGGTTGCAATTATTCGTTTTATACGATGGAAAGGCAGTTGTATTTATATCGTATTTTATGCTTCTGGCGTTGACTTCTTAGGCCCTAACTATTATATCTGGTGGAACACCGCCCTAGGGTAAAGCCAAGATTGCTCGAAATGTAGAAATGACCATAACTTTCACACTGGCTGCAATTATTCGTTTTATACGATGGAAAAGCTGTTGTATTTATATCGTATTTTATACTTCAGGCGTTGACTTCTGAGGCCGTAGCTATTCGATGTGGTGGAAGAACGCCATACAGTGAACCCTAGGTTGCCCGGAACGTAGAAATGTCCATATCTTTCACACTGTTTGCAATTATTCATTTTATACGATGGCAAAGCTGTTGTATTTATATTGTATTTTATGCTTCTGGCGTTGACTTCTTAGGCCCTAACTATTCGATCAGGTGGAGCGACGCCTCAGAGTTAAGACTAGGATGCCCGAAACGCCGAAATGATCATTTCTTTCACACTGTTTGCAATTATCCCTTTTATACGATGGAAAAGCTGTTGTATTTATATCGTATTTTATGCTTCTGGCGTTGACTTCTAAGGACCTAACTATTCGGTCTGGTGGAGAATCGCCCTAGAGTGAAGCCTAGGTTGCCCGGAACGTAGAAATGGCCATAACTTGCACACTGGTTGCTATCATTCGTTTTATATGATCAAAACACTGTTGTATTTATATTGTATTTTATGCTTCTGGCGTTCACTTCTCAGGCCCTAACTATTCGATCTGGTGGAACAACGGCCTAGGGTGAAGCCTAGGTTGCCCGGAACGTAGAAATGACCATAACTTTTACACTGGTAGCAATTATTCGTTTTATACGATGGAAAAACTGTTATATTTATATTGTATTTAAGCTTCTGGCGTTGACTTCTGAGGCCGTTGCTATTCGATGTGGTGGAAGAACGCCATAGAGTGAAGCCTAGGTAGCCCGGATCGTAGAAATGTCCATATCTTTCACACTGTTTGCAATTATTCGTTTTATACAATGGAAAAACTGTTCTATTTATTTTGTATTTTATGCTTCTGGCGTTGACTTCTAAGGCCCTAACTATTCGATCAGGTGGAGCAACGCCCTAGAGTGAAGCCTATGTTGCTCGAAATGTAGAAATGACCATAACTTTCACACTGGTTGCAATTATTCGTTTTATACGATGGAAAAGCTGTTGTATTTATATCGTATTTTATGCTTCTGGCGTTGACTTCTTAGGCCCTAACTATTCGATCAGGTGGAGCAACGCCCTAGAGTGAAGCCTATGTTGCTCGAAATGTAGAAATGACCATAACTTTCACACTGGTTGCAATTATTCGTTTTATACGATGGAAAAGCTGTTGTATTTATATCGTATTTTATACTTCGGGCGTTGACTTCTGAGGCCGTAGCAATTCGATGTCGTGGAAGAACGCCATACAGTGAACCCTAGGTTGCCCGGGACGTAGAAATGTCCATATCTTTCACACTGTTTGCAATTATTCATTTTATACGATGGCAAAGCTGTTGTATTTATATTGTATTTTATGCTTCTGGCGTTGACTTCTTAGGCCCTAACTATTCGATCTGGTGGAGCAACGGCCTAGGGTGAAGCCTAGGTTGCCCGGAAAGAAGAAATGACCATAACTTTCATACTGGTTGCAATTATTCGTTTTATATGGTGGAAAAACTGTTGTATTTATATTGTATTTTGTGCTTTTGGCGTTGACTTCTAAGGCCCTAACTATTCGATCAGGTGGAGCAACGCCCTAGAGTGAAGCCTATGTTGCTCGAAATGTAGAAATGTCCATAACTTTCACTCTGGTAGCAATTATTCGTTTTATACAATGGAAAAACTGTTCTATTTATTTTGCATTTTATGCTTCGGGCGTTGACTTCTAAGGCCCCAACTATTCGATCTGGTGGAGCAACGCCCTAGAGTGAAGCCTAGGTTGCCCGGGACGTAGAACATACGATTACCTTCACACTGGTTGCAATTATTCCTGTTATACGATGGAAAAACTGTTGCGTCTTTATTGTATTTTATGCTTCTGGCGTTGACTTCTTAGGACCTAACCATTCGAATCCGGTGGAGCAAGGCCCTAGAGTGAAGCCTAGGTTGCCCGGAACGTAGAAATGACCATAACTTTCACACTGGTTACCATTATTCGCTTTATACGATGGAAAAGCTGTCGCATTTACATCGTATTTTATGCTTCTGGCGTTGACTTCTTAGGCCCTAACTGTTCCATCTGGTGGAACAACGCACTAGGGTGAAGCCTAGGTTGCCCGGAACGTAGAAATGTCCATAACTTTCACTCTGGTAGGAATTATTCGTTTTATACAATGGAAAAACTGTTCTATTTATTTTGCATTTTATGCTTCGGGCGTTGACTTCTAAGGCCCCAACTATTCGATCTGGTGGAGCAACGCCCTAGAGTGAAGCCTAGGTTGCCCGGAACGTAGAACATACGATTACCTTCACACTGGTTGCAATTACTCCTGTTATACGATGGAAAAACTGTTGCACCATTATTGTATTTTATGCTCCTGGCGTTGACTTCATAGGCCCTATCTATTTGATCTGGTGGAGCAACGCCCTAGAGTGAAGCCTAGGTTGCCCGGCACGTAGATATGACCATAACTTTCACACTGGTTGCTATCATTCCTTTTATATGATGGAAAAACTGTTGTATTTATATTGTGTTTTATGCTTCTGGCGTTCACTTCTTAGGCCCTAACTATTCGATCTGGTGGAACAACGGCCTAGAGTGAAGCCTAGGTTGCCCGGAACGTAGAAATGACCATAACTTTCACACTGGTTGCTATCATTCGTTTTATATGATGGATAAACTGTTGTATTTATATTGTATTTTATGCTTCTGGCGTTCACTTCTTAGGCCCTTACTATTCGATCTGGAGGAACAACGCCCTAGGGTGAAGGCAAGGTTGCCCGGAACGTAGAAATGACCATAACCTTTACACTGGTAGCAGTTATTCGTTTTATACAATGGAAAAACTGTTCTATTTATTTTACATTTTATGCTTCGGGCGTTGACTTCTAAGGCCCTAACTGTTTGATCTGGTGGAGCAACGCCCTAGATTGAAGCCTAGGTTGCCCGGAACGTAGAAATAACCATTACTTTCACACTGTTTGCAATTATTCATTTTATACGATGGAAAAGCTGCTATATTTATATTGCATTTTATTCTTCTGGCGTTGACTTCTTAAGCCCTAACTATTCCATCTGGTGGAACAACGCCCTAGGGTGATGCGTAGGTTGCCCGGAAAGTAGAAATGACCATTACTTTCACAATGTTTGCAAATATTCAATTTATACGATGGAAAAACTGTTGTACTTATATTGTATTTCATTCTTCTGGCGTTGAATTCTAAGTACCTAGCTTTTCGATCTCGTGGAGCAACGCCCTAGAGTGAAACCTCGGTTACTCGGAATGTAGAAATGACCAGTACTTTCACACTGGTTGCAGTTATTCCTGTTATACGATGGAAAAACTGTTGCACCTTTATTGTATTTTATGCTTCTGGCGTTGACATCTAAGGCCCTAACTGTTTGATCTGGTGGAGCAACGCCCTAGAGTGAAACCTAGGTTGCCCGGAACGTAGAAATGACCAGTACTTTCACACTGGTTGCAGTTATTCGTTTTATACAATGGAAAAACTGTTCTATTTATTTTGCATTTTAAGCTTCGGGCGTTGACTTCTAAGGCCCTAACTATTCGATCTGGTGGAGGAACGCCCTAGAGTGAAGCCTAGGTTGCCCGGAACGTGGAAATGACCATCTCTTTCAAACTGGTTGCAATTATTCCTGTTATGTGATGGAAAAACTGTTGTATTTTTATTGCATTTTATGCTTCGGGCATTGACTTCTAAGGTCCTAACTATTGAATCTGTTGGAGCAACGCGCTAGGGTGAAGCCTAGGTTGCGCAGAAAGTAGAAATGACAATAACTTTCACACTGGTTGCAATTATTCGTTTAATACGATGGAAAAGCTGTTGCATCTTTATTGTATTTTATGATTCTCTCGTTGACGTCTAAGGCCGTAGCTAGTAGATGTGGTGGAGCAACGCACTAGAGTGACGCCTAGGTTGCCCGGAACGTGGAGTGACCATTACTTTCGCAATGTTTGCAATTATACATTTTATACGATGGAAAAACTGTTATATTTATATTGTATCTTATGCTTCTGGCGTTGACTTCTTAGGCCCTAACAATTCGATCTGGTGGAACAACGCCCTAGTGTGAAGCCTAGGTTGCCCGGAACGTAGAAATGACCATCACTTTCAAACTGGTTGCAATTATTCCTGTTATATGATGGAAAAACTGTTGTATTTTTATTGCATTTTATGCTTCGGGCATTGACTTCTAAGGTCCTAACTATTCAATCTGTTGGAGCAACGCCCTAGGGTGAAGCCTAGGTTGCCCGGAAAGTAGAAATGACAATAACTTTCACACTGGTTGCAATTATTCGTTTTATACGATTCAAAAGCTGTTGTATTTATATCGTATTTTATGCTTCTGGCGTTGACTTCTAAGGCCCTCAACTACTCGATCTGGTGGAGCAACGCGCTAGAGCGAAGCATAGGTTGCCCGGAACGTAGAAATAACCATTACTTTCACACTGTTTGCAATTATTCATTTTATACGATGGAAAAGCTGTTGTATTTATATTGCATTTTATTCTTCTGGCGTTGACTTTTGAGGCCGTAGCTATTAGATGTGGTGGAGCAACGCCGTAGAGTGTCGCATAGGTTGCCCGGAACGTAGAAATGACCATTACTTTCACAATGTTTGCAAATATTCAATTTATTCGATGGAAAAACTGTTGTACTTATATTGTATTTTATTCTTCTGGCGTTGAATTCTAAGTACCTAGCTTTTCGAACTCGTGGAACAACGCCCTAGAGTGAAGCCTAGCTTACCCGGAATGTAGAAATGACCAGTACTTTCACACTGGTTGCAGTTATTCCTGTTATACGATGGAAAAACTGTTGCACCTTTATTGTATTTTATGCTTCTGGCGTTGACATCTAAGGCCCTAACTGTTCGATCTGGTGGAGCAACGCCCTAGAGTCAAACCTAGGTTGCCCGGAATGCAGAAAGTACCATAACTTTCAGACTGGTAGCAATTATTCGTTTTATACGATGGAACAACTGTTCTATTTATTTTGTATTTCATGCTTCGGGCGTTGACTTCTAAGGCCCTAACTATTCAATCTGTTGGAGCAACGCCCTAGGGTCAAGCCTAGGTTGCCCGGAAAGTAGAAATGACGTTAACTTTCACACTGGTTGCAATTATTCGTTTTATACGATGGAAAAGCTGTTTTATTTTTATTGCATTTTATGCTTCGGGCATTGACTTCTAAGGCCCTAACTATTCAATCTGTTGGTGCAACGCCCTAGGGTGTAGCCTAGGTTGCCCGGAAAGTAGAAATGACCATAACTTTCATACAGGTTGCAATTATACGTTTTATACGATGGAAAAGCTGTTGTATTTATACCGTATTTAATGCTTCTGGCGTTGACTTCTTATGACCTAACTATTCGATCTGGTGGAGCAACGCACTAGGGTGAAGCCTAGGTTGCCCGGAACGTAGAAATGACCTTAACTGTCACACTGGTCCCGATTATTCGTTTTATACGATGGAAAAGCTGTTCTATTTATTTCGTATTTCATGCTTCGGGCGTTGACTTCTAAGGCCCTAACTATTCAATCTGGTGGAGCAACGCCCTAGAGTGAAGCCTAGGTTGCCCGGAACGTAGAAATGACAATAACTTTCACACTGGTTGCAATTATTCGTTTTATACGATGGAAAAGCTGTTGCATCTTTATTGTATTTTATGCTTCTGTCGTTGACGTCTAAGGCCGTAGCTATTAGATGTGGTGGAGCAACGCACTAGAGTGACGCCTAGGTTGCAAGGAACGTAGAAATGACCATTACTTTCGCAATGCTTGCAATTATTCATTTTATACGATGGAAAAACTGTTGTCCTTATATAGTATTTTATGCTTCTGGCGTTGACTTCTTATGCCACAACTATCCCATCTGGTGGAACAACGCCCTAGGGTGAAGCCTAGGCTGACCGGAACGCAGAAATGGAAATAACTTTCACACCGGTAGCAATTATTCGTTTTATACGATGGAAAAACAGTTCTATTTATTTTGTATTTTATGCTTCGGCCGTTGACTTCTAAGGCCCTAACTATTCGATCTGTTCTAGCAACGCCCTAGGGTGAAGCCTAGGTTACCCGGAACGTAGAGATGACCAGTACTTTCACACTGTTCGCAGTGACTCCTGTTATACGATGGAAAAACTGTTGCATCTTTATTGAATTTTATGCTTCTGGCGTTGACTTCTAAGGCCCTAACTATTCTATCTGGTGTATCAACGCCCTAGAGTGAAGCCTAGGTTGCTGGGAATTTAAAAATGACCATAACATTCACACTAGTTGAAATTATTCGTTTTATACGATGGAAAAACTGTAATATTTAAATTGTATTTTATGCTTCTGGCGTTGATTTCTTAGGCCCTAACTATTCAATCTGGTGGAACAACACCCTAGAGTGAGGCCTAGGTTGCCCGGAACGTAGAAATGACCATCACTTCCATACTGGTAGCAATCATTCGTTTTATACGATGGAATAACTGTTGTATTTATATTGTATTTTATGCTTCTGGCGTTGACTTCTAAGGCACAAACTATTCAATCTGTTGGGCCAACGCCCTAGAGTGAAGCCTAGGTTGCTCGGAATGTAGAAATGACCATAACATTCACACTGGTTGAAATTATTCGTTTTATACGATGGAAAAACTGTTGCATCTTTATTGAATTTTATGCTTCTGGCGTTGACTTCTAAGGCCCTAACTATTCGATCTGGTGGAGCAACGCCCTAGAGTGAAGCCTAGGTTGCCCGGAACGTAGAAATGACCATCACTTTCAAACTGGTTGCAATTAATCCTTTTATACGATGGAAAAACTGTTGTATTTATACTGTATTTTATGCTTCTGGCGTTCACTTCTTAGGCCCTGACAATTCGATCTGATGGAACAACGACCTAGAGTGAGGCCTAGGTTGCCCCGAACGTAGAACTGATCATAGCTTTTACACTGGTAGCAATTAATCGTTTTATACAATGGAAAAACTGTTGTATTTATATTGTATTTTATGCTTCGGGCGTTGACTTCTAAGGCCCTAACTATTCGATCTGGTGGAGCAACGCCCTAGAGTGAAGCCTAGGTTGCCCGGAACGTAGAAATGACCATCACTTTCAAACTGGTTGCAATTAATCCTTTTATACGATGGAAAAACTGTTGTATTTATACTGTATTTTATGCTTCTGGCGTTCACTTCTTAGGCCCTAACTATTCGATCTGGTGGAACAACGCCCTAGGGTGAAGCCTAGGTTGCCCGGAACGTAGAAATGACCATAACTTTTACACTGGTAGCAATTATTCGTTTTATACAATGGAAAAACTGTTGTATTTACTTTGTATTTTATGCTTCGGGCGTTGACTTCTAAGGCCCTAACTGTTTGATCTGGTGGAGCAACGCCCTAGAGTGAAGCCTACGTTGCCCGGAACGTAGAAATGACCATAACTTTCACACTGGTTGCTATTATTCGTTCTATACGATGGAAAAACTGTTATATTTACATTGTATCTTATGCTTCTGGCGTTGACTTCTTAGGCCCTAACAATTCGATCTGATGGAACAACGACCTAGAGTGAGGCCTAGGTTGCCCGGAACGTACAACTGATCATAACTTTTACACTGGTAGCAATTAATCGTTTTATACAATGGAAAAACTGTTGTATTTATATTGTATTTTATGCTTCGGGCGTTGACTTCTAAGGCCCTAACTATTCGATCTGGTGGAGCAACGCCCTAGAGTGAAGCCTAGGTTGCCCGGAACGTAGAAATGACCATCACTTTCACACTGGTTGCTATTATTCGTTTTATACGATAGAAAAACAGTTCTATTTATTTATGTATTTTATGCTTCGGCCGTTGATTTCTAAGGCCCTAACTATTCAATCTGTTTGAGCAACGCCCTAGGGTGAAGCCTAGGTTGCCCGGAAAGTAGAAATGACCATAACTTTCATACAGCTTGCAATTATTCGTTTTATCCGATGGCAAAACTGTTGTATTTATACTGTATTTTATACTTCGGGCGTTGACTTCTAAGGCCCTAACTATTCATTCTGTTGGATCAGTGCCCTAGAGTGAAGCCTAGGTTGCTCGGAATGTAGAAATGACCATAACATTCACACTGGTTGAAATTATTGGTTTTATACGATGGAAAAGCTATTGTATTTATATTGTATTTTATGCTTCTGGCGTTGACTTCTAAGGCACAAACTATTCAATCTGTTGGGCCAACGCCCTAGAGTGAAGCCTAGGTTGCTCGGAATGTAGAAATGACCATAACATTCACACTGGTTGAAATTATTCGTTTTATACGATGGAAAAACTGTTGCATCTTTATTGAATTTTATGCTTCTGGCGTTGACTTCTAAGGCCCTAACTATTCTATCTGGTGTATCAACGCCCTAGAGTGAAGCCTAGGTTGCTCGGAATGTAAAAATGACCATAACATTCACACTGGTTGAATTTATTCGTTTTATACGATGGAAAAACTGTTATATTTAAATTGTATTTTATGCTTCTGGCGTTCACTTCTTAGGCCCTAACTATTCGATCTGTTGGAACAACGCCCTATGGTGAAGCCTAGGTTGACCGGAACGTAGAAATGACCATAACATTCACACCGGTAGCAATTATTCGTTTTACACGATGGAAAAACTGTTATGTTTATATAGTATCTTATGCTTCTGGCGTTGACTTCTTAGGCCCTAACAATTCGATCTGATGGTACAACGACCTAGAGTGAGGCGTAGGTTGCCCCGAACGTAGAACTGATCATAGCTTTTACACTGGTAGCAATTAATCGTTTTATACAATGGAAAAACTGTTGTATTTATATTGTATTTTATGCTTCGGGCGTTGACTTCTAAGGCCCTAACTATTCGATCTGGTGGAGCAACGCCCTAGAGTGAAGCCTAGGTTGCCCGGAACGTAGAAATGACCATCACTTTCAAACTGGTTGCAATTAATCCTTTTATATGATGGAAAAACTGTTGTATTTATACTGTATTTTATGCTTCTGGCGTTCACTTCTTAGGCCCTAACTATTCGATCTGGTGGAACAACGCCCTAGGGTGAAGCCTAGGTTGCCCGGAACGTAGAAATGACTATAACTTTTACACTGGTAGCAATTATTCGTTTTATACAATGGAAAAACTGTTGTATTTATTTTGTATTTTATGCTTCGGGCGTTGACTTCTAAGGCCCTAACTGTTTGATCTGGTGGAGCAACGCCCTAGAGTGAAGCCTACGTTGCCCGGAACGTAGAAATGACCATAACTTTCACACTGGTTGCTATTATTCGTTCTATACGATGGAAAAACTGTTGCATTTTTATTGCATTTTATGCTTCGGGCACTGACTTCTAAGGTCCTAACTATTCAATCTGTTGGAGCAACGCCCTAGGGTGAAGCCTAGGTTGCGCGGGAAGTAGAAATGACAATAACTTTCACACTGGTTGCAATTATTCGTTTTATACGATGGAAAAGCTGTTGCATCTTTATTGTATTTTATGCTTCTGTCGTTGACGTCTAAGGCCGTAGCTATTAGATGTGGTGGAGCAACGCACTAGAGTGACGCCTAGGTTGCCCGGAACGTGGAATGACCATTACTTTCGCAATGTTTGCAATTATTCATTTTATACGATGGAAAAACTGTTGTACTTAAATTGTATTTTATGCTTCTGGCGTTGACTTCTTCTGTCCTAACTATTCCATCTGGTGGAACAACGCCCTAGGGTGAAGCCTAGGCTGCCCGCAACATAGAAATGGAAATAACTTTCACACCGGTAGCAATTATTCGTTTTATACGATAGAAAAACAGTTCTATTTATTTATGTATTTTATGCTTCGGCCGTTGATTTCTAAGGCCCTAACTATTCAATCTGTTTGAGCAACGGCCTAGGGTGAAGCCTAGGTTGCCCGGAAAGTAGAAATGACCATAACTTTCATACAGCTTGCAATTATTCGTTTTATACGATGGCAAAACTGTTGTATTTATACTGTATTTTATACTTCGGGCGTTGACTTCTAAGGCCCTAACTATTCATTCTGTTGAATCAATGCCCTAGAGTGAAGCCTAGGTTGCTCGGAATGTAGAAATGACCATAACATTCACACTGGTTGAAATTAGTGGTTTTATACGATGGAAAAGCTATTGTATTTATATTGTATTTTATGCTGCTGGCGTTCACTTCTTAGGCCCTAACTATTCAATCTGGTGGAACAACACCCTAGAGTGAGGCCTAGGTTGCCCGCAACGTAGAAATGACATCACTTCCATACTGGTAGCAATCATTCGTTTTATACGATGGAAAAACTGTTGTATTTATATTGTATTTTATGCTTCTGGCGTTGACTTCTAAGGCACAAACTATTCGATCTGTTCTAGCAACGCCCTAGGGTGAAGCCTAGGTTACCCGGAACGTAGAAATGACCAGTACTTTCGCACTGTTCGCAGTGACTCCTGTTATACGATGGATAAACTGTTGCACCTTTATTGAATTTTATGCTTCTGGCGTTGACTTCTAAGGCCCTAACTATGCTATCTGGTGTATCAACGCCCTAGAGTGAAGCCTAGGTTGCTCGGAATGTAAAAATGACCATAACATTCACACTGGTTGAAAATATTCGTTTTATACGATGGAAAAACTGTTATATTTAAATTGTATTTTATGCTTCTGGCGTTGATTTCTTAGGCCCTAACTATTCAATCTGGTGGAACAACACCCTAGAGTGAGGCCTAGGTTGCCCGGAACGTAGAAATGACCATCACTTCCATACTGGTAGCAATCATTCGTTTTATACGATGGAAAGACTGTTGCATTTATATTGTATTTTATGCTTCTGGCGTTGACTTCTAAGGCACAAACTATTCAATCTGTTGGGTCAACGCCCTAGAGTGAAGCCTAGGTTGCCCGGAACGTAGAAATGACAATAACTTTCATACTGGTTGCAATTATTCGTTTTATATGATGGAAGAACTGTTGTATTTATATTGTATTTTATGTTGCTGGCGTTCACTTCTTAGGCCCTAACTATTCGGTCTGGTGGAACAACGCCCTGGGGTGAAGCCTAGGTTGCCCGGAACGTAGAAATGACCATAACTTTGTCACTGGTTGCTTTTATTCGTTTTATACGATGGAAAAACTGTTCTATTAATTTTGTATTTTATGCTTCGGTCGTTGACTTCTAAGGCCCTAACTGTTCGATCTGGTGGAACAACGCCCTAGAGTGAAGCCTAGGTTACCCGGAACGTAGGAACGACCAGTACTTTCACATTGTTTGCAGTGACTCCTGTTATACGATGGAAAAACTGTTGTATTTTTATTGCATTTTATGCTTCGGGCATTGACTTCTAAGGTCCTAACTATTCAATCTGTTGGAGCAACGCCCTAGGGTGAAGCCTAGGTTGCCCGGAAAGTAGAAATGACAATAACTTTCACACTGGTTGCAATAATTCGTTTTATACGATGGAAAAGCTGTAGCATCTTTATTGTATTTTATGCTTCTGGCGTTGACTTCTAAGGCCCTAACTATTCGATCTGGTGGAGCAACGCCCTAGAGTGAAGCCTAGGTTGCCCGGAACGTAGGAACGACCAGTACTTTCACATTGTTTGCAGTGACTCGTGTTATACGATGGAAAAACTGTTGCACCTTTATTGAATTTTATGCTTCTGGCGTTGACTTCTAAGGCCCTAACTATTCTATCTGGTGTATCAACGCCCTAGAGTGAAGACTAGGTTGCTCGGGATGTAGAAATGACCATAACATTCACACTGGTTGAAATTATTCGTTTTATACGATGGAAAAGCTGTAGCATCTTTATTGTATTTTATGCTTCTGGCGTTGACTTCTAAGGCCCTAACTATTCGATCTGGTGGAGCAACGCCCTAGAGTGAAGCCTAGGTTGCCCGGAACGTAGAAATGACCCTAACTTTTACACTGGTAGTAATTATTCGTTTTATACAATGGAAAAACTGTTCTATTTATTTTGTATTTTATGCTTCTGGCGTTCACTTCTTAGGCCCTAACAATTCGATCTGGTGGAACAACGCCCTAGAGTGAAGCCTAGGTTGCCTGGAACGTACAAATGACCATCACTTTCACACGGGTTGCAATTATTCCTGTTACAGGATGCAAAGACTGTTGTATACTTATTGTATTTTATGCTTCAGGCGTTGACTTCTGAGGCCGTAGCTATTCGATGTGGTGGAAGAACGCCATCGAGTGAAGACTAGGTTGCCCGGAACGTAGAAATGACAATAACTTTCATACTGGTTGCAATTATTCGTTTTATATGATGGAAGAACTGTTGTATTTATATTGTATTTTATGCTGCTGGCGTTCACTTCTTAGGCCCTAACTATTCGATCTGGTGGAACAACGCCCTGGGGTGAAGCCTAGGTTGCCCGGAACGTAGAAATGACCATAACTTTGTCACTGGTTGCTATTATTCGTATTATACGATGGAAAAACTGTTCTATTAATTTTGTATTTTATGCTTCGGTCGTTGACTTCTAAGGCTCTAACTGTTCGATCTGGTGGAACAACGCCCTAGAGTGAAGCCTAGGTTACCCGGAACGTAGGAACGACCAGTACTTTCACATTGTTTGCAGTGACTCCTGTTATACGATGGAAAAACTGTTGCATCTTTATTGAATTTTATGCTTCTGTCGTTGACTTCTAAGGCCCTAACTATTCTATCTGGTGTATCAACGCCCTAGAGTGAAGCCTAGGTTGCTCGGAATGTAAAAATGACCATAACATTCACACTGGTTGAAATTATTCGTTTTATACGATGGAAAAACTGTTATATTTAAATTGTACTTTATGCTTCTGGCGTTGATTTCTTAGGCCCTAGCTATTCAATCTGGTGGAACAACACCCTAGAGTGAGGCCTAGGTTGCCCGGAACGTAGAAATGACCATCACTTCCATACTGGTAGCAATCATTCGTTTTGTACGATGGAAAAACTGTTGTATTCATATTGTATTTTATGCTTCTGGCGTTGACTTCTAAGGCACAAACTATTCAATCTGTTGGGCCAACGCCCTAGAGCGAAGCCTAGGTTGCTCGGAGTGTAGAAATGACCATAACATTCACACTGGTTGAAATTATTCGTTTTATACGATGGAAAAGCTGTAGCATCTTTATTGTATTTTATGCTTCTGGCGTTGACTTCTAAGGCCCTAACTATTCGATCTGGTGGAGCAACGCCCTAGAGTGAAGCCTAGGTTGCCCGGAACGTAGAAATGACCATCACTTTCAAACTGGTTGCAATTAATCCTTTTATACGATGGAAAAACTGTTGTATTTTTACTGCATTTTATGCTTCGGGCGTTGACTTCTAAGGCCCTAACTATTCAATCTGTTGGGTCAACGCCCTAGAGTGAAGCCTAGGTTGCTCGGAATGTAGAAGTGACCATAACATTCACACTGGTTGAAATTATTCGTTTTATACGATGGAAAAGCTGTTGCATCTGTATTGTATTTTATGCTTCTGGCGTCGACTTCTAAGGCCCTAACTATTCGATCTGGTGGAGCAACGCCCTAGAGTGAAGCCTAGATTGCCCGGAACGTAGAAATGACCGTCACTTTCAAACTGGTTGCAATTAATCCTTTTATACGATGGAAAAACTGTTGTATTTTTATTGCATTTTATGCTTCGGGCGTTGACTTCTAAGGCCCTAACTATTGAGTCTGTTGGAGCAACGCTCTAGGGTGTAGCCTAGGTTGCCCGGAAAGTAGAAATGACCACAACTTTCATACTGGTTGCAATTACTCGTTTTCTATGATGGAAAAACTGTTGTATTTATATTGTATTTTAAACTTCTGGCGTTCACTTCTTAGGCCCTAACTATTCGATCTGGTGGAACAACGCCCTAGGGTGGATCCTAGGTTGCCCGGAAAGTAGAAATGACCATAACTTTCATACTGGTTGCAATTATTCGTTTTATACAATGGCAAAACTGTTGTACTTATACTGCATTTTATTCTTATGGCGTTGAATTCTAAGTCCCTAGCTATGCGATCTGGTGGAGCAACGCCCCAGAGTGAAGCCGAGGTTGACCAGAACGTAGAAATGACCATCACTTTCACACGGGTTGCAATTATTCCTGTTATAGGATGGAAAGACTGTTGTATTTTTATTGCATTTTATGCTTCGGGCATTGACTTCTAAGGCCCTAACTATTCAATCTGTTGGAGCAACGCCCTAGAGTGAAGCCTAGGTTGCCCGGAACGTAGAAATGACCATAACTTTCACAATGGTTGCTATTATTCGTTCTATACGATGGAAAAACTGTTATATTTATATTGTATCTTATGCTTCTGGCGTTGACTTCTTAGGCCCTAACTCTTCGATCTGGTGGAACATCGCCCTGGGGTGAAGCCTAGGTTGCCCGGAACGTAGAAATGACCATAACTTTGTCACTGGTTGCTATTATTCGTTTTATACGATGGAAAAACTGTTCTATTAATTTTGTATTTTATGCCTCGGTCGTTGACTTCTAAGGCCCTAACTGTTCGATCTGGTGGAACAACGCCCTAGAGTGAAGCCTAGGTTACCCGGCACGTAGGAACGACCAGTACTTTCACATTGTTTGCAGTGACTCTTTTTATACGATGGAAAAACTGTTGCATCTTTATTGAATTATATGCTTCTGGCGTTGACTTCTAAGGCCCTAACTATTCTATCTGGTGTATCAACGCCCTAGAGTGAAGCCTAGGTTGCTCGGAATGTAAAAATAACCATAACATTCACACTGGTTGAAATTATTCGTTTTATACGATTGAAAAACTGTTGTATTTAAATTGTATTTTATGCTTCTGGCGTTGATTTCTTAGGCCCTAACTATTCAATCTGGTGGAACAACACCCTAGAGTGAGGCCTAGGTTGCCCGGAACGTAGAAATGACCATAACTTCCACACTGGTAGCAGTCATTCGTTTTATACGATGGAAAAGCTGTTCTATTTATTTTGTATTTTATGCTGCTGGCGTTGTCTTCTTAGGCCCTAACAATTCGATCTGTTGGAGCAACACCCTAGAGCGAAGCCTGGGTTGCGCGGAACGTAGAAATGACCATTACTTTCACGCTGGTTGCAATTATTCCTGTTATACGATGGAAAAACTGTTGCACTTATTTTGTATTTTATGCTTCTGGCGTTGATTTCTTAGGCCCTAGCTATTCAATCTGGTGGAACAACACCCTAGAGTGAGGCCTAGGTTGCCCGGAACGTAGAAATGACCATCACTTCCATACTGGTAGCAATCATTCGTTTTGTACGATGGAAAAACTGTTGTATTTATATTGTATTTTATGCTTCTGGCGTTGACTTCTAAGGCACAAACTATTCAATCTGTTGGGTCAACGCCCTAGAGCGAAGCCTAGGTTGCTCGGAGTGTAGAAATGACCATAACATTCACACTGGTTGAAATTATTCGTTTTATACGATGGAAAAGCTGTAGCATCTTTATTGTATTTTATGCTTCTGGCGTTGACTTCTAAGGCCCTAACTATTCGATCTGGTGGAGCAACGCCCTAGAGTGAAGCCTAGGTTGCCCGGAACGTAGAAATGACCATCACTTTCAAACTGGTTGCAATTAATCCTTTTATACGATGGAAAAACTGTTGTATTTTTACTGCATTTTATGCTTCGGGCGTTGACTTCTAAGGCCCTAACTATTCAATCTGTTGGGTCAACGCCCTAGAGTGAAGCCTAGGTTGCTCGGAATGTAGAAATGACCATAACATTCACACTGGTTGAAATTATTCGTTTTATACGATGGAAAAGCTGTTGCATCTGTATTGTATTTTATGCTTCTGGCGTCGACTTCTAAGGCCCTAACTATTCGATCTGGTGGAGCAACGCCCTAGAGTGAAGCCTAGATTGCCCGGAACGTAGAAATGACCGTCACTTTCAAACTGGTTGCAATTAATCCTTTTATACGATGGAAAAACTGTTGTATTTTTATTGCATTTTATGCTTCGGGCGTTGACTTCTAAGGCCCTAACTATTCAGTCTGTTGGAGCAACGCTCTAGGGTGTAGCCTAGGTTGCCCGGAAAGTAGAAATGACCACAACTTTCATACTGGTTGCAATTACTCGTTTTCTATGATGGAAAAACTGTTGTATTTATATTGTATTTTAAACTTCTGGCGTTCACTTCTTAGGCCCTAACTATTCGATCTGGTGGAACAACGCCCCAGGGTGGATCCTCGGTTGCCCGGAAAGTAGAAATGACCATAACTTTCATACTGGCTGCAATTATTCGTTTTATACAATGGCAAAACTGTTGTACTTATACTGCATTTTATTCTTATGGCGTTGAATTCTAAGTCCCTAGCTATGCGATCTGGTGGAGCAACGCCCCAGAGTGAAGCCGAGGTTGACCAGAACGTAGAAATGACCATCACTTTCAAACTGGTTGCAATTATTCCGGTTATATGATGGAAAGCCTGTTGTATTTTTATTGCATTTTATGCTTCGGGCATTGACTTCTAAGGCCCTAACTATTCAATCTGTTGGAGCAACGCCCTAGGGTGTAGCCTAGGTTGCCCGGAAAGTAGAAATGACCACAACTTTCATACTGGTTGCAATTACTCGTTTTATATGATGGAAAAACTGTTGTATTTATATTGTATTTTATGCTTCTGGCGTTCACTTCTTATGCCCTAACAACTCGATCTGGTGGAACAACGCCCTAGAGTGAAGCCTAGGTTGCCTGGAACGTACAAATGACCATAACTTTTACACTGGTAGCAATTATTCGTTTTATACAATGGAAAAACTGTTGTATTTATTTTGTATTTTATGCTTCGGGCGTTGACTTCTAAGGCCCTAAATGTCTGATCTGGTGGAGCAACGCCCTAGAGTGAAGCCTAGGTTGCCCGGAACGTAGAAATGACCATAACTTTCACACTGGTTGCTATTATTCGTTCTATACGATGGAAAAATTGTTATATCTATATTGTATCTTATGCTTCTGGCGTTGACTTCTTAGGCCCTAACAATTCGATCTGGTGGAACAACGCCCTAGAGTGAAGCCTAGGTTACCCGGAACATAGGAACGACCAGTACTTTCACATTGTTTGCAGTGACTCCTGTTATACGATGGAAAAACTGTTGCATGTTTATTGAATTTTATGCTTCTGGCGTTGACTTCTAAGGCCCTAACTATTCTATCTGGTGTATCAACGCCCTAGAGTGAAGCCTAGGTTGCGCGGAATGTAAAAATGACCATAACATTCACACTGGTTGAAATTATTCGTTTTATACGATTGAAAAACTGTTGTATTTAAATTGTATTTTATGCTTCTGGCGTTGATTTCTTAGGCCCTGACTATTCAATCTGGTGGAACAACACCCTAGAGTGAGGCCTAGGTTGCCCGGAACGTAGAAATGACCATAACTTCCACACTGGTAGCAGTCATTCGTTTTATACGATGGAAAAACTATTGTATTTATATTGTATTTTATGCTTCTGGCGTTGACTTCAAAGGCACAAACTATTCGATCTGGTGGAGCAATGCTCTAGTGTGAAGCCTAGGTTGCCCGGAACGTAGAAATTACCATCACTTTCAAACTGGTTGCAATTATTCCTGTTATATGATGGAAAAACTGTTGTATTTTTATTGCATTTTATGCTTCGGGCATTGACTTCTAAGGTCCTAACTATTCAATCTGTTGGAGCAACGCCCTAGGGTGAAGCCTAGGTTGCCCGGAAAGTAGAAATGACAATAACTTTCACACTGGTTGCAATTATTCGTTTTATACGATGGAAAAGCTGTTGCATCTTTATTGTATTTTATGCTTCTGTCGTTGACGTCTACGGCCGTAGCTATTAGATGTGGTGGAGCAACGCACTAGAGTGACGCCTAGGTTGCCTGGAACGTAGAAATGACCATTACTTTCGCAATGTTTGCAATTATTCATTTTATACGATGGAAAAACTGTTGTCCTTATATTGTATTTTATGCTTCTGGCGTTGACTTCTTATGCCACAACTATCCCATCTGGTGGAACAACGCCCTAGGGTGAAGCCTAGGTTGACCGGAACGTAGAAATGGAAATAACTTTCACACCGGTAGCAATTATTCGTTTTATACGATGGAAAAACAGTTCTATTTATTTTGTATTTTATGCTTCGGCCGTTGACTTCTAAGGCCCTAACTATTCGATCTGTTCTAGCAACGCCCTAGGGTGAAGCCTAGGTTACCCGGAACGTAGAAATGACCAGTACTTTCACACTGTTCGCAGTGACTCCTGTTATACGATGGAAAAACTGTTGCATCTTTATTGCATTTTATGCTTCTGGCGTTGACTTCTGAGGCCCTAACTATTCTATCTGGTGTATCGACGACCTAGAGTGAAGCCTAGGTTGCTCGGAATGTAAAAATGACCATAACATTCACACTGGTTGAAATTATTCGTTTTATACTGTGGAAAAACTGTTATATTTAAATTGTATTTTATGCTTCTGGCGTTGATTTCTTAGGCACTAACTATTCAATCTGGTGGAACAACACCCTAGAGTGAGGCCTAGGCTGCCCGGAAAGTAGAAATGAGCATCACTTTCATACTGGTTGCAATTACTCGTTTTATATGATGGAAAAACTGTTGTATTTATATTGTATTTTATGCTTCTGGCGTTGACTTCTTAGGCCCTAACAATTCGATCTGGAGGAACAACGACCTAGAGTGAAGCCTAGGTTGCCTGGAACGTACAAATGACCATCACTTTCACACTGGTTGCTATTATTCGTTCTATACGATGGAAAAACTGTTCTATTTATTTTGTATTTTATGCTTCGGGCGTTCACTTCTTAGGCCCTACCTATTCGATCTGGTGGAGCAACGCCCTAGGGTGAAGCCTAGGTTACCCGGAAAGTAGAAATAACCACAACTTTCATACTTGTTGCAATTATTCGTTTTATACGATGGAAAAACTGTTATATTTATATTGTATTTTATGCTTCTGGCGTTGACTTCTTAGGCCCTAACTATTCCATCTGGTGGAACGACGCCCTAGAGTGAAGCCTAGGTTGCCCAGAACGTAGAAATGACCATCACTTTCACACTGGGTGCAATTATTCCTGTTATACGATGGAAAAGCTCTTGTATATTTAATGTATTTTATGCTTCGCGCGTGACTTCTATGGCCCTACCTATTCGTTCTGGTGGAGCAACGCCCTACAGTCAAGCCTAGGTTGCCCGGAACGTAGAAATGAACATAACTTTCACACTGGTAGCAATTATTCGTTTTATACAATGGAAAAACTGTTCTATTTATTTTGTATTTTATGCTTCGGGCGTTGACTTCTATGGCCCGACCCATTCGATCTGGTGAAGCAACACCCTAGAGTCAAGCCTAGGTTGCCCGGAACGTAGAAATGACCATAACATTCACACCGGTTGCAATTATTCATGCTATACGTTGGAAAAACTATTGCATTTTTATTGTAATTTATGCTTGTAGCGTTGACTGCTAAGGCCGTAGCTATTAGATGTGGTGGAGTAACGCCCTAGAGTGACGCCTACGTTGCCTGGAACGTAGAAATGACCATTACTTTCACAATGTTTCCAATTATTCATTTTATACGATGGAAAAACTGTTGCACTTATATTGTATTTTATTCTTATGGCGTTGAATTCTAAGTCCCTAGCTATGCGATCTGGTGGAGCAACGTCCTAGAGTGAAACCTAGGTTGCCCGGAACGTAGAAATTAGCATAACTTTCACACTGGTAGGAATTATTCGTTTTATACGATGGAAAAACTGTTGTATTTATAGTGAATTTTATGCTTCTGGCACTGACTTCTAGGGCACTAACTATTCAATCTGGTGGAGCAGCGCCCCAGGGGGAAGCATAGGTTGCCCGGAACGAAGAAATGACCATTACTTTTACACTGGTTTCAATTATTCGTTTTATACGATGGAAAAACTGTTGATCTTTATTGTATTTTATGCTTCGTGCGTTGACTTCTAAGGCCCTAACTAATCCATCTGGTGGAGCAACGCCCTAGAGTGAAGCCTAGGTTGCCCGGAACAATGATATGCCATTACTTTCACACTGGTTGCAATAATTCCTGATATACGATGGAAAAACTGTTGCATCTTTATTGTATTTTATGCTTCTGGCGTTGACTTCTAAGGCCCTAACTATTCGATCTGGTGGAGCAACGCCCTAGAGTGAAACCTAGGTTGCCCGGAAAGTAGAAATGACTATAGCTTTCACACTGGTTGCAATTATTCATTTTATACGATGGAAAAGCTGTTGTATTTATACCGTATTTTATGCTTCTGGCGTTGACTTCTTATGCCCTAACCATTCCATCTGGTGGAACAACGCCCTAGGGTGATGCCTAGGTTGCCCGGAACGTAGAAATAACCATAACTTTCACACCGGTAGCAATTATTCGTTCTATACGATGGTAAAACTGTTGTATTTATATTGCATTTTATGCTTCGGGCGTTGACTTGTAAGGCCCAGCTATTCAATCTGTTGGAGCAACGCCCTAGGGTGAAGCCTAGGTTGCCAGGAACTTAGAAATGACCATAACTTTCACACTGGTTGCTATTATTAGTCTTATACGATGGAAAAACTGTTATATGTATATTGTATTTTATGCTTCTGAAGGTGCTTTCTTAGGCCCTAAGTGTTCGATCTGGTGGAGCAACGCACTAGAGTGAAGCCTAGGTTGCCCGGAACGTAGAAATGATCATCACTTTCAAACTGGTTGCAATTAATCCTTTTATACGATGGAAAAGCTGTTGTATTTATATTGCATTTTATGCTTCGGGCGTAGACTTCTATGGCCCTACCTATTCGATCTGGTGGAGCAACACCCTACAGTGAAGCCTAGGTTGCCCGGAACGTAGATATGACCATAACCTTCACACAGGTTGCAATTATTCGTTTTCTACGATGGAAAAGCTGATGTATTTATATTGTATTTTATGCTTCCGGTGTTGACTTCTAAGGCCCTAAGTGTTCGATCTGGTGGAGCAACGCACTAGAGTGAAGCCTAGGTTGCCCGGAACGTAGAAATGATCATCACTTTCAAACTGGTTGCAATTAATCCTTTTATACGATGGAAAAACTGTTGTATTTATATTGCATTTTATGCTTCGGGCGTAGACTTCTATGGCCCTACCTATTCGATCTGGTGGAGCAACACCCTACAGTGAAGCCTAGGATGCCCGGAACGTAGATATGGCCATAACCTTCACACAGGTTGCAATTATTCGTTTTCTACGATGGAAAAGCTGATGTATTTATATTGTATTTTATGCTTCCGGTGTTGACTTCTAAGGCCCTAACCATTCAATCTGTTGGAGCAACGCCCTAGGGTGAAGCCTAGGTTGCCCGGAAAGTAGAAATGACCATAACTATCACACTGGTGGGAATTATTCGTTTTATACGATGGAAAAACTGTTCTATTCATTTTGTATTTTATGCTTCGGGCGTTGACTTCTAAGGCCCTAACTATTCAATCTGTTGGAGCAACGCCCTAGGGTGAAGCCTAGCTTGCCCGGAAAGTAGAAATAACCACAACTTTCATACTTGTTGCAATAATTCGTTTTATACAATGGAAAAACTGTTCTATTTATTTTGTATTTTATGCTTCGGGCGTTGACTTCTATGGCCCGACCTATTCGATCTGGTGGAGCAACACCCTAGAGTCAGGCCTAGGTTGCCCGGAACGTAGAAATGACCATAACATTCACACCGGTTGCAATTATTCATGCTATACGTTGGAAAAACTATTGCATTTTTATTGTAATTTATGCTTGTAGCGTTGACTGCTAAGGCCGTAGCTATTAGATGTGGTGGAGTAACGCCCTAGAGTGACGCCTACGTTGCCTGGAACGTAGAAATGACCATTACTTTCACAATGTTTCCAATTATTCATTTTAGGCGATGGAAAACTGTTGTACTTATATTGTATTTTATTCTTATGGCGTTGAATTCTAAGTCCCTAGCTATGCGATCTGTGGAGCAACGTCCTAGAGTGAAACCTAGGTTGCCCGGAACGTAGAAATTACCATAACTTTCACACTGGCAGGAATTATTCGTTTTGTACGATGGAAAAACTGTTGTATTTATAGTGAATTTTATGCATCTGTCGCTGACTTCTAGGGCAGTAACTATTCGATCTGGTGGAGCAGCGCCCCAGGGGGAAGCCTAGGTTGCCCGGAACGAAGAAATGACCATTACTTTTACACTGGTTTCAATTATTCGTTTTATACGATGGAAAAACTGTTGATCTTTATTGTATTTTATGCTTCGGGCGTTGACTTCTATGGCCCTACCTATTCGATCTGGTGGAGCAACACCCTACAGTGAAGCCTAGGTTGCCCGGAACGTAGATATGACCATAACCTTCACACAGGTTGCAATTATTCGTTTTCTACGATGGAAAAGCTGATGTATTTATATTGTATTTTATGCTTCCGGTGTTGACTTCTAAGGCCCTAAGTGTTCGATCTGGTGGAGCAACGCACTAGAGTGAAGCCTAGGTTGCCCGGAACGTAGAAATGATCATCACTTTCAAACTGGTTGCAATTAATCCTTTTATACGAAGGAAAAACTGTTGTATTTATATTGCATTTTATGCTTCGGGCGTAGACTTCTATGGCCCTACCTATTCGATCTGGTGGAGCAACACCCTACAGTGAAGCCTAGGATGCCCGGAACGTAGATATGGCCATAACCTTCACACAGGTTGCAATTATTCGTTTTCTACGATGGAAAAGCTGATGTATTTATATTGTATTTTATGATTCCGGTGTTGACTTCTAAGGCCCTAACTATTCAATCTGTTGGAGCAACGCCCTAGGGTGAAGCCTAGGTTGCCCGGAAAGTAGAAATGACCATAAATATCACACTGGTGAGAATTATTCGTTTTATACGAGGGAAAAACTGTTCTATTTATTTTGTATTTTATGCTTCGGGCGTTGACTTCTAAGGCCCTAACTATTCAATCTGTTGGAGCAACGCCCTAGGGTGAAGCCTAGGTTGCCCGGAAAGTAGAAATAACCACAACTTTCATACTTGTTGCAATTATTCGTTTTATACGATGGAAAGACCGTTATATTTATATTGTATTTTATGCGTCTGGCGTTGTCTTCTTAGGCCCTAACTATTCCATCTGGTGGAACGACGCCCTAGAGTGAAGCCTAGGTTGCCCAGAACGTAGAAATGACCATCACTTTCACACTGGTTGCAATTATTCCTGTTATACGATGGAAAAACTCTTGTATATTTATTGTATTTTATGCTTCGGGCGTTGACTTCCATGGCCCTACCTATTCGATTTGGTGGAGCAACACCCTACAGTGAAGCCTAGGTTGTCAGAAACGTAGAAATGAACATAACTTTCACACTGGTAGCAATTATTCGTCTTATACAATGGAAAAACTGTTCTATTTATTTTGTATTTTATGCTTCGGGCGTTGACTTCTAAGGCCCTAACTATTCGATCTGGTGGAGCAACGCCCTAGAGTGAAGCCTAGGTTGCCCGGAACGTAGAAATGACCAGAACTTTCACACTGGTTGCTATTATTCGTTTTATACGATGGAAAAACTGTTATATTTATACTGTATTTTATGCTTCTGACGTTGACTTCTTAGGCCCTAAGTGTTCGATCTGGTGGAGCAACGCCCTAGAGTGAAGCCTAGGGTGCCCGGAACGTAGAAATGATCATCACTTTCAAACTGGTTGCAATTAATCCTTTTATACGATGGAAAAACTGTTGTATTTATATTGCATTTTATGCTTCTGGCGTAGACTTCTATGGCCCTACCTATTCGATCTGGTGGAGCACCACCCTACAGTGAAGCCTAGGTTGCCCGGAACGTAGATATGACCATAACCTTCACACAGGTTGCAATTATTCGTTTTCTACGATGGAAAAGCTGTTGTATTTAAATTGTATTTTATGCTTCCGGTGTTGACTTCTTAGACCCTAACTCTTCGACCTGGTGGAGCAACGCCTCAGAGTTAAGTCTAGGATGCCCGAAACGACGAAATGATCGTTACTTTCGCACTGGTTGCAATTAGTCATGCTATACAATGGAAAGATTGTTGTATTTATACTGTATTTTATGCTTCTGGCGTTGACTTCTAAGGCCGTAGCTTTTCGATGTGGTGGAGCAACGCCCTAGAGTGAAGCCTAGGTTGCCCGGAACGTAGAAATACCCATTACTTTCACGCTGGTTGCAATTATTAGTTTTATACGATGGAAAAACTGTTCTATTTATTTTGTATTTTATGCTTCGGGCGTTGACTTCTAAGGCCCTAACTATTCAATCTGTTGGATCAACGCCCTAGGGTGAAGCCTAGGTTGCCCGGAAAGTAGAAATGACAATACCTTTCATACTGGTTGCAATTATTTGTTTTATACGACGGAAAAGCTGTTGCATTTATACCGTATTTTATGCTTCTGGCGTTGACTTCTTATGCCCTAACTATTCAATCTGTTGGAGCAACGCCCTAGGGTGAAGCCTAGGTTGCACGGAAAGTAGAAATAACCACAACTTTCATACTTGTTGCAATTATTCGTTTTATACGATGGAAAAACTGTTATATTTATATTGTATTTTATGCTTCGGGCGTTGACTTCTTAAGCCCTAACTATTCGATCTGGCGGAACGAAGCCCTAGAGTGAAGCCTAGGTTGCCCAGAACGTAGAAATGAACATCACTTTCACACTGGTTGCAATTATTCCTGTTATACGACGGAAAAACTCTTGTATATTTATTGTATTTTATGCTTCGGGCGTTGACTTCCATGGCCCTACCTATTCGATTTGGTGGAGCAACACACTACAGTGAAGCCTAGGTTGTCAGAAACGTAGAAATGAACATAACTTTCACACTGGTAGCAATTACTCGTTTTATACAATGGAAAAACTGTTCTATTTATTTTGTATTTTATGCTTCGGGCGTTGACTTCTAAGGCCCTAACTATTCGAACTGGTGGAGCAACGCCCTAGAGTGAAGCCTAGGTTGCCCGGAACGTAGAAATGACCAGAACTTTCACACTGGTTGCTATTATTCGTTTTATACGATGGAAAAACTGTTATATTCATATTGTATTTTATGCTTCTGGCGTTGACTTCTATGGCCCTACCTATTCGATTTGGTGGAGCAACACCCTACAGTGAAGCCTAGGTTGTCAGAAACGTAGAAATGACCATTACTTTCACACTGTTTGCTATTATTCATTTTATACGATGGAAAAGGTGATGTATTTATATTGTATTTTATGCTTCTAGCGTTGACTGCTAAGGCCGTAGCTATTGGATGTGGTGGAGTAACGCCCTAGAGTGACGCCTACGTTGCCTGAAACGTAGAAATGACCATTACTTTCACAATGTTTCCAATTATTCATTTTATACGATGGAAAAACTGTTGTACTTATATTGTATTTTATTCTTATGGCGTTGAATTCTAAGTTCCTAGCTATGCGATCTGGTGGAGCAACGCCCTAGAGTGAAACCTAGGTTGCCCGGAACGTAGAAATTACCATAACTTTCACACTGGTAGGAATTATTCGTTTTATACGATGGAACAACTGTTCTATTTATTTTGTATTTCATGCTTCGGGCGTTGACTTCTAAGGCCCTAACTATTCAATCTGCTGTAACAACGCCCTATGGTGAAGCGTAGGTTGCCCGGAAAGTAGAAATGACTGTAACTTTCATACTGGTTGCAATTATTCGTTTTATACGATGGAAAAACTGTTGTATTTATATTGTATTTTATGCTTCTGGCGCTGACTTCTAGGGCACTAACTATTCGATCTGGTGGAGCAGCGCCCTAGGGTGAAGCCTAGGTTGCCGGGAACGTAGAGATGACCAGAACTTTCACACTGGTTGCTATTATTCGTTTTATACGATGGAGAAACTGTTATATTTATATTGTATTTTATGCTTCTGGCGTTGACTTCTATGGCCCTACCTATTCGATTTGGTGGAGCAACACCCTACAGTGAAGCCTAGGCTGTCAGAATCGTAGAAATGAACATAACTTTCACACTGGTAGCAATTATTCGTTTTATACAATGGAAAAACTGTTCTTTTTATTTTGTATTTTATGCTTCTGGCGTTGACTTCTATGGCCCTACCTATTCGATTTGGTGGAGCAACACCCCACAGTGAAGCCTAGGCTGTCAGAAACGTAGAAATGAACATAACTTTCACACTGGTAGCAATTATTCGTTTTATACGATGGAAAAACTGTTATATTTATATTGTACTTTATGCTTCTGGCGTTGACTTCTTAGGCCCTAAGTGTTCGATCTGGTGGAGCAACGCCCTAGAGTGAAGCCTAGGTTGCCCGGAACGTAGAAATGATCATCACTTTCAAACTGGTTGCAATTAATCCTTTTATACGATGGAAAAACTGTTGTATTTATATTGCATTTTATGCTTCGGGCGTAGACTTCTATGGCCCTACCTATTCGATCTGGTGGAGCAACACCCTACAGTGAAGCCTAGGTTGCCCGGAACGTAGATATGACCATAACCTTCACACAGGTTGCAATTATTCGTTTTCTACGATGGAAAAGCTGTTGTATTTAAATTGTATTTTATGCTTCCGGTGTTGACTTCTTAGACCCTAACTCTTCGACCTGGTGGAGCAACGCCTCAGAGTGAAGCCTAGGTTGCCCGGAACGTAGAAATACCCATTACTTTCACACTGGTTGCAATTATTAGTTTTATACGATGGAAAAACTGTTCTATTTATTTTGTATTTTATGCTTCGGGCGTTGACTTCTAAGGCCCTAACTATTCAATCTGTTGGATCAACGCCCTAGGGTGAAGCCTAGGTTGCCCGGAAAGTAGAAATGACCATACCTTTCATACTGGTTGCAATTATTTGTTTTATACGACGGAAAAGCTGTTGCATTTATACCGTATTTTATGCTTCTGGCGTTGACTTCTTATGCCCTAACTATTCCATCTGGCGGAACAACGCCCTAGGGTGAAGCCTGTGTTTCCCGGAACGTAGAAATGACCATAACATTCACACCGGTAGCAATTATTCGTTTTATACGATGGAAAAACTGTTCTATTTATTTTGTATGTTATGCTTCGGGCGTTGACTTCTAAGGCCCTAACTATTCAATCTGTTGGAGCAACGCCCTAGGGTGATGCCTAGGTTGCCCGGAAAGTAGAAATAACCACAACTTTCATACTTGTTGCAATTATTCGTTTTATACGATGGAAAAACTGTTATATTTATATTGTATTTTATGCTTCGGGCGTTGACTTCTTAGGCCCTAACTATTCGATCTGGCGGAACGAAGCCCTAGAGTGAAGCCTAGGTTGCCCAGAACGTAGAAATGACCATCACTTTCACACTGGTTGCAATTATTCCTGTTATACGATGGAAAAACCCTTGTATATTTATTGTATTTTATGCTTCGGGCGTTGACTTCCATGGCCCTAACTATTCAATCTGTTGGAGCAACGCCCTAGGGTGAAGCCTAGGTTGCCCGGAAAATAGAAATAACCACAACCTTCATACTTGTTGCAATTATTCCTGTTATACGATGGAAAAACTCTTGTATATTTATTGTATTTTATGCTTCGGGCGCTGACTTCCATGGCCCTACCTATTCGATTTGGTGGAGCAACACACTACAGTGAAGCCTAGTTTGTCAGAAACGTAGAAATGAACATAACTTTCACACTGGTAGCAATTTCTCGTTTTATACAATGGAAAAACTGTTCTATTTATTTTGTATTTTATGCTTCGGGCGTTGACTTCTAAGGCCTTAACTATTCGATCTGGTGGAGCAACGCCCTAGAGCGAAGCCTAGGTTGCCCGGAACGTAGAAATGACCAGAACTTTCACACTCGTTGCTATTATTCGTTTTATCCGATGGAAAAACTGTTATATTTATATTGTACTTCATGCTTCTGGCGTTGACTTCTTAGGCCCTAAGTGTTGGATCTGGTGGAGCAACGCCCTAGAGTGAAGCCTAGGTTGCCCGGAACGTAGAAATGATCATCACTTTCAAACTGGTTGCAATTAATCCTTTTATACGATGGAAAAACTGTTGTATTTATATTGCATTTTATGCTTCGGGCGTAGACTTCTATGGCCCTACCTATTCGATCTGGTGGAGCAACACCCTACAGTGAAGCCTAGGTTGCCCGGAACGTAGATATGACCATAACCTTCACACAGGTTGCAATTATTCGTTTTCTACGATGGAAAAGCTGTTGTATTTAAATTGTATTTTATGCTTCGGGCGTTGACTTCTAAGGCCTTAACTATTCGATCTGGTGGAGCAACGCCCTAGAGTGAAGCCTAGGTTGCCCGGAACGTTGAAATGACCAGAACTTTCACACTGGTTGCTATAATTCGTTTTATACGATGGAAAGACTGTTATATTCATATTGTATTTTATGCTTCTGGCGTTGACTTCCATGGCCCTACCTATTCGATTTGGTGGAGCAACACCCTACAGTGAAGCCTAGGTTGTCAGAAACGTCGAAATGACCATTACTTTCACACTGTTTGCTATTATTCATTATATACGATTGAAAAGGTGTTGTATTTATATTGTATTTTATGCTTCTAGCGTTGACTGCTAAGGCCGTAGCTACTAGATGTGGCGGAGTAACGCCCTAGAGTGACGCCCACGTTGCCTGGAACGTAGAAATGACCATTACTTTCACAATGTTTTCAATTATTCATTTTATACGATGGAAAAACTGTTGTACTTATATTGTATTTTATTCTTCTGGCGCTGACTTCTAGGTCACTAACTATTCGATCTGGTGGAGCAGCGCCCTAGGGTGAAGCCTAGGTTGCCGGGAACGTAGAAATGACCATTACTTTTACACTGGTTTCAATTATTCGTTCTATACGATGGAAAAACTGTTGCATCTTTATCGTATTTTATGCTTCGGGCGTTGACTTCTAAGGCCCTAACTATTCCATCTGGTGGAGCAACGCCCTAAAGTGAAACCTAGGTTGCCCGGAACAATGATATGCCATTACTTTCACACTGGTTGCAATAATTCCTGATAAACGATGGAAAAACTGTTGCATCTTTATTGTATTTTATGCTTCTGGCGTTGACTTCTAAGGCCCTAACTATTCGATCTGGTGGAGCAACGCCCTAGGGTGAAGCCTAGGTTGCCCGGAAAGTAGAAATGACCATAACTTTCACACTGGTTGCAATTATTCGTTTTATACGATGGAAAAGCTGTTGCATTTATACCGTATTTTATGCTTCGGGCGTAGACTTCTATGGCCCTACCTATTCGATCTGGTGGAGCAACAACGTACAGTGAAGCCTAGGTTGCCCGGAACGTAGATATGACCATAAGCTTCACACAGGTTGCAATTATTCGTTTTCTACGATGGAAAAGCTGTTGTATTTATATTGTACTTTATGCTTCCGTTGTTGACTTCTTAGACCCTAACTCTTCGATCTGGTGGAGCAAGGCCTCAGAGTTAAGTCTAGGATGCTCGAAACGTCGAAATGATCGTTACTTTCGCACTGGTTGCAATTAGTCATGCTATACAATGGAAAAACTGTTGTATTTATACTGTATTTTATGCTTCTGGCGTTGACTTCTAAGGCCGCAGCTATTCGATGTGGTGGAGCAACGCCCTAGAGTGATGCCTAGGTTGCCCGGAACGTAGAAATGCCCATTACTTTCACACTGGTTGCAATTATTAGTTTTATACGATGGAAAAACTGTTCTATTTATTTTGTATTTTATGCTTCGGGCGTTGACTTCTTAGGCCCTAACTATTCGATCTGGCGGAACGAAGCCCTAGAGTGAAGCCTAGGTTGCCCAGAACGTAGAAATGACCATCACTTTCACACTGGTTGCAATTATTCCTGTTATACGATGGAAAAACTCTTGTATATTTATTGTATTTTATGCTTCGGGCGTTGACTTCCATGGCCCTACCTATTCGATCTGGTGGAGCAACACCCTACAGTCAAGCCTAGGTTGCCCGGAACGTAGAAATGACCATAACATTCACACCCGTTGCAATTATTCATGCTATACGATGGAAAAACTGTTGCATTTTTATTGTATTTTATGCTTCTAGCGTTGGCTTCTAAGGCCGTAGCTATTAGATGTGGTGGAGTAACGCCCTAGAGTGACGCCTAGGTTGCCCGGAACGCAGAAATGACCATTAATTTCACAATGTTTGCAATTATTCATTTTATACAATGGAAAAACTGTTGTACTTATATTGTATTTTATTCTTCTGGCGTTGAATTCCAAGTCCCTAGCTATTCGATCTGGTGGAGCAACGCCCTAGAGTGAAACCTAGGTTGCTCGGAATGTAGAAATGACCATAATTTTCACACTGGTCCCAATTATTCGTTTTATACGATGGAAAAGCTGTTGTATTTTGTATCGTATTTTATGATTCGGGCGTTGACTTCTAAGGCCCTAACTATTCGATCTGGTGGAGCAACGCCCTAGAGTGAAACCTAGGTTGCCCAGAACGTAGAAATGACCATAACTTTCATACTGGTTGCAATTATTCGTTTTATATGATGGAAAAACTGTTGTATTTATATTGTATTTTATGCTTCTGGCGTTCACTTCTTAGGCCCTAACTATTCGATCTGGTGGAACAACGCCCTAGGGTGAAGCCTAGGTTGCCCGGAACGTAGAAATGACGTTTACTTTCATACGGGTTGCAATTATTCGTGTTATACGATGGAAAGACTGTTGTATTTATATTGTATTTTATGCTTCTGGCGTTGACTTCTAAGGCCCTAACTGTTTGATCTGGTGGAGCAACGCCCTAGAGTGAAGCCTAGGTTGCCCGGAACAATGATATGCCATTACTTTCACACTGGTTGCAATTATTCCTGATATACGATGGAAAAACTGTTGCATCTTTAATGTATTTTATGCTTCTGGCGTTGACTTCTAAGGCCCTATCTATTCGATCTGGTGGAGCAACGCCCTAGAGTGAAGCCTAGGTTGCCCGGAAAGTAGAAATGACCATAACTTTCACACTGATTGCAATTATTCGTTTTATACGATGGAAAAGCTGTTGCATCTTTATTGTATTTTATGCTTCTGGCGTTGACTTCTAAGGCCCTAACTATTCGATCTGGTGGAGCAACGCCCTAGAGTGAAGCCTAGGTTGCCCGGAACGTAGGAATACCATCACTTTCAAACTGGTTGCAATTAATCCTTTTATACGATGCAAAAGCTGTTGTATTTATACCGTATTTTATGCGTCTGGCGTTGACTTCTTATGCCCTAACTATTCCATCTGGAGGACCAACGCCCTAGGGTGAAGCCTGTGTTGCCGGGAACGTAGAAATGTTCATAACTTTCACACCGGTAGCAATTATTCGTTTTATACGATGGAAAAACTGTTGTATTTATATTGTATTTCATGCTTCTGGGGTTGACTTCTAAGGCACTAACTATTCGATCAGGTGGAGCAACGCCCTAGCGTGAAGCCGAGGTTGCCCGGAAAGTAGAAATGACCATAACTTTCATCCTGGTTGCAATTACTCGTTTTATATGATGGAAAAACTGTTGTATTTATATTGTATTTTATGCTTCTGGCGTTCACTTCTTATGCCCTAACTATTCCATCTGGAGGACCAACGCCCTAGGGTGAAGCCTGGGTTGCCCGGAACGTAGAAATGTCCGTAACTTTCACACCGGTAGCAATTATTCGTTTTATACGATGGAAAAACTGTTGTATTTATATAGTATTTCATGCTTCTGGGGTTGACTTCTAAGGCAGTAACTATTCGATCTGGTGGAACAACGCCCTAGGGTGAAGCCTAGGTTGCCTGGAACGTAGAACTGACCATAACTTTTACACTGGTAGCAATTATTCGCTTTATACAATGGAGAAACTGTTCTATTTATTTTGTATTTTATGCTTCGGGCGTGGACTTCCAAGGCCCTAGCTGTTTGATCTGGTGGAGCAACGCCCTAGAGTGGTGCCTAGGTTACCCGGAACGTAGAAATGTCCAGTACTTTCACACTGTTTGCAGTTATTCCTGTTATACGATGGAGAAGCTGTTGCATCTTTATTGAATTTTATGCTTTTGTCGTTGACGTCTAAGACCGTAGCTATTAGATGTGGTGGAGCAACGCACTAGAGTGACGCCTAGGTAGCCCGGAACGTAGAAATGACCATAACTTTCACACCGGTAGCAATTATTCGTTTTATACGATGGAAAAACTGTTGTACTTATATTGCATTTTATGCTTCTGGCGTTGCCTTCTTAGGCCCTAGCTGTTCGATCTGGTGGAACAACGCCCTAGAGTGGAGCCTAGGTTACCCGGAACGTAGAAATGTCCAGTACTTTCACACTGTTTGCAGTTATTCCTGTTATACGATGGAAAAGCTGTTGCATCTTTATTGAATTTTATGCTTCTGGCATTGACTTCTAAGGTCCTAACTATTCTATCTGGTGGATCAACGCCCTAGAGTGAAGCCTAGGTTGCTCGGAATGTAAAAATTACCATACCATTCACACTGGTTGAAATTATTCGTTTTATACGATGGAAAAGCTGTTGCATCTTTATTGTATTTTATGCTTCTGGCGTTGACTTCTAAGGCCCTAACTATTCGATCTGGTGGAGCAACGCCCTGGAGTGAAGCCTAGGTTGCCCGGATCGTTGAAATGACCATCACTTTCAAACTGGTTGCAATTAATCCTTTTATACGATGGAAAAACTGTTGTATTTTTATTGCATTTTATGCTTCCGGCGTTGACTTCTAAGGCCCTAACTATTCAATCTGTTGGAGCAACGCCCTAGGCTGAAGCCTAGGTTGCCCGGAAAGTAGAAATGACGTTAACTTTCATCCTCGTTGCAATTATTCGTTTTATACGATGGAAAAACTGTTGTATTTATATTGTATTTTATGCTTCTGGCGTTGACTTCTAAGGCACTAACTATTCGATCTGGTGGAGCAACGCCCTAGAGTGAAGCCTAAGTTGCCCGGGACGTAGCAATTACCATCACTTTCAAACTGGTTGCAATTATTCCTGTTATATGATGGAAAAACTGTTGTACTTTTATTGCATTTTATGCTTCGGGCATTGACTTCTAAGGCCCTAACTATTCAATCTGTTGATCCAACGCCCTAGAGTGGAGCCTAGGTTACCCGGAACGTAGAAATGACCAGTACTTTCACACTGTTTGCAGTTATTCCTGTTATACGATGGAAAAGCTGTTGCATCTTTATTGAATTTTATGCTTCTGGCGTTGACTTCTAAGGTCCTAACTCTTCTATCTGGTGGATCAACGCCCTAGAGTGAAGCCTAGGTTGCTCGGAATGTAAAAATTACCATAACATTCACACTGGTTGAAATTATTCGTTTTATACGATGGAAAAGCCGTTGCATCTTTATTGTATTTTATGCTTCTGGCGTTGACTTCTAAGGCCCTAACTATTCGATCTGGTGGAGCAACGCCCTAGAGTGAAGCCTAGGTTGCCCGGAACGTTGAAATGACCATCACTTTCAAACTGGTTGCAATTAATCCTTTTATACGATGGAAAAACTGTTGTATTTTTATTGCATTTTATGCTTCCGGCGTTGACTTCTAAGGCCCTAACTATTCAATCTGTTGGAGCAACGCCCTAGGGTGAAGCCGAGGTTGCCCGGAAAGTAGAAATGAGGTTAACTTTCATACTGGTTGCAATTATTCGTTTTATACGATGGAAAAACTGTTGTATTTATAGTGTATTTTATGCTTCTGGCGTTGACTTCTAAGGCACTAACTATTCGATCTGATGGAGCAACGCCCTAGCGTGAAGCCGATGTTGCCCGGAACGTAGAAATGACCATCACTTTCAAACTGGTTGCAATTATTCCGTTTATATGATGGAAAAACTGTAGTATTTTTATTGCACTTTATGCTTCGGGCATTGACTTCTAAGGCCCTTACTATTCAATCTGTTGGAGCAACGCCCTAGGGTGTAGCGTAGGTTGCCCGGTTAAGTAGAAATGACCACAACTTTCATACTGGTTGCAATTACTCGTTTTATATGATGGAAAAACTGTTGTATTTTTATTGCATTTTATGCTTCCGGCGTTGACTTCTGAGGCCGTAGCTATTCGATGTGATGGAAGAACGCCATAGTGTGAAGCCTGGGTTGCCCGGAACGTAGAAATAACCATAACTTTCATACTGGTTGCAGTTATCTGTTTTAAATGATGGAAGAACTGTTGTATTTATATTGTATTTTATGCTGCTGGCGTTGACTTCTTAGGCCCTAACTGTTGGATCTGGTGGAACAACGACCTGGGGTGAAGCCTAGGTTGCCCGGAACGTAGAAATGACCATAACTTTCACAATGGTTGCAATTGTTCGTTTTATACGATGGAAAAGCTGTTGTATTTATATCGTGTTTTATGCTTCTGGCGTTGACATCTTAGGCCGTAACTATTCGATCTGGTGGAGCAAAGCCCTGGAGTGAAGCCTAGGTGGCGCGGAACGTAGAATTGGCCACCACTTTCAAACTGTTTGCAATTATTCCTGTTATATGATGGAAACACTGTTGTATTTTTATTGCATTTTATGCTTCGGGCGTTGACTTCTAAGTCCCTAACTATTCGATCTGGTGAAGCAACGCCCTAGAGTGAAGCCTAGGTAGCCCGGAACGTAGAAATGACCATAACTTTCACACCGGTAGCAATTATTCGTTTTATACGATGGAAAAACTGTTGTACTTATATTGCATTTTATGCTTCTGGCGTTGCCTTCTTAGGCCCTAGCTGTTCGATCTGGTGGAACAACGCCCTAGAGTGGAGCCTAGGTTACCCGGAACGTAGAAATGTCCAGTACTTTCACACTGTTTGCAGTTATTCCTGTTATACGATGGAAAAGCTGTTGCATCTTTATTGAATTTTATGCTTCTGGCATTGACTTCTAAGGTCCTAACTATTCTATCTGGTGGATCAACGCCCTAGAGTGAAGCCTAGGTTGCTCGGAATGTAAAAATTACCATACCATTCACACTGGTTGAAATTATTCGTTTTATACGATGGAAAAGCTGTTGCATCTTTATTGTATTTTATGCTTCTGGCGTTGACTTCTAAGGCCCTAACTATTCGATCTGGTGGAGCAACGCCCTAGAGTGAAGCCTAGGTTGCCCGGAACGTTGAAATGACCATCACTTTCAAACTGGTTGCAATTAATCCTTTTATACGATGGAAAAACTGTTGTATTTTTATTGCATTTTATGCTTCCGGCGTTGACTTCTAAGGCCCTAACTATTCAATCTGTTGGAGCAACGCCCTAGGCTGAAGCCTAGGTTGCCCGGAAAGTAGAAATGACGTTAACTTTCATCCTCGTTGCAATTATTCGTTTTATACGATGGAAAAACTGTTGTATTTATATTGTATTTTATGCTTCTGGCGTTGACTTCTAAGGCACTAACTATTCGATCTGGTGGAGCAACGCCCTAGAGTGAAGCCTAAGTTGCCCGGGACGTAGCAATTACCATCACTTTCAAACTGGTTGCAATTATTCCTGTTATATGATGGAAAAACTGTTGTACTTTTATTGCATTTTATGCTTCGGGCATTGACTTCTAAGGCCCTAACTATTCAATCTGTTGATCCAACGCCCTAGAGTGGAGCCTAGGTTACCCGGAACGTAGAAATGACCAGTACTTTCACACTGTTTGCAGTTATTCCTGTTATACGATGGAAAAGCTGTTGCATCTTTATTGAATTTTATGCTTCTGGCGTTGACTTCTAAGGTCCTAACTCTTCTATCTGGTGGATCAACGCCCTAGAGTGAAGCCTAGGTTGCTCGGAATGTAAAAATTACCATAACATTCACACTGGTTGAAATTATTCGTTTTATACGATGGAAAAGCCGTTGCATCTTTATTGTATTTTATGCTTCTGGCGTTGACTTCTAAGGCCCTAACTATTCGATCTGGTGGAGCAACGCCCTAGAGTGAAGCCTAGGTTGCCCGGAACGTTGAAATGACCATCACTTTCAAACTGGTTGCAATTAATCCTTTTATACGATGGAAAAACTGTTGTATTTTTATTGCATTTTATGCTTCCGGCGTTGACTTCTAAGGCCCTAACTATTCAATCTGTTGGAGCAACGCCCTAGGGTGAAGCCGAGGTTGCCCGGAAAGTAGAAATGAGGTTAACTTTCATACTGGTTGCAATTATTCGTTTTATACGATGGAAAAACTGTTGTATTTATAGTGTATTTTATGCTTCTGGCGTTGACTTCTAAGGCACTAACTATTCGATCTGATGGAGCAACGCCCTAGCGTGAAGCCGATGTTGCCCGGAACGTAGAAATGACCATCACTTTCAAACTGGTTGCAATTATTCCGTTTATATGATGGAAAAACTGTAGTATTTTTATTGCACTTTATGCTTCGGGCATTGACTTCTAAGGCCCTTACTATTCAATCTGTTGGAGCAACGCCCTAGGGTGTAGCGTAGGTTGCCCGGTTAAGTAGAAATGACCACAACTTTCATACTGGTTGCAATTACTCGTTTTATATGATGGAAAAACTGTTGTATTTTTATTGCATTTTATGCTTCCGGCGTTGACTTCTGAGGCCGTAGCTATTCGATGTGATGGAAGAACGCCATAGTGTGAAGCCTGGGTTGCCCGGAACGTAGAAATAACCATAACTTTCATACTGGTTGCAGTTATCTGTTTTAAATGATGGAAGAACTGTTGTATTTATATTGTATTTTATGCTGCTGGCGTTGACTTCTTAGGCCCTAACTGTTGGATCTGGTGGAACAACGACCTGGGGTGAAGCCTAGGTTGCCCGGAACGTAGAAATGACCATAACTTTCACAATGGTTGCAATTGTTCGTTTTATACGATGGAAAAGCTGTTGTATTTATATCGTGTTTTATGCTTCTGGCGTTGACATCTTAGGCCGTAACTATTCGATCTGGTGGAGCAAAGCCCTGGAGTGAAGCCTAGGTGGCGCGGAACGTAGAATTGGCCACCACTTTCAAACTGTTTGCAATTATTCCTGTTATATGATGGAAACACTGTTGTATTTTTATTGCATTTTATGCTTCGGGCGTTGACTTCTAAGTCCCTAACTATTCGATCTGGTGAAGCAACGCCCTAGAGTGAAGCCTAGGTTGCCCGGAACGTAGAAGTGACCATAACTTTCATACTGGTTGCAATTATTCGTTTTATACCATGGAAAAACTGTTGTATTTATATTGTATTTTATGCTTCTGGCGTTGACTTCTAAGGCCCTAGTTATTCGATCTGGTGGAGCAACGCCCTAGAGTGAAGCCTAGGTTGCCCGGAACGTAGAAATGACCATCACTTTCAAACTGGTTGCAATTAATCCTTTTATACGATGGAAAAACTGTTGTATTTATATTGTATTTTATGCTTCTGGCGTTGACTTCTGAGGCACTAACTATTCGATCTGGTGGAGCAACGCCCTAGAGTGAAGCCTAAGTTGCCCGGAACGTAGCAATTACCATCACTCTCAAACTGGATGCAAATATTCCTGTTATATGATGGAAAAACTGTTGTATTTTTATTGCATTTTATGCTTCGGGCATTGACTTCTAAGGCCCTAACTATTCAATCTGTAGGAGCAAGGCCCTAGGGTGTAGCCTAGGTTGCCCGTAAAGGAGAAATGACCATACCTTTCATACTGGTTGCAATTATTCGTTTTATATGATGGAAAAACTGTTGTATTTATATTGTATTTTATGCTTCTGTCGTTGACGTCTAAGGCCGAATCTATTAGATGTGGTGGAGCAACGCATTAGAGTGACGCCAATGTTGCCCGGAACGTAGAAATGACCATTACTTTCGCAATGTTTGCAATTATACATTTAATACGATGGAAAAACTGTTGTATTTATATTGTATTTCATGCTTCTGGTGTTGACTTCTAAGGCACTAACTATTCGATCTGGTGGAACAACGCCCTAGGGTGAAGCCTAGGTTGCTCGTAATGCAGAAATGACCATAACTTTCACACTGGTCCCAATTACTCGTTTTGTACGATGGAAAAGCTGTTGTATTTTGTATCGTATTTTATGCTTCGGGCGTTGACTTCTAAGACCCTCACTATTCGATCTGGTGGAGCAACGCCCTACAGTGAAACCTAGGTTGCCCAGAACGTAGAAATGACCATAACTTTCATACTGGTTGCAATTATTCGTTTTATATGATGGAAAAACTGTTGTATTTATATTGTATTTTATGCTTCTGGCGTTCACTTCTTAGGCCCTAACTATACGATCTGGTGGAACAACGCCCTAGGGTGAAGCCTAGGTTGCCCGGAACGTAGAAATGACGTTTACTTTCATACGGGTTGCAATTATTCGTTTTATACGATGGAAAGACTGTTGTATTTATATTGTATTTTATGCTTCTGGCGTTGACTTCTAAGGCCCTAATTGTTTGATCTGGTGGAGCAACGCCCTAGAGTGAAGCCTAGGTTGCCCGGAACAATGATATGCCATTACTTTCACACTGGTTGCAATTATTCCTGATATCCGATGGAAAAACTGTTGCATCTTTAATGTATTTTATGCTTCTGGCGTTGACTTCTAAGGCCCTAACTATTCGATCTGGTGGAGCAACGCCCTAGAGTGAAGCCTAGGTTGCCCGGAAAGTAGAAATGACCATAACTTTCACACTGATTGCAATTATTCGTTTTATACGATGGAAAAACTGTTGTATTTATATTGTATTTCATGCTTCTGGGGTTGACTTCTAAGGCACTAACTATTCGATCTGGTGGAGCAACGCCCTAGAGTGAAGCCTAGGTTGCACGGAACGTAGAAATGACCATCACTTTCAAACTGGTTGCAATTAATCCTTTTATAGGATGGAAAAACTGTTGTATTTATATTGTATTTTATGCTTCTGGCGTTGACTTCTAAGGCACTAACTATTCGATCTGGTGAAGCAACGCCCTAGAGTGAAGCCTAAGTTGCCCGGAACGTAGCAATTACCATCACTTTCAAACTGGTTGCAAATATTCCTGTTATATGATGGAAAAACCGTTGTATGTTTATTGCATTTTATGCTTCGGGCATTGACTTGTAAGGCCCTAACTATTCAATCTGTAGGAGCAACGCCCTAGGGTGTAGCCTAGGTTGCCCGTACAGGAGAAATGACCATAGCTTTCATACTGATTGCAATTATTCGTCTTATATGATGGAAAAACTGTTGTATTTATATTGTATTTTATGCTTCTGTCGTTGACGTCTAAGGCCGTAGCTATTAGATGTGGTGGAGCAACACGTTAGAGTGACGCCTATGTAGCCCGTAACGTAGAAATGACCATTACTTTCGCAATGTTTGCAATTATACATTTTATACGATGGAAAAGCTGTTGTACTTATATCGTATTTTATGCTTCTGGCGTTGACTTCTTATGCCCTAACTATACCATCTGGTGGAACAACGCCCTCGGGTGAAGCCTAGGTTGCCCGGAACGTAGAAATGGAAATAACTTTCACGCCGGTAGCAGTTATACGTTTTATACAATGGAAAAACTGTACTATTTATTTTGTATTTTGTGCTTCGCGCGTTGACTTCTAAGGCCCTAACTATTCGATCTGGTGGAGCAACGCCCTAGAGTGAAGCCTAAGTTGCCCGGGACGTAGCAATTACCATCACTTTCAAACTGGTTGCAAATATTCCTGTTATATGATGGAAAAACTGTTGTATTTTTATTGCATTTTATGCTTCGGGCATTGACTTCCAAGGCCCTAACTATTCAATCTGTTGATGCAACGCCCTAGGGTGAAGCCTAGGTTGCCCGGAAAGTAGAAATGACGTTAACTTTCACACTGGTTGCTACTATTCGTTATATACGATCGAAAAACTGTTATATTTATATTGTATTTTATGCATCTGGCGTTGCGTTCTTAGGCCCTAGCTGTTCGATCTGGTGGAACAACGCCCTAGAGTGGAGCCTAGGTTACCCGGAACGTAGAAATGACCAGTACTTTCACACTGTTTGCAGTTATTCCTGTTATACGATGGAAAAGCTGTTGCATCTTTATTGAATTTTATGCTTCTGGCATTGACTTCTAAGGTCCTAACTATTCTATCTGGTGGATCAACGCCCTAGAGTGAAGCCTAGGTTGCTCGGAATGTAAAAATTACCATACCATTCACACTGGTTGAAATTATTCGTTTTATACGATGGAAAAGCTGTTGCATCTTCATTGTATTTTATGCTTCTGGCGTTGACTTCTAAGGACCTAACTATTCGATCTGGTGGATCAACGCCCTAGAGTGAAGCCTAGGTTGCTCGGAATGTAAAAATTACCATACCATTCACACTGGTTGAAATTATTCGTTTTATACGATGGAAAAGCTGTTGCATCTTCATTGTACTTTATGCTTCTGGCGTTGACTTCTAAGGACCTAACTATTCGATCTGGTGGAGCAACGCCCTAGAGTGAAGCCTAGGTTGCCCGGAACGTTGAAATGACCATCACTTTCAAACTGGTTGCAATTAATCCTTTTATACGATGGAAAAACTGTTGTATTTTTATTGCATTTTATGCTTCCGGCGTTGACTTCTAAGGCCCTAACTATTCAATCTGTTGGAGCAACGCCCTAGGGTGAAGCCTAGGTTGCCCGGAAAGTAGAAATGACGTTAACTTTCATACTGGTTGCAATTATTCGTTTTATACGATGGAAAAACTGATGTATTTATATTGTGTTTTATGCTTCTGGCGTTGACTTCTAAGGCACTAACTATTCGATCTGGTGGAGCAACGCCCTAGAGTGAAGCCTAAGTTGCCCGTGACGTAGCAATTACCATCCCTTTCAAACTGGTTGCAAATATTCCTGTTATATGATGGAAAAGCTGTTGTACTTTTATTGCATTTTATGCTTCGGGCATTGACTTCCAAGGCCCTAACTATTCTATCTGTTGATCCAACGCCCTAGGGTGAAGCCTAGGTTGCCCGGAAAGTAGAAATGACGTTAACTTTCACACTTGTTGCTATTATTCGTTCTATACGATCGAAAAACTGTTACATTTATATTGTATTTTATGCTTCTGGCGTTGCCTTCTTAGGCCCTAGCTGTTCGATCTGGTGGAACAACGCCCTAGAGTGGAGCCTAGGTTACCCGGAACGTAGAAATGACCAGTACTTTCACACTGTTTGCAGTTATTCCTGTTATACGATGGAAAAGCTGTTGCATCTTTATTGAATTTTATGCTTCTGGCGTTGACTTCTAAGGTCCTAACTCCTCTATCTGGTGGATCAACGCCCTAGAGTGAAGCCTAGGTTGCTCGGAATGTAAAAATTACCATTACATTCACACTGGTTGAAATTATGCGTTTTATACGATGGAAAAACTGTTACATTTATATTGTATTTTATGCTTCTGGCGTTGACTTCTTAGGCCCCAACTATTCGATCTGGTGGAACAACGCCCTAGGGTGAAGCCTAGGTTGCCCGGAACGTAGAAATGGCCATAACTTTCACACTGGCTGCAATTATTCGTTTTATACAATGGAAACGCTGTTGTATTTATATTGTACTTTAAGCCTCTGGCGTTGACTTCTAAGGCCGTAGCTATTAGATGTGGTGGATCAACGCACTAGAGTGACGCCTAGGGTGCTCGGAACGTAGAAATGACCATTACTTTCACACTGGTTGCAATTATTCGTTTTATGCGATGGAAAAGCTGTTGTATTTATATCGTATTTTATGCTTCTGGCGTTGAGATCTTAGGCCGTAACTATTCGGTCTGGTGGAGCAACGCCCTGGAGTGAAACCTAGGTTGCCCGGAACGTAGAATTGGCTATCACTTTCAAACTGGTTGCAATTATTCCTGTTATATGATGGAAACACTGTTGTATTTTTTTTGCATTTTATGGCTCGGGCGTAGACTTCTAAGGCCCGAACTATTCAATCTGTTGGAGCAACGCCTTAGGGTGCAGCCTAGGTTGCTCGGAAAGTAGAAATGACCATAAGTTTCATACTGGTTGCAATTATTCGTTTTATACGATGAAAAGCTGTTGTATTTATATTGTATTTTATGCTTCTGGCGTTGACTTCTTAGGCCGTAACTATTCGATCAGGTGGAGCAACGCCCTGGAGTGAAACCTAGGTTGCCCGGGACGTAGAAATGACCATGACTTTTACACTGGTAGCAATTATTCGTTTTATACAATGCAAAAACTGTTCTATTTATTTTGTATTTAATGCTTCGGGCGTTGACTTCTAAGGCCCTAACTGTTTGATCTGGTGGCGCAACGCACTAGAGTGAAGCCTATGTTGCCCGGAACGTAGAAATGACCATCACTTTCAAACTGGTTGCAAATATTCCTGTTATATGATGGAAAAACTGTTGTACTTTTATTGCATTTTATGCTTCGGGCATTGACTTCTAAGGCCCTAACTATTCAATCTGTTGATCCAACGCCCTAGGGTGAAGCCAAGGTTACCCGGAACGTAGAAATGACCAGTACTTTCACACTATTTGCAGTTACTCCTGTTATACGATGGAAAAACTGTTGCATCTTTATTGAATTTTATGCTTCTGGCGTTGACTTCTAAGGCCCTAACTATTCTATCTGGTGGATCAACGCCCTAGAGTGAAGCCTAGGTTGCTCGGAATGTAGAAATGACCATAACTTTCACACTGGTAGCTATTATTCGTTCTATACGATGGAAAAACTGTTATATTTATATTGTACCTTATGCTTCTGGTGTTGACTTCTTAGGCCCTAACAATTCGATCTGGTGGAACAACGCCCTGGAGTGAATCCTAGGCTGCCTGGAACGTACAAATGACCATCACTTTCAAACTGGTTGCAATTATTCCGGTTATATGATGGAAAAACTGTTGTATTTTTATTGCATTTTATGCTTCGGGCATTCACTTCTAAGGCCCAAACTATTCAATCTGTTGGAGCAACGCCCTAGAGTGAAGCCTAGGTTGCCCGGAACGTAGAATTGGCCATCGCTTTCAAACTGTTTGCAATTATACCTGTTATATTATGGAAACGCTGTTGTATTTTTATTGCATTTTATGCTTCGGGCGTTGACTTCTAAGGCCCTAACTATTCAATCTGTTGGAGCAACGCCCTAGGGTGAAGCCTAGGTTGCTCGGAAAGTAGAAATGACCATAAGTTTCATACTGGTTGCAATTATTCGTTTTATACGATGGAAAAACTGTTGTATTCATATTGTATTTTATGCTTCTGGCGTTGACTTCTAAGGCCCTAGCTGTTCGATCTAGTGGAGCAACGCCCTAGAGTGAAGCCTAGGTTGCCCGGAAAGGAGAAATGACCATCACGTTCGAACTGGTTGCAATTAATCCTTTTATACGATGGAAAAGCTGTTGTATTTATATCGTATTTTATGCTTCTGACGTTTACTTCTAAGGACCTAACTATTCGATCTGGTGGAGCAACGTCCTAGAGTGAAACCTAGGTTGCTCGGAATGTGGAAATGACCATAACTTTCACACTGGTTGCAATTATTCGTTTTATACGATGGAAACGCTGTTGTATTTATATTGCATTTTATGCCTCTGGCGTTGACTTCTAAGGCACTATCTATTCGATCTGGTGAAGCAACGCCCTAGAGAGAAGCCTAGGTTGCACGGAACGTAGAATTGGCCATCACTTTCAAACTGGTTGCAATTATTCCTGTTATATGATGGAAACACTGCTGTATTTTTTTTGCATTTTATGGTTCGGGCGTTCACTTCTAAGGTCCTAACTATTGAATCTGTTGGAGCAACGCCCTAGGGTGAAGCCTAGCTTGCTCGGAAAGTAGAAATGACCATAAGTTTCATACTGGCAGCAATTATTCGTTTAATACGATGGAAACACTGTTCTATTTATTTGTATTTTATGCTTCGGGCGTTGTCTTCTAAGGCCCTAACTATCCAATCTGTTGGTGCAACGACCAAGGGTGAAGCCTATGTTGCCCGGAAAGTAGAAATGACGTTAACTTTCACACTGGTTGCATTTATTCGTTTTATACGATGGAAAAACTGTTTTATTTATTTTGTATTTCATGCTTCGGGCGTTGACTTCTAAGGCCCTAACTATTCGATCTGGTGGCGCAACGCCCTAGAGTGAAGCCTAGGTTGCCCGGAACGTAGAAATGACCATAAGTTTCACACTGGTTGCAATTATTCGTTTTATACGATGGAAAAGCTGTGGCATCTTTATTGTATTTTATTCATCTGGGGTTGACTTCTAAGGCCGTAGCTATTTGGTGTGGTGGAGCAACGCCCTAGAGTGACGCCTAGGTTGCCCGGAACGTAGAAATGACCATTACTTACACAATGTTTGCAATTACTCATTTTATACCGTATTTTATGCTTCTGGCGTTTACTTCTAAGGACCTAACTATTCGATCTGGTGGAGCAACGCCATAGAGTGAATCCTAGGTTGCTCGGAGTATAGAAATGACCATAACTTTCACACTGGTTGCAATTATTCGTTTTATACAATGGAAACGCTGTTGTACTTATATTGTACTTTAAGCCTCTGGCGTTAACTTCTAAGGCCGTAGCTATTAGATGTGGTGGAGCAACGCCCTAGAGTGACGCCTAGGGTGCTCGGAACGTAGAAATGACCATTACTTTCACACTGGTTGCAATTATTCGTTTTATGCGATGGAAAAGCTGTTGTATTTATATCGTATTTTATGCTTCTGGCGTTGAGATCTTAGGCCGTAACTATTCGGTCTGGTGGAGCAACGCCCTGGAGTGAAACCTAGGTTGCCCGGGACGTAGAAATGACCATGACTTTTACACTGGTAGCAATTATTCGTTTTATACAATGCAAAAACTGTTCTATTTATTTTGTATTTAATGCTTCGGGCGTTGACTTCTAAGGCCCTAACTGTTTGATCTGGTGGCGCAACGCACTAGAGTGAAGCCTATGTTGCCCGGAACGTAGAAATGACCATAACTTTCACACTGGTTGCTATTATTCGTTTTAGACGATGGAAAAACTGTTATATTTATATTGTATTTTATGCTTCTGGCGTTGACTTCTTAGGACCTAACTATTCGATCTTGTGGACCAACGCCCTAGAGTGAAGCCTAGGTTGCCTGGAACGTAGAAATGACCATCACTTTCACACGGGTTGCAATTATTCCTGTTATAGGATGGAAAGACTGTTGTATTTTTATTGTTTTTTATACTTCAGGCGTTCAGTTCTGAGGCCGTATCTATTCGATGTGGTGGAAGAACGCCATACAGTGAAGCCTAGGCTGCTCGGAACGTAGAAATGACCATAAGTTTCATACTGGTTGCAATTATTCGTTTTATACGATGGAAAAACTGTTGTATTTATATTGTATTTTATGCTTCCGGCGTTCACTTCTTAGGCCCTAACTACTCGATATGGTGGAACAACGCCCTAGGGAGATGCCTAGGTTGCCCGGAACGTAGAAATGGCCATAACTTTTACACTGGTAGCAATTATTCGTTTTATACAATGGAAAAACCGTTCTATTTATCTTGTGTTTTATGCTTCGGGCGTTGACTTCTAAGGCCCTAACTGTTTGATCTGGTGGAGCAACGCCCTAGAGTGAAGCCTATGTTGCCCGGAACGTAGAAATGACCATAACTTTCACACAGGTTGCTATTACTCGTTTTATACGATGGAAAAACTGTTATATTTATATTGTATTTTATGCTTCTGGCGTTGACTTCTGAGGCCGTTGCTATTCGACGTGGTGGAAGAACGCCATAGAGTGAAGCCTAGGTAGCCCGGAACGTAGAAATGTCCATATCTTTCACACTGTTTGCAATTATTCGTTTTATACGATGGAAAAGCTGTTGTATTTATATCGTGTTTTATGCTTCTGGCGTTGACGTCTTAGGCCGTAACTATTCGGCCTGGTCGAGCAACGCCCTGGAGTGAAACCTAGGTTGCCCGGAACGTAGATTTGGCCATCACTTTCAAACTGGTTGCAAATATTCCTGATATATGATGGAAAGACTGTTGTATTTTTTTTGCATTTTATGGTTTGGGCGTTGACTTCTATGGCCCTATCTGTTCAATCTGTTGGAGCAAGGCCCTAGGGTGAAGCCTAGGTTGCTCGGAAAGTAGAAATGACCATAAGTTTCATACTGGCTGCAATTATTCGTTTTATACGATGGAAAAACTGTTGTATTTATATTGTATTTTATGCTTCTAGCGTTGACTTCTAAGTCACTATCTACTCGATGTGGTGGAGCAACGCCCTAGAGAGAAGCCTAGGTTGCCCGGAACGTAGAATTCGCCATCACTTTCAAACTGGTTGCAATTATTCCGGTTATATGATGGGAAAACTGTTGTATTTTTATTGCATTTTATGCTTCGGGCATTGACTTCTAACTCCCTAACTATTCAACCTGTTGGAGCAACGCCCTAGGGTGTAGCCTAGGTTGCCCGGAAAGTAGAAATGACCACAACTTTCATACTGGTTGCAATTACTCGTTTTATATGATGGAAAAACTGTTGCATTTATATTGTATTTTATTCTTCTGGTGTTGACTTCTTAGACCCTAATTATTCGATCTGGTGGAACAACGCCCTAGAGTGAAGACTAGGTTGCCCGGAACATGGAAATGACCATTACTTTCGCACTGTTTGCAGTTATTCCTGTTATACGATGGAAAAACTTTTGCATCTTTATTGTATTTTATGCTTCTGGCGTTGACCTCTAAGGCCCTAGCTATTTGATTTGGTGGAGCAACGCCCGAGAGTGGGGCCTAGGTTGCCCGGTACATAGAAATGACCATTACTTTCACACTGTTTGCAAATATACATTATTTACGATGGAAAATCTGTTGTATTTATGTTGTATTTTATGATTCTGGCGTTGACTTCTTAGGCCCTAACTATTTGATATGGTGGAGCACCGCCCTAGAGTGAAGCCTAGGTTGCCCGAAACGTAGAAATGACAATTCCATTCACACTGGTTGCAATTATTCCTGTTATACGATGGAAAAAATGTTGTATTTTTATTGTATTATATGCTTCTGGCGTTTAATTCTAAGTCGCTAGCTATTTGATCTGGTGGAGCAACGACCTAGAGTGAAGCCTAGGTTGACCGAAACGTAGAAATGACCATTACTTTCACACTGATTGCTATTATCCATTTTGTACGATGGAAAAGCTGTTGTATTTATATTGTATTGTATGCATCTGGCGTTGACTTCTAAGGCCGTAGCTATTAGATGTGGTGGAGCAACGCCCTAGAGTGACGCCTAGGTTGCCCGGAACGTAGAAATGACCATTACTTTCACAATGTTTGCAACTACTCATTTTATACGATGGAATAACTGTTGCACTTATACTGTATTTTATGCTTCTGGCGTTGAATTCTAAGTCCCTAGCTATTCGATCTGGTAGAACAACGCCCTAGAGTGAAACCTAGGTTGCCTGGAACGTAGAAATGACCATAACTTTCACACTGGTGGCTAATATTCGTTTTATACGATGGAAAAACTGTTACATTTATATTGTATTTTATGCTTCTGGCGTTGACTTCTTAGGCCCTAACTATTTGATCTGGTGGAACAACGCCTTAGAGTGAAACCTACGTTGCCCGGAACGTAGAAATGACCATTACCTTCACCCTGGTTGCAATTATTCCTGTTTTACGATGGAAAAACTGTTGCATCTTTATTGTATTTTATGCTTCTGGCGTTGATTTCTAAGGTCCTAACTATTCGGTCTGATGGAGCAACGCCCTAGAGTGAAGCCTAGTTTGCCCGGAACGTAGAAACGACCATTACATTCACACTGGTTGCAATTATTCGTTTTATACGATGGAAAAGCTTTTGCATTTATATCGTATTGTATGCTTCTGGCGTTGACTTCTTAGGCCCTAACTATTCGGTCTGGTGGAACAACGCCCTAGTGTGAAGCCTAGGTTGCACGGAACATGGAAATGACCATTACTTTCACACTGTTTGCAAATATACATTATATACGATGGAAAAGCTGTTGTATTTATATTGTATTTTATGCTTCTGGCATTGACTTCTAAGGTACTAACTATTCGATCCGGTGGAGCAACGCCCGAGAGTGAAGCCTAGGTTGCCCGGAACGTAGAAATGACCATCACTTTCAAACTGGTTGCAATTATTCCAGTTATATGACGGAAAAACTGTTGTACTTCTATTGCACTTTATGCTTCGGGCATTACCTTCTAAGGCCCTCACTATTCAATCTGTTGGAGCGACGCCCTAGGGAGAAGCCTAGGTTGCCCGGAAAGTAGAAATGACCATAACTTTCACACTGGTTGCTATTATTCGTTTTATACGATGGAAAAACTGTTACATTTATATTGTATTTTATGCTTCTGGCGTTGACTTCTTAGGCCCCAACTATTCGATCTGGTGGAACAACGCCCTAGGGTGAAGCCTAGGTTGCCCGGAACGTAGAAATGGCCATAACTTTCACACTGGCTGCAATTATTCGTTTTATACAATGGAAACGCTGTTGTATTTATATTGTACTTTAAGCCTCTGGCGTTGACTTCTAAGGCCGTAGCTATTAGATGTGGTGGATCAACGCACTAGAGTGACGCCTAGGGTGCTCGGAACGTAGAAATGACCATTACTTTCACACTGGTTGCAATTATTCGTTTTATGCGATGGAAAAGCTGTTGTATTTATATCGTATTTTATGCTTCTGGCGTTGAGATCTTAGGCCGTAACTATTCGGTCTGGTGGAGCAACGCCCTGGAGTGAAACCTAGGTTGCCCGGAACGTAGAATTGGCTATCACTTTCAAACTGGTTGCAATTATTCCTGTTATATGATGGAAACACTGTTGTATTTTTTTTGCATTTTATGGCTCGGGCGTAGACTTCTAAGGCCCGAACTATTCAACCTGTTGGAGCAACGCCTTAGGGTGCAGCCTAGGTTGCTCGGAAAGTAGAAATGACCATAAGTTTCATACTGGTTGCAATTATTCGTTTTATACGATGAAAAGCTGTTGTATTTATATTGTATTTTATGCTTCTGGCGTTGACTTCTTAGGCCGTAACTATTCGATCAGGTGGAGCAACGCCCTGGAGTGAAACCTAGGTTGCCCGGGACGTAGAAATGACCATGACTTTTACACTGGTAGCAATTATTCGTTTTATACAATGCAAAAACTGTTCTATTTATTTTGTATTTAATGCTTCGGGAGTTGACTTCTAAGGCCCTAACTGTTTTATCTGGTGGCGCAACGCACTAGAGTGAAGCCTATGTTGCCCGGAACGTAGAAATGACCATAACTTTCACACTGGTTGCTATTATTCGTTTTAGACGATGGAAAAACTGTTATATTTATATTGTATTTTATGCTTCTGGCGTTGACTTCTTAGGACCTAACTATTCGATCTTGTGGACCAACGCCCTAGAGTGAAGCCTAGGTTGCCTGGAACGTAGAAATGACCATCACTTTCACACGGGTTGCAATTATTCCTGTTATAGGATGGAAAGACTGTTGTATTTTTATTGTATTTTATACTTCAGGCGTTCAGTTCTGAGGCCGTATCTATTCGATGTGGTGGAAGAACGCCATACAGTGAAGCCTAGGCTGCTCGGAACGTAGAAATGACCATAAGTTTCATACTGGTTGCAATTATTCGTTTTATACGATGGAAAAACTGTTGTATTTATATTGTATTTTATGCTTCCGGCGTTCACTTCTTAGGCCCTAACTACTCGATATGGTGGAACAACGCCCTAGGGAGATGCCTAGGTTGCCCGGAACGTAGAAATGGCCATAACTTTTACACTGGTAGCAATTATTCGTTTTATACAATGGAAAAACCGTTCTATTTATCTTGTGTTTTATGCTTCGGGCGTTGACTTCTAAGGCCCTAACTGTTTGATCTGGTGGAGCAACGCCCTAGAGTGAAGCCTATGTTGCCCGGAACGTAGAAATGACCATAACTTTCACACAGGTTGCTATTACTCGTTTTATACGATGGAAAAACTGTTATATTTATATTGTATTTTATGCTTCTGGCGTTGACTTCTGAGGCCGTTGCTATTCGACGTGGTGGAAGAACGCCATAGAGTGAAGCCTAGGTAGCCCGGAACGTAGAAATGTCCATATCTTTCACACTGTTTGCAATTATTCGTTTTATACGATGGAAAAGCTGTTGTATTTATATCGTGTTTTATGCTTCTGGCGTTGACGTCTTAGGCCGTAACTATTCGGTCTGGTCGAGCAACGCCCTGGAGTGAAACCTAGGTTGCCCGGAACGTAGATTTGGCCATCACTTTCAAACTGGTTGCAAATATTCCTGATATATGATGGAAAGACTGTTGTATTTTTTTTGCATTTTATGGTTTGGGCGTTGACTTCTATGGCCCTATCTGTTCAATCTGTTGGAGCAAGGCCCTAGGGTGAAGCCTAGGTTGCTCGGAAAGTAGAAATGACCATAAGTTTCATACTGGCTGCAATTATTCGTTTTATACGATGGAAAAACTGTTGTATTTATATTGTATTTTATGCTTCTAGCGTTGACTTCTAAGTCACTATCTACTCGATGTGGTGGAGCAACGCCCTAGAGAGAAGCCTAGGTTGCCCGGAACGTAGAAATGACCATCACTTTCAAACTGGTTGCAATTAATCCTTTTATACGATGGAAAAACTGTTGCATTTTTATTGCACTTTATGCTTCCGGCGTTGACTTCTAAGGCCCTAACCATTCAATCTGTTGGAGCAACGCCCTAGAGTGAAGCCTAGGTTGCCCGGAAAGTAGAAATGACCATAACTTTCACACTGGTCGCAATTATTCGTTTTATACGATGGAAAAGCTGTTGTATTTATACCGTATTTTATGCTTCTGGCGTTGAGATCTTAGGCCGTAACTATTCGGTCTGGTGGAGCAACGCCCTGGAGTGAAACCTAGGTTGCCCGGAACGTAGAATTGGCTATCACTTTCAAACTGGTTGCAATTATTCCTGTTATATGATGGAAACACTGTTGTATTTTTTTTGCATTTTATGGCTCGGGCGTAGACTTCTAAGGCCCGAACTATTCAACCTGTTGGAGCAACGCCTTAGGGTGCAGCCTAGGTTGCTCGGAAAGTAGAAATGACCATAAGTTTCATACTGGTTGCAATTATTCGTTTTATACGATGAAAAGCTGTTGTATTTATATTGTATTTTATGCTTCTGGCGTTGACTTCTTAGGCCGTAACTATTCGATCAGGTGGAGCAACGCCCTGGAGTGAAACCTAGGTTGCCCGGGACGTAGAAATGACCATGACTTTTACACTGGTAGCAATTATTCGTTTTATACAATGCAAAAACTGTTCTATTTATTTTGTATTTAATGCTTCGGGAGTTGACTTCTAAGGCCCTAACTGTTTGATCTGGTGGCGCAACGCACTAGAGTGAAGCCTATGTTGCCCGGAACGTAGAAATGACCATAACTTTCACACTGGTTGCTATTATTCGTTTTAGACGATGGAAAAACTGTTATATTTATATTGTATTTTATGCTTCTGGCGTTGACTTCTTAGGACCTAACTATTCGATCTTGTGGACCAACGCCCTAGAGTGAAGCCTAGGTTGCCTGGAACGTAGAAATGACCATCACTTTCACACGGGTTGCAATTATTCCTGTTATAGGATGGAAAGACTGTTGTATTTTTATTGTATTTTATACTTCAGGCGTTCAGTTCTGAGGCCGTATCTATTCGATGTGGTGGAAGAACGCCATACAGTGAAGCCTAGGCTGCTCGGAACGTAGAAATGACCATAAGTTTCATACTGGTTGCAATTATTCGTTTTATACGATGGAAAAACTGTTGTATTTATATTGTATTTTATGCTTCCGGCGTTCACTTCTTAGGCCCTAACTACTCGATATGGTGGAACAACGCCCTAGGGAGATGCCTAGGTTGCCCGGAACGTAGAAATGGCCATAACTTTTACACTGGTAGCAATTATTCGTTTTATACAATGGAAAAACCGTTCTATTTATCTTGTGTTTTATGCTTCGGGCGTTGACTTCTAAGGCCCTAACTGTTTGATCTGGTGGAGCAACGCCCTAGAGTGAAGCCTATGTTGCCCGGAACGTAGAAATGACCATAACTTTCACACAGGTTGCTATTACTCGTTTTATACGATGGAAAAACTGTTATATTTATATTGTATTTTATGCTTCTGGCGTTGACTTCTGAGGCCGTTGCTATTCGACGTGGTGGAAGAACGCCATAGAGTGAAGCCTAGGTAGCCCGGAACGTAGAAATGTCCATATCTTTCACACTGTTTGCAATTATTCGTTTTATACGATGGAAAAGCTGTTGTATTTATATCGTGTTTTATGCTTCTGGCGTTGACGTCTTAGGCCGTAACTATTCGGTCTGGTCGAGCAACGCCCTGGAGTGAAACCTAGGTTGCCCGGAACGTAGATTTGGCCATCACTTTCAAACTGGTTGCAAATATTCCTGATATATGATGGAAAGACTGTTGTATTTTTTTTGCATTTTATGGTTTGGGCGTTGACTTCTATGGCCCTATCTGTTCAATCTGTTGGAGCAAGGCCCTAGGGTGAAGCCTAGGTTGCTCGGAAAGTAGAAATGACCATAAGTTTCATACTGGCTGCAATTATTCGTTTTATACGATGGAAAAACTGTTGTATTTATATTGTATTTTATGCTTCTAGCGTTGACTTCTAAGTCACTATCTACTCGATGTGGTGGAGCAACGCCCTAGAGAGAAGCCTAGGTTGCCCGGAACGTAGAAATGACCATCACTTTCAAACTGGTTGCAATTAATCCTTTTATACGATGGAAAAACTGTTGCATTTTTATTGCACTTTATGCTTCCGGCGTTGACTTCTAAGGCCCTAACCATTCAATCTGTTGGAGCAACGCCCTAGAGTGAAGCCTAGGTTGCCCGGAAAGTAGAAATGACCATAACTTTCACACTGGTCGCAATTATTCGTTTTATACGATGGAAAAGCTGTTGTATTTATACCGTATTTTATGCTTCTGGCGTTTAATTCTAAGTCCCTAGCTATTCGATATGGTGGTGCAATGCCCTAGAGTGAAGCCTAGGTTGCCCGGATCGTAGAAATGACCATTACTTTCACACTGGTTGCAATTATTCATTTTATACGATGGAAAAGCAGTTGTATTTATATTGTACTTTATGCTTCTGGCGTTGACTTCTAAGGCCGTAGCTATTAGATGTGGTGGAGCAACGTCCTAGAGTGACGGCTAGGTTGCCGGGAACGTAGGAATGACCATTACTTTCAGAATGTTTGCAATCATTCATTTTATACGATGGAAAAACTGTTGTACTTATATTGTATTTTATCCATCTGGCGTTGAATTCTAAGTCCCTAGCTATTAGATCTGGTGGAGCTACGCCCTAGAGTGAAACCTCGGTTACCCGGAACGTAGAAATGACCAGTAGTTTCACGCTGTTTGCAGTTATTCCTGTTATTCGATGGAAAAACTGTTGCAACTTTATTGTATTTTATGCTTCTGGCTTTCACTTCTAAGGTCGTAGCTATTCCACCAGGTGGAGCAATGCCTCAGAGTTAAGTCTAGGATGCCCGGAACGGTGAAATGACCATAACTTTCACACTGGTTGCAATAATTCGTTTTATACGATGGAAAGCTGTTGTATTTTTATCGTGTTTTATGTTTCTGGCGTTGACTTCTTAGGCCCTAACATTTCCATCTGGTGGAACAACGCCCTAGGGTGACGCCTAGGTTGCCCGGAACGTAGAAGTGACAATAACTTTCACACTGGTTGCAACTATCCATGCTATACAATGGAATAACTGTTGCATCTTTATTGTATTTTATGCTTCTGGCGTTGACTTCTTAGGCCCTAGCTATTCCATCTGGTGGAACGACGCCCTAGAGTGAAGCCTAGGTTGCCGAGAACGTTGAAATGACCATCACTTTCACACTGGTTGCAATTATTGCTGTTATACGATGGAAAAACTCTTGTATATTTATTGTATTTTATGCTTCGGGCGTTGACTTCTATGGCCCTACCTATTCGATTTGGTGGAGCAACACCCTACAGTCAAGCCTAGGTTGTCAGGAACGTAGAAATGAACATAACTTTCACACTGGTAGCAATTATTCGTTTTATACAATGGAAATACTGTTCTATTTATTTTGTATTTTTTGCTTAGGGCGTTGACTTCTAAGGCCCTAACTTTTCGATCTGGTAGAGCAACGCCCTAGAGTGAAGCCTAGGTTGCCCGGAACGTAGAAATGACCAGAACTCTCACACTGGTTGCAATTAATCCTGTTATACGGTGGAAAAACTGTTGTATTTATATTTCATTTTATGCTTCTGGCGTTCACTTCTTAGGCCCTAACTATTCGATCTGGTGGAACAACGCCCTAGAGTGAAGCATAGGTTGCCCGGAACGTAGAAATGACCTTTACTTTCACACTGGTTGCAATTATTCCTGTTATACGATGGAAAAGCTGTTGTATTTATATTGTATTTTATGCTTCTGTCGTTGACTTCTAAGGCCGTAGCAATTAGTTGTGGTGGAGCAACGCCCTAGAGTGACGCCTTGGTTGCCGGAACTTAGAAATGACCATTACTTTCACAATGTCTGCAATTATTCATTTTATACGATGGAAAAACTGTTGTACTTATATTGTATTTTATTCTTCTGGCGTTGAATTCTATGTCCCTAGCTATTCGACCTGGTGGAGCTACGCCCTACAATGAAACCTAGGTTACCCGGAACGTAGAAATGACCAGTACTTTCACACCCGTTTGCAGTTATTCCTGTTATTCGATGGAAAAACTGTTGCATCTTTACTGTATTTTATGCTTCTGGCGTTGACTTCTAAGGCCGTAGTTATTAGATGTGGTGGAGCAACGCCGTAGGGTGACGCCCAGGATGCCCGGAACGTAGAAATGACCATCCCTTTCACAATGGTTGCAATTGTTCCTGTTATACGATAAAAAACTGTTGCATCTTTATTGTATTTTATGCTTCTGGCGTTGACTTCTAAGGCCCTCACTATTCGATCTGGTGGAGCAACGCCCTACAGTGAAGCCTAGGTTGACCGGAACGTAGAAATGAACATAACTTTCACACTGTTTGCAATTTTTCATTTTATGCTGGCAAAGCTGTTGTATTTATATTGTATTTTATGCTTCTGGCGTTAACTTCTTAGGCCCTGACTATTTGATCTGGTGGAGCAACGCCCTAGAGTGAAACCTAGTTTGCCCGGAACGTAGAACTGACCATTACTTTCACACTGGCTGCAATTACTCCTGTTATACGATGGAAAATCTGTTGTATTTTTATTGTATTTTATGCTTCAGGCGTTTAATTCTAAGTCCCTAGCTATACGATCTGGTGGAGCAACACCCTACAGTGAAGCCTAGGTTGCCCGGAACGTATATATGACCATAACCTACACACAGGTTGCAATTATTCGTTTTATACGATGGAAAGCCAGTTCCATTTATTTTGTAGTTTATGCTTCTGGCGCTGACTTCTACGGCCCTAGCTCTTCGATCTGGTGGAGCAACGGATCAGAGTTAAGTCTAGGATGCCCGAAACGTCGAAATGATCATTACTTTCATACTGGTTGCAATTTGTCATGCTATACGATGGAAGAACTGTTGCATTTTTGTTGTATTTTCTGCTTCTGGCTTTGACTTCTAAGGTCGTAGCTATTCCATCTGGTGGAGCAATGCCTCAGAGTTAAGTCTAGGATGCCCGGAACGGAGAAATGACCATAACTTTCACACTGGTTGCAATTATTCCTGATATACGATGGAAAAACTCTTTTACATTTATTGTATTTTATGCTTCGGGCGTAGACTTCTATTGCCCTACCTATTCGATCTGGTGGAGCAACACCCTACAGTGAAGCCTAGGTTGCCCGGAACGCAGACATGACCACAACCTTCACACAGGTTGCAATTATTCGTTTTCTACGATGGAAAAACTGTTGTATTTATTTTGTATTTTATGCTAGGGGCGTTGACTTCTAAGGCCCTAACTATTCAATCTGTTGGAGCAACGGCCTAGGGTGAAGCCTAGGTTGCACGGAAAGTAGAAAAGACCATAACTTTCATACTAGTTGCAATTATTCGTTTTATACGATGGAAAAACTGTTGTATTTATACCGTATTTTATTCTTCTGGCGTTGACTTCTTATGCCGTAACTATTCCATCTGCTGGAACAACGCCCTAGAGTGAAGCCTACGTTGCCTGGAACGTAGAAATGACCATCACTTTCAAACTGGTTGCAATTATTGCTGTTATATTATGGAAAAGCTGTTGTATTTTTATTGCATTTTATGCTTCGGGCATTGACTTATAAGGCCCTAACTATTCAATCTGTTGTAGCAACGCCCTAGGGTGTAGCCTAGGCTGCCCGGAAAGTAGAAATGACCATAACTTTCGTACTGGCCGCAATTATTCGTTTTATAGGATGGAAAGGCTGTTGTATTTATATTGTATTTTATGCTTCTGGCGTTAACTTCTTAGGCCCTAACTATTCGATCTGGTGGAACAACGCCCTAGGGTGAAGCCTAGGTTGCCGGAACGTACAAATGACCATAACTTTCACACTGGTAGCAATTATTCGTTATATACAATGGAAAAACTGTTCTATTTATTTTGTATTTTACGCTTCGGGCGTTGACTTCTAAGGCCCTAACTATTCGATCTGGTGGAGCAACGCCCTAGAGTGAAGCCTAGGTTGCCCGGAACGTAGAAATGACCAGAACTTTCACACTGGTTGCTATTATTCGTTTTATACGATGGAAAAACTGTTACATTTATATTGTATTTTATGCTTCTGGCGTTGACTTCTTAGGCCCTAACTTCTCGATCTGGTGGAACAACGCCCTAGAGTGAAGCCCAGGTTGCCCGGAACGTAGAAATGACGTTTACTTTCATACTGGTTGCAATTATTCGTTTTACACGATGGAAAGACTGTTGTATTTATATTGTATTTTATGCTTCTGGCGTTGACTTCTAAGGCCCTAACAGTTTGATCTGGTGGAGCAGCGCAGTAGAGTGAAGCCTAGGTTGCCCGGAACAATGATATGCCATTACTTTCACACTGGTTGCAATTATTCCTGATATACGATGGAAAAACTGTTGCGTCTTTATTGTATTTTATGCTTCTGGCATTGACTTCTAAGGCCCTCACTATTCGATCTGGTCGAACAACGCCCTAGGGTGAAGCCTAGGTTGCCCGGAACGTAGAAATGACCATCACTTTCAAACTGGTTGCAATTAATCCATTTATACGATGGAAAAACTGTTGTATTTTTATTGCATTTTATGCTTCCGGCGTTGACTTCTAAGGCCCTAACTATTCAATCTGTTGGAGCAACGCGCTAGAGTGAAGCCAAGGTTGCTCGGAATGTAGAAATGACCATAACATTCACACTGGTTGAAATTATTCGTTTTATATGATGGAAAAGCTGTTGTATTTATATTGTATCTTATGCTTCTGGCGTTGACTTCTTAGGCCCTAAAAATAAGATCTGGTGGAAGAACGCCCCAGAGTGAAGCCTAGGTTGCCTGGAACGTACAAATGACCATCACTTTCACACGGGTTGCAATTATTCCTGTTATAGGATGGAAAGACTGTTGTATTTTTATTGTATTTTATGCTTCACGCGTTGACTTCCGAGGCCGTAGCTATTCGATGTGGCGGAAGAACGCCATAGAGTGAAGCCTAGGTTGCCCGGAACGTAGAAATGACCATAACTTTCAAACTGGTTGCAATTATTCGTTTTATATGATGGAAGAACTGTTGTATTTATATTGTATTTTATGCTGCTGGCGTTCACTTCTTAGGCCCTAACTATCCGATCTGGTGGAACAACGCCCTGGGGTGAAGCCTAGGTTGCCCGGAACGTAGAAATGACCATAACTTTCACGCTGGTTGCTATTATTCGTTTTATACGATGGAAAAACTGTTATATTTATATTGTATTTTATGCTTCTGGCGATGCCATCTTAGGCCCTAACTGTTCGATCTGGTGGAACAAGGCCCTAGAGTGAAGCGTAGGTTACCCGGAACGTAGAAATGGCGTTTACTTTCATACTGGTTGCAATTATTCGTTTTATACGATGGAAAGGCTGTTGTATTTATATTGTATTTTATGCTTCTGGCGTTGACTTCTAAGGCCCTAACTGTTTGATCTGGTGGAGCAACGCAGTAGAGTGAAGCCTAGGTTGCCCGGAACGTAGAAATGACCATCACTTTCAAACTGGTTGCAATTATTGCTGTTCTATTATGGAAAAGCTGTTGTATTTTTATTGCATTTTATGCTTCGGGCATTGACTTATAAGGCCCTAACTATTGAATCTGTTGTAGCAACGCCCTAGGGTGTGGCCTAGGCTGCCCGTAAAGTAGAGATGACCATAGCTTTCATACTGGTTGCAATTATTCGTTTTATATGATGGAAAAACTGTTGTATTTATATTGTATTTTATGCTTCTGGCGGTCACTTCTTAGGCCCTAACTATTCGATCTGGTGGAACAACGCGCTTGGGTGAAGCCTAGGTTGCCCGGAACGTAGAAATGACGTTTACTTTCATACTGGTTGCAATCATTCGTTTTATACGATGGAAAGACTGTTGTATTTATATTGTATTTTATGCTTCTGGCGTTGACTTCTAAGGCCCTAACAGTTTGATCTGGTGGAGCAACGCAGTAGAGTGAAGCCTAGGTTGCCCGGAACAATGATATGCCATTACTTTCACACTGGTTGCAATTATTCCTGATATACAATGGAAAAACTGTTGCATCTTTATTGTATTTCATGCTTCTGGCGTTGACTCCTAAGACCCTCACTATTCGATCTGGTGGAGCAACGCCCTAGAGTGAAGCCTAGTTTGCCCGGAAAGTAGAAATGGCCATAAGTTTCACACTGGTCGCAATTATTCGTTTTATACGATGGAAATGCTGTTGTATTTATACCGTATTTTATGCTTCTGGCGTTGACTTCTTATGCCCTAACTATTCCATCTGGTGGAACAACGCCCTAGGGTGAAGCCAAGGTTGCCCGGAACGTAGAAATTACCATCACTTTCAAACTGGTTGCAATTAATCCTTTTATACGATGGAAAAACTGTTGCATCTTTATTGAATTTTATGCTTCTGGCGTTGACTTCTAAGGCCCTAACTATTCTATCTGGTGTATCAACGCCCTAGAGTGAAGCCTAGGTTGCTCGGAATGTAAAAATGACCATAACATTCACACTGGTTGAAATTATTCGTTTTATACGATGGAAAAACTGTTATATTTAAATTGTATTTTATGCTTCGGGCATTGACTTCTAAGGTCCTAACTATTCAATCTGTTGGAGCAACGCCCTAGGGTGAAGCCTAGGTTGCCCGGAACGTAGAAATAACCATTACTTTCATACTGGTTGCGATTATTCCTGTTATACAATGGAAAAACTGTTGTATTTTTATTGTATTTTTTGCTTCTGGCGTTTAATTCTAAGTCCCTAGCAATTCGATATGGTGGAGCAATGCCCTAGAGTGAAGCCTAGGTTGCCCGGATCGTAGAAATGACCATTACTTTCGCAATGTTTGCAATTATTCATTTTATACGTTGGAAACACTGTTGTACTTATATTGTATTTTATGCTTCTGGCGTTCACTTCTTAGTCCCCAACTATTCGATCTGGTGGAACAACGCCCTAGGGTGAAGCCTAGGTTGCCCGGAACGTAGAAATGACCATAACTTTCAAACTGGTTGCAATTATTCGTTTTATATGATGGAAGAACTGTTGTATTTATATTGTATTTTATGCTGCTGGCGTTCACTTCTTAGGCCCTAACTATTCGATCTGGTGGAACAACGCCCTGGGGTGAAGCCTAGGTTGCCCGGAACGTAGATACGACCATAACTTTCACGCTGGTTGCTATTATTCGTTTTATACGATGGAAAAACTGTTATATTTATATTGTATTTTATGCTTCTGGCGTTGCCATCTTAGGCCCTAACTGTTCGATCTGGTGGAACAACGCCCTAGAGTGAAGCCTAGGTTACCCGGAACGTAGAAATGACCAGTACTTTCAAACTGTTTGCAGTTATTCCTGTTATACGATGGAAAAACTTTTGCATCTTTCTTGTATTTTATGCTTCTGGCGCTGACTTCTAAGGCCCTAGCTATTCGATTTGGTGGAGCAACGCCCTAGAGTGGAATCTAGGTTGCCCGGTACGTAGAAATGACCATTACTTTCACACTGTTTGCAAATATACATTATATACGATGGAAAGTCTGTTGTATTTATGTTGTATTTTATGCTTCGGGCGTTGACTTCTTAGACCCTAACTATTTAATCTGGTGGAGGACTAACCTAGAGTGAAGCCTAGGTAGCCCAGAAAGTAGCAATGATCATAACGTTCATACTGTTTGCAATTATTCGTTTTATATGATGGATAAACTGTTGTATTTATATTGTATTTTATGCTTCTGGCGTTCACTTCTTAGGTCCTAACTATTCGATCTGGTGGATCATCGCCCTAGGGTGAAGCCTACGTTGCCGAGAACGTTGAAATGACCATCACTTTCACACTGGTTGCAATTATTGCTGTTATACGATGGAAAAACTCTTGTATATTTATTGTATTTTATGCTTCGGGCGTTGACTTCTATGTCCGTAGCTATTCGATGTGGTGGAGCAACGCCCTAGAGTGACGCCTAGGTTGCCTGGAACGTAGAAATGACCATTACTTTCACAATGTTTCCAATTATTCATTTTATACGATGGAAAAACTGTTGTACTTATATTGTATTTTATTCTTATGGCGTTGACTTCTATGGCCCTACCTATTCGATTTGGTGGAGCAACACCCTACAGTCAAGCCTACGTTGTCAGGAACGTAGAAATGAACATAACTTTCACACTGGTAGCAATTATACGTTTTATACAATGGAAATACGGTTCTATTTATTTTGTATTTTTTGCTTAGGGCGTTGACTTCTAAGGCCCTAACTTTTCGAACTGGTAGAGCAACGCCCTAGAGTGAAGCCTAGGTTGCCCGGAACGTAGAAATGACCACTACTATCACACTGGTTGCAAATTATTCCTGCTATACGATGGAAAAACTGTTGTATATTTATTGCATTTTATGCTTCGGGCATTGACTTCTAAGGCCCTAACTATTCAATCTGTTGGAGCAACGCCCTTGGGTGAAGCCTAGGTTGCCCGGAACGTAGAAATGACCATAACTTTCAAACTGGTTGCAATTATTCGTTTTATACGATGGAAAAACTGTTGTACTTATATTGTATTTTATGCTTCTAGCGTTCACTTCTTAGGCGCTAACTATTCGATCTGGTGGAACAACGCCCTAGAGTGAAGCCTAGGTAGCCCAGAAAGTAGAAATGATCATAACGTTCATACTGTTTGCAATTATTCATTTTATACGATGGAAAAACTGTTGTGCTTATATTGTATTTTATCCATCTGGCGTTGACTTCTAAGGCCGTAGCTATTAGATGTGTTGGAGCATCGCCCTAGAGTGACGCCTAGCGTGCTCGGAACGTAGAAATGACCATTACTTTCAGACTGTTTGCAATTATTCATTTTATACGATGGAAAAGCTGTTCTATTTATTTTGTATTTTATGCTTCGGGCGTTGACTTCTAAGCCCCTAACTATTCGATCTGGTGGTGCAACGCACTAGAGTGAAGCCTAGGTTGCCTGGAACGGAGAAATAACCATAACTTTCACACTGGTTGCTATTATTCGTTTTATACGATGGAAAACCTGTTATACTTATATCGTATTTTATGCTACTGGCGTTGACTTCTTAAGCCCTAACTACTCTAACTGGTGGAACAACGCCGTAGAGTGAAGAGTAGGTTGCCCGGAACGTAGAAATGACCACCACATTCACACTGGTTGCAATTATTCCTGTTATACGATGGAAAAACTCTTGTATATTTATTGTATTTGATGCCTCTGGCGTTGACTTCTAAGGCCCTAACTATACGATCTGGTGGAGCAACGCCCTGGAGTGAAGCCTAGGTTGCCCAGAGCGTAGGACATACCTTTACCTTCACACTGGTTGCAATTATCCCTGTTATATGATGGAAAAACTGTTGTATTTATATCGTATTTTATGCTTCATGCGTAGACTGCTGAGGATCTAGCTACTCGAGCTGGTGGAGCAACGCCCTAGAGTGAAACCTAGGTTGCACGGAACGTAGAAATAACCATTACTTTCACACTGGTTGCAATTATTCATTTTATACGATGGAAAAACTGTTGTACTTATATTGTATTTTATCCATCTGGCGTTGAATTCTAAGTCCCTAGCTATTAGATCTGGTGGAGCAACGCCCTAGGGTGAAGGGTAGGTTGCCCTGAACGTAGAAATGACCATAACTTTCACACTGGTTTCAATTATTCGTTTTATACGATGGAAAAACTGTTGCATCTTTATTTTATTTTATGCCTCTGGCGTTGACTTCTAAGTCCCTAACTATTCGATCTGGTTTAGCAACACCCTAGGGTGTAGCCAAGCTTGCTCGGAACGTAGGACATACCATTACCTTCACACTGGTTGCAATTATTCCTGTTATACGATGGAAAAACTGTTGCATCTTTATTGTATTTTATGCTTCTGGCGTTGTCTTCTAAGGCCCTATCTTTTCAATCTGGTGGAGCAACGCCTCAGAGTGGAGCCTAGGTTGCCCGGAACGTAGAAATGTCCATAACTTTCACACTGGTTGCAATTATTCGTTTTATACGACGGAAAAGCTGTGGTATTTATATCGTATTTTATGTTTCTGGCGTTGACTTCTTAGGCCCTAACTATTCGATCGGGTGGAGCAACGACCTAGAGTGAAACCTAGTTTGCCCGGAACGTAGAACTGACCATTACTTTCACACTGGTCGCAATTATTCGTTTTATAGGATGGAAAAAATGTTGTATTTATATTGTATTTTATGCTTCTGGTGTTGACTTGTAAGGCCCTAAGAGTTTGATCTGGTGGAGCAACGCAGTAGAGTGAAGCCTAGGTTGCCCGGAACAATGATATGCCATTACTTTCACACTGGTTGCAATTATTCCTGATATACGATGGAAAAACTGTTGCATCTTTATTGTATTTTATGCTTCTGGCGTTGACTTCTAAGGCCCTCACTATTCGATCTGGTGGAGCAACGCCCTACAGTGAAGCCTAGGTTGACCGGAACGTAGAAATGAACATAACTTTCACACTGTTTGCAATTTTACATTTTATGCTGGCAAAGCTGTTGTATTTATATTGTATTTTATGCTTCTGGCGTTAACTTCTTAGGCCCTGACTATTCGATCTGGTGGAGCAACGCCCTAGAGTGAAACCTAGTTTGCCCGGAACGTAGAACTGACCATTACTTTCACACTGGTTGCAATTACTCTTTTTATATGATGGAAGAACTGTTCTATTTATTTTGTATTTCATGCTTCGGGCGTTGACTTCTACGGCCCTAACTATTCAATCTGCTGGAACAACGCCCTAGGGTGAAGCCTAGGTTGCCCGGAAAGTAGAAATGACCATAACTTTCATACTGGTTGCAATTATTCGTTTTTCACGATGGAAAAACTGTTATATTTATATTGCATTTTATGCTTCGGGCGTTGACTTCTAAGGCCCTAACTATTCGATCTGGTGGAGCAACGCCCTAGAGTGAAGCCTAGGTTGCCCGGAACGTAGAAATGACCAGAACTTTCACACTGTTTGCAATTATTCGTTTTATACGATGGAAAAACTGTTATATTTATATTGTATTTTATGATTCTGGCGTTGATTTCTTAGGCCCTAACTATTCAACCTGTTGGGCCAACGCCCTAGCGTGAAGCCTAGGTTGCCCGGAAAGTAGAAATGACCATAACTTTCGTACTGGTTGCAATTATTCGTTTTATAGGATGGAAAAACTGTTGTATTTATATTGTATTTTATGCTTCTGGCGTTAACTTCTTAGGCCCTAACTATTCGATCTGGTGGAACAACGCCCTAGGGAGAAGCCTAGGTTGCCGGAACGTACAAATGACCATAACTTTCACACTGGTAGCAATTATTCGTTATATACAATGGAAAAACTGTTCTATTTATTTTGTATTTTACGCTTCGGGCGTTGACTTCTAAGGCCCTAACTATTCGATCTGGTGGAGCAACGCCCTAGAGTGAAGCCTAGGTTGCCCGGAACGTAGAAATGACGTTTACTTTCATACTGGTTGCAATTATTCGTTTTATACGATGGAAAGACTGTTGTATTTATATTGTATTTTATGATTCTGGCGTTGACTTCTAAGGCCCTAACAGTTTGATCTGGTGGAGCAACGCAGTAGAGTGAAGCCTAGGTTGCCCGGAACAACGATATGCCATTACTTTCACACTGGTTGCAATTATTCCTGATATACGATGGAAAAACTGTTGCATCTTTATTGTATTTTATGCTTCTGGCGTTGACTTCTAAGGCCCTCACTATTCGATCTGGTGGAGCAACGCCCTACAGTGAAGCCTAGGTTCACCGGAACGTAGAAATGAACATAACTTTCACACTGTTTGCAATTTTTCATTTTATGCTGGAAAAACTGTTCTATTTATTTTGTATTTTACGCTTCGGGCGTTGACTTCTAAGGCCCTAACTATTCGATCTGGTGGAGCAACGCCCTAGAGTGAAGCCTAGGTTGCCCGGAACGTAGAAATGACGTTTACTTTCATACTGGTTGCAATTATTCATTTTATACGATGGAAAAGCTGTTCTATTTATTTTGTATTTTATGCTTCGGGCGTTGACTTCTAAGCCCCTAACTATTCGATCTGGTGGTGCAACGCACTAGAGTGAAGCCTAGGTTGCCTGGAACGGAGAAATAACCATAACTTTCACACTGGTTGCTATTATTCGTTTTATACGATGGAAAACCTGTTATACTTATATCGTATTTTATGCTACTGGCGTTGACTTCTTAAGCCCTAACTACTCTAACTGGTGGAACAACGCCGTAGAGTGAAGAGTAGGTTGCCCGGAACGTAGAAATGACCACCACATTCACACTGGTTGCAATTATTCCTGTTATACGATGGAAAAACTCTTGTATATTTATTGTATTTGATGCCTCTGGCGTTGACTTCTAAGGCCCTAACTATACGATCTGGTGGAGCAACGCCCTGGAGTGAAGCCTAGGTTGCCCAGAGCGTAGGACATACCTTTACCTTCACACTGGTTGCAATTATCCCTGTTATATGATGGAAAAACTGTTGTATTTATATCGTATTTTATGCTTCATGCGTAGACTGCTGAGGATCTAGCTACTCGAGCTGGTGGAGCAACGCCCTAGAGTGAAACCTAGGTTGCACGGAACGTAGAAATAACCATTACTTTCACACTGGTTGCAATTATTCATTTTATACGATGGAAAAACTGTTGTACTTATATTGTATTTTATCCATCTGGCGTTGAATTCTAAGTCCCTAGCTATTAGATCTGGTGGAGCAACGCCCTAGGGTGAAGGGTAGGTTGCCCTGAACGTAGAAATGACCATAACTTTCACACTGGTTTCAATTATTCGTTTTATACGATGGAAAAACTGTTGCATCTTTATTTTATTTTATGCCTCTGGCGTTGACTTCTAAGTCCCTAACTATTCGATCTGGTTTAGCAACACCCTAGGGTGTAGCCAAGCTTGCTCGGAACGTAGGACATACCATTACCTTCACACTGGTTGCAATTATTCCTGTTATACGATGGAAAAACTGTTGCATCTTTATTGTATTTTATGCTTCTGGCGTTGTCTTCTAAGGCCCTATCTTTTCAATCTGGTGGAGCAACGCCTCAGAGTGGAGCCTAGGTTGCCCGGAACGTAGAAATGTCCATAACTTTCACACTGGTTGCAATTATTCGTTTTATACGACGGAAAAGCTGTGGTATTTATATCGTATTTTATGTTTCTGGCGTTGACTTCTTAGGCCCTAACTATTCGATCGGGTGGAGCAACGCCCTAGAGTGAAACCTAGTTTGCCCGGAACGTAGAACTGACCATTACTTTCACACTGGTCGCAATTATTCGTTTTATAGGATGGAAAAAATGTTGTATTTATATTGTATTTTATGCTTCTGGTGTTGACTTGTAAGGCCCTAAGAGTTTGATCTGGTGGAGCAACGCAGTAGAGTGAAGCCTAGGTTGCCCGGAACAATGATATGCCATTACTTTCACACTGGTTGCAATTATTCCTGATATACGATGGAAAAACTGTTGCATCTTTATTGTATTTTATGCTTCTGGCGTTGACTTCTAAGGCCCTCACTATTCGATCTGGTGGAGCAACGCCCTACAGTGAAGCCTAGGTTGACCGGAACGTAGAAATGAACATAACTTTCACACTGTTTGCAATTTTACATTTTATGCTGGCAAAGCTGTTGTATTTATATTGTATTTTATGCTTCTGGCGTTAACTTCTTAGGCCCTGACTATTCGATCTGGTGGAGCAACGCCCTAGAGTGAAACCTAGTTTGCCCGGAACGTAGAACTGACCATTACTTTCACACTGGTTGCAATTACTCTTTTTATATGATGGAAGAACTGTTCTATTTATTTTGTATTTCATGCTTCGGGCGTTGACTTCTACGGCCCTAACTATTCAATCTGCTGGAACAACGCCCTAGGGTGAAGCCTAGGTTGCCCGGAAAGTAGAAATGACCATAACTTTCATACTGGTTGCAATTATTCGTTTTTCACGATGGAAAAACTGTTATATTTATATTGCATTTTATGCTTCGGGCGTTGACTTCTAAGGCCCTAACTATTCGATCTGGTGGAGCAACGCCCTAGAGTGAAGCCTAGGTTGCCCGGAACGTAGAAATGACCAGAACTTTCACACTGTTTGCAATTATTCGTTTTATACGATGGAAAAACTGTTATATTTATATTGTATTTTATGATTCTGGCGTTGATTTCTTAGGCCCTAACTATTCAACCTGTTGGGCCAACGCCCTAGCGTGAAGCCTAGGTTGCCCGGAAAGTAGAAATGACCATAACTTTCGTACTGGTTGCAATTATTCGTTTTATAGGATGGAAAAACTGTTGTATTTATATTGTATTTTATGCTTCTGGCGTTAACTTCTTAGGCCCTAACTATTCGATCTGGTGGAACAACGCCCTAGGGAGAAGCCTAGGTTGCCGGAACGTACAAATGACCATAACTTTCACACTGGTAGCAATTATTCGTTATATACAATGGAAAAACTGTTCTATTTATTTTGTATTTTACGCTTCGGGCGTTGACTTCTAAGGCCCTAACTATTCGATCTGGTGGAGCAACGCCCTAGAGTGAAGCCTAGGTTGCCCGGAACGTAGAAATGACGTTTACTTTCATACTGGTTGCAATTATTCGTTTTATACGATGGAAAGACTGTTGTATTTATATTGTATTTTATGATTCTGGCGTTGACTTCTAAGGCCCTAACAGTTTGATCTGGTGGAGCAACGCAGTAGAGTGAAGCCTAGGTTGCCCGGAACAACGATATGCCATTACTTTCACACTGGTTGCAATTATTCCTGATATACGATGGAAAAACTGTTGCATCTTTATTGTATTTTATGCTTCTGGCGTTGACTTCTAAGGCCCTCACTATTCGATCTGGTGGAGCAACGCCCTACAGTGAAGCCTAGGTTCACCGGAACGTAGAAATGAACATAACTTTCACACTGTTTGCAATTTTTCATTTTATGCTGGAAAAACTGTTCTATTTATTTTGTATTTTACGCTTCGGGCGTTGACTTCTAAGGCCCTAACTATTCGATCTGGTGGAGCAACGCCCTAGAGTGAAGCCTAGGTTGCCCGGAACGTAGAAATGACGTTTACTTTCATACTGGTTGCAATTATTCATTTTATACGATGGAAAGACTGTTGTATTTATATTGTATTTTATGATTCTGGCGTTCACTTCTTAGACCCTAACTGTTCGATCTGGTGGAACAACGCCCTGGAGTGAAGCCTACGTTGCCCGGATCGTACAAATGACCATCACTTTCACACGGGTTGCAATTATTCCTGTTATAGGATGGAAAGACTGTTGTATATTTATTGTATTTTATGCTTCACGCATTGACTTCTGAGGCCGTAGCTATTCGATGTGGTGGAAGAACGCCATAGGGTGAAGCCTAGGTTGCCCGGAAAGTAGAAATGACCATAACTTTCGTACTGGTTGCAATTATTCGTTTTATAGGATGGAAAAACTGTTGTATTTTTATTGCATTTTATGCTTCGGGCATTAACTTATAAGGCCCTAACTATTCAATCTGTAAGAGCAACGCCCTAGGGTGTAGCCTAGGTTGCCCGTAAAGTAGAAATGACCGTAGCTTTCATACTGGTTGCAATTATTCGTTTTGTATGATGGAAAAACTGTTGTATTTATATTGTATTTTATGCTTCTGGCGTTCACTTCTTAGGCCCTAACTATTCGATCTGGTGGAGTAACGCCCTATGGTGAAGCCTAGGTTGACCGGAACGTAGAAATGGCCATAATTTTCGCACCGGTTGCAATTATTCGTTTTACACGATGGAAAAACTGTTCTATGTATTTTGTATTTTATGCATCGGGCGTTGACTTCTACGGCCCTAACTATTCAATCTGCTGGAACAACGCCCTAGGGTGAAGCCTAGGTTGCCCGGAAAGTAGAAATGACCATAACTTTCATACTGGTTGCAATTATTCGTTTTTCACGATGGAAAAACTGTTATATTTATATTGCATTTTATGCTTCGGGCGTTGACTTCTAAGGCCCTAACTATTCGATCTGGTGGAGCAACGCCCTAGAGTGAAGCCTAGGTTGCCCGGAACGTAGAAATGACCAGAACTTTCACACTGTTTGCAATTATTCGTTTTATACGATGGAAAAACTGTTATATTTATATTGTATTTTATGATTCTGGCGTTGATTTCTTAGGCCCTAACTATTCAACCTGTTGGGCCAACGCCCTAGCGTGAAGCCTAGGTTGCCCGGAAAGTAGAAATGACCATAACTTTCGTACTGGTTGCAATTATTCGTTTTATAGGATGGAAAAACTGTTGTATTTATATTGTATTTTATGCTTCTGGCGTTAACTTCTTAGGCCCTAACTATTCGATCTGGTGGAACAACGCCCTAGGGAGAAGCCTAGGTTGCCGGAACGTACAAATGACCATAACTTTCACACTGGTAGCAATTATTCGTTATATACAATGGAAAAACTGTTCTATTTATTTTGTATTTTACGCTTCGGGCGTTGACTTCTAAGGCCCTAACTATTCGATCTGGTGGAGCAACGCCCTAGAGTGAAGCCTAGGTTGCCCGGAACGTAGAAATGACGCTTACTTTCATACTGGTTGCAATTATTCGTTTTATACGATGGAAAGACTGTTGTATTTATATTGTATTTTATGATTCTGGCGTTGACTTCTAAGGCCCTAACAGTTTGATCTGGTGGAGCAACGCAGTAGAGTGAAGCCTAGGTTGCCCGGAACAACGATATGCCATTACTTTCACACTGGTTGCAATTATTCCTGATATACGATGGAAAAACTGTTGCATCTTTATTGTATTTTATGCTTCTGGCGTTGACTTCTAAGGCCCTCACTCTTCGATCTGGTGGAGCAACGCCCTACAGTGAAGCCTAGGTTGACCGGAACGTAGAAATGAACATAACTTTCACACTGTTTGCAATTTTTCATTTTATGCTGGAAAAACTGTTCTATTTATTTTGTATTTTACGCTTCGGGCGTTGACTTCTAAGGCCCTAACTATTCGATCTGGTGGAGCAACGCCCTAGAGTGAAGCCTAGGTTGCCCGGAACGTAGAAATGACGTTTACTTTCATACTGGTTGCAATTATTCATTTTATACGATGGAAAGACTGTTGTATTTATATTGTATTTTATGATTCTGGCGTTCACTTCTTAGACCCTAACTGTTCGATCTGGTGGAACAACGCCCTGGAGTGAAGCCTACGTTGCCCGGATCGTACAAATGACCATCACTTTCACACAGGTTGCAATTATTCCTGTTATAGGACGGAAAGACTGTTGTATTTTTATTGTATTTTATGCATCAGGCGTTGACTTCGGAGGCCGTTGCTATTCGATGTAGTGGAAGAACGCCATAGAGTGAAGCCTAGGTTGCCCGGAACGTAGAAATGACCATAACTTTCATACTGGTTGCAATTATTCATTTTATACGTTGGAAAAACTGTTGTATTAATATTGTATTTTATGCCTCTGGCGTTGACTTCTAAGGCACTAACTATTCGATCTGGTGGAGCAACGTCCTAGAGTCAAACCTAGGTTGTCCGGAACGTAGAAATGACGTTAACTTTCGTACTGGTTGCAATTACTCGTTTTATACGATTGAAAAACTGTTGTATTTATATTGTATTTTATGCTTCTGGCGTTGACTTCTTATGCCCTAACTATTCCATCTGGTGGAACAACGCCCTATGGTAAAGCCTAGGTTGCCCGGAACGTAGAAATGTCCATAACTTTCACACCGGTAGCAATTATTCGTTTTATACGATGGAAAAACTGTTCTATTTATTTTGTATTTTATGCTTCGGGCGTTGACTTCTAAGGCACTAACTATTCGATCTGGTGGAGCAACGCCCTAGAGTGAAGCCTAGGTTGCCCGGAACGTAGAAGTGACCATAACTTTCACACTGGTTGCTATTATTCGTTCTATACGATGGAAAAACTGTTATATTTATATTGTATCTTATGCTTCTGGCGTTGACTTCTTAGGCCCTAACAATTCGATCTGGTGGAACAACGCCCTAGAGTGAAGCCTAGGCTGCCTGGTACGTCCAAATGACCATCACTTTCACACGGGTTGCAATTATTCCTGTTATAGGACGGAAAGACTGTTGTATTTTTATTGTATTTTATGCATCAGGCGTTGACTTCGGAGGCCGTTGCTATTCGATGTAGTGGAAGAACGCCATAGAGTGAAGCCTAGGTTGCCCGGAACGTAGAAATGACCATAACTTTCATACTGGTTGCAATTATTCATTTTATACGTTGGAAAAACTGTTGTATTAATATTGTATTTTATGCCTCTGGCGTTGACTTCTAAGGCACTAACTATTCGATCTGGTGGAGCAACGCCCTAGAGTGAAGCCTAGGTTCCCCGGAACGTAGAAATGACCATCACTTTCAAACTGGTTGCAACTATTCCTATTATATGATGGAAAAACTGTTGTATTTATATTGCATTTTAAACTTCGGGCGTTGACTGCTAAGGCCCTAACTATTCAATCTGTTGGATCAACGCCCTAGAGTGAAGCCTAGGTTGCTCGGAATGTAGAAATGACCATAACATTCACACTGGTTGAAATTATTCGTTTAATACGATGGAAAAGCTGTTGCATCTTCATTGTATTTTATGATTCTGGCGTTGACTTCTAAGGCCCTAACTGTTTTATCTGGTGGAGCAACGCCCTAGAGTGAAGCCTAGGTTGCCCGGAACGTAGAAGTGACCAAAGCTTTCACACTGGTTGCTATTATTCGTTCTATACAAATGGAAAAACTGTTTTATCTATATTGTATCTTATGCTTCTGGCGTTGACTTCTTAGGCCCTAACAGTTCGATCTGGTGGAACAACGCCCTAGAGTGAAGCCTAGGTTGCCTGGAACGTCCAAATGACCATCACTTTCACACGGGTTGCAATTATTCCTGTTATAGGACGGAAAGACTGTTGTATATTTATTGTATTTTATGCTTCAGGCGTTGACTTCTGAGGCCGTTGCTATTCGATGTAGTGTAAGAACGCCATATAGTGAAGCCTAGGTTGCCCGGAACGTAGAAATGACCATAACTTTCATACTGGTTGCAATTATTCGTTTTATAAGTTGGAAAAACTGTTGTATTTATATTGTATTTTATGCTTCTGGCGTTGACTTTTAAGGCACTAACTATTCGATCTGGTGGATCAACGCCCTAGAGTGAAGCCTAGGTTGCCCGGAACGTAGAAATGACCATCACTTTCACACTGGATGCTATTATTCGTTCTATACGATGGAAAAACTGTTATATTTATATTGTATCTTATGCTGCTGGCGTTCACTTCTTAGACCCTAACTGTTCGATCTGGTGGAACAACGCCCTGGAGTGAAGCCTACGTTGCCCGGAACGTACAAATGACCATCACTTTCACACGGGTTGCAATTATTCCTGTTATAGGATGGAAAGACTGTTGTATTTTTATTGTATTTTATGCTTCACGCGTTGACTTCTGAGGCCGTAGCTATTCGATGTGGTGGAAGAACGCCATAGAGTGAAGCCTAGGTTGCCCGGAACGTAGAAATGACCATAACATTCAAACTGGTTGCAATTATTCTTTTTATATGATGGAAGAACTGTTCTATTTATTTTGTATTTCATGCTTCGGGCGTTGACTTCTACGGCCCTAACTATTCAATCTGCTGGAACAACGCCCTAGGGTGAAGCCTAGGTTGCCCGGAAAGTAGAAATGACCATAACTTTCATACTGGTTGCAATTATTCGTTTTTCACGATGGAAAAACTGTTATATTTATATTGTATTTTATGCTTCTGGCGTTGACTTCTTAGGCCGTAACTTTTCGATCTGGTGGAGCAACGCCCTGGAGTAAAGCCTTGGTTGCGCGGAACGTAGAATCGGACATCACTTTCAAACTGGTTGCAATTATTCCTGTTATATGATGGAAACACTGTTGTATTTTTATTGCATTTTATGCTTCGGGCATTAACTTCTAAGGTCCTAACTATTCAATCTGTTGGAGCAACGCCCTAGGGTGTAGCGTAGGTTGCGCGGAAAGTAGAAATGACAATAACTTTCACACTGGGTGCAATTATTCGTTTTATACGATGGAAAAGCTGTTGCATCTTTATTGTATTTTATGGTTCTGTCGTTGACGTCTAAGGCCGTAGCTATTAGATGTGGTGGAGCAACGCACTAGAGTGACGCCTAGGTTGCCCGGAACGTAGAAATGACCGTCACTTTCAAACTGGTTGCAATTAATCCTTTTATACGATGGAAAAACTGTTGTATTTTTATTGCATTTTATGCTTCGGGCATTAACTTATAAGGCCCTAACTATTCAATCTGTAAGAGCAACGCCCTAGGGTGTAGCCTAGGTTGCCCGTAAAGTAGAAATGACCGTAGCTTTCATACTGGTTGCAATTATTCGTTTTGTATGATGGAAAAACTGTTGTATTTATATTGTATTTTATGCTTCTGGCGTTCACTTCTTAGGCCCTAACTATTCGATCTGGTGGAGTAACGCCCTATGGTGAAGCCTAGGTTGACCGGAACGTAGAAATGACCATAATTTTCGCACCGGTTGCAATTATTCGTTTTACACGATGGAAAAACTATTCTATGTATTTTGTATTTTATGCATCGGGCGTTGACTTCTAAGGCCCTAACTACTCAATCTGTTGGAGCAACGCCCTAGGGTGAAGCCTAGGTTGCCCGGAAAGTAGAAATGACGTTAACTTTCACACTGGTTGCTATTATTCGTTCTATACGATGGAAAAACTGTTATATTTATATTGTATTTTATGCTTCGGGCGTTGACTTCTAAGGCCCTAGCTGTTTGATCTGGTGGAGCAACGCCCTAGAGTGAAGCCTAGGTTGCCCGGAACGTAGAAATGACCATAACTCTCACACTGGTTGCTATTATTCGTTTTACACAATGGAAAAACTGTTATATTTATTTTGTATTTTATGCTTCGGGCGTTGACTTCTAAGGCCCTAACTGTTTTATCTGGTGGAGCAACGCCCTAGAGTGAAGCCTAGGTTGCTCGGAACGTAGAAGTGACCATAGCTTTCACACTGGTTACTATTATTCGTTCTATACGATGGAAAAACTGTTATATTTATATTGTATCTTATGCTTCTGGCGTTGACTTCTTAGGCCCTAACAATTCGATCTGGTGGAACAACGCCCTAGAGTGAAGCCTAGGTTGCCTGGAACGTAGAAATGACCATCACTTTCTAACTCGTTGCAATTAATCCTTTTATACGATGGAAAAACTGTTGTATTTTTATTGCATTTTATGCTTCGGGCATTGGCTTCTAAGGCCCTAACTATTCAATCTGTTGGAGCATCGCCCTAGGGTGTAGCCTAGGTTGCCCGGAAAGTAGAAATGACCACAACTTTCATACTGGTTGCAATTACTCGTTTTATATGATAGAAAAACTGCTGTATTTATATTGTATTTTATGCTTCTGGCGTTCACTTCTTAGGCCCTAACTATTCGATCTGGTGGAGTAACGCCCTATGGTGAAGCCTAGGTTGACCGGAACGTAGAAATGGCCATAATTTTCGCACCGGTTGCAATTATTCGTTTTACACGATGGAAAAACTGTTCTATGTATTTTGTATTTTATGCATCGGGCGTTGACTTCTACGGCCCTAACTATTCAATCTGCTGGAACAACGCCCTAGGGTGAAGCCTAGGTTGCCCGGAAAGTAGAAATGACCATAACTTTCATACTGGTTGCAATTATTCGTTTTTCACGATGGAAAAACTGTTATATTTATATTGTATTTTATGCTTCTGGCGTTGACTTCTTAGGCCGTAACTTTTCGATCTGGTGGAGCAACGCCCTGGAGTAAAGCCTTGGTTGCGCGGAACGTAGAATCGGACATCACTTTCAAACTGGTTGCAATTATTCCTGTTATATGATGGAAACACTGTTGTATTTTTATTGCATTTTATGCTTCGGGCATTAACTTCTAAGGTCCTAACTATTCAATCTGCTGGAGCAACGCCCTAGGGTGAAGCCTAGGTTGCGCGGAAAGTAGAAATGACAATAACTTTCACACTGGGTGCAATTATTCGTTTTATACGATGGAAAAGCTGTTGCATCTTTATTGTATTTTATGCTTCTGTCGTTGACGTCTAAGGCCGTAGCTATTAGATGTGGTGGAGCAACGCACCAGTGTGACGCCTAGGTTGCCGGGAACGTGGAATGACCATTACTTTCGCAATGTTTGCAATTATTCAGTTTATACGATGGTAAAATTGTTGTACTTATATTGTATTTTTGCTTCTGGCGTTGACTTCTAAGGCCCTAACTATTCGACCTGGTGGAGCAACGCCCTAGAGTGAAGCCTAGGTTGCCCGGAACGTAGAAATGATCGTCACTTTCAAACTGGTTGCAATTAATCCTTTTATACGATGGAAAAACTGTTGTATTTTTATTGCATTTTATGCTTCGGGCATTAACTTATAAGGCCCTAACTATTCAATCTGTAAGAGCAACGCCCTAGGGTGTAGCCTAGGTTGCCCGTAAAGTAGAAATGACCGTAGCTTTCATACTGGTTGCAATTATTCGTTTTGTATGATGGAAAAACTGTTGTATTTATATTGTATCTTATGCTTCTGGCGTTGACTTCTTAGGCCCTAACAATTCGATCTGGTGGAACAACGCCCTAGAGTGAAGCCTAGGCTGCCTGGTACGTCCAAATGACCATCACTTTCACACAGGTTGCAATTATTCCTGTTATAGGACGGAAAGACTGTTGTATTTTTATTGTATTTTATGCATCAGGCGTTGACTTCGGAGGCCGTTGCTATTCGATGTAGTGGAAGAACGCCATAGAGTGAAGCCTAGGTTGCCCGGAACGTAGAAATGACCATAACTTTCATACTGGTTGCAATTATTCATTTTATACGTTGGAAAAACTGTTGTATTAATATTGTATTTTATGCCTCTGGCGTTGACTTCTAAGGCACTAACTATTCGATCTGGTGGAGCAACGTCCTAGAGTCAAACCTAGGTTGTCCGGAACGTAGAAATGACGTTAACTTTCGTACTGGTTGCAATTACTCGTTTTATACGATTGAAAAACTGTTGTATTTATATTGTATTTTATGCTTCTGGCGTTGACTTCTTATGCCCTAACTATTCCATCTGGTGGAACAACGCCCTATGGTAAAGCCTAGGTTGCCCGGAACGTAGAAATGTCCATAACTTTCACACCGGTAGCAATTATTCGTTTTATACGATGGAAAAACTGTTCTATTTATTTTGTATTTTATGCTTCGGGCGTTGACTTCTAAGGCACTAACTATTCGATCTGGTGGAGCAACGCCCTAGAGTGAAGCCTAGGTTGCCCGGAACGTAGAAGTGACCATAACTTTCACACTGGTTGCTATTATTCGTTCTATACGATGGAAAAACTGTTATATTTATATTGTATCTTATGCTTCTGGCGTTGACTTCTTAGGCCCTAACAATTCGATCTGGTGGAACAACGCCCTAGAGTGAAGCCTAGGCTGCCTGGTACGTCCAAATGACCATCACTTTCACACGGGTTGCAATTATTCCTGTTATAGGACGGAAAGACTGTTGTATTTTTATTGTATTTTATGCATCAGGCGTTGACTTCGGAGGCCGTTGCTATTCGATGTAGTGGAAGAACGCCATAGAGTGAAGCCTAGGTTGCCCGGAACGTAGAAATGACCATAACTTTCATACTGGTTGCAATTATTCATTTTATACGTTGGAAAAACTGTTGTATTAATATTGTATTTTATGCCTCTGGCGTTGACTTCTAAGGCACTAACTATTCGATCTGGTGGAGCAACGCCCTAGAGTGAAGCCTAGGTTCCCCGGAACGTAGAAATGACCATCACTTTCAAACTGGTTGCAACTATTCCTATTATATGATGGAAAAACTGTTGTATTTATATTGCATTTTAAACTTCGGGCGTTGACTGCTAAGGCCCTAACTATTCAATCTGTTGGATCAACGCCCTAGAGTGAAGCCTAGGTTGCTCGGAATGTAGAAATGACCATAACATTCACACTGGTTGAAATTATTCGTTTAATACGATGGAAAAGCTGTTGCATCTTCATTGTATTTTATGATTCTGGCGTTGACTTCTAAGGCCCTAACTGTTTTATCTGGTGGAGCAACGCCCTAGAGTGAAGCCTAGGTTGCCCGGAACGTAGAAGTGACCAAAGCTTTCACACTGGTTGCTATTATTCGTTCTATACAAATGGAAAAACTGTTTTATCTATATTGTATCTTATGCTTCTGGCGTTGACTTCTTAGGCCCTAACAATTCGATCTGGTGGAACAACGCCCTAGAGTGAAGCCTAGGTTGCCTGGAACGTCCAAATGACCATCACTTTCACACGGGTTGCAATTATTCCTGTTATAGGACGGAAAGACTGTTGTATTTTTATTGTATTTTATGCTTCAGGCGTTGACTTCTGAGGCCGTTGCTATTCGATGTAGTGTAAGAACGCCATATAGTGAAGCCTAGGTTGCCCGGAACGTAGAAATGACCATAACTTTCATACTGGTTGCAATTATTCGTTTTATAAGTTGGAAAAACTGTTGTATTTATATTGTATTTTATGCTTCTGGCGTTGACTTTTAAGGCACTAACTATTCGATCTGGTGGATCAACGCCCTAGAGTGAAGCCTAGGTTGCCCGGAACGTAGAAATGACCATCACTTTCACACTGGATGCTATTATTCGTTCTATACGATGGAAAAACTGTTATATTTATATTGTATCTTATGCTGCTGGCGTTCACTTCTTAGACCCTAACTGTTCGATCTGGTGGAACAACGCCCTGGAGTGAAGCCTACGTTGCCCGGAACGTACAAATGACCATCACTTTCACACGGGTTGCAATTATTCCTGTTATAGGATGGAAAGACTGTTGTATTTTTATTGTATTTTATGCTTCACGCGTTGACTTCTGAGGCCGTAGCTATTCGATGTGGTGGAAGAACGCCATAGAGTGAAGCCTAGGTTGCCCGGAACGTAGAAATGACCATAACATTCAAACTGGTTGCAATTATTCTTTTTATATGATGGAAGAACTGTTCTATTTATTTTGTATTTCATGCTTCGGGCGTTGACTTCTACGGCCCTAACTATTCAATCTGCTGGAACAACGCCCTAGGGTGAAGCCTAGGTTGCCCGGAAAGTAGAAATGACCATAACTTTCATACTGGTTGCAATTATTCGTTTTTCACGATGGAAAAACTGTTATATTTATATTGTATTTTATGCTTCTGGCGTTGACTTCTTAGGCCGTAACTTTTCGATCTGGTGGAGCAACGCCCTGGAGTAAAGCCTTGGTTGCGCGGAACGTAGAATCGGACATCACTTTCAAACTGGTTGCAATTATTCCTGTTATATGATGGAAACACTGTTGTATTTTTATTGCATTTTATGCTTCGGGCATTAACTTCTAAGGTCCTAACTATTCAATCTGTTGGAGCAACGCCCTAGGGTGTAGCGTAGGTTGCGCGGAAAGTAGAAATGACAATAACTTTCACACTGGGTGCAATTATTCGTTTTATACGATGGAAAAGCTGTTGCATCTTTATTGTATTTTATGGTTCTGTCGTTGACGTCTAAGGCCGTAGCTATTAGATGTGGTGGAGCAACGCACTAGAGTGACGCCTAGGTTGCCCGGAACGTAGAAATGACCGTCACTTTCAAACTGGTTGCAATTAATCCTTTTATACGATGGAAAAACTGTTGTATTTTTATTGCATTTTATGCTTCGGGCATTAACTTATAAGGCCCTAACTATTCAATCTGTAAGAGCAACGCCCTAGGGTGTAGCCTAGGTTGCCCGTAAAGTAGAAATGACCGTAGCTTTCATACTGGTTGCAATTATTCGTTTTGTATGATGGAAAAACTGTTGTATTTATATTGTATTTTATGCTTCTGGCGTTCACTTCTTAGGCCCTAACTATTCGATCTGGTGGAGTAACGCCCTATGGTGAAGCCTAGGTTGACCGGAACGTAGAAATGACCATAATTTTCGCACCGGTTGCAATTATTCGTTTTACACGATGGAAAAACTATTCTATGTATTTTGTATTTTATGCATCGGGCGTTGACTTCTAAGGCCCTAACTACTCAATCTGTTGGAGCAACGCCCTAGGGTGAAGCCTAGGTTTCCCGGAAAGTAGAAATGACGTTAACTTTCACACTGGTTGCTATTATTCGTTCTATACGATGGAAAAACTGTTATATTTATATTGTATTTTATGCTTCGGGCGTTGACTTCTAAGGCCCTAGCTGTTTGATCTGGTGGAGCAACGCCCTAGAGTGAAGCCTAGGTTGCCCGGAACGTAGAAATGACCATAACTCTCACACTGGTTGCTATTATTCGTTTTACACAATGGAAAAACTGTTATATTTATTTTGTATTTTATGCTTCGGGCGTTGACTTCTAAGGCCCTAACTGTTTTATCTGGTGGAGCAACGCCCTAGAGTGAAGCCTAGGTTGCTCGGAACGTAGAAGTGACCATAGCTTTCACACTGGTTACTATTATTCGTTCTATACGATGGAAAAACTGTTATATTTATATTGTATCTTATGCTTCTGGCGTTGACTTCTTAGGCCCTAACAATTCGATCTGGTGGAACAACGCCCTAGAGTGAAGCCTAGGTTGCCTGGAACGTAGAAATGACCATCACTTTCTAACTCGTTGCAATTAATCCTTTTATACGATGGAAAAACTGTTGTATTTTTATTGCATTTTATGCTTCGGGCATTGGCTTCTAAGGCCCTAACTATTCAATCTGTTGGAGCATCGCCCTAGGGTGTAGCCTAGGTTGCCCGGAAAGTAGAAATGACCACAACTTTCATACTGGTTGCAATTACTCGTTTTATATGATAGAAAAACTGCTGTATTTATATTGTATTTTATGCTTCTGGCGTTCACTTCTTAGGCCCTAACTATTCGATCTGGTGGAACAACGCCCTGGGGTGCAGCCTAGGTTGCCGGAGCGTATAAATGGCCATAACTTTCACACTGGTTGCTATTATTCGTTTTATACGATGGAAAAACTGTTCTATTTAGATTGTATTTTATGCTTCGGGCGTTGACTTCTAAGGAACTATCTGTTTGATCTGGTGGAGCAACGCCCTAGAGTGAAGCCTAGGTTGCCCGGAACGTAGAAATGACCATAACTTTCACACTGGATGCTATTATTCGTTCTATACGATGGAAAAAACTGTTATATTTATATTGTATCTTATGCTGCTGGCGTTGACTTCTTAGGCCCTAACAATTCGATCTGGTGGAACAACGCCCTAGAGTGATGCCTAGGTTGCCTGGAACGTACAAATGACCATCACTTTCACACGGGTTGCAATTATTCCTGTTACAGGATGGAAAGACTGTTGTATTTTTATTGTATTTTATGCTTCAGGCGTTGACTTCTGAGGCCGTAGCTATTCGATGTGGTGGAAGAACGCCATAGAGTGAAGCCTAGGTTGCCCGGAACGTCGAAATGACCATAACCTTCATACTGGTTGCAATTATTCGTTTTATACGTTGGAAAAACTGTTGTATTTATATTGTATTTTATGCTTCTGGCGTTGACTTCTAAGGCACTAACTATTCGATCTGGTGGAGCAACGTCCTAGAGTCAAACCTAGGTTGTCCGGAACGTAGAAATGACGTTAACTTTCGTACTGGTTGCAATTACTCGTTTTATACGATTGAAAAACTGTTGTATTTATATTGTATTTTATGCTTCTGGCGTTGACTTCTTATGCCCTAACTATTCCATCTGGTGGAACAACGCCCTATGGTAAAGCCTAGGTTGCCCGGAACGTAGAAATGTCCATAACTTTCACACCGGTAGCAATTATTCGTTTTATACGATGGAAAAACTGTTCTATTTATTTTGTATTTTATGCTTCGGGCGTTGACTTCTAAGGCACTAACTATTCGATCTGGTGGAGCAACGCCCTAGAGTAAAGCCTAGGTTGCCCGGAACGTAGAAGTGACCATCACTTTCAAACTGGTTGCAATTAATCCTTTTATACGATGGTAAAACTGATTTATTTTTATTGCATTTTATGCTTCCGGCGTTGACTTCTAAGGCCCTAAATATTCAATCTGTTGGAGCAACGCCCTAGGGTGAAGCCTAGTTTGTCCGGAACGTAGAAATGTCGTTAACTTTCGTACTGGTTGCAATTACTCGTTTTATACGATTGAAAAACTGTTGTATTTATATCGTATTTTATGCTTCTGGCGTTGACTTCTTATGCCCTAACTATTCCATCTGGTGGAACAACGCCCTATGGTAAAGCCTAGGTTGCCCGGAACGTAGAAATGTCCATAACTTTCACACCGGTAGCAATTATTTGTTTTATACGATGGAAAAACTGTTCTATTTATTTTATATTTTATGCTTCGGGCGTTGACTTCTTAGGCCGTAACTTTTCGATCTGGTGGAGCAACGCCCTGGAGTAAAGCCTAGGTTGCGCGGAACGTAGAATTGGACATCACTTTCAAACTGGTTGCAATTATTCCTGTTATATGATGGAAACACTGTTGTATTTTTATTGCATTTTATGCTTCGGGCATTGACTTCTAAGGCCCTAACTATTCGATCTGGTGGAGCACCGCCCTAGAGTGAAGCCTAGGTTGCCCGGAACGTAGAAATGACCATCACTTTCAAACTGGTTGCAATTGTTCCTGTTATATGATGGAAACACTGTTGTATTTTTATTGCATTTTATGCTTCGGGCGTTGACTTCTAAGGCCCTAACTATTCGATCTGGTGGAGCACCGCCCTAGAGTGAAGCCTAGGTTGCCCGGAACGTAGAAATGACCATCACTTTCAAACTGGTTGCAATTATTCCTGTTATATGATGGAAAAACTGTTGTATATATATTGTATTTTATGCTTCGGGCGTTGACTGCTAAGGCCCTAACGATTCAATCTGTTGGATCAACGCCCTAGTGTGAAGCCTAGGTTGCTCGGAATGTAGAAATGACCATAACATTCACACTGGTTGAAATTATTCGTTTAATACGATAGGAAAGCTGTTGCATCTTCATTGTATTTTATGATTCTGGCGTTGACTTCTAAGGCCCTAACTATTCGATCTGGTGGAGCAACGCCCTAGAGTGAAGCCTAGGTTGCCCGGAACGTAGAAATGACCATCACTTTCAAGCTGGTTGCAATTAATCCTTTTATACGATGGAAAAACTGTTGTATTTTTATTGCATTTTATGCTTCGGCCATTGACTTCTAAGGCCCTAACTATTCAATCTGTTGGAGCAACGCCCTAGGGTGTAGCCTAGGTTGCCCGGAAAGTAGAAATGACCACAACTTTCACACTGGTTGAAATTATTCGTTTTATACGATGGAAAAACTGTTATATTTATACTGTATTTTATGCTTCTGGCGTTGATTTCTTAGGCCCTAACTATTCAATCTGGTGGAACGACGCCCTAGAGTGAGGCCTAGGTTGCCCGGAACGTAGAAATGACCATCACTTCCTTACTGGTAGCAATTATTCGTTTTATACGATGGAAAAACTGTTGTGTTTATATTGTATTTTATGCTTCTGGCGTTGACTTCTAAGGCACTAACTATTCGATCTGGTGGAGCAACGTCCTAGAGTCAAACCTAGGTTGTCCGGAACGTAGAAATGACGTTAACTTTCGTACTGGTTGCAATTACTCGTTTTATACGATTGAAAAACTGTTGTATTTATATTGTATTTTATGCTTCTGGCGTTGACTTCTTATGCCCTAACTATTCCATCTGGTGGAACAACGCCCTATGGTAAAGCCTAGGTTGCCCGGAACGTAGAAATGTCCATAACTTTCACACCGGTAGCAATTATTCGTTTTATACGATGGAAAAACTGTTCTATTTATTTTGTATTTTATGCTTCGGGCGTTGACTTCTAAGGCACTAACTATTCGATCTGGTGGAGCAACGCCCTAGAGTAAAGCCTAGGTTGCCCGGAACGTAGAAGTGACCATCACTTTCAAACTGGTTGCAATTAATCCTTTTATACGATGGTAAAACTGATTTATTTTTATTGCATTTTATGCTTCCGGCGTTGACTTCTAAGGCCCTAAATATTCAATCTGTTGGAGCAACGCCCTAGGGTGAAGCCTAGTTTGTCCGGAACGTAGAAATGTCGTTAACTTTCGTACTGGTTGCAATTACTCGTTTTATACGATTGAAAAACTGTTGTATTTATATCGTATTTTATGCTTCTGGCGTTGACTTCTTATGCCCTAACTATTCCATCTGGTGGAACAACGCCCTATGGTAAAGCCTAGGTTGCCCGGAACGTAGAAATGTCCATAACTTTCACACCGGTAGCAATTATTTGTTTTATACGATGGAAAAACTGTTCTATTTATTTTATATTTTATGCTTCGGGCGTTGACTTCTTAGGCCGTAACTTTTCGATCTGGTGGAGCAACGCCCTGGAGTAAAGCCTAGGTTGCGCGGAACGTAGAATTGGACATCACTTTCAAACTGGTTGCAATTATTCCTGTTATATGATGGAAACACTGTTGTATTTTTATTGCATTTTATGCTTCGGGCATTGACTTCTAAGGCCCTAACTATTCGATCTGGTGGAGCACCGCCCTAGAGTGAAGCCTAGGTTGCCCGGAACGTAGAAATGACCATCACTTTCAAACTGGTTGCAATTGTTCCTGTTATATGATGGAAACACTGTTGTATTTTTATTGCATTTTATGCTTCGGGCGTTGACTTCTAAGGCCCTAACTATTCGATCTGGTGGAGCACCGCCCTAGAGTGAAGCCTAGGTTGCCCGGAACGTAGAAATGACCATCACTTTCAAACTGGTTGCAATTATTCCTGTTATATGATGGAAAAACTGTTGTATATATATTGTATTTTATGCTTCGGGCGTTGACTGCTAAGGCCCTAACGATTCAATCTGTTGGATCAACGCCCTAGTGTGAAGCCTAGGTTGCTCGGAATGTAGAAATGACCATAACATTCACACTGGTTGAAATTATTCGTTTAATACGATAGGAAAGCTGTTGCATCTTCATTGTATTTTATGATTCTGGCGTTGACTTCTAAGGCCCTAACTATTCGATCTGGTGGAGCAACGCCCTAGAGTGAAGCCTAGGTTGCCCGGAACGTAGAAATGACCATCACTTTCAAGCTGGTTGCAATTAATCCTTTTATACGATGGAAAAACTGTTGTATTTTTATTGCATTTTATGCTTCGGCCATTGACTTCTAAGGCCCTAACTATTCAATCTGTTGGAGCAACGCCCTAGGGTGTAGCCTAGGTTGCCCGGAAAGTAGAAATGACCACAACTTTCACACTGGTTGAAATTATTCGTTTTATACGATGGAAAAACTGTTATATTTATACTGTATTTTATGCTTCTGGCGTTGATTTCTTAGGCCCTAACTATTCAATCTGGTGGAACGACGCCCTAGAGTGAGGCCTAGGTTGCCCGGAACGTAGAAGTGACCATAACTTTCACACTGGTTGAAATCATTCGTTTTATACAATGGAAAAACTGTTGTATTTATATTGTATTTTATGCTTCTGGCGTTGACTTCTGAGGCACTAACTATTCGATCTGGTGGAGCAACGCCCTAGAGTGAAGCATAGGTTACCCGGAACGTAGAAATGACCATCCCTTTCAAACTGGTTGCAATTATTCCTGTTATATGATGGAAAAACTGTTGTATTTATATTGTATTTTGTGCTTCGGGCGTTGACTGCTAAGGCCCTAACTATTCAATCTGTTGGATCAACGCCCTAGAGTGAAGCCTAGGTTCCTCGGAATGTATAAATGACCATAACATTCACACTGGTTGGAATCATTCGTTTTATACGATGGAAAGACTGTTACATTTATATTGTATTTTATGTTTCTGGCGTTGATTTCTTTGGCCCTAACTATTCAATCTGGTGGAACAACGCCCTAGAGTGAGGCCTAGGTTGCCCGGAACGTAGAAATGACCATCACTTCCATACTTGTAGCAATTATTCGTTTTACACCATGGAAAAACTGTTGTGTTTATATTGTATTTTATGCTTCTGGCCTTGACTTCTAAGGCACTAACTATTCGATCTGGTGGAACAACGCCCTAGAGTGAAGCCTAGGCTGCTCGGAATGTAGAAATGACCATAACATTCACACTGGTTGAAATTATTCGTTTTATACGATGGAAAAACTGTTGTATTTATATTGTATTTTATGCTTCTGGCGTTGATTTCTTAGGCCCTAACTATTCAGTCTGGTGGAACAACGCCCTAGCGTGAGGCCTAGGTTGCCCGGAACATAGAAATGACCATCACTTCCATACTGGTAGCAATTATTCGTTTTATACGATGGAAAAACTGTTGTGTTTATATTGTGTTTTATGCTTCTGGCGTTGACTTCTAAGGCACTAACTATTCGATCTGGTGGAGCAACGCCCTAGAGTAAAGCCTAGGTTGCCCGGAACGTAGAAATGACCATCACTTTCAAACTGGTTGCAATTAATCCTTTTGTACGATGGAAAAGCTGTTGTATTTTTATTGCATTTTATGCTTCCGGCGTTGACTTCTAAGGCCCTAACTATTCAATCTGTTGGAGGAACGCCCTAGGGTGTAGCCTAGTTTGCCCGGAAAGTAGAAATGACCACAACTTTCATACTGGTTGCAATTACTCGTTTTATATGATAGAAAAACTGTTGTATTTATATTGTATTTTATGCTTCTGGCGTTCACTTCTTAGGCACTAACTATTCGATCTGGTGGAGCAACGCCATAGAGTGAAGCCAAGGTTGCCCGGAACGTAGAAATGACCATAACTTTCACACTGGTTGCTATTATTCGTTTTATACGATGGAAAAACTGTTCTATTTATTTTGTATTTTATGCTTCTGGCGTTGACTTCTAAGGCACTAACTATTCGATCTGGTGGAGCAACGCCCTAGAGTGAAGCCTAAGTTGCCCGGAACGTAGCAATTACCATCACTTTCAAACTGGTTGCAAATATTCCTGTTATATGATGGAAAAACTGTTGTATTTTTATTGCATTTTATGCTTCGGGCATTAACTTCTAAGGCCCCAACTATTTAATCTATAAGAGCAACGCCATATGGTGTAGCCCAGGTTACCCGTAAAGTAGAAATGACCCTAGCTTTCATACTGGTTGCAATTATTCGTTTTGTATGATGGAAAAACTGTTGTATTTATATTGTATTTTTTGCTTCTGGCGTTCACTTCTTAGGCCCTAACTATTCGATCTGGTGGAGTAACGCCCTATGGTGAAGCCTAGGTTGACCGGAACCTAGAAATGACCATAATTTTCACACCGGTAGCAATTATTCGTTTTACGCGATGGAAAATCTGTTCTTTTTATTTTGTATTTTATGCATCGGGCGTTGACCTCTAAGGCTCTAACTACTCAATCTGTTGGAGCAACGCCCGAGGGTGAAGCCTAGGTTGCCCGGAACGTAGAAATGACGTTAACTTTCACACTGGTTGCTATTATTCGTTCTATACGATGGAAAAACTGTTATATTTATATTGTATTTTATGCTTCGGGCATTGACTTCTATGGCCCTAGCTGTTTGATCTGTCGGAGCAACGCCCTAGAGTGAAACCTAGGTTGCCCGTAACGTAGAAATGACCATAACTCTCACACTGGTTGCTATTATTCGTTTTATACAATGGAAAAACTGTTCTATTTATTTTGTATTTTATGCTTCGGGCATTGACTTCCAAGGCCCTAACTGTTTTATCTGGTGGAGCAACGCCCTAGAGTGAAGCCTAGGTAGCCCGGAACGTAGAAGTGACCATAACTTTCACACTGGTTGAAATCATTCGTTTTATACAATGGAAAAACTGTTGTATTTATATTGTATTTTATGCTTCTGGCGTTGACTTCTGAGGCACTAACTATTCGATCTGGTGGAGCAACGCCCTAGAGTGAAGCATAGGTTACCCGGAACGTAGAAATGACCATCCCTTTCAAACTGGTTGCAATTATTCCTGTTATATGATGGAAAAACTGTTGTATTTATATTGTATTTTGTGCTTCGGGCGTTGACTGCTAAGGCCCTAACTATTCAATCTGTTGGATCAACGCCCTAGAGTGAAGCCTAGGTTCCTCGGAATGTATAAATGACCATAACATTCACACTGGTTGGAATCATTCGTTTTATACGATGGAAAGACTGTTACATTTATATTGTATTTTATGTTTCTGGCGTTGATTTCTTTGGCCCTAACTATTCAATCTGGTGGAACAACGCCCTAGAGTGAGGCCTAGGTTGCCCGGAACGTAGAAATGACCATCACTTCCATACTTGTAGCAATTATTCGTTTTACACCATGGAAAAACTGTTGTGTTTATATTGTATTTTATGCTTCTGGCCTTGACTTCTAAGGCACTAACTATTCGATCTGGTGGAGCAACGCCCTAGAGTAAAGCCTAGGTTGCCCGGAACGTAGAAGTGAGCATCACTTTCAAACTGGTTGCAATTAATCCTTTTATACGATGGAAAAACTGTTGTATTTTTATTGCATTTTATGCTTCGGGCATTGGCTTCTAAGGCGCTAACTATTCAATCTGTTGGAGCATCGCCCTAGGGTGTAGCCTAGGTTGCCCGGAAAGTAGAAATGACCACAACTTTCATACTGGTTGCAATTACTCGTTTTATATGATAGATAAACTGCTGTATTTATATTGTATTTTATGCTTCTGGCGTTCACTTCTTAGGCCCTAACTATTCGATCTGGTGGAACAACGCCCTGGGGTGAAGCCTATGTTGCCGGAACGTAGAAATGGCCATAACTTTCACACTAGTTGCTATTATTCGTTTTATACGATGGAAAAACTGTTCTATTTATTTTGTATTTTATGCTTCGGGCGTTGACTTCTAAGGAACTATCTGTTTGATCTGGTGGAGCAACGCCCTAGAGTGAAGCCTAGGTTGCCCGGAACGTAGAAATGACCATAACTTTCACACTGGATGCTATTATTCGTTCTATACGATGGAAAAACTGTTATATTTATATTGTATCTTATGCTGCTGGCGTTGACTTCTTAGGCCCTAACAATTCGATCTGGTGGAACAACGCCCTAGAGTGATGCCTAGGTTGCCTGGAACGTACAAATGACCATCACTTTCACACGGGTTGCAATTATTCCTGTTACAGGATGGAAAGACTGTTGTATTTTTATTGTATTTTATGCTTCAGGCGTTGACTTCTGAGGCCGTAGCTATTCGATGTGGTGGAAGAACGCCATAGAGTGAAGCCTAGGTTGCCCGGAACGTCGAAATGACCATAACCTTCATACTGGTTGCAATTATTCGTTTTATACGTTGGAAAAACTGTTGTATTTATATTGTATTTTATGCTTCTGGTGTTGACTACTAAGGCACTAACTATTCGATCTGGTGGAGCAACGCCCTAGAGTCAAATCTAGGTTGTCCGGAACGTAGAAATGACGTTAACTTTCGTACTGGTTGCAATTACTCGTTTTATACGATTGAAAAACTGTTGTATTTATATTGTATTTTATGCTTCTGGCGTTGACTTCTTATGCCCTAACTATTCCATCTGGTGGAACAACGCCCTATGGTAAAGCCTAGGTTGCCCGGAACGTATAAATGTCCATAACTTTCACACCGGTAGCAATTATTCGTTTTATACGATGGAAAAACTGTTCTATTTATTTTGTATTTTATGCTTCGGGCGTTGACTTCTACGGCCCTAAATATTCAATCTGTTGAAGCAACGCCCTGGGTGAAGCCTAGGTTGCCCGGAAAGTAGAAATGACCATAATTTTCACACCGGTAGCAATTATTCGTTTTACACGATGGAAAAACTGTTCTATTTATTTTGTATTTTATGCATCGGGCGTTGACTTCTAAGGCCCTAACTACTCAATCTGTTGGAGCAACGCCCTAGGGTGAAGCCTAGGTTGCCCGGAAAGTAGAAATGACGTTAACTTCCACACTGGTTGCTATTATTCGTTCTATACGGAGGAAAAACTGTTATATTTATATTGTATCTTATGCTTCTGGCGTTGATTTCTTAGGCCCTAGCAACTCGATCTGGTGGAACAACGCCCTAGAGTGAAGCCTAGGTTGCCTGGAACGTACAAGTGACCATCACTTCCACACGGGTTGCAATTATTCCTGTTATAGGATGGAAAGACTGTTGTATTTTTATTGTATTTTATGCTTCAGGCGTTGACTTCTGAGGCCGTAGCCATTCGATGTGGTGGATCAACGCTCTAGAGTGTAGCCTAGGTTGCTCGGAATGTAGAAATGACCATAACATTCACACTGGTTGAAATTATTCGTTTTATACGATGGAAAAACTGTTATATTTATATTGTATTTTATGCTTCTGGCGTTGATTTCTTAGGCCCTAACTATTCAATCTGGTGGAACGACGCCCTAGAGTGAGGCCTAGGTTGCCCGGAACGTAGAAATGACCATCACTTCCTTACTGGTAGCAATTATTGGTTTTATACGATGGAAAAACTGTTGTGTTTATATTGTATTTTATGCTTCTGGCGTTGACTTCTAAGGCACTAACTATTCGATGTGGTGGAGCAACGCCCTAGAGTGAAGCAAAGGTTGCCCGGAACGTAGAAATGACCATCACTTTCAAACTGGTTGCAATTATTCCTGTTATAGGATGGAAAGACTGTTGTATTTTTATTGTATTTTATGCTTCACGCGTTGACTTCTGAGGCCGTAGCTATTCGATGTGGTGGAAGAACGCCATAGAGTGAAGCCTAGGTTGCCCGGAACGTAGAAATGACCATAACATTCAAACTGGTTGCAATTATTCTTTTTATATGATGGAAGAACTGTTCTATTTATTTTGTATTTCATGCTTCGGGCGTTGACTTCTACGGCCCTAACTATTCAATCTGCTGGAACAACGCCCTAGGGTGAAGCCTAGGTTGCCCGGAAAGTAGAAATGACCATAACTTTCATACTGGTTGCAATTATTCGTTTTTCACGATGGAAAAACTGTTATATTTATATTGTATTTTATGCTTCTGGCGTTGACTTCTTAGGCCGTAACTTTTCGATCTGGTGGAGCAACGCCCTGGAGTAAAGCCTTGGTTGCGCGGAACGTAGAATCGGACATCACTTTCAAACTGGTTGCAATTATTCCTGTTATATGATGGAAACACTGTTGTATTTTTATTGCATTTTATGCTTCGGGCATTAACTTCTAAGGTCCTAACTATTCAATCTGTTGGAGCAACGCCCTAGGGTGTAGCGTAGGTTGCGCGGAAAGTAGAAATGACAATAACTTTCACACTGGGTGCAATTATTCGTTTTATACGATGGAAAAGCTGTTGCATCTTTATTGTATTTTATGGTTCTGTCGTTGACGTCTAAGGCCGTAGCTATTAGATGTGGTGGAGCAACGCACTAGAGTGACGCCTAGGTTGCCCGGAACGTAGAAATGACCGTCACTTTCAAACTGGTTGCAATTAATCCTTTTATACGATGGAAAAACTGTTGTATTTTTATTGCATTTTATGCTTCGGGCATTAACTTATAAGGCCCTAACTATTCAATCTGTAAGAGCAACGCCCTAGGGTGTAGCCTAGGTTGCCCGTAAAGTAGAAATGACCGTAGCTTTCATACTGGTTGCAATTATTCGTTTTGTATGATGGAAAAACTGTTGTATTTATATTGTATTTTATGCTTCTGGCGTTCACTTCTTAGGCCCTAACTATTCGATCTGGTGGAGTAACGCCCTATGGTGAAGCCTAGGTTGACCGGAACGTAGAAATGACCATAATTTTCGCACCGGTTGCAATTATTCGTTTTACACGATGGAAAAACTGTTCTATGTATTTTGTATTTTATGCATCGGGCGTTGACTTCTAAGGCCCTAACTACTCAATCTGTTGGAGCAACGCCCTAGGGTGAAGCCTAGGTTGCCCGGAAAGTAGAAATGACGTTAACTTTCACACTGGTTGCTATTATTCGTTCTATACGATGGAAAAACTGTTATATTTATATTGTATTTTATGCTTCGGGCGTTGACTTCTAAGGCCCTAGCTGTTTGATCTGGTGGAGCAACGCCCTAGAGTGAAGCCTAGGTTGCCCGGAACGTAGAAATGACCATAACTCTCACACTGGTTGCTATTATTCGTTTTACACAATGGAAAAACTGTTATATTTATTTTGTATTTTATGCTTCGGGCGTTGACTTCTAAGGCCCTAACTGTTTTATCTGGTGGAGCAACGCCCTAGAGTGAAGCCTAGGTTGCTCGGAACGTAGAAGTGACCATAGCTTTCACACTGGTTACTATTATTCGTTCTATACGATGGAAAAACTGTTATATTTATATTGTATCTTATGCTTCTGGCGTTGACTTCTTAGGCCCTAACAATTCGATCTGGTGGAACAACGCCCTAGAGTGAAGCCTAGGTTGCCTGGAACGTAGAAATGACCATCACTTTCTAACTCGTTGCAATTAATCCTTTTATACGATGGAAAAACTGTTGTATTTTTATTGCATTTTATGCTTCGGGCATTGGCTTCTAAGGCCCTAACTATTCAATCTGTTGGAGCATCGCCCTAGGGTGTAGCCTAGGTTGCCCGGAAAGTAGAAATGACCACAACTTTCATACTGGTTGCAATTACTCGTTTTATATGATAGAAAAACTGCTGTATTTATATTGTATTTTATGCTTCTGGCGTTCACTTCTTAGGCCCTAACTATTCGATCTGGTGGAACAACGCCCTGGGGTGCAGCCTAGGTTGCCGGAACGTATAAATGGCCATAACTTTCACACTGGTTGCTATTATTCGTTTTATACGATGGAAAAACTGTTCTATTTATATTGTATTTTATGCTTCGGGCGTTGACTTCTAAGGAACTATCTGTTTGATCTGGTGGAGCAACGCCCTAGAGTGAAGCCTAGGTTGCCCGGAACGTAGAAATGACCATAACTTTCACACTGGATGCTATTATTCGTTCTATACGATGGAAAAAACTGTTATATTTATATTGTATCTTATGCTGCTGGCGTTGACTTCTTATGCCCTAACTATTCCATCTGGTGGAACAACGCCCTATGGTAAAGCCTAGGTTGCCCGGAACGTAGAAATGTCCATAACTTTCACACCGGTAGCAATTATTCGCTTTATACGATGGAAAAACTGTTCTATTTATTTTGTATTTTAGGCTTCGGGCGTTGACTTCTAAGGCACTAACTATTCGGTCTGGTGGAGCAACGCCCTAGAGTAAAGCCTAGGTTGCCCGGAACGTAGAAGTGACCATCACTTTCAAACTGGTTGCAATTAATCCTTTTATACGATGGTAAAACTGATTTATTTTTATTGCATTTTATGCTTCCGGCGTTGACTTCTAAGGCCCTAAATATTCAATCTGTTGGAGCAACGCCCTAGGGTGAAGCCTAGGTTGTCCGGAACGTAGAAATGTCGTTAACTTTCGTACTGGTTGCAATTACTCGTTTTATACGATTGAAAAACTGTTGTATTTATATCGTATTTTATGCTTCTGGCGTTGACTTCTTATGCCCTAACTATTCCATCTGGTGGAACAACGCCCTATGGTAAAGCCTAGGTTGCCCGGAACGTAGAAATGTCCATAACTTTCACACCGGTAGCAATTATTTGTTTTATACGATGGAAAAACTGTTCTATTTATTTTATATTTTATGCTTCGGGCGTTGACTTCTTAGGCCGTAACTTTTCGATCTGGTGGAGCAACGCCCTGGAGTAAAGCCTAGGTTGCGCGGAACGTAGAATTGGACATCACTTTCAAACTGGTTGCAATTATTCCTGTTATATGATGGAAACACTGTTGTATTTTTATTGCATTTTATGCTTCGGGCATTGACTTCTAAGGCCCTAACTATTCGATCTGGTGGAGCACCGCCCTAGAGTGAAGCCTAGGTTGCCCGGAACGTAGAAATGACCATCACTTTCAAACTGGTTGCAATTGTTCCTGTTATATGATGGAAACACTGTTGTATTTTTATTGCATTTTATGCTTCGGGCGTTGACTTCTAAGGCCCTAACTATTCGATCTGGTGGAGCACCGCCCTAGAGTGAAGCCTAGGTTGCCCGGAACGTAGAAATGACCATCACTTTCAAACTGGTTGCAATTATTCCTGTTATATGATGGAAAAACTGTTGTATATATATTGTATTTTATGCTTCGGGCGTTGACTGCTAAGGCCCTAACGATTCAATCTGTTGGATCAACGCCCTAGTGTGAAGCCTAGGTTGCTCGGAATGTAGAAATGACCATAACATTCACACTGGTTGAAATTATTCGTTTAATACGATAGGAAAGCTGTTGCATCTTCATTGTATTTTATGATTCTGGCGTTGACTTCTAAGGCCCTAACTATTCGATCTGGTGGAGCAACGCCCTAGAGTGAAGCCTAGGTTGCCCGGAACGTAGAAATGACCATCACTTTCAAGCTGGTTGCAATTAATCCTTTTATACGATGGAAAAACTGTTGTATTTTTATTGCATTTTATGCTTCGGCCATTGACTTCTAAGGCCCTAACTATTCAATCTGTTGGAGCAACGCCCTAGGGTGTAGCCTAGGTTGCCCGGAAAGTAGAAATGACCACAACTTTCACACTGGTTGAAATTATTCGTTTTATACGATGGAAAAACTGTTATATTTATACTGTATTTTATGCTTCTGGCGTTGATTTCTTAGGCCCTAACTATTCAATCTGGTGGAACGACGCCCTAGAGTGAGGCCTAGGTTGCCCGGAACGTAGAAATGACCATCACTTCCTTACTGGTAGCAATTATTCGTATTATACGATGGAAAAACTGTTGTGTTTATATTGTATTTTATGCTTCTGGCGTTGACTTCTAAGGCACTAACTATTCGATCTGGTGGAGCAACGCCCTAGAGTAAAGCCTAGGTTGCCCGGAACGTAGAAGTGACCATCACTTTCAAACTGGTTGCAATTAATCCTTTTATACGATGGAAAAACTGATGTATTTTTATTGCATTTTATGCTTCCGGCGTTGACTTCTAAGGCCCTAACTATTCAATCTGTTGGAGCAACGCCCTAGGGTGAAGCCTAGGTTGTCCGGAACGTAGAAATGACGTTAACTTTCGTACTGGTTGCAATTACTCGTTTTATAGGATTGAAAAACTGTTGTATTTATATCGTATTTTATGCTTCTGGCGTTGCCTTCTTAGGCCCTAACTGTTCGATCTCGTGGAACAACGCCCTAGAGTGAAGCCTAGGTTACCCGGAACGTAGAGATGTCCAGTACTTTCACACTGTTTGCAGTTAGTCCTGCTATACGATGGAAAAACTGTTGCATCTTTATTGAATTTTATGCTTCTGGCGTTGACTTCTGAGGCCCTAACTATTCTATCAGGTGGATCAACGCCCTAGTGTGAAGCCTAGGTTGCCCGGAACGTAGAAGTGACCATAACTTTCACTCTGGTTGCTATTATTCGTTCTATACGATGGAAAAACTGTTATACTTATATTGTATCTTATGCTTCTGGCGTTGACTTCTTTGGCCCTAACAATTCGATCTGGTGGAACAACGCCCTAGAGTGAAGCCTAGGTTGCCCGAAACGTAGAAATGACGTTAACTTTCATACTGGTTGCAATTATTCGTTTTATACGATGGAAAAACAGTTCTATTTATTTTGTATTTTATGCTTCGGCCGTTGACTTCTAAGGCACTAACTATTCGATCTGGTGGAACAACGACCTGGGGTGAAGCCTAGGTTACCCGGAACGTAGAAATGACCAGTACTTTCACACTGTTTGCAGTTATTCCTGCTATACGATGTAAAAACTGTTGCATCTTTATTGAATTTTATGCTTCTGGCGTTGATTTCTTAGGCCCTAACTACTCAATCTGGTGGAACAACGCCCTAGAGTGAGGCCTAGGTTGCCCGGAACGTAGAAATGACCATCACTTCCATACTGGTAGCAATTATTCGTTTTATACGATGGAAAAACAGTTGTGTTTATACTGTATTTTATGCTGCTGGCGTTCACTTCTTGGGCCCTAACTATTCGATCTGGTGGAGCAACGCCCCACAGTGAAGCCTAGGTTGCCCGGAACGTAGAAGTGACCACCACTTTCAAACTGGTTGCAATTAATCCTTTTATACGATGGAAAAACTGTTACATTTTTATTGCATTTTATGCGTCGGGCGTTGACTTCTAAGGCACTAACTATTCGATCTGGTGGAGCAACGCCCTAGAGTGACGCCAAGGTTGCCCGGAACGTAGAAATGACCATCACTTTCAAACTGGTTGCAATTATTCCGGTTATATGGTGGAAAAACTGTTATATTTATATTGTATCTTATGCTTCTGGCGTTGACTTCTAAGGCCCTAACTATTCAATCTGTTGGAGCAACGCCCTAGCGTGAAGCCTAGGTTGCCCGGAACGTCGAGATGACCATGACTTTCACACTGGTTGCTATTATTCGTTTTATACAATGGAAAAACTGTTCTATTTATTTTGTATTTTATGCTTCGGGCGTTGACTTCTAAGGCCCTAACTGTTTGATCTGGTGGAGCAACGCCGTAGAGTGAAGCCTAGGTTGCCCGGAACGTAGAAGTGACCATAACTTTCACACTGGTTGCTATTATTCGTTCTATACGATGGAAAAACTGTACTATTTACTTTGTATTTTATGCTTCGGGCGTTGACTTCTAAGGCCCTAGCTATTCGATCTGGTGGAGCAACGCCCTAGAGTGAAGCCTAGGTTGCCCGGAACGTAGAAGTGACCATCACTTTCAAACTGGTTGCAATTAATCCTTTTATACGATGGAAAAGCTGTTGCATTTTTTTGCATTTTATGCGTCGGGCGTTGACTTCTAAGGCCCTAACTATTCAATCTGTTGGAGCGACGCCCTAGGGTGAAGCCTAGGTTGCTCGGAACGTAGAAATGACGTTAACTTTCATACTGGTTGCAATTACTCGTTTTATACGATTGAAAAACTGTTGTATTTATATTGTATTTTATGCTTCTGGCGTTGACTTCTTAGGCCCTAACTGTTCGATCTGGTGGAACATCGCCCTAGAGTGAAGCCTAGGTTACCCGGAACGTAGAAATGACCAGTACTTTCACACTGTTTGCAGTTATTCCTGCTATACGATGGAAAATCTGTTGCATCTTTATTGAATTTTATGCTTCTGGCGTTGACTTCTAAGGCCCTAACTATTCTATCTGGTGGACCAACGCCCTAGAGTGAAGCCTAGGCTGCTCGGAATGTAGAAATGACCATAACATTCACACTGGTTGAAATTATTCGTTTTATACGATGGAAAAACTGTTGTATTTATATTGTATTTTATGCTTCTGGCGTTGATTTCTTAGGCCCTAACTATTCAGTCTGGTGGAACAACGCCCTAGCGTGAGGCCTAGGTTGCCCGGAACATAGAAATGACCATCACTTCCATACTGGTAGCAATTATTCGTTTTATACGATGGAAAAACTGTTGTGTTTATATTGTGTTTTATGCTTCTGGCGTTGACTTCTAAGGCACTAACTATTCGAGCTGGTGGAGCAACGCCCTAGAGTAAAGCCTAGGTTGCCCGGAACGTAGAAATGACCATCACTTTCAAACTGGTTGCAATTAATCCTTTTGTACGATGGAAAAGCTGTTGTATTTTTATTGCATTTTATGCTTCCGGCGTTGACTTCTAAGGCCCTAACTATTCAATCTGTTGGAGGAACGCCCTAGGGTGTAGCCTAGTTTGCCCGGAAAGTAGAAATGACCACAACTTTCATACTGGTTGCAATTACTCGTTTTATATGATAGAAAAACTGTTGTATTTATATTGTATTTTATGCTTCTGGCGTTCACTTCTTAGGCACTAACTATTCGATCTGGTGGAGCAACGCCATAGAGTGAAGCCAAGGTTGCCCGGAACGTAGAAATGACCATAACTTTCACACTGGTTGCTATTATTCGTTTTATACGATGGAAAAACTGTTCTATTTATTTTGTATTTTATGCTTCTGGCGTTGACTTCTAAGGCACTAACTATTCGATCTGGTGGAGCAACGCCCTAGAGTGAAGCCTAAGTTGCCCGGAACGTAGCAATTACCATCACTTTCAAACTGGTTGCAAATATTCCTGTTATATGATGGAAAAACTGTTGTATTTTTATTGCATTTTATGCTTCGGGCATTAACTTCTAAGGCCCCAACTATTTAATCTATAAGAGCAACGCCATATGGTGTAGCCCAGGTTACCCGTAAAGTAGAAATGACCCTAGCTTTCATACTGGTTGCAATTATTCGTTTTGTATGATGGAAAAACTGTTGTATTTATATTGTATTTTTTGCTTCTGGCGTTCACTTCTTAGGCACTAACTATTCGATCTGGTGGAGTAACGCCCTATGGTGAAGCCTAGGTTGACCGGAACCTAGAAATGACCATAATTTTCACACCGGTAGCAATTATTCGTTTTACGCGATGGAAAATCTGTTCTTTTTATTTTGTATTTTATGCATCGGGCGTTGACCTCTAAGGCTCTAACTACTCAATCTGTTGGAGCAACGCCCGAGGGTGAAGCCTAGGTTGCCCGGAACGTAGAAATGACGTTAACTTTCACACTGGTTGCTATTATTCGTTCTATACGATGGAAAAACTGTTATATTTATATTGTATTTTATGCTTCGGGCATTGACTTCTATGGCCCTAGCTGTTTGATCTGTCGGAGCAACGCCCTAGAGTGAAACCTAGGTTGCCCGTAACGTAGAAATGACCATAACTCTCACACTGGTTGCTATTATTCGTTTTATACAATGGAAAAACTGTTCTATTTATTTTGTATTTTATGCTTCGGGCATTGACTTCCAAGGCCCTAACTGTTTTATCTGGTGGAGCAACGCCCTAGAGTGAAGCCTAGGTAGCCCGGAACGTAGAAGTGACCATAACTTTCACACTGGTTGAAATCATTCGTTTTATACAATGGAAAAACTGTTGTATTTATATTGTATTTTATGCTTCTGGCGTTGACTTCTGAGGCACTAACTATTCGATCTGGTGGAGCAACGCCCTAGAGTGAAGCATAGGTTACCCGGAACGTAGAAATGACCATCCCTTTCAAACTGGTTGCAATTATTCCTGTTATATGATGGAAAAACTGTTGTATTTATATTGTATTTTGTGCTTCGGGCGTTGACTGCTAAGGCCCTAACTATTCAATCTGTTGGATCAACGCCCTAGAGTGAAGCCTAGGTTCCTCGGAATGTATAAATGACCATAACATTCACACTGGTTGGAATCATTCGTTTTATACGATGGAAAGACTGTTACATTTATATTGTATTTTATGTTTCTGGCGTTGATTTCTTAGGCCCTAACTATTCATTCTGGTGGAACAACGCCCTAGAGTGAGGCCTAGGTTGCCCGGAACGTAGAAATGACCATCACTTCCATACTTGTAGCAATTATTCGTTTTACACCATGGAAAAACTGTTGTGTTTATATTGTATTTTATGCTTCTGGCCTTGACTTCTAAGGCACTAACTATTCGATCTGGTGGAGCAACGCCCTAGAGTAAAGCCTAGGTTGCCCGGAACGTAGAAGTGAGCATCACTTTCAAACTGGTTGCAATTAATCCTTTTATACGATGGAAAAACTGTTGTATTTTTATTGCATTTTATGCTTCGGGCATTGGCTTCTAAGGCCCTAACTATTCAATCTGTTGGAGCATCGCCCTAGGGTGTAGCCTAGGTTGCCCGGAAAGTAGAAATGACCACAACTTTCATACTGGTTGCAATTACTCGTTTTATATGATAGATAAACTGCTGTATTTATATTGTATTTTATGCTTCTGGCGTTCACTTCTTAGGCCCTAACTATTCGATCTGGTGGAACAACGCCCTGGGGTGAAGCCTATGTTGCCGGAACGTAGAAATGGCCATAACTTTCACACTAGTTGCTATTATTCGTTTTATACGATGGAAAAACTGTTCTTTTTATTTTGTATTTTATGCTTCGGGCGTTGACTTCTAAGGAACTATCTGTTTGATCTGGTGGAGCAACGCCCTAGAGTGAAGCCTAGGTTGCCCGGAACGTAGAAATGACCATAACTTTCACACTGGATGCTATTATTCGTTCTATACGATGGAAAAACTGTTATATTTATATTGTATCTTATGCTGCTGGCGTTGACTTCTTAGGCCCTAACAATTCGATCTGGTGGAACAACGCCCTAGAGTGATGCCTAGGTTGCCTGGAACGTACAAATGACCATCACTTTCACACGGGTTGCAATTATTCCTGTTACAGGATGGAAAGACTGTTGTATTTTTATTGTATTTTATGCTTCAGGCGTTGACTTCTGAGGCCGTAGCTATTCGATGTGGTGGAAGAACGCCATAGAGTGAAGCCTAGGTTGCCCGGAACGTCGAAATGACCATAACCTTCATACTGGTTGCAATTATTCGTTTTATACGTTGGAAAAACTGTTGTATTTATATTGTATTTTATGCTTCTGGCGTTGACTACTAAGGCACTAACTATTCGATCTGGTGGAGCAACGCCCTAGAGTCAAACCTAGGTTGTCCGGAACGTAGAAATGACGTTAACTTTCGTACTGGTTGCAATTACTCGTTTTATACGATTGAAAAACTGTTGTATTTATATTGTATTTTATGCTTCTGGCGTTGACTTCTTATGCCCTAACTATTCCATCTGGTGGAACAACGCCCTATGGTAAAGCCTAGGTTGCCCGGAACGTATAAATGTCCATAACTTTCACACCGGTAGCAATTATTCGTTTTATACGATGGAAAAACTGTTCTATTTATTTTGTATTTTATGCTTCGGGCGTTGACTTCTAAGGCACTAACTATTCGATCTGGTGGAGCAACGCCCTAGAGTAAAGCCTAGGTTGCCCGGAACGAAGAAGTGACCATCACTTTCAAACTGGTTGCAATTAATCCTTTTATACGATGGAAAAACTGATTTATTTTTATTGCATTTTATGCTTCCGGCGTTGACTTCTAAGGCCCTAACTATTCAATCTGTTGGAGCAATGCCCTAGGGTGAATCCTAGGTTGTCCGGAACGTAGAAATGACGTTAACTTACGTACTGATTGCAATTACTCGTTTTATACGATTGAAAAACTGTTGTATTTATATTGTATTTTATGCTTCTGGCGTTGACTTCTTATGCCCTAACTATCCCATCTGGTGGAACAACGCCCTATGGTAAAGCCTAGGTTGCCCGGAACATAGAAATGTCCATAACTTTCACACCGGTAGCAATTATTCGTTTTATACGATGGAAAAACTGTTCTGTTTATTTTGTATTTTATGCTTCGGGCGTTGACTTCTACGGCCCTAAATATTCAATCTGTTGAAGCAACGCCCTGGGTGAAGCCTAGGTTGCCCGGAAAGTAGAAATGACCATAATTTTCACACCGGTAGCAATTATTCGTTTTACACGATGGAAAAACTGTTCTATTTATTTTGTATTTTATGCATCGGGCGTTGACTTCTAAGGCCCTAACTACTCAATCTGTTGGAGCAACGCCCTAGGGTGAAGCCTAGGTTGCCCGGAAAGTAGAAATGACGTTAACTTCCACACTGGTTGCTATTATTCGTTCTATACGGAGGAAAAACTGTTATATTTATATTGTATCTTATGCTTCTGGCGTTGATTTCTTAGGCCCTAGCAACTCGATCTGGTGGAACAACGCCCTAGAGTGAAGCCTAGGTTGCCTGGAACGTACAAGTGACCATCACTTCCACACGGGTTGCAATTATTCCTGTTATAGGATGGAAAGACTGTTGTATTTTTATTGTATTTTATGCTTCAGGCGTTGACTTCTGAGGCCGTAGCCATTCGATGTGGTGGATCAACGCTCTAGAGTGTAGCCTAGGTTGCTCGGAATGTAGAAATGACCATAACATTCACACTGGTTGAAATTATTCGTTTTATACGATGGAAAAACTGTTATATTTATATTGTATTTTATGCTTCTGGCGTTGATTTCTTAGGCCCTAACTATTCAATCTGGTGGAACGACGCCCTAGAGTGAGGCCTAGGTTGCCCGGAACGTAGAAATGACCATCACTTCCTTACTGGTAGCAATTATTGGTTTTATACGATGGAAAAACTGTTGTGTTTATATTGTATTTTATGCTTCTGGCGTTGACTTCTAAGGCACTAACTATTCGATGTGGTGGAGCAACGCCCTAGAGTGAAGCAAAGGTTGCCCGGAACGTAGAAATGACCATCACTTTCAAACTGGTTGCAATTATTCCTGTTATAGGATGGAAGAACTGGTGTATTTATATTGTATTTTATGCTGCTGGCGTTCACTTCTTGGGCCCTAACTATTCGACCTGGTGGAGCAACGACCTGGGGTGAAGCCTAGGTTGCCCGGAACGTAGAAATAACCATAACTTTCACACTGGTTGCAATTATTCGTTTTATACGATGGAAAAACTGTTCTATTTATTTTGTATTTAATGCTTCGGGCGTTGGCTTGTAAGGCCCTAACTGTTTGATCTGGTGGAGCAACGCCCTACAGTGAAGCCTAGGTTGCCCGGAACGTAGAAATGAGCATAACTTTCACACTGGCTGCTATTATTCGTTTTATACGATGGAAAAGCTGTTGTTTTTATATTCTATTTTATGCTTCCGGTGTTGACTTCTTAGACCCTAACTCTTCGATCTGGTGGAACAACGCCCTAGAGTGAAGTCTAGGTTGCCTGGAACGTACAAATGACCATCACTTTCACAAGGGTTGCAATTATTCCTGTTATAGGACGGAAAGACTGTTGTATTTTTATTGTATTTTATGCTTCAGGCGTTGACTTCTGAGGCCGTTGCTATTCGATGTAGTGGAAGAACGCCATAGAGTGAAGCCTAGGTTGCCCGGAACGTAGAAATGACCATAACTATCATACTGGTTGCAATTATTCGTTTTATACGTTGGAAAAACTGTTGTGTTTATATTGTATGTTATGCTTCTGGCGTTGACTTCTAAGGCACTAACTATTCGATCTGGTGGATCAACGCCATAGAGTGAAGCCAAGGTTGCCCGGAACGTAGAAATGACCATCACATTCAAACTGGTTGCAATTATTCCGGTTATATGATGGAAAAACTGTTATATTTATATTGTATCTTATGCTTCTGGCGTTGACTTCTTAGGCCCTAACAATTCGATCTGGTGGAACAACGCCATAGAGTGTAGCCTATTTTGCCCGGAACGTAGAAATGACCATTACTATCAGACTGGTTGCAATTATTCGTTTTATATGATGGAAGAACTGTTGTATTTATATTGTATTTTATGCTGCTGGCGTTCACTTCTTTGGCCCGAACTATTCGATCGGGTGGAACAACGACCTGGGGTGAAGCCTAGGTTGCCCGGAACGTAGAAATGACCATAACTTTCACACTGGTTGCTATTATTCGTTTTATACGGTGGAAAAACTGTTATATTTATATTGTATTTTATGCTTCTGGCGTTGCCTTCTTAGGCCCTAACTGTTCGATCTGGTGGAACACCGCCCTAGAGTGAAGCCTAGGTTACCCGGAACGTAGAAATGACCAGTACTTTCACACTGTTTGCAGTTATTCCTGCTATACGATGGAAAAACTGTTGCATCTTTATAGAATTTTATGCTTCTGGCGTTGACTGCTAAGGCCCTAACGATTCAATCTGTTGGATCAACGCCCTAGAGTGAAGCCTAGCTTGCTCGGAATGTAGAAATGACCATAACATTCACACTGGTTGAAATTATTCGTTTAATACGATAGAAAAGCTGTTGCATCTTCATTGTATTTTATGATTCTGGCGTTTACTTCTAAGGCCCTAACGATTCGATCTGGTGGAGCAACGCCCTAGAGTAAAGCCTAGGTTGCCCGGAACGTAGAAGTGACCATCACTTTCAAACTGGTTGCAATTATTCGTTTTATACGATGGAAAAACTGTTGTGTTTATATTGTATTTTATGCTTCTGGCGTTGACTTCTAAGGCACTAACTATTCGATCTGGTGGAGCAACGCCCTAGAGTAAAGCCTAGGTTGCCCGGAACGTAGAAGTGACCATCACTTTCAAACTGGTTGCAATTAATCCTTTTATACGATGGAAAAACTGATGTATTTTTATTGCATTTTATGCTTCCGGCGTTGACTTCTAAGGCCCTAGCTATTCAATCTGTTGGAGCAACGCCCTAGGGTGAAGCCTAGGTTGTCCGGAACGTAGAAATGACGTTAACTTTCGTACTGGTTGCAATTACTCGTTTTATACGATTGAAAAACTGTAGTATTTATATCGTATTTTATGCTTCTGGCGTTGCCTTCTTAGGCCCTAACTGTTCGATCTGGTGGAACAACGCCCTAGAGTGAAGCCTAGGTTACCCGGAACGTAGAGATGTCCAGTACTTTCTCACTGTTTGCAGTTAGTCCTGCTATACGATGGAAAAACTGTTGCATCTTTATTGAATTTTATGCTTCTGGCGTTGACTACTAAGGCCCTAACTATTCTATCAGGTGGATCAACGCCCTAGTGTGAAGCCTAGGTTGCCCGGAACGTAGAAGTGACCATAACTTTCACACTGTTTGCTATTATTCGTTCTATACGATGGAAAAACTGTTATATTTATATTGTATCTTATGCTTCTGGCGTTGACTTCTTAGGCCCTAACAATTCGATCTGGTGGAACAACGCCATAGAGTGTAGCCTATTTTGCCCGGAACGTAGAAATGACCATTACTATCAGACTGGTTGCAATTATTCGTTTTATATGATGGAAGAACTGTTGTGTTTATATTGTATTTTATGCTGCTGGCGTTCACTTCTTTGGCCCGAACTATTCGATCTGGTGGAACAACGACCTGGGGTGAAGCCTAGGTTGCCCGGAACGTAGAAATGACCATAACTTTCACACTGGTTGCTATTATTCGTTTTATACGGTGGAAAAACTGTTATATTTATATTGTATTTTATGCTTCTGGCGTTGCCTTCTTAGGCCCTAACTGTTCGATCTGGTGGAACACCGCCCTAGAGTGAAGCCTAGGTTACCCGGAACGTAGAAATGACCAGTACTTTCACACTGTTTGCAGTTATTCCTGCTATACGATTCGAAAACTGTTGCATCTTTATAGAATTTTATGCTTCTGGCGTTGACTGCTAAGGCCCTAACGATTCAATCTGTTGGATCAACGCCCTAGAGTGAAGCCTAGGTTGCTCGGAATGTAGAAATGACCATAACATTCACACTGGTTGAAATTATTCGTTTAATACGATAGAAAAGCTGTTGCATCTTCATTGTATTTTATGATTCTGGCGTTTACTTCTAAGGCCCTAACGATTCGATCTGGTGGAGCAACGCCCTAGAGTAAAGCCTAGGTTGCCCGGAACGTAGAAGTGACCATCACTTTCAAACTGGTTGCAATTATTCGTTTTATACGATGGAAAAACTGTTGTGTTTATATTGTATTTTATGCTTCTGGCGTTGACTTCTAAGGCACTAACTATTCGATCTGGTGGAGCAACGCCCTAGAGTAAAGCCTAGGTTGCCCGGAACATAGAAGTGACCATCACTTTCAAACTGGTTGCAATTAATCCTTTTATACGATGGAAAAACTGATGTATTTTTATTGCATTTTATGCTTCCGGCGTTGACTTCTAAGGCCCTAGCTATTCAATCTGTTGGAGCAACGCCCTAGGGTGAAGCCTAGGTTGTCCGGAACGTAGAAATGACGTTAACTTTCGTACTGGTTGCAATTACTCGTTTTATACGATTGAAAAACTGTAGTATTTATATCGTATTTTATGCTTCTGGCGTTGCCTTCTTAGGCCCTAACTGTTCGATCTGGTGGAACAACGCCCTAGAGTGAAGCCTAGGTTACCCGGAACGTAGAGATGTCCAGTACTTTCTCACTGTTTGCAGTTAGTCCTGCTATACGATGGAAAAACTGTTGCATCTTTATTGAATTTTATGCTTCTGGCGTTGACTACTAAGGCCCTAACTATTCTATCAGGTGGATCAACGCCCTAGTGTGAAGCCTAGGTTGCCCGGAACGTAGAAGTGACCATAACTTTCACACTGTTTGCTATTATTCGTTCTATACGATGGAAAAACTGTTATATTTATATTGTATCTTATGCTTCTGGCGTTGACTTCTTAGGCCCTAGCAATTCGATCTGGTGGAACAACGCCCTAGTGTGAAGCCTAGGTTGCCCGGAACGTAGAAGTGACCATAACTTTCACACTGTTTGCTATTATTCGTTCTATACGATGGAAAAACTGTTATATTTATATTGTATCTTATGCTTCTGGCGTTGACTTCTTAGGCCCTAACAATTCGATCTGGTGGAACAACGCCATAGAGTGTAGCCTATTTTGCCCGGAACGTAGAAATGACCATTACTATCAGACTGGTTGCAATTATTCGTTTTATATGATGGAAGAACTGTTGTATTTATATTGTATTTTATGCTGCTGGCGTTCACTTCTTTGGCCCGAACTATTCGATCTGGTGGAACAACGACCTGGGGTGAAGCCTAGGTTGCCCGGAACGTAGAAATGACCATAACTTTCACACTGGTTGCTATTATTCGTTTTATACGGTGGAAAAACTGTTATATTTATATTGTATTTTATGCTTCTGGCGTTGCCTTCTTAGGCCCTAACTGTTCGATCTGGTGGAACACCGCCCTAGAGTGAAGCCTAGGTTACCCGGAACGTAGAAATGACCAGTACTTTCACACTGTTTGCAGTTATTCCTGCTATACGATGGAAAAACTGTTGCATCTTTATAGAATTTTATGCTTCTGGCGTTGACTGCTAAGGCCCTAACGATTCAATCTGTTGGATCAACGCCCTAGAGTGAAGCCTAGGTTGCTCGGAATGTAGAAATGACCATAACATTCACACTGGTTGAAATTATTCGTTTAATACGATAGAAAAGCTGTTGCATCTTCATTGTATTTTATGATTCTGGCGTTTACTTCTAAGGCCCTAACGATTCGATCTGGTGGAGCAACGCCCTAGAGTAAAGCCTAGGTTGCCCGGAACGTAGAAGTGACCATCACTTTCAAACTGGTTGCAATTATTCGTTTTATACGATGGAAAAACTGTTGTGTTTATATTGTATTTTATGCTTCTGGCGTTGACTTCTAAGGCACTAACTATTCGATCTGGTGGAGCAACGCCCTAGAGTAAAGCCTAGGTTGCCCGGAACATAGAAGTGACCATCACTTTCAAACTGGTTGCAATTAATCCTTTTATACGATGGAAAAACTGATGTATTTTTATTGCATTTTATGCTTCCGGCGTTGACTTCTAAGGCCCTAGCTATTCAATCTGTTGGAGCAACGCCCTAGGGTGAAGCCTAGGTTGTCCGGAACGTAGAAATGACGTTAACTTTCGTACTGGTTGCAATTACTCGTTTTATACGATTGAAAAACTGTAGTATTTATATCGTATTTTATGCTTCTGGCGTTGCCTTCTTAGGCCCTAACTGTTCGATCTGGTGGAACAACGCCCTAGAGTGAAGCCTAGGTTACCCGGAACGTAGAGATGTCCAGTACTTTCTCACTGTTTGCAGTTAGTCCTGCTATACGATGGAAAAACTGTTGCATCTTTATTGAATTTTATGCTTCTGGCGTTGACTACTAAGGCCCTAACTATTCTATCAGGTGGATCAACGCCCTAGTGTGAAGCCTAGGTTGCCCGGAACGTAGAAGTGACCATAACTTTCACACTGTTTGCTATTATTCGTTCTATACGATGGAAAAACTGTTATATTTATATTGTATCTTATGCTTCTGGCGTTGACTTCTTAGGCCCTAGCAATTCGATCTGGTGGAACAACGCCCTAGAGTGAAGCCTAGGTTGCCCGAAACGTAGAAATGACGTTAACTTTCATACTGGTTGCAATTATACTTTTTATACGATGGAAAAACAGTTCTATTTATTTTGTATTTTATGCTTCGGCCGTTGACTTCTAAGGCACTAACTATTCGATCTGGTGGAACAACGACCTGGGGTGAAGCCTAGGTTACCCGGAACGTAGAAATGACCAGTACTTTCACACTGTTTGCAGTTATTCCTGCTATACGATGGAAAAACTGTTGCATCTTTATTGAATTTTATGCTTCTGGCGTTCACTTCTAAGGCCCTAACTATTCTATCTGGTGGATCAACGCCCTGGAGTGAAGCCTAGGTTGCTCGGAATGTAGAAATGACCATAACATTCACACTGGTTGAAATTATTCGTTTTATACGATGCAAAAACTGTTATATTTATATTGTATTTTATGCTTCTGGCGTTGATTTCTTAGGCCCTAACTTCTCAATCTGGTGGAACAACGCCCTAGAGTGAGGCCTAGGTTGCCCGGAACGTAGAAATGACCATCACTTCCATACTGGTAGCAATTATTCGTTTTATACGATGGAAAAACAGTTGTGTTTATACTGTATTTTATGCTTCTGGCGCTGACTTCTGAGGCCGTAGCTATTCGATGTGGTGGAGCAACGCCCTAGAGTGAAGCAAAGCTTGCCCGGAACGTAGAAATGACCATCACTTTCAAACTGGTTGCAATTATTCCTGTTATAGGATGGAAGAACTGTTGTATTTATATTGCATTTTATGCTGCTGGCGTTCACACCTTGGGCCCTAACTATTCGACCTGGTAGAGCAACGACCTGGGGTGAAGCCTAGGTTGCCCGGAACGTAGAAATAACCATAACTTTCACACTGGTTGCAATTATTCGTTTTATACGATGGAAAAACTGTTCTATTTATTTTGTATTTAATGCTTCGGGCGTTGGCTTCTAAGGCCCTAACTGTTTGATCTGGTGGAGCAACGCCCTACAGTGAAGCCTAGGTTGCCCGGAACGTAGAAATGAGCATAACTTTCACACTGGCTGCTATTATTCGTTTTATACGATGGAAAAGCTGTTGTTTTTATATTGTATTTTATGCTTCCGGTGTTGACTTCTTAGACCCTAACTCTTCGATCTGGTGGAGCAACGCCTCAGAGTTGAGTCTAGGACGCCCGAAACGTCGAAATGATCGTTACTTTCGCACTGGTTGCAATTGGTTATGCTATACAATGGAAAAACTGTTGTATTTATACTGTATTTTACACTTCGGGCGTTGACTTCTAAGGCCCTAACTATTCCATCTGGTGGAACAACGACCTAGGGTGAAGCCTAGGCTGCCCGGATCGTAGAAATGACCATAACTTTCACACCGGTAGCAATTATACGTTTTATACAATGGAAAAACTGTACTATTTACTTTGTATTTTATGCTTCGGGCGTTGACTTCTAAGGCCCTTGCTATTCGATCTGGTGGAGCAACGCCCTAGAGTGAAGCCTAGGTTGCCCGGAACGTAGAAGTGACCATCACTTTCAAACTGGTTGCAATTAATCCTTTTATACGATGGAAAAACTGTTGCATTTTTTTGCATTTTATGCGTCGGGCGTTGACTTCTAAGGCCCTAACTATTCAATCTGTTGGAGCGACGCCCTAGGGTGAAGCCTAGGTTGCCCGGAACGTAGAAATGACCAGTACTTTCACACTGTTTGCAATTATTCCTGCTATACGGTTGAAAAACTGTTGCATCTTTATTGAATTTTATGCTTCTGGCGTTGACTTCTAAGGCCCTAACTATTCTATCTGGTGGATCAACGCCCTAGAGTGTAGCCTAGGTTGCTCGGAATGTAGAAATGACCATAACATTCACACTGGTTGAAATTATTCGTTTTATACAATGGAAAAACTGTTATATTTATATTGTATTTTATGCTTCTGGCGTTGATTTCTTAGGCCCTAACTATTCAATCTGGTGGAACAACGCCGTAGAGTGAGGCCTAGGTTGCCCGGAACGTAGAAGTGACCATCACTTTCAAACTGGTTGCAATTAATCCTTTTATACGATGGAAAAACTGATGTATTTTTATTGCATTTTATGCTTCCGGCGTTGACTTCTAAGGCCCTAGCTATTCAATCTGTTGGAGCAACGCCCTAGGGTGAAGCCTAGGTTGTCCGGAACGTAGAAATGACGTTAACTTTCGTACTGGTTGCAATTACTCGTTTTATACGATTGAAAAACTGTAGTATTTATATCGTATTTTATGCTTCTGGCGTTGCCTTCTTAGGCCCTAACTGTTCGATCTGGTGGAACAACGCCCTAGAGTGAAGCCTAGGTTACCCGGAACGTAGAGATGTTCAGTACTTTCTCACTGTTTGCAGTTAGTCCTGCTATACGATGGAAAAACTGTTGCATCTTTATTGAATTTTATGCTTCTGGCGTTGACTACTAAGGCCCTAACTATTCTATCAGGTGGATCAACGCCCTAGTGTGAAGCCTAGGTTGCCCGGAACGTAGAAGTGACCATAACTTTCACACTGTTTGCTATTATTCGTTCTATACGATGGAAAAACTGTTATATTTATATTGTATCTTATGCTTCTGGCGTTGACTTCTTAGGCCCTAGCAATTCGATCTGGTGGAACAACGCCCTAGAGTGAAGCCTAGGTTGCCCGAAACGTAGAAATGACGTTAACTTTCATACTGGTTGCAATTATACTTTTTATACGATGGAAAAACAGTTCTATTTATTTTGTATTTTATGCTTCGGCCGTTGACTTCTAAGGCACTAACTATTCGATCTGGTGGAACAACGACCTGGGGTGAAGCCTAGGTTACCCGGAACGTAGAAATGACCAGTACTTTCACACTGTTTGCAGATATTCCTGCTATACGATGGAAAAACTGTTGCATCTTTATTGAATTTTATGCTTCTGGCGTTGACTTCTAAGGCCCTAACTATTCTATCTGGTGGATCAACGCCCTGGAGTGAAGCCTAGGTTGCTCGGAATGTAGAAATGACCATAACATTCACACTGGTTGAAATTATTCGTTTTATACGATGCAAAAACTGTTATATTTATATTGTATTTTATGCTTCTGGCGTTGATTTCTTAGGCCCTAACTTCTCAATCTGGTGGAACAACGCCCTAGAGTGAGGCCTAGGTTGCCCGGAACGTAGAAATGACCATCACTTCCATACTGGTTGCAATTATTCGTTTTATACGATGGAAAAACAGTTGTGTTTATACTGTATTTTATGCTTCTGGCGCTGACTTCTGAGGCCGTAGCTATTCGATGTGGTGGAGCAACGCCCTAGAGTGAAGCAAAGCTTGCCCGGAACGTAGAAATGACCATCACTTTCAAACTGGTTGCAATTATTCCTGTTATAGGATGGAAGAACTGTTGTATTTATATTGTATTTTATGCTGCTGGCGTTCACATCTTGGGCCCTAACTATTCGACCTGGTAGAGCAACGACCTGGGGTGAAGCCTAGGTTGCCCGGAACGTAGAAATAACCATAACTTTCACACTGGTTGCAATTATTCGTTTTATACGATGGAAAAACTGTTCTATTTATTTTGTATTTAATGCTTCGGGCGTTGGCTTCTAAGGCCCTAACTGTTTGATCTGGTGGAGCAACGCCCTACAGTGAAGCCTAGGTTGCCCGGAACGTAGAAATGAGCATAACTTTCACACTGGCTGCTATTATTCGTTTTATACGATGGAAAAGCTGTTGTTTTTATATTGTATTTTATGCTTCCGGTGTTGACTTCTTAGACCCTAACTCTTCGATCTGGTGGAGCAACGCCTCAGAGTTGAGTCTAGGACGCCCGAAACGTCGAAATGATCGTTACTTTCGCACTGGTTGCAATTGGTTATGCTATACAATGGAAAAACTGTTGTATTTATACTGTATTTTATACTTCGGGCGTTGACTTCTAAGGCCCTAACTATTCCATCTGGTGGAACAACGACCTAGGGTGAAGCCTAGGCTGCCCGGATCGTAGAAATGACCATAACTTTCACACCGGTAGCAATTATACGTTTTATACAATGGAAAAACTGTACTATTTACTTTGTATTTTATGCTTCGGGCGTTGACTTCTAAGGCCCTTGCTATTCGATCTGGTGGAGCAACGCCCTAGAGTGAAGCCTAGGTTGCCCGGAACGTAGAAGTGACCATCACTTTCAAACTGGTTGCAATTAATCCTTTTATACGATGGAAAAACTGTTGCATTTTTTTGCATTTTATGCGTCGGGCGTTAACTTCTAAGGCCCTAACTATTCAATCTGTTGGAGCGACGCCCTAGGGTGAAGCCTAGGTTGCCCGGAACGTAGAAATGACCAGTACTTTCACACTGTTTGCAATTATTCCTGCTATACGGTTGAAAAACTGTTGCATCTTTATTGAATTTTATGCTTCTGGCGTTGACTTCTAAGGCCCTAACTATTCTATCTGGTGGATCAACGCCCTAGAGTGTAGCCTAGGTTGCTCGGAATGTAGAAATGACCATAACATTCACACTGGTTGAAATTATTCGTTTTATACAATGGAAAAACTGTTATATTTATATTGTATTTTATGCTTCTGGCGTTGATTTCTTAGGCCCTAACTATTCAATCTGGTGGAACAACGCCGTAGAGTGAGGCCTAGGTTGCCCGGAACGTAGAAGTGACCATCACTTTCAAACTGGTTGCAATTAATCCTTTTATACGATGGAAAAACTGATGTATTTTTATTGCATTTTATGCTTCCGGCGTTGACTTCTAAGGCCCTAGCTATTCAATCTGTTGGAGCAACGCCCTAGGGTGAAGCCTAGGTTGTCCGGAACGTAGAAATGACGTTAACTTTCGTACTGGTTGCAATTACTCGTTTTATACGATTGAAAAACTGTAGTATTTATATCGTATTTTATGCTTCTGGCGTTGCCTTCTTAGGCCCTAACTGTTCGATCTGGTGGAACAACGCCCTAGAGTGAAGCCTAGGTTACCCGGAACGTAGAGATGTTCAGTACTTCCTCACTGTTTGCAGTTAGTCCTGCTATACGATGGAAAAACTGTTGCATCTTTATTGAATTTTATGCTTCTGGCGTTGACTTCTAAGGCCCTAACTATTCTATCTGGTGGATCAACGCCCTGGAGTGAAGCCTAGGTTGCTCGGAATGTAGAAATGACCATAACATTCACACTGGTTGAAATTATTCGTTTTATACGATGCAAAAACTGTTATATTTATATTGTATTTTATGCTTCTGGCGTTGATTTCTTAGGCCCTACCTTCACAATCTGGTGGAACATCGCCCTAGAGTGAGGCCTAGGTTGCCCGGAACGTAGAAATGACCATCACTTCCATACTGGTAGCAATTATTCGTTTTATACGATGGAAAAACAGTTGTGTTTATACTGTATTTTATGCTTCTGGCGCTGACTTCTGTGGCCGTAGCTATTCGATGTGGTGGAGCAACGCCCTAGGGTGAAGCCTAGGTTGCCCGGATCGTAGAAATGACCATAACTTTCACACCGGTAGCAATTATACGTTTTATACAATGGAAAAACTGTACTATTTACTTTGTATTTTATGCTTCGGGCGTTGACTTCTAAGGCCCTTGCTATTCGATCTGGTGGAGCAACGCCCTAGAGTGAAGCCTAGGTTGCCCGGAACGTAGAAGTGACCATCACTTTCAAACTGGTTGCAATTAATCCTTTTATACGATGGAAAAACTGTTGCATTTTTTTGCATTTTATGCGTCGGGCGTTGACTTCTAAGGCCCTAACTATTCAATCTGTTGGAGCGACGCCCTAGGGTGAAGCCTAGGTTGCCCGGAACGTAGAAATGACCAGTACTTTCACACTGTTTGCAATTATTCCTGCTATACGGTTGAAAAACTGTTGCATCTTTATTGAATTTTATGCTTCTGGCGTTGACTTCTAAGGCCCTAACTATTCTATCTGGTGGATCAACGCCCTAGAGTGTAGCCTAGGTTGCTCGGAATGTAGAAATGACCATAACATTCAGACTGGTTGAAATTATTCGTTTTATACAATGGAAAAACTGTTATATTTATATTGTATTTTATGCTTCTGGCGTTGATTTCTTAGGCCCTAACTATTCAATCTGGTGGAACAACGCCGTAGAGTGAGTCCTAGGTTGCCCGGAACGTAGAAATGACCATCACTTCCATACTGGTAGCAATTATTCGTTTTATACGATGGAAAAACTGTTGTGTTTATATTGTATTTTATGCTTCTGGCGTTGACTTCTAAGGCACTAACTATTCGATCTGGTGGAGCAACGCCCTAGGGTAAAGCCTAGGTTGCCCGGAACGTAGAAGTGACCATAACTCTCACACTGGTTGCTATTACTCGTTTTATACAATGCAAAAACTGTTCTATTTATTTTGTATTTTATGCTTCGGGCGTAGACTTCCAAGGCCCTAACTGTTTTATCTGGTGGAGCAACGCCCTAGAGTGAAGCCTAGGTTGCCCGGAACGTAGAAGTGACCATAACTTTCACACTGGTTGCTATTAGTCATTCTATACGATGGAAAAACTGTTGTATTTATATTGTATTTTATGCTTCCGGCGTTGGCTTCTTATGCCCTAACTATTCCATCTGGTGGAACAACGCCCTATGGTAAAGCCTAGGTTGCCCGGAACGTAGAAATGACCATCACTTTCAAGCTGGTTGCAATTAATCCTTTTATACGATGGAAAAACTGTTGTATTTTTATTGCATTTTATGCTTCGGCCATTGACTTCTAAGGCCCTAACTATTCAATCTGTAAGAGCAACGCCCTAGGGTGTAGCCCAGGTTGCCCGTAAAGTAGAAATGACCCTAGCTTTCATACTGGTTGCAATTATTCGTTTTGTATGATGGAAAAACTGTTGTATTTATATTGTATTTTATGACTCGGGCATTGACTTCTAAGGCCCTAGCTGTTTGATCTGTTGGAGCAACGCCCTAGAGTGAAGCCTAGGTTGCCCGGAACGTAGAAATGACCATAACTCTCACACTGGTTGCTATTATTCGTTTTATACAATGGAAAAACTGTTCTATTTATTTTGTATTTTATGCTTCGCTCGTTGACTTCCAAGGCCCTAACTGTTTTATCTGGTGGAGCAACGCCCTAGAGTGAAGCCTAGGTTGCCCGGAACGTAGAAGTGACCATAACTTTCACACTGGTTGCTATTATTCGTTCTATACGATGGAAAAACTGTTATATTTATATTGTATTTTATGCCTCGGGCGTTGACTTCTAAGGCCCTAGCTGTTTGATCTGGTGGAGCAACGCCCTAGAGTGAAGCCCAGGTTGCCCGAACATAGAAATGACCATAACTTTCACACTGGTTGCTATTATTCGTTTTATACAATGGAAAAACTGTTGTACTTATATTGTATATTATGCTTCTGGCCTTGACTTCTAAGGCACTAACTATTCGATCTGGTGGAGCAACGCCCTAGAGTAAAACCTAGGTTGCCCGGAACGTAGAAGTGACCATCACTTTCAAACTGGTTGCAATTAAACCTTTTATACGATGGAAAAACTGATGAATTTTTATTGCATTTTATGCTTCCGGCGTTGACTTCTAAGGCCCTAACTATTCAATCTGTTGGAGCAACGCCCTAGGGTGAAGCCTAGGTTGTCCGGAACGTAGAAATGACGTTAACTTTCGTACTGGTTGCAATTACTCGTTTTATACGATTGAAAAACTTTTGTATTTATATTGTATTTTATGCTTCTGGCGTTGACTTCTTATGCCCTAACTATTCCATCTGGTGGAACAACGCCCTATGGTAAAGCCTAGGTTGCCCGGAACGTAGAAGTGACCATAACTTTCACACCGGTAGCAATTATCCGTTTTATACGATGGAAAATCTGTTCTCTTTATTTTGTATTTTATGCTTCGGGCGTTCACTTCTAAGGCCCTAAATATTCAATCTGATGAAGCAAGGCCCTAGGGTGAAGCCTAGGTTGCCCGGAAAGTAGAAATGATCATAACTTTCATACTGGTTGCAATTATTCGTTCTATACGATGGAAAAACTGTTATATTTATATTGTATCTTATGCTTCTGGCGTTGACTTCTTAGGCCCTAACAATTCGATCTGGTGGAACAACGCCCTAGAGTGAAGCCTAGGTTGCCTGGAACGTACAAATGACCATCACTTCCACACGGGTTGCCTTCATTCCTGTTATAGGATGGAAAGACTGTTGTATTTTTATTGTATTTTATGCTTCAGGCGTTGACTTCTGAGGCCGTAGCTGATCGATGTGGTGGAAGAACGCCATAGAGTGAAGCCTAGGTTGCCCGGAACGTAGAAATGACCATAACTTTCATACTGGTTGCAATTATTCGTTTTATATGATGGAAAAACTGTTGTATTTATATTGTATGTTATGCTTCTGGCGTTGACTTCTAAGGCACTAACTATTCGATCTGGTGGAGCAACGCCCTAGAGTGAAGCCAAGGTTGCCCAGAACGTAGAAATGACCATCACTTTCAAACTGGTTGCAATTATTCCGGTTATATGATGGAAAAACTGTTATATTTATATTGTGTCTTATGCTTCTGGCGTTGACTTCTAAGGCCCTAACTATTCAATCTGTTGGAGCAACGCCCTAGCGTGAAGCCTAAGTTGCCCGGAACGTAGAAATGACCATAACTTTCACACTGGTTGCTATTATTCGTTTTATACAATGGAAAAACTGTTCTATTTATTTTGTATTTTATGCATCGGGCGTTGACTTCTAAGGCCCTCACTGTTTGATCTGGTGGAGCAACGCCCTAGAGTGAAGCCTAGGTTGCCCGGAACGTAGAAGTGACCATAACTTTCACACTGGTTGCTATTATTCGTTCTATACGATGGAAAAACTGTTATATTTATATTGTATCTTATGCTTCTGGCGTTGACTTCTTAGGCCCTAACAATTCGATCTGGTGGAACAACGCCCTAGAGTGAAGCCTAGGTTGCCTGGAACGTACAAATGACCATCACTTTCACAAGGGTTGCAATTATTCCTGTTATAGGACGGAAAGACTGTTGTATTTTTATTGTATTTTATGCTTCAGGCGTTGACTTCTGAGGCCGTAGCTAATCGATGTGGTGGAAGAACGCCATAGAGTGAAGCCTAGGTTGCCCGGAACGTAGAAATGACCATAACTTTCATACTGTTTACAATTATTCGTTTTATATGATGGAAAAACTGTTGTATTTATATTGTATGTTATGCTTCTGGCGTTGACTTCTAAGGCACTAACTATTCGATCTGGTGGAGCAACGCCCTAGAGTGAAGCCAAGGTTGCCCGGAACGTAGAAATGACCATCACTTTCAAACTGGTTGCAATTATTCCGGTTATATGATGGAAAAACTGTTATATTTATATTGTATCTTATGCTTCTGGCGTTGACTTCTAAGGCCCTAACTATTCAATCTGTTGGAGCAACGCCCTAGCGTGAAGCCTAGGTTGCCCGGAACGTAGAAATGACCATAACTTTCACACTGGTTGCTATTATTCGTTTTATACAATGGAAAAACTGTTCTATTTATTTTGTATTTTATGCTTCGGGCGTTGACTTCTAAGGCCCTCACTGTTTGATCTGGTGGAGCAACGCCCTAGAGTGAAGCCTAGGTTGCCTGGAACGTAGAAGTGACCATAACTTTCACACTGGTTGCTATTATTCGTTCTATACGATGGAAAAACTGTTATATTTATATTGTATCTTATGCTTCTGGCGTTGACTTCTTAGGCCATAACAATTCGATCTGGTGGAACAACGCCCTAGAGTGAAGCCTAGGTTGCCTGGAACGTACAAATGACCATCACTTCCACACGGGTTGCAATTATTCCTGTTATAGGATGGAAAGACTATTGTATTCTTATTGTATTTTATGCTTCAGGCGTTGACTTCTGAGGCCGTAGCTATTCGATGTGGTGGAAGAACGCCATAGAGTGAAGCCTAGGTTGCCCGGAACGTAGAAATGACCATAACTTTCATACTGGTTGCAATTATTCGTTTTATATGGTGGAAGAACTGTTGTATTTATATTGTATTTTATGCTGCTGGCGTTCACTTCTTAGGCCCTAACTATTCGATCTGGTGGAACAACGACCTGGGGTGAAGCCTGGGTTGCCCGGAACGTAGAAATGACCATAACTTTCACACTGGTTGCTATTATTCGTTTTATACGGTGGAAAAACTGTTATATTTATATTGTATTTTATGCTTCTGGCGTTGCCTTCTTAGGCCCTAACTGTTCGATCTGGTGGAACATCGCCCTAGAGTGAAGCCTAGGTTACCCGGAACGTAGAAATGACCAGTACTTTCACACTGTTTGCAGTTATTCCTGCTATACGATGGAAAAACTGTTGCATCTTTATTGAATTTTATGCTTCTGGCGTTGACTTCTAAGGCCCTAACTATTCTATCTGGTGGACCAACGCCCTAGAGTGAAGCCTAGGTTGCCCGGAACTTAGAAATGACCATCACTTCCATACTGGTAGCAATTATTCGTTTTATACGATGGAAAAACTGTTGTGTTTATATTGTATTTTATGCTTCTGGCGTTGACTTCTAAGGCACTAACTATTCGATCTGGTGGAGCAACGCCCTAGAGTAAAGCCTAGGTTGCCCGGAACGTAGAAATGACCATCACTTTCAAACTTGTTGCAATTAATCCTTTTGTACGATGGAAAAGCTGTTGTATTTTTATTGCATTTTATGCTTCCGCCGTTGACTTCTAAGGCCCTAACTATTCAATCTGTTGGAGCAACGCCCTAGAGTGAAACCTAGGTTGCCCGGATCGTAGAAATGACCATAACTTTCACACTGGTTGCTATTATTCATTTTATACAATGGAAAAACTGTTCTATTTATTTTGTATTTTATGCTTCGGGCGTTGACTTCTAAGGCCCTAACTGTTTGATCTGGTGGAGCAACGCCCTGGAGTGAAGCCTAGGTTGCCCGGAACGTAGAAGTGACCATAACTTTCACACTGGTTGCAATTATTCGTTTTATACGATGGAAAAGCTGTTGTATTTATTTTGTATTTTATGCTTCGGGCGTTGACTTCCAGGGAACTAACTGTTTGATCTGGTGGAGCAACGCCCTAGAGTGAAGCCTAGGTTGCCCGGAACGTAGAAATGACCATAACTTTCACACTGAATGCTATTATTCGTTCTATACGATGGAAAAACTGTTATATTTATATTGTATCTTATGCTTCTGGCGTTGACTTCTTAGGCCGTAACAATTCGATCTTGTGGAACAACGCCCTAGAGTGAAGCCTAGGTTGCCTGGAACGTACAAATGACCATCACTTCAACACGGGTTGCAATTATTCCTGTTATAGGATGGAAAGGCTATTGTATTCTTATTGTACTTTATGCTGCTGGCGTTCACTTCTTAGGCCCTAACTATTCGATCTGGTGGAACAACGACCTGGGGTGAAGCCTAGGTTGCCCGGAACGTAGAAATGACCATAACTTTCACACTGGTTGCAATTATTCGTTTTATACGATGGAAAAGCTGTTGTAGTTATATCGTATTTTATGCTTCTGGCGTTGACTTCTTGGGCCGTAACTTTTCGATCTGGTGGAGCAACGCCCTGGAGTAAAGCCTAGGTTGCGCGGAACGTAGAATTGGACATCACTTTCAAACTGGTTGCAATTATTCCTGTTATATGATGGAAACACTGTTGTATTTTTATTGTATTTTATGCTTCGGGCGTTGACTTCTAAGGCCCTAGCTATTCGATCTGGTGGAGCACCGCCCTAGAGTGAAGCCTAGGTTGCCCGGAACGTAGAAATGACCATCACTTTCAAACTGGTTGCAATTATTCCTGTTATATGATGGAAAAACTGTTGTATATATATTGTATTTTACGCTTCGGGCGTTGACTGCTAAGGCCCTAACGATTCAATCTGTTGGATCAGCGACCTAGAGTGAAGCCTAGGTTGCTCGGAATGTAGAAATGACCATAACATTCACACTGGTTGAAATTATTCGTTGAATACGATAGAAAAGCTGATGCATCTTCATTGTATTTTATGATTCTGGCGTTGACTTTTAAGGCCCTAACTATTCGATCTGGTGGAGCAACGCCCTAGAGTGAAGCCTAGGTTGCCCGGAACGTAGAAATGACCATCACTTTCAAGCTGGTTGCAATTAATCCTTTTATACGATGGAAAAACTGTTGTATTTTTATTGCATTTTATGCTTCTGGCGTTGACTTCTAATGCACTAACTATTCGATTTGGCGGAGCAACGCCCTAGAGTGAAGCCGAGGTTTCCCGGCACGTAGAAATGACCATCACTTTCAAACTGGTTGCAATTATTCCTGTTATATGACGGAAAAACTGTTGTATTTTTATTGCATTTTATGCTTCGGGCATTGACTTCAATGGTCCTAACTATTCAATCTGCTGGAGCAACGCCCTATGGTGTAGGCTAGGTTGCCCGGAAAGTAGAAATGACCATAACCTTCATACTGGTTGCAATTATTCGGTTGATACGATGGAAAATCTGTTCTATTTATTTTGTATTTTATGCTGTTGGCGTTCACTTCTTAGGCCCTAACTATTCGATCTGGGGAACAACGACCTGGGGTGAAGCCTAGGTTGCCCGGAGCGTAGAAATGACCATAACTTTCACACTGGTTGCTATTATTCGTTTTATACGATGGAAAAACTGTTATATTTATATTGTATTTTATGCTTCTGGCGTTGCCTTCTTATGCCCTAACTGTTCGATCTGGTGGAACAACGCCCTAGAGTGAAGCCTAGGTTACCCGGAACGTAGAAATGACCATTACTTTCACACTGTTTGCAATTATTCCTGCTATAAGATGGAAAAACTGTTGCATCTTTATTGAATTTTATGCTTCTGGCGTTGACTTCTAAGGCCCTAACTATTCTATCTGGTGGATCAACGCCCTAGAGTGTAGCCTAGGTTGCTCGGAATGTAGAAATGACCATAATTTTCACACCGGCAGCAATTATTCGTTTTACACGATGGAAAAACAGTTCTATTTATTTTGTATTTTATGCATCGAGCGTTGACGTGTAAGGCCCTAACTATTCCATCTGGTGGAACAACGCCCTATGGTAAAGCCTAGGTTGCCCGGAAAGTAGAAATGACGTTAACTTTCACACTGGTTGCAATTAATACTTTTATACGATGGAAAAACTGTTGCATTTTTATTGCATTTTATGCTTCGGCCATTGACTTCTAAGGCCCTAACTATTCAATCTGTTGGAGCAACGCCCTAGGGTGTAGCCCAGGTTGCCCGGAACGTAGAAATGACCATCACTTTCAAACTGGTTGCAATTATTCCGGTTATATGATGGAAAAACTGTTATATTTATATTGTATCTTATGCTTCTGGCGTTGACTTCTAAGGCCCTAACTATTCAATCTGTTGGAGCAACGCCCTAGCGTGAAGCCTAGGTTGCCCGGAACGTAGAAATGACCATAACTTTCACACTGGTTGCTATTATTCGTTTTATACAATGGAAAAACTGTTCTATTTATTTTGTATTTTATGCTTCGGGCGTTGACTTCTAAGGCCCTAACTGTTTGATCTGGTGGATCAACGCCCTAGAGTGAAGCCTAGGTTGCCCGGAACGTAGATGTGACCATAACTTTCACACTGGTTGCTATTATTCGTTCTATACGATGGAAAAACTGTTATATTTATATTGTATCTTATGCTTCTGGCGTTGACTTCTTCGGCCCTAGCAATTCGACCTGGTGGCACAACGCCCTAGAGTGAAGCCTAGGTTGCCTGGTACGTCCAAATAACCATCACTTTCACACGGGATGCAATTATTCCTGTTATAGGACGTAAAGACTGTTGTATTTTTATTGTATTTTATGCTTCAGGCGTTGACTTCTGAGGCCGTTGCTATTCGATGTAGTGGAAGAACGACCTGGGGTGAAGCCTAGGTTGCCCAGAACGTAGAAATGACCATAACTTTCACACTGGTTGCAATTATTCGGTTTATACGATGGAAAAGCTGTTGTAGTTATATCGTATTTTATGCTTCTGGTGTTGACTTCTTGGGCCGTAACTTTTCGATCTGGTGGAGCAACGCCCTGGAGTAAAGCCTAGGTTGCGCGGAACGTAGAATTGGACATCACTTTCAAACTGGTTGCAATTATTCCTGTTATATGATGGAAACACTGTCGTATTTTTATTGCATTTTATGCTTCGGGCGTTGACTTCTAAGGCCCTAGCTATTCGATCTGGTGGAGCACCGCCCTAGAGTGAAGCCTAGGTTGCCCGGAACGTAGAAATGACCATCACTTTCAAACTGGTTGCAATTATTCCTGTTATATGATGGAAAAACTGTTGTATATATATTGAATTTTACGCTTCGGGCGTTGACTGCTAAGGCCCTAACGATTCAATCTGTTGGATCAGCGCCCTAGAGTGAAGCCTAGGTTGCTCGGAATGTAGAAATGACCATAACATTCACACTGGTTGAAATTATTCGTTTAATACGATAGAAAAGCTGATGCATCTTCATTGTATTTTATGATTCTGGCGTTGACTTTTAAGGCCCTAACTATTCGATCTGGTGGAGCAACGCCCTAGAGTGAAGCCTAGGTTGCCCGGAACGTAGATGTGACCATAACTTTCACACTGGTTGCTATTATTCGTTCTATACGATGGAAAAACTGTTATATTTATATTGTATCTTATGCTTCTGGCGTTGACTTCTTCGGCCCTAGCAATTCGACCTGGTGGCACAACGCCCTAGAGTGAAGCCTAGGTTGCCTGGTACGTCCAAATAACCATCACTTTCACACGGGATGCAATTATTCCTGTTATAGGACGTAAAGACTGTTGTATTTTTATTGTATTTTATGCTTCAGGCGTTGACTTCTGAGGCCGTTGCTATTCGATGTAGTGGAAGAACGACCTGGGGTGAAGCCTAGGTTGCCCAGAACGTAGAAATGACCATAACTTTCACACTGGTTGCAATTATTCGGTTTATACGATGGAAAAGCTGTTGTAGTTATATCGTATTTTATGCTTCTGGTGTTGACTTCTTGGGCCGTAACTTTTCGATCTGGTGGAGCAACGCCCTGGAGTAAAGCCTAGGTTGCGCGGAACGTAGAATTGGACATCACTTTCAAACTGGTTGCAATTATTCCTGTTATATGATGGAAACACTGTCGTATTTTTATTGCATTTTATGCTTCGGGCGTTGACTTCTAAGGCCCTAGCTATTCGATCTGGTGGAGCACCGCCCTAGAGTGAAGCCTAGGTTGCCCGGAACGTAGAAATGACCATCACTTTCAAACTGGTTGCAATTATTCCTGTTATATGATGGAAAAACTGTTGTATATATATTGAATTTTACGCTTCGGGCGTTGACTGCTAAGGCCCTAACGATTCAATCTGTTGGATCAGCGCCCTAGAGTGAAGCCTAGGTTGCTCGGAATGTAGAAATGACCATAACATTCACACTGGTTGAAATTATTCGTTTAATACGATAGAAAAGCTGATGCATCTTCATTGTATTTTATGATTCTGGCGTTGACTTTTAAGGCCCTAACTATTCGATCTGGTGGAGCAACGCCCTAGAGTGAAGCCTAGGTTGCCCGGAACGTAGAAATGACCATCACCTCCAAGCTGGTTGCAATTAATCCTTTTATACGATGGAAAAACTGTTGTATTTTTATTGCATTTTATGCTTCTGGCGTTGACTTCTAATGCACTAACTATTCGATTTGGAGGAGCAACGCCCTAGAGTGAAGCCGAGGTTTCCCGGCACGTAGAAATGACCATCACTTTCAAACTGGTTGCAATTATTCCTGTTATATGATGGAAAGACTGTTGTATTTTTATTGCATTTTATGCTTCGGGCATTGACTTCTATGGCCCTAACTATTCAATCTGCTGGAGCAACGCCCTATGGTGTAGGCTAGGTTGCCCGGAAAGTAGAAATGACCATAACCTTCATACTGGTTGCAATTATTCGGTTGATACGATGGAAAAACTGTTCTATTTATTTTGTATTTTATGCTTCGGGCGTTAACTTCTAAGGAACTAACTGTTTGATCTGGTGGAGCAACGCCCTAGAGTGAAGCCTAGGTTGCCCGGAACGTAGAAATGACCATAACTTTCACACTGGATGCTATTATTCGTTCTATACGATGGAAAAACTGTTATATATATATTGTATCTTATGCTTCTGGCGTTGACTTCTTAGGCCCTAACAATTCGATCTGGTGGAACAACGCCTTAGAGTGAAGCCTAGGTTGCCTGGAACGTATAAATGTCCATCACTTTCACACGGGTTGCAATTACTCCTGTTATAGGATGGAAAGACTGTTGTATTTTTATTGAATTTTATGCTTCAGGCGTTGACTTCTGAGGCCGTAGCTATTCGATGTGGTAGAAGAACGCCATAGAGTGAAGCCTAGGTTGCCCGGAACGTAGAAATGACCATAACTTTCATACTGGTTGCAATTATTCGTTTTATATGATGGAAGAACTGTTGTATTTATATTGTATTTTATGCTGTTGGCGTTCACTTCTTAGGCCCTAACTATTCGATCTGGGGAACAATGACCTGGGGTGAAGCCTAGGTTGCCCGGAACGTAGAAATGACCATAACTTTCACACTGGTTGCTATTATTCGTTTTATACGATGGAAAAACTGTTATATTTATATTGTATTTTATGCTTCTGGCGTTGCCTTCTTATGCCCTAACTGTTCGATATGGTGGAACAACGCCCTAGAGTGAAGCCTAGGTTACCCGGAACGTAGAAATGACCAGTACTTTCACACTGTTTGCAATTATTCCTGCTATACGATGGAAAAACTGTTGCATCTTTATTGAATTTTATGCTTCTGGCGTTGACTTCGAAGGCCCTAACTATTCTATCTGGTGGATCAACGCCCTAGAGTGTAGCCTAGGTTGCTCGGAATGTAGAAATGACCATAATTTTCACACCGGCAGCAATTATTCGTTTTACTCGATGGAAAAACAGTTCTATTTATTTTGTATTTTATGCATCGAGCGTTGGCGTCTAAGGCCCTAACTATTCAATCTGTTGGAGCAACGCCCTAGGGTGAAGCCTAGGTTGCCCGGAAAGTAGAAATGACCATAGCTTTCACACCGGTAGCAATTATTCGTTTTATACGATGGAAAATCTGTTCTATTTATTTTGTATTTTATGCTTCGGGCGTTGACTTCTAAGGCCCTAAATATTCAATCTGTTGAAGCAACGCCCTAGTGTGAAGCCTAAGTTGCCCGGAACGTAGCAATTACCATCACTTTCAAACTGGTTGCAAATATTCCTGTTATACGATGGAAAAACTGTTGTATTTTTATTGCATTTTATGCTTCCGGCGTTGACTTCTAAATCCCTAACTATTCAATCTGTTGGAAAAACGCCCTAGGGTGAAGCCTAGGTTGCCCGGAACGTAGAAATGGAAATAACTTTCACACCGGTAGCAATTATTCGTTTTATACGATGGAAAAACAGTTCTATTTATTTTGTATTTTATGCTTCGGCCGTTGACTTCTAAGGCTCTAACTATTCGATCTGTTGGAGCAACGCCCTAGAGTGAAGCCTAGGTTGCCCGGAACGTAGAAATGACCATGACTTTCACACTGGATGCTATTATTCGTTCTGTACGATGGAAAAACTGTTATATATATATAGTATCTTATGCTTCTGGCGTTGACTTCTTAGGCCCTAACAATTCGATCTGGTGGAACAACGACGTAGAGTAAAGCCTAGGTTGCCCGGAACGTAGAAGTGACCATCACTTTTGAACTGTTTGCAATTAATCCTTTTATACGATGGAAAAACTGATGTATTTTTATTGCATTTTATGCTTCCGGCGCTGACTTCTAAGGCCCTAACTATTCAATCTGTTGGAGCAACGCCCTAGGGTGAAGCCTAGGTTGACCGGAACATAGAAATGACGTTAACTTTCGTACTGGTTGAAATTACTCGTTGTATACGATTGAAAAACTGTTGTATTTATATTGTATTTTATGCTTCTGGCGTTGACTTCTTATGCCCTAACTATTAAATCAGGTGGAACAACGCCATATGGTGAAGCCTAGGTTGCCCGGAACGTAGAAATGACCACAGCTTTCACACCGGTAGCAATTATTCGTTTTATACGATGGAAAAACTGTTCTATTTATTTTGTATTTTATGCTTCTGTCGTTGACGTCTAAGGCCGTAGCTATTAGATGTGGTGGAGCAACGCCATAGGGTGAAGCCTAGGTTGTCCGGAACGTAGGAATGACCATAACCTTCACACTGGTTGCTATTATTCGTTTTATACGATGGAAAAACTGTTATATTTATATTGTATTTTATGCTTCTGGCGCTGACTTCTTAGGCCCTAACTATTCGATCTGGTGGAACAACGCCGTAGAGTGAAGCCTAGGTTGCCCGGAACGTAGAAATGCCCATAAGTTTCACACTATTTGCTATTATTCGTTTTATGCGATGGAAAAGCTGTTGTATTTATACCGTATTTTATGCTTCTGGCGTTGACTTCTTATCTTATGCCCTGACTATTCCATCTGGTGGAACAACGCCCTAGGGTGAAGCCTAGGTTGCCCGGAACGTAGGAATGACCATAACTTTCACACAGGTTGCAATTATACGTTTTCTACGATGGAAATCTGTTGTTTTTATATTGTATTTTATGCTTCCGGTGCTGACTTCTTAGACCCTAACTCTTCGATCTGGTGGAGCAACGCCTCAGAGTTAAGTCTAGGATGCCCGAAACGTCGAAATGATCGTTACTTTCGCACTGGTTGCAATTGGTCATGCTATACAATGGAAAAACTGTTGTATTTATACTGTATTTTATGCTTCTGGCGTTGACTTCTAAGGCCGTAGCTATTCGACGTGGTGCAGCAACGCCCTAGGGTGAAGCCTAGGTTGCCCGGAACGTAGAAATGACCATAACTTTCACACCGGTAGAAATTATACGTTTTATACAATGGAAAAACTGTTCTATTTATTTTGTATTTTATGCTTCGGGCGTTGACTTCTAAGGACCTACCTATTTGATCTGCTGGACCAACGCCCTAGAGTAAAGCCTAGGATGCCCGGAACGTAGAAGTGACCATCACTTTCAAACTGGTTGCAATTAATCCTTTTATACGATGGAAAAACTGATGTATTTTTATTGCATTTTATGCTTCCGGCGTTGATTTCTAAGGCCCTAACTACTCAATCTGTTGGAGCAACGCCCTAGGGTGAAGCCTAGGTTGCCCGGAACGTAGAAATGACCATCACTTTGAAACTGGTTGCAATTAATCCTTTTATACGATGGAAAAACTCTTGTATATTTATTGTATTTTATGCTTTGGGCGTAGACTTCTATGGCCCTACCTATTCGATCTGCTGGAGCAACACCCTACAGTGAAGCCTAGGTTGCCCGGAAAGTAGAAATGACCATAACTTTCATACTGGTTGCAATTATTCCTTTTATACGATGGAAAAACTGTTGTATTTATACTGTATTTTATGCTCCTGGCGTTGACTTCTAAGGCACTAGTTATTCGATCTGGTGGAGCAACGCCCTAGAGTGATGCCTAGGTTGCCCGGAACGTAGAAATGACCATCACTTTCAAACTGGTTGCAATTAATCCTTTTATACGATGGAAAATCTGTTGTATTTTTATTGCATTTTATGCCTCCGGCGTTGACTTCTAAGGCCCTAACTATTCAATCTGTTGGAGCAACGCCCTAGGGTGAAGCCTAGGTTGCCCGGAAAGTAGAAATGACGTTATCTTTCATACTGGTTGCAATTATTCGTTTTATAGGATGGAAAAACTGTTGTATTTATATGGTATTTTATGCTTCTGGCGTTGACTTCTAAGGCACTAACTATTCGACCTGGTGGAGCAACGCCCTAGAGTGAAGCCTAAGTTGCCCGGAACGCAGCAATCACCATCACTTTCAAACTGGTTGCAAATATTCCTGTTATATGATGGAGAAACTGTCGTATTTTTATAGCATTTTATGCTTCGGGCATTGACTTCTAAGGCCCTAACTATTCAATCTGTAGGAGCAACGCCCTAGGGTGTAGCCTAGGTTGCCCGTGAAGTAGAAATGACCATAGCTTTCATACTGGTTGCAATTATTCGTTTTATATGATGGAAAAACTGTTGTATTTATATTGTATTTTATGCTTCTGTCGTTGACGTCTAAGGCCGCAGCTATTAGATGTGGTGGAGCAACGCACTAGACTGACGCCTAGGTTGCCCGGAACGTAGAAATGACCATTACTTTCGCAATGTCTGCAATTATACATTTTATAAGATGGAAAAACCGTTGTACTTATATCGTATTTTATGCTTCTGGCGTTGACTTCTTAGGCCCTAACTATTCCATCTGGTGGAACAACGCCCTAGGGTGATGCCTAGGTTGCCCGGAACGTAGAAATGGAAATAACTTTCACACCGGTAGCAATTATTCGTTTTATACATTGGAAAAACAGTTCTATTTATTTTGTATTTTATGCTTCGGCCGTCGACTTCTAAGGCACTAACTATTCGATCTGTTGAAGCAACGCCCTAGGGTGAAGCCTAGGTTGCCCGGAACGTAGGAATGACCATAACTTTCACACTGGTTGCTATTATTCGTTTTCTACGATGGAAAAACTGTTATATTTATATCGTATTTTATGCTTCTGGCGCTGACTTCTTAGGTCCTAACTATTCGATCTGGTGGAACAACGCCGTAGAGTGAAGCCTAGGTTGCCCGGAACGTAGAAATGCCCATAACTTTCATACTGGTTGCAATTATTCGTTTTATACGATGGAAAAACTGTTGTATTTATATTGTATTTTATGCTTCTGGCGTTGACTTCTAAGGCCCTAGTTATTCGATCTGGTGGAGCAACGCCCTAGAGTGATGCCTAGGTTGCCCGGAACGTTGAAATGACCATCACTTTCAAACTGGTTGCATATAATCCTTTTATACGATGGAAAAACAGTTCTATTTATTTTGTATTTTATGCTTCGGCCGTTGACTTCTAAGGCACTAACTATTCGATCTGTTGCAGCAACGCCCTAGGGTGAAGCCTAGGTTGCCCGGAACGTAGGAATGACCATAACTTTCACACTGGTTGCTATTATTCGTTTTATACGATGGAAAAACTGTTATATTTATATTGTATTTTATGCTTCGGGCGTTGACTTCTAAGGCCCTAGCTATTCGATCTGGTAGAGCAACGCCCTAGAGTGAAGCCTAGGTTGCCCGGAACGTAGAAGTGACCATCACTTTCAAAATGGTTGCAAATATTCCTGTTATATGATGGAAAAACTGTTGTATTTTTATTGCATTTTATGCTTCGGGCATTGACTTCTAAGGCCCTAACTATTCAATCTGTAGGAGCAACGCCCTAGGGTGTAGCCTAGGTTGCCCGTAAAGTAGAAATGACCATAGCTTTCATACTGGTTGCAATTATTCGTTTTATATGATGGAAAAACTGTTGTATTTATATTGTATTTTATGCTTCTGTCGTTTGACGTCTAAGGCCGCAGCTATTAGATGTGGTGGAGCAACGCACTAGAGTGACGCCTAGGTTGCCCGGAACGTAGAAATGACCATTACTTTCGCAATGTTTGCAATTATACATTTTATAAGGTGGAAAAACCGTTGTACTTATATCGTATTTTATGCTTCTGGCATTGACTTCGTAGGCCCTAACTATTCCATCTGGTCGAACAACGCCCTATGGTGATGCCTAGGTTGCCCGGAACGTAGAAATGGAAATAACTTTCACACCGGTAGCAATTATTCGTTTTATACGATGGAAAAACAGCTCTATTTATTTTGTATTTTATGCTTCGGCCGTTGACTTCTAAGGCACTAACTACTCGATCTGTTGGAGCAACGCCCTAGGGTGAAGCCTAGGTTGCCCGGAACGTTGGAATGACCATAACTTTCACACAGGTTGCAATTATCCGTTTTCTACGATGGAAAAGCTGTTGTTTTTATATTGTACTTTATGCTTCCGGTGTTGACTTCTTAGACCCTAACTCTTCGATCTGGTGGAGCAACGCCTCAGAGTTAAGTCTAGGATGCCCGAAACGTCGAAATGATCGTTACTTTCGCACTGGTTGCAATTTGTCATGCTATACAATGGAAAAACTGTTGTATTTATACTGTATTTTATGCTTCTGGCGTTGACTTCTAAGGCAGTAGCTATTCGACGTGGTGCAGCAACGCCCTAGGGTGAAGCCTAGGTTGCCCGGAACGTAGAAGTGACCATAACTTTCACACCGGTAGAAATTATACGTTTTATACAATGGAAAAACTGTTCTATTTATTTTGTATTTTATGCTTCGGGCGTTGAGTTCTAAGGACCTACCTATTTGATCTGGTGGAGCAACGCCCTAGAGTAAAGCCTAGGATGCCCGGAACGTAGAAGTGACCATCACTTTCAAACTGGTTGCAATTAATCCTTTTATACCATGGAAAAACTGATGTATTTTTATTGCATTTTATGCTTCCGGCGTCGACTTCTAAGTCCCTAACTATTCAATCTGTCGGAGCAACGCCCTAGGGTGAAGCCTAGGTTGCCCGGAACATAGAAATGACGTTAACTTTCGTACTGGTTGCAATTACTCGTTTTATACGATTGAAAAACTGTTGTATTTATATAGTATTTTATGCTTCTGGCGTTGACTTCTTATGCCCTAACTATTCCATCCCGTGGAACAGCGCCATATGGTGAAGCCTAGGTTGCCCGGAACGTAGAAATGACCACAACTTTCAGATCGGTAGCAATTATTCGTTTTATACGATGGAAAAACTGTTATATTTATATTGTATTTTATGCTTCTGGCGCTGACTTCTTAGGCCCTAACTATTCGATCTGGTGGAACAACGCCGTAGACTGAAGCCTAGGTTGCCCGGAACGCAGAAATGCCCATAACTTTCACACTGGTTGCTATTATTCGTTTTATGCGATGGAAAAGCTGTTGTATTTATACCGTATTTTATGCTTCTGGCGTTGACTTCTTATGCCCTGACTATTCCATCTGGTGGAACAACGCCCTAGGGTGAAGCCTAGGTTGCCCGGAACGTAGAAATGACCATCACTTTCAAACTGGTTGCAATTAATCCTTTTATACGATGGAAAAACTGTTGCATTTTTATTGCATTCTATGTGTCGGGCGTTGACTTCTAAGGCCCTAACTATTCAATCTGTTGGAGCGACGCCCTAGGGTGAAGCCTAGGTTGCCCGGAACTTAGAAATGACCATAACTTTCACACTCATTGCTATTATTCGTTTTATAACATGGAAAAACTGTTATATTTATATTGTATTCTATGCTTCTGGCGGTGCCTTCTTAGGCACTAACTATTCTATCTGTTGGAACAACGCCCTAGAGTGAAGCCTACGTTGCCTGGAACGTAGAAATGACCATCACTTTCACACTGGTTGCAATTATTCCTGATATACGATGGAAAAACTCTTGTATATTTATTGTATTTTATGCTTCGGGCGTAGACTTCTATGGCCCTACCTATACGATCTGGTGGAGCAACACCCTACAGTGAAGCCTAGGCTGCCCGGAAAGTAGAAATGACCATAACTTTCATACTGGATGCAATTATTCCTTTTATACGATGGAAAAACTGTTCTATTTATACTGTATTTTATGCTTCTGGCGTTGACTTCTAAGGCCCTAGTTATTCGAACTGGAGGAGCAACGCCCTAGAGTGATGCCTAGGTTGCCCGGAACGTAGAAATGACCATCACTTTCAAACTGGTTGCAATTAATCCTTTTATACGATGGAAAAACTGTTGCATTTTTATTGCATTTTATGCTTCCGGCGTTGACTTCTAAGGCCCTAACTATTCAATCTGTTGGAGCAACGCCCTAGGGTGAAGCCTAGGTTGCCCGGAAAGTAGAAATGACGTTATCTTTCATACTGGTTGCAATTATTCGTTTTATACGATGGAAAAACTGTTGTATTTATATGGTATTTTATGCTTCTGGCGTTGACTTCTAAGGCACTAACTATTCGACCTGGTGGAGCAACGCCCTAGAGTGAAGCCTAAGTTGCCCGGAACGCAGCAATTACCATCACTTTCAAACTGGTTGCAAATATTCCTGTTATATGATGGAGAAACTGTTGTATTTTTATAGCATTTTATGCTTCGGGCGTTGACTTCTAAGGCCCTAACTATTCAATCTGTAGGAGCAACGCCCTAGGGTGTAGCCTAGGTTGCCCGTGAAGTAGAAATGACCATAGCTTTCATACTGGTTGCAATTATTCGTTTTATATGATGGAAAAACTGTTGTATTTATATTGTATTTTATGCTTCTGTCGTTGACGTCTAAGGCCGCAGCTATTAGATGTGGTGGAGCAACGCACTAGACTGACGCCTAGGTTGCCCGGAACGTAGAAATGACCATTACTTTCGCAATGTTTGGAATTATACATTTTATAAGATGGAAAAACCGTTGTACTTATATCGTATTTTATGCTTCTGGCGTTGACTTCTTAGGCCCTAACTATTCCATCTGGTGGAACAACGCCCTAGGGTGATGCCTAGGTTGCGCGGAACGTAGAAATGGAAATAACTTTCACACCGGTAGCAATTATTCGTTTTATACGATGGAAAAACAGTTCTATTTATTTTGTATTTTATGCTTCGGCCGTCGACTGCTAAGGCACTAACTATTCGATCTGTTGAAGCAACGCCCTAGGGTGAAGCCTAGGTTGCCCGGAACGTAGGAATGACCATAACTTTCACACTGGTTGCTATTATTCGTTTTATACCATGGAAAAACTGTTATATTTATATCGTATTGTATGCTTCTGGCGCTGACTTCTTAGGCCCTGACTATTCGATCTGGTGGAACAACGCCGTAGAGTGAAGCCTAGGTAGCCCGGAACGTAGAAATGCCCATAACTTTCACACTGGTTGCTATTATTCGTTTTATGCGATGGAAAATCTGTTGTATTTATACAGTATTTTATGCTTCTGGCGTTGACTTCTTATGCCCTAACTATTCCATCTGGTGGAACAACGCCCTAGGGTGAAGCGTAGGTTGACCGGAACGTAGAAATGACCATCACTTTCAAACTGGTTGAAATTAATCCTTTTATACGATGGAAAAACTGTTATATTTATATTGTATTTTATGCTTCTGGAGTTGCCTTCTTAGGCCCTAACTGTTCGATCTGGTGGAACAACGCCCTAGAGTGATGCCTAGGTTACCCGTAACGTAGAAATGACCAGTACTTTCACACTGTTATCAGTTACTCCTGTTATACGATGGAAAAGTTGTTGCACCTTTATTGAATTTTATGCTTCTGGCGTTGACTTCTAAGGCCCTAACTATTCTATCTGGTGGATCAACGCCCTAGAGTGAAGCCTAGGTTGCTCGGAATGTAAAAATGACCATAACATTCACAGTGGTTGAAATTATTCGTTTTATACGATGGAAAAGCTGTTCCATCTTTATTGTATTTTATGCTTCTGGCGTTGACTTCTAAGGCCCTAACGATTCGATCTGGTGGAGCAACGCCCTAGAGTGAAGCCTAGGTCGCCCGGAACGTATAAATGACCATCACTTTCAAACTGGTTGCAATTAATCCTTTTATACGACGGAAAAACTGTTGTATTTTTATTGCATTTTATGCTTCCGGCGTAGACTTCTAAGGCCCTAACTATTCAATCTGTTGGAGCAACGCCCTAGGGTGAAGCCTAGGTTGCCCGGAAAGTAGAAATGACCACAACGTTCATACTTGTTGCATTTACACGTTTTATATGATGGAAAAACTGTTGTATTTATTTTGTATTTTATGCTTCGGCCGTTGACTTCTAAGGCACTAACTATTCGATCTGGTGGAACAACGCCCTGGGGTGAAGCCTAGGTTGGCCGGAACGTAGAACTGACCATAGCTTATACACTGGTAGCAATTATTCGTTTTATACAATGGAAAAACTGTTCTGTTTATTTTGTATTTTATGCTTCGGGCGTTGACTTCTAAGGCCCTAACTGTTTGATCTGGCAGAGCAACGCCCTAGAGTGAAGCCTAGGTTGCCCGGAACGTAGAAATGACCATAACTTTCACACTGGATGCTATTATTCGTTCTATACGATGGAAAAACTGTTATATTTATTGTGTATATTATGCTTCTGGCGTTGACTTCTTAGGCCCTAACAATTCGATCTGGTGGAACAACGCCCTAGAGTGAATCCTAGGTTGCCTGGAACGTACAAATGACCATCACTTTCACACGGGTTGCAATTATTCCTGTTATAGGATGGAAAGACTGTTGTATTTTTAATGTATTTTATGCTTCAGGCGTTGACTTCTGAGGCCGTAGCTATTCGATGTGGTGGAAGAACGCCATAGAGTGAAGCCTAGGTTGCCCGGGACGTAGAAATGACCATAGCTTTCACACAGGTTGCAATTATCCGTTTCCTACGATGGAAAAGCTGTTGTTTTTATATTGTATTTTATGCTTCCGGTGTTGACTTCTTAGACCCTAACTCTTCGATCTGGTGGAGCAACGCCTCAGAGTTAAGTCTAGGATGCCCGAAACGTCGACATGATCGTTACTTTCGCACTGGTTGCAATTGGTCATGCTATACAATGGAAAAACTGTTGTATTTATACTGTGTTTTATGCTTCTGGCGTTGACTTCTAAGGCAGTAGCTATTCGACGTGGTGCAGCAACGCCCTAGGGTGAAGCCTAGGTTGCCCGGAACGTAGAAATGACCATAACTTTCACACCGGTAGAAATTATACGTTTTATACAATGGAAAAACTGTTCTATTTATTTTGTATTTTATGCTTCGGGCGTTGACTTCTAAGGACCTACCTATTTGATCTGGTGGAGCAACGCCCTAGAGTAAAGCCTAGGATGCCCGGAACGTAGAAGTGACCATCACTTTCAAACTGGTTGCAATTAATCCTTTTATACGATGGAAAAACTGATGTATTTTTATTGCATTTTATGCTTCCGGCGTTGACTTCTAAGGCCCTAACTATTCAATCTGTCGGAGCAACGCCCTAGGGTGAAGCCTAGGTTGCCCGGAACGTAGGAATGACCATAACTTTCACACTGGTTGCTATTATTCGTTTTATACGATGAAAAACTCTTATATTTATATTGTATTTTATGCTTCTGGCGCTGACTTCTTAGGCCCTAACTATTCGATCTGGTGGAACAACGCCGTAGAGTGAAGCCTAGGTTGCCCGGAACGTAGAAATGCCCATAAGTTTCACACTATTTGCTATTATTCGTTTTATGCGATGGAAAAGCTGTTGTATTTATACCGTATTTTATGCTTCTGGCGTTGACTTCTAAGGCCCTAGTTATTCGATCTGGTGGAGCAACGCCCTAGAGTGATGCCTAGGTTGCCCGGAACGTAGAAATGACCATCACTTTCAAACTGGTTGCAATTAATCCTTTTATACGATGGAAAATCTGTTATATTTTTATTGCATTTTATGCCTCCGGCGTTGACTCCTAAGGCCCTAACTATTCAATCTGTTGGAGCAACGCCCTAGGGTGAAGCCTAGGTTGCCCGGAAAGTAGAAATGACGTTATCTTTCATACTGGTTGCAATTATTCGTTTTATACGATGGAAAAACTGTTGTATTTATATGGTATTTTATGCTTCTGGCGTTGACTTCTAAGGCACTAACTATTCGACCTGGTGGAGCAACGCCCTAGAGTGAAGCCTAAGTTGCCCGGAACGCAGCAATTACCATCACTTTCAAACTGGTTGCAAATATTCCTGTTATATGATGGAGAAACTGTTGTATTTTTATAGCATTTTATGCTTCGGGCATTGACTTCTAAGGCCCTAACTATTCAATCTGTAGGAGCAACGCCCTAGGGTGTAGCCTAGGTTGCCCGTGAAGTAGAAATGACCATAGCTTTCATACTGGTTGCAATTATTCGTTTTATATGATGGAAAAACTGTTGTATTTATATTGTATTTTATGCTTCTGTCGTTGACGTCTAAGGCCGCAGCTATTAGATGTGGAGGAGCAACGCACTAGACTGACGCCTAGGTTGCCCGGAACGTAGAAATGACCATTACTTTCGCAATGTCTGCAATTATACATTTTATAAGATGGAAAAACCGTTGTACTTATATCGTATTTTATGCTTCTGGCGTTGACTTCTTAGGCCCTAACTATTCCATCTGGTGGAACAACGCCCTAGGGTGATGCCTAGGTTGCCCGGAACGTAGAAATGGAAATAACTTTCACACCGGTAGCAATTATTCGTTTTATACGATGGAAAAACAGTTCTATTTATTTTGTATTTTATGCTTCGGCCGTCGACTTCTAAGGCACTAACTATTCGATCTGTTGAAGCAACGCCCTAGGGTGAAGCCTAGGTTGCCCGGAACGTAGGAATGACCATAACTTTCACACTGGTTGCTATTATTCGTTTTCTACGATGGAAAAACTGTTATATTTATATCGTATTTTATGCTTCTGGCGCTGACTTCTTAGGTCCTAACTATTCGATCTGGTGGAACAACGCCGTAGAGTGAAGCCTAGGTTGCCCGGAACGTAGAAATGCCCATAACTTTCATAGTGGTTGCAATTATTCGTTTTATACGATGGAAAAACTGTTGTGTTTATATTGTATTTTATGCTTCTGGCGTTGACTTCTAAGGCCCTAGTTATTCGATCTGGGGGAGCAACGCCCTAGAGTGATGCCTAGGTTGCCCGGAACGTTGAAATGACCATCACTTTCAAACTGGTTGCAATTAATCCTTTTATACGATGGAAAAACAGTTCTATTTATTTTGTATTTTATGCTTCGGCCGTTGACTTCTAAGGCACTAACTATTCGATCTGTTGGAGCAACGCCCTAGGGTGAAGCCTAGGTTGCCCGGAACGTAGGAATGGCCATAACTTTCACACTGGTTGCTATTATTCGTTTTATACGATGGAAAAACTGTTATATTTATATTGTATTTTATGCTTCTGGAGTTGCCTTCTTAGGCCCTAACTGTTCGATCTGGTGGAACAACGCCCTAGAGTGGTGCCTAGGTTACCCGTAACGTAGAAATGACCAGTACTTTCACACTGTTATCAGTTACTCCTGTTATACGATGGAAAAGTTGTTGCACCTTTATTGAATTTTATGCTTCTGGCGTTGACTTCTAAGGCCCTAACTATTCTATCTGGTGGATCAACGCCCTAGAGTGAAGCCTAGGTTGCTCGGAATGTAAAAATGACCATAACATTCACAGTGGTTGAAATTATTCGTTTTATACGATGGAAAAGCTGTTCCATCTTTATTGTATTTTATGCTTCTGGCGTTGACTTCTAAGGCCCTAACGATTCGATCTGGTGGAGCAACGCCCTAGAGTGAAGCCTAGGTTGCCCGGGACGTAGAAATGACCATAAGTCTCATACTGGTTGCAATTATTTGTTTTATACGATGGAAAAACTGTTGTATTTATATTGTATTTTATGCTTCTGGCGTTGACTTCTTAGGCCCTGACTATTCGATCTGGTGGAACAACGCCGTAGAGTGAAGCCTAGGTAGCCCGGAACGTAGAAATGCCCATAACTTTCACACTGGTTGCTATTATTCGTTTTATGCGATGGAAAATCTGTTGTATTTATACAGTATTTTATGCTTCTGGCGTTGACTTCTTATGCCCTAACTATTCCATCTGGTGGAACAACGCCCTAGGGTGAAGCGTAGGTTGACCGGAACGTAGAAATGACCATCACTTTCAAACTGGTTGAAATTAATCCTTTTATACGATGGAAAAACTGTTATATTTATATTGTATTTTATGCTTCTGGAGTTGCCTTCTTAGGCCCTAACTGTTCGATCTGGTGGAACAACGCCCTAGAGTGATGCCTAGGTTACCCGTAACGTAGAAATGACCAGTACTTTCACACTGTTATCAGTTACTCCTGTTATACGATGGAAAAGTTGTTGCACCTTTATTGAATTTTATGCTTCTGGCGTTGACTTCTAAGGCCCTAACTATTCTATCTGGTGGATCAACGCCCTAGAGTGAAGCCTAGGTTGCTCGGAATGTAAAAATGACCATAACATTCACAGTGGTTGAAATTATTCGTTTTATACGATGGAAAAGCTGTTCCATCTTTATTGTATTTTATGCTTCTGGCGTTGACTTCTAAGGCCCTAACGATTCGATCTGGTGGAGCAACGCCCTAGAGTGAAGCCTAGGTCGCCCGGAACGTATAAATGACCATCACTTTCAAACTGGTTGCAATTAATCCTTTTATACGACGGAAAAACTGTTGTATTTTTATTGCATTTTATGCTTCCGGCGTAGACTTCTAAGGCCCTAACTATTCAATCTGTTGGAGCAACGCCCTAGGGTGAAGCCTAGGTTGCCCGGAAAGTAGAAATGACCACAACTTTCATACTTGTTGCATTTACACGTTTTATATGATGGAAAAACTGTTGTATTTATTTTGTATTTTATGCTTCGGCCGTTGACTTCTAAGGCACTAACTATTCGATCTGGTGGAACAACGCCCTGGGGTGAAGCCTAGGTTGGCCGGAACGTAGAACTGACCATAGCTTATACACTGGTAGCAATTATTCGTTTTATACAATGGAAAAACTGTTCTGTTTATTTTGTATTTTATGCTTCGGGCGTTGACTTCTAAGGCCCTAACTGTTTGATCTGGCAGAGCAACGCCCTAGAGTGAAGCCTAGGTTGCCCGGAACGTAGAAATGACCATAACTTTCACACTGGATGCTATTATTCGTTCTATACGATGGAAAAACTGTTATATTTATTGTGTATATTATGCTTCTGGCGTTGACTTCTTAGGCCCTAACAATTCGATCTGGTGGAACAACGCCCTAGAGTGAATCCTAGGTTGCCTGGAACGTACAAATGACCATCACTTTCACACGGGTTGCAATTATTCCTGTTATAGGATGGAAAGACTGTTGTATTTTTAATGTATTTTATGCTTCAGGCGTTGACTTCTGAGGCCGTAGCTATTCGATGTGGTGGAAGAACGCCATAGAGTGAAGCCTAGGTTGCCCGGGACGTAGAAATGACCATAAGTCTCATACTGGTTGCAATTATTTGTTTTATACGATGGAAAAACTGTTGTATTTATATTGTATTTTATGCTTCTGGCGTTGACTTCTTAGGCCCTAACTATTCGATCTGGTGGAGCAATGCCACAGAGTTAAGCCTAGGATGCCCGAAACGCCGAGATGGTCATTACTTTAACGCTTGTTGAAATTATTCCTGTTATACGATGAAAAGGCTGTTGTATTTGTATTGTATTTTATGCTTCAGGCGTAGGCTTCTAAGGCCGTAGCTATTCGATATGGTGGAGCACCGCCCTAGAGTGAAGCCTAGGATGCTCGGAACGTAGAGATGACCATCACTTTCAAACTGGTTGCAATTATTCCTGTTATATGATGGAAAAACTGTTGTATTTTTATTGCTTTTTATGCTTCGCGTGTTGACTTCTAAGGCCCTAACTATTCTATCTGTTGGAGCAACGCCCTAGGGTGAAGCCTAGGTTGCCCGGGACGTAGAAATGACCATAAGTCTCATACTGGTTGCAATTATTTGTTTTATACGATGGAAAAACTGTTGTATTTATATTGTATTTTATGCTTCTGGCGTTGACTTCTAAGGCACTAACTACTCGATCTGTTGGAGCAACGCCCTAGGGTGAAGCCTAGGTTGCCCGGAACGTAGGAATGACCATAACTTTCACACAGGTTGCAATTATCCGTTTCCTACGATGGAAAAGCTGTTGTTTTTATATTGTATTTTATGCTTCCGGTGTTGACTTCTTAGACCCTAACTCTTCGATCTGGTGGAGCAACGCCTCAGAGTTAAGTCTAGGATGCCCGAAACGTCGACATGATCGTTACTTTCGCACTGGTTGCAATTGGTCATGCTATACAATGGAAAAACTGTTGTATTTATACTGTGTTTTATGCTTCTGGCGTTGACTTCTAAGGCAGTAGCTATTCGACGTGGTGCAGCAACGCCCTAGGGTGAAGCCTAGGTTGCCCGGAACGTAGAAATGACCATAACTTTCACACCGGTAGAAATTATACGTTTTATACAATGGAAAAACTGTTCTATTTATTTTGTATTTTATGCTTCGGGCGTTGGCTTCTAAGGACCTACCTATTTGATCTGGTGGAGCAACGCCCTAGAGTAAAGCCTAGGATGCCCGGAACGTAGAAGTGACCATCACTTTCAAACTGGTTGCAATTAATCCTTTTATACGATGGAAAAACTGATGTATTTTTATTGCATTTTATGCTTCCGGCGTTGACTTCTAAGGCCCTAACTATTCAATCTGTCGGAGCAACGCCCTAGGGTGAAGCCTAGGTTGCCCGGAACGTAGGAATGACCATAACTTTCACACTGGTTGCTATTATTCGTTTTATACGATGGAAAAACTCTTATATTTATATTGTATTTTATGCTTCTGGCGCTGACTTCTTAGGCCCTAACTATTCGATCTGGTGGAACAACGCCGTAGAGTGAAGCCTAGGTTGCCCGGAACGTAGAAATGCCCATAAGTTTCACACTATTTGCTATTATTCGTTTTATGCGATGGAAAAGCTGTTGTATTTATACCGTATTTTATGCTTCTGGCGTTGCCTTCTAAGGCCCTAGTTATTCGATCTGGTGGAGCAACGCCCTAGAGTGATGCCTAGGTTGCCCGGAACGTAGAAATGACCATCACTTTCAAACTGGTTGCAATTAATCCTTTTATACGATGGAAAATCTGTTATATTTTTATTGCATTTTATGCCTCCGGCGTTGACTTCTAAGGCCCTAACTATTCAATCTGTTGGAGCAACGCCCTAGGGTGAAGCCTAGGTTGCCCGGAAAGTAGAAATGACGTTATCTTTCATACTGGTTGCAATTATTCGTTTTATACGATGGAAAAACTGTTGTATTTATATGGTATTTTATGCTTCTGGCGTTGACTTCTAAGGCACTAACTATTCGACCTGGTGGAGCAACGCCCTAGAGTGAAGCCTAAGTTGCCCGGAACGCAGCAATTACCATCACTTTCAAACTGGTTGCAAATATTCCTGTTATATGATGGAGAAACTGTTGTATTTTTATAGCATTTTATGCTTCGGGCATTGACTTCTAAGGCCCTAACTATTCAATCTGTAGGAGCAACGCCCTAGGGTGTAGCCTAGGTTGCCCGTGAAGTAGAAATGACCATAGCTTTCATACTGGTTGCAATTATTCGTTTTATATGATGGAAAAACTGTTGTATTTATATTGTATTTTATGCTTCTGTCGTTGACGTCTAAGGCCGCAGCTATTAGATGTGGTGGAGCAACGCACTAGACTGACGCCTAGGTTGCCCGGAACGTAGAAATGACCATTACTTTCGCAATGTCTGCAATTATACATTTTATAAGATGGAAAAACCGTTGTACTTATATCGTATTTTATGCTTCTGGCGTTGACTTCTTAGGCCCTAACTATTCCATCTGGTGGAACAACGCCCTAGGGTGTAGCCTAGGTTGCCCGGAACGTAGGAATGACCATAACTTTCACACTGGTTGCTATTATTCGTTTTATACGATGGAAAAACTGTTATATTTATATTGTATTTTATGCTTCTGGAGTTGCCTTCTTAGGCCCTAACTGTTCGATCTGGTGGAACAACGCCCTAGAGTGGTGCCTAGGTTACCCGTAACGTAGAAATGACCAGTACTTTCACACTGTTATCAGTTACTCCTGTTATACGATGGAAAAGTTGTTGCACCTTTATTGAATTTTATGCTTCTGGCGTTGACTTCTAAGGCCCTAACTATTCTATCTGGTGGATCAACGCCCTAGAGTGAAGCCTAGGTTGTTCGGAATGTAAAAATGACCATAACATTCACAGTGGTTGAAATTATTCGTTTTATACGATGGAAAAGATGTTCCATCTTTATTGTATTTTATGCTTCTGGCGTTGACTTCTAAGGCCCTAACGATTCGATCTGGTGGAGCAACGCCCTAGAGTGAAGCCTAGGTCGCCCGGAACGTATAAATGACCATCACTTTCAAACTGGTTGCAATTAATCCTTTTATACGACGGAAAAACTGTTGTATTTTTATTGCATTTTATGCTTCCGGCGTAGACTTCTAAGGCCCTAACTATTCAATCTGTTGGAGCAACGCCCTAGGGTGAAGCCTAGGTTGCCCGGAAAGTAGAAATGACCACAACTTTCATACTTGTTGCATTTACACGTTTTATATGATGGAAAAACTGTTGTATTTATTTTGTATTTTATGCTTCGGCCGTTGACTTCTAAGGCACTAACTATTCGATCTGGTGGAACAACGCCCTGGGGTGAAGCCTAGGTTGGCCGGAACGTAGAACTGACCATAGCTTATACACTGGTAGCAATTATTCGTTTTATACAATGGAAAAACTGTTCTGTTTATTTTGTATTTTATGCTTCGGGCGTTGACTTCTAAGGCCCTAACTGTTTGATCTGGCAGAGCAACGCCCTAGAGTGAAGCCTAGGTTGCCCGGAACGTAGAAATGACCATAACTTTCACACTGGATGCTATTATTCGTTCTATACGATGGAAAAACTGTTATATTTATTGGGTATATTATGCTTCTGGCGTTGACTTCTTAGGCCCTAACAATTCGATCTGGTGGAACAACGCCCTAGAGTGAATCCTAGGTTGCCTGGAACGTACAAATGACCATCACTTTCACACGGGTTGCAATTATTCCTGTTATAGGATGGAAAGACTGTTGTATTTGTATTGTATTTTATGCTTCAGGCGTAGGCTTCTAAGGCCGTAGCTATTCGATATGGTGGAGCACCGCCCTAGAGTGAAGCCTAGGATGCTCGGAACGTAGAGATGACCATCACTTTCAAACTGGTTGCAATTATTCCTGTTATATGATGGAAAAACTGTTGTATTTTTATTGCTTTTTATGCTTCGCGTGTTGACTTCTAAGGCCCTAAATATTCTATCTGTTGGAGCAACGCCCTAGGGTGAAGCCTAGGTTGCCCGGGACGTAGAAATGACCATAAGTCTCATACTGGTTGCAATTATTTGTTTTATACGATGGAAAAACTGTTGTATTTATATTGTATTTTATGCTTCTGGCGTTGACTTCTAAGGCACTAACTACTCGATCTGTTGGAGCAACGCCCTAGGGTGAAGCCTAGGTTGCCCGGAACGTAGGAATGACCATAACTTTCACACAGGTTGCAATTATCCGTTTCCTACGATGGAAAAGCTGTTGTTTTTATATTGTATTTTATGCTTCCGGTGTTGACTTCTTAGACCCTAACTCTTCGATCTGGTGGAGCAACGCCTCAGAGTTAAGTCTAGGATGCCCGAAACGTCGACATGATCGTTACTTTCGCACTGGTTGCAATTGGTCATGCTATACAATGGAAAAACTGTTGTATTTATACTGTGTTTTATGCTTCTGGCGTTGACTTCTAAGGCAGTAGCTATTCGACGTGGTGCAGCAACGCCCTAGGGTGAAGCCTAGGTTGCCCGGAACGTAGAAATGACCATAACTTTCACACCGGTAGAAATTATACGTTTTATACAATGGAAAAACTGTTCTATTTATTTTGTATTTTATGCTTCGGGCGTTGGCTTCTAAGGACCTACCTATTTGATCTGGTGGAGCAACGCCCTAGAGTAAAGCCTAGGATGCCCGGAACGTAGAAGTGACCATCACTTTCAAACTGGTTGCAATTAATCCTTTTATACGATGGAAAAACTGATGTATTTTTATTGCATTTTATGCTTCCGGCGTTGACTTCTAAGGCCCTAACTATTCAATCTGTCGGAGCAACGCCCTAGGGTGAAGCCTAGGTTGCCCGGAACGTAGGAATGACCATAACTTTCACACTGGTTGCTATTATTCGTTTTATACGATGGAAAAACTCTTATATTTATATTGTATTTTATGCTTCTGGCGCTGACTTCTTAGGCCCTAACTATTCGATCTGGTGGAACAACGCCGTAGAGTGAAGCCTAGGTTGCCCGGAACGTAGAAATGCCCATAAGTTTCACACTATTTGCTATTATTCGTTTTATGCGATGGAAAAGCTGTTGTATTTATACCGTATTTTATGCTTCTGGCGTTGACTTCTAAGGCCCTAGTTATTCGATCTGGTGGAGCAACGCCCTAGAGTGATGCCTAGGTTGCCCGGAACGTAGAAATGACCATCACTTTCAAACTGGTTGCAATTAATCCTTTTATACGATGGAAAATCTGTTATATTTTTATTGCATTTTATGCCTCCGGCGTTGACTTCTAAGGCCCTAACTATTCAATCTGTTGGAGCAACGCCCTAGGGTGAAGCCTAGGTTGCCCGGAAAGTAGAAATGACGTTATCTTTCATACTGGTTGCAATTATTCGTTTTATACGATGGAAAAACTGTTGTATTTATATGGTATTTTATGCTTCTGGCGTTGACTTCTAAGGCACTAACTATTCGACCTGGTGGAGCAACGCCCTAGAGTGAAGCCTAAGTTGCCCGGAACGCAGCAATTACCATCACTTTCAAACTGGTTGCAAATATTCCTGTTATATGATGGAGAAACTGTTGTATTTTTATAGCATTTTATGCTTCGGGCATTGACTTCTAAGGCCCTAACTATTCAATCTGTAGGAGCAACGCCCTAGGGTGTAGCCTAGGTTGCCCGTGAAGTAGAAATGACCATAGCTTTCATACTGGTTGCAATTATTCGTTTTATATGATGGAAAAACTGTTGTATTTATATTGTATTTTATGCTTCTGTCGTTGACGTCTAAGGCCGCAGCTATTAGATGTGGTGGAGCAACGCACTAGACTGACGCCTAGGTTGCCCGGAACGTAGAAATGACCATTACTTTCGCAATGTCTGCAATTATACATTTTATAAGATGGAAAAACCGTTGTACTTATATCGTATTTTATGCTTCTGGCGTTGACTTCTTAGGCCCTAACTATTCCATCTGGTGGAACAACGCCCTAGGGTGTAGCCTAGGTTGCCCGGAACGTAGGAATGACCATAACTTTCACACTGGTTGCTATTATTCGTTTTATACGATGGAAAAACTGTTATATTTATATTGTATTTTATGCTTCTGGAGTTGCCTTCTTAGGCCCTAACTGTTCGATCTGGTGGAACAACGCCCTAGAGTGGTGCCTAGGTTACCCGTAACGTAGAAATGACCAGTACTTTCACACTGTTATCAGTTACTCCTGTTATACGATGGAAAAGTTGTTGCACCTTTATTGAATTTTATGCTTCTGGCGTTGACTTCTAAGGCGCTAACTATTCTATCTGGTGGATCAACGCCCTAGAGTGAAGCCTAGGTTGTTCGGAATGTAAAAATGACCATAACATTCACAGTGGTTGAAATTATTCGTTTTATACGATGGAAAAGCTGTTCCATCTTTATTGTATTTTATGCTTCTGGCGTTGACTTCTAAGGCCCTAACGATTCGATCTGGTGGAGCAACGCCCTAGAGTGAAGCCTAGGTCGCCCGGAACGTATAAATGACCATCACTTTCAAACTGGTTGCAATTAATCCTTTTATACGACGGAAAAACTGTTGTATTTTTATTGCATTTTATGCTTCCGGCGTAGACTTCTAAGGCCCTAACTATTCAATCTGTTGGAGCAACGCCCTAGGGTGAAGCCTAGGTTGCCCGGAAAGTAGAAATGACCACAACTTTCATACTTGTTGCATTTACACGTTTTATATGATGGAAAAACTGTTGTATTTATTTTGTATTTTATGCTTCGGCCGTTGACTTCTAAGGCACTAACTATTCGATCTGGTGGAACAACGCCCTGGGGTGAAGCCTAGGTTGGCCGGAACGTAGAACTGACCATAGCTTATACACTGGTAGCAATTATTCGTTTTATACAATGGAAAAACTGTTCTGTTTATTTTGTATTTTATGCTTCGGGCGTTGACTTCTAAGGCCCTAACTGTTTGATCTGGCGGAGCAACGCCCTAGAGTGAAGCCTAGGTTGCCCGGAACGTAGAAATGACCATAACTTTCACACTGGATGCTATTATTCGTTCTATACGATGGAAAAACTGTTATATTTATTGTGTATCTTATGCTTCTGGCGTTGACTTCTTAGGCCCTAACAATTCGATCTGGTGGAACAACGCCCTAGAGTGAGTCCTAGGTTGCCTGGAACGTACAAATGACCATCACTTTCACACGGGTTGCAATTATTCCTGTTATAGGATGGAAAGACTGTTGTATTTTTAATGTATTTTATGCTTCAGGCGTTGACTTCTGAGGCCGTAGCTATTCGATGTGGTGGAAGAACGCCATAGAGTGAAGCCTAGGTTGCCCGGGACGTAGAAATGACCATAAGTCTCATACTGGTTGCAATTATTTGTTTTATACGATGGAAAAACTGTTGTATTTATATTGTATTTTATGCTTCTGGCGTTGACTTCTTAGGCCCTAACTATTCGATCTGGTGGAGCAATGCCACAGAGTTAAGCCTAGGATGCCCGAAACGCCGAGATGGTCATTACTTTAACGCTTGTTGAAATTATTCCTGTTATACGATGAAAAGGCTGTTGTATTTGTATTGTATTTTATGCTTCAGGCGTAGGCTTCTAAGGCCGTAGCTATTCGATATGGTGGAGCACCGCCCTAGAGTGAAGCCTAGGATGCTCGGAACGTAGAGATGACCATTACTTTCGCAATGTTTGCAATTATTCGTTTTATACGATGGAAAATCTGTTGTATTTATACAGTATTTTATGCTTCTGGCGTTGACTTCTTATGCCCTAACTATTCCATCTGGTGGAACAACGCCCTAGGGTGAAGCCTAGGTTGACCGGAACGTAAAAATGACCATCACTTTCAAACTGGTTGAAATTAATCCTTTTATACGATGGAAAAACTGTTATATTTATATTGTATTTTATGCTTCTGGAGTTGCCTTCTTAGGCCCTAACTGTTCGATCTGGTGGAACAACGCCCTAGAGTGATGCCTAGGTTAGCCGTAACGTAGAAATGACCAGTACTTTCACACTGTTATCAGTTACTCCTGTTATACGATGGAAATGTTGTTGCACCTTTATTGAATTTTATGCTTCTGGCGTTGACTTCTAAGGCCCTAACTATTCTACCTGGTGGATCAACGCCCTAGAGTGAAGCCTAGGTTGCTCGGAATGTAAAAATGACCATAACATTCACAGTGGTTGAAATTATTCGTTTTATACGATGGAAAAGCTGTTGCATCTTTATTGTATTTTATGCTTCTGGCGTTGACTTCTAAGGCCCTAACGATTCGATCTGGTGGAGCAACGCCCTAGAGTGAAGCCTAGGTTGCCCGGAACGTATAAATGACCATCACTTTCAAACTGGTTGCAATTAATCCTTTTATACGACGGAAAAACTGTTGTATTTTTATTGCATTTTATGCTTCCGGCGTAGACTTCTAAGGCCCTAACTATTCAATCTGTTGGAGCAACGCCCTAGGGTGAAGCCTAGGTTGCCCGGAAAGTAGAAATGACCACAACTTTCATACTTGTTGCATTTACACGTTTTATATGATGGAAAAACTGTTGTATTTATTTTGTATTTTATGCTTCGGCCGTTGACTTCTAAGGCACTAACTATTCGATCTGGTGGAACAACGCCCTGGGGTGAAGCCTAGGTTGGCCGGAACGTAGAAATGACCATAACTTATACACTGGTAGCAATTATTCGTTTTATACAATGGAAAAACTGTTCTGTTTATTTTGTATTTTATGCTTCGGGCGTTGACTTCTAAGGCCCTAACTGTTTGATCTGGCGGAGCAACGCCCTAGAGTGAAGCCTAGGTGGCCCGGAACGTAGAAATGACCATAACTTTCACACTGGATGCTATTATTCGTTCTATACGATGGAAAAACTGTTATATTTATTGTGTATCTTATGCTTCTGGCGTTGACTTCTTAGGTCCTAACAAATCGATCTGGTGGAACAACGCCCTAGAGTGAATCCTAGGTTGCCTGGAACGTACAAATGACCATCACTTTCACACGGGTTGCAATTATTCCTGTTATAGGATGGAAAGACTGTTGTATTTTTAATGTATTTTATGCTTCAGGCGTTGACTTCTGAGGCCGTAGCTATTCGATGTGGTGGAAGAACGCCATAGAGTGAAGCCTAGGTTGCCCGGGACGTAGAAATGACCATAAGTCTCATACTGGTTGCAATTATTTGTTTTATACGATGGAAAAACTGTTGTATTTATATTGTATTTTATGCTTCTGGCGTTGACTTCTTAGGCCCTAACTATTCGATCTGGTGGAGCAATGCCACAGAGTTAAGCCCAGGATGCCCGAAACGCCGAGATGATCATTACCTTAACGCTTGTTGAAATTATTCCTGTTATACGATGAAAAGCCTGTTGTATTTGTATTGTATTTTATGCTTCAGGCGTAGGCTTCTAAGGCCGTAGCTATTCGATATGGTGGAGCACCGCCCTAGAGTGAAGCCTAGGATGCTCGGAACGTAGAGATGACCATTACTTTTGCAATGTTTGCAATTATTCGTTTTATACGATGAAAAAACTGTTGTATTTATATTGTATTTTATGCTTCTGGCGTTGACTTCTAATGCACTAACTATTCGATCTGGCGGAGCAACGCCCTAGAGTGAAGCCGAGGTTTCCCGGAACGTAGAAATGACCATCACTTTCAAACTGGTTGCAATTATTCCTGTTATATGATGGAAAAACTGTTGTATTTTTATTGCTTTTTATGCTTCGGGTGTTGACTTCTAAGGCCCTAGCTATTCTATCTGTTGGAGCAACGCCCTAGGGTGAAGCCTAGGTTGCCCGGAAAGTAGAAATGACGTTAACTTTCATACTGGTTGCAATTATTCGTTTTATACGATGGAAAAACTGTTGTATTTATACAGTATTTTATGCTTCTGGCGTTGACTTCTTATGCACTAACTATTCGATCTGGTGGAACAACGCCCTAGGGTGAAGCCTAGGTTGCCCGGAACGTAGAAAGGACCATCACTTTCAAACTGGTTGAAATTAATACTTCTATACGATGGAAAAACTGTTATATTTATATTGTATTTAATGCTTCTGGAGTTGCCTTCTTAGGCCCTAACTGTTCGATCTGGTGGAACAACGCCCTAGAGTGAAGCCTAGGTTACCCGAAACGTAGAAATGACCAGTACTTTCACACTGTTTTCAGTTACTCCTGTTATACGATGGAAAAGCTGTTGCACCTTTATTGAATTTTATGCTTCTGGCGTTGACTTCTAAGGACCTAACTATTCTATCTGGTGGATCAACGCCCTAGAGTGAAGCCTAGGTTGCTCGGAATGTAAAAATGACCATAACATTCACACTGGTTGAAATTATTCGTTTTATACGATGGAAAAGCTGTTGCAGCTTTATTGTATTTTATGCTTCTGGCGTTGACTTCTAAGGCCCTACCTATTCGATCTGGTGGAGCAACGCCCTAGAGTGAAGCCTAGGTTGCCCGGAACGTAGAAATGACCACAACTTTCATACTGGTTGCAATTACACGTTTTATATGATGGAAAAACTGTTGTATTTATTTTGTATTTTATGCTTCGGCCGTTGACTTCTAAGGCACTAACTATTCGATCTGGTGGAACAACGCCCTAGGGTGAAGCCTGGGTTGGCCGGAACGTAGAAATGACCATATCTTTAACACTGGTAGCAATTATTCGTTTTATACAATGGAAAAACTGTTCTGTTTATTTTGTATTTTATGCTTCGGGTGTTGACTTCTAAGGCCCTAACTGTTTGGTCTGGAGGAGCAACGCCCTAGAGTGAAGCCTAGGTTACCCGGAACGTAGAAATGACCATAACT